>NC_084799.1:99608642-100813642 GCF_963169125.1 Humulus lupulus
AAAGGTACCATGGTCCTACAAGAGCACAACCTGAACTTCTACCGACCACACGCCCTTTGCACTTTCCTATGGCTATGAGGCTATGCTACTCGTTGAAGTAGACGTCCCGTTGCACAGAAGAATGAACTATGATCAAGGGGAAAATGAGGCACTACTTGCTAAGTCCCTATATCTCATTGATGAAAGGCTCGAATAGTCTAACTTGTGGGTGGTGGCCGACCATTAGAGGATGGCTCGCTACATCAATGCTCAGGTCAAGGACAAAAAGTACTCCATTGGTGACCTCCACCTGCGTCGCGTGCTCCTCAATATGTGAGACCCATCTCTCAAGGTCCTATGTATGAAGTAGGAGGGACCCTACTTTATAGAGGGAGTCATGTAGCCAGGAACGTACAAGATAGTGAGTCCCAATGGCAAGGCCGTCCTGAGGCATTGGAACAAAAAGCACCTACAAAATTACTGTTTTAACATGGCTGATGCCCAACTTTTGTAATCAAAGACCATCCTCTAGCCATTCGCTCTTAATATTATTATTGAGAGTTTCTGACGTCATTTTTGGTGACCTCTGTGTAATGGCCCGTAGGCCACAGTTAATGGGAATCAAAATAGACATCCTTACGACAGTCTTGATTTCTCTAATTCCCCTATAAGGTCTAATATTGAATGGAAAAACTGCTCAGCCAGGCCAAATAATCAAGAGAAAGTGACACTTACAAAGGACCTAAGGGTTCGCGACCCAATCTCAAGTCCGGTCATGGGAACATGAGAACCCCTGCAGGCAATCGTGTTGAACACAAGAAACTCGCCCTCTATGCTAGCCACTACAGATGACCGATCCAAATAAGCAGCTCACTCAAGATTCACGAGAGTCATCACAGACATAAGAGGGACCCCTCGTAGGTCCCCTTGTCAATCAGAGGGCTGGTCGCATGACAAGTGACCAGGCATCCTCACTCTCCTAGTCACTTAGGGGACATAAGAATTATCATGTGCATGAAACAAAGTAGCGAACATGCAAAGTTCATGGAAAGTGCGTATGGAACAAAGTAGAGTGCATGTAAAGCTCACGCATACAGAATAAAGTATGCAAACAAACAACATCAGAAAAAGCAAAATTTAGAAACTTTTGCAAAGCAACATCAAGCGTGAATGCAAAAAGAAAGCATAAATCATCATCAACATACATCATCAGCGGCCTAGGTAAGGCTAATTTTGAAACTACGAAAGGAAAATCCTTAAAAAGCCTAATTACTAAGACATATTGTTCAATGGCTCTAATCATGATTTGCCTAGCGATTTGAAGGTGAACTATCTTCATGTGAAATATGATCAATCTCTGAGTGATTCTTTCTAGCACTCTTATTGTATTCCTTGGTTCTCTAATCTTTTTCAATGCCTTAATGGCTCGGATATCATGATAGGTCAAAGCTCCATTCATTTTTAACAAAAAAACATAACGACTAAAACGTTACACATACAATATAAACATATTAATCATAATATAAACACTTACATTGGCGGTTTGATCTGAGCTTATGCGTGTGTATCAAGGAGAACTTCATGCATATGAACTGTGGGCTATGATACCAACTGTAATGCCCTGACTAATTCTAAGACCTCGTACCATTAAAACTACTAAGACATCGCTACTATTTTGGAATACATCAAGAAATAATAGAACTTTACTTAAAATCCAAAATACGTAATCCCATTGTTATTTACATAAAAATATAAAGAAAACATAACCTTTAATTTGTTCAAAAACTAATTGCGGAAAAACATAAATACATAAATTAAAAGACTCAAAAATATAAACTTCATCCTAGATCTTCTAGCAGTCCATCCATTCAGTCCATCCCCAATACACATGCCAAAGCTACCAAGAATCCATCCCGCCTTCCAAGCTTATTTTCCTGCACCATCTAAAATAAAAGAATGAGCCTAATGCCAAGCAAGGAAAATCTACTAAAACATATCATAAATCATAAGACTAAAAACATATACTATTAAACATATGATGTAAAAACGTAAAAACGTAAATTATAAAAGACAAGAGACTACATTATTAATGGCCATTAACTTATTGTTGTAGTATGTGATAAAACCATCTTGGTCCTCTGTCTACTAATTGAGGTAGGTTAGATCACAAAAATAGTATATGATAAACCATCTAGGTCCTCTGTCTACTAATCGAGGTAGGTTTAATCATAACTCTAATCTACAATAATGATAAAAATCTTGGGATTCGTTTGTTATCTAAGCAGCTATATTTCCCAAGTGACTACAACATAAAACATATACATATATATAAACATAACATAGCATATAAACATATCATAACACATACAATCTATCATATTTTCCTTACAAAAAACCGAGATATTGGAGACAGGAACAGGATGGAAAAATCCTAAAACCAAACAGTAAGAATCATAAGTTTCTAAAGAAATGGAGATGAAAAGGAGATCTAAACCATCAAGATAGAAACTTGCCGAAAACCTTAAGTTTCAAGAAACTTAAACACCTAACAAAAAGCCATAATAACAAGTTAGGATCTGAAAGAAAATAAAAGAACTATAATCTAAGGATAAGAATACCTTTGATAGACTAGGACTCCGATCTACACCTCAATACAAAAATGTCACTCTATCTTACTTCCTAAGTGAAATGCTTAGATTGGAAAGCTTTTAATCCTAAAACCCTAGTGTTTTCTCTCTAGAATAAACTTAGCAACTTGGAGGCTCTGATGAATGCTTGAATGATGAATGAAATGGCTAAGTGAAAGTCCTATTTACAAAGTTCAAGGAGTGAAACTAACCCCTTTTAAAAAGAATAAATAAATGAATAATAATTGAATAACTTTGAATTATCTGTTTAACAGATGCCTAAAACTCGGTCAAAAACGTTCAAGAGAAAATCTAAGTTGTTGTGGGCTATTTCTAATTTGGTTCCACAAAGTTTCAAAAATACATAAGGGCAGCCGATATATCGCCCCCTATAGGCAATATATCGCCTATCCCTATATCCAAGCCTTCATGGTTTCATTCGTGCGAAGTCGACGTGTTTTCCGTATCAACCTTACGCGATATATCGGCCCCTATAGCTGCAATATATCGGCATACGCTAATATTTTAAACACATTTTGCAGACTTTCAGCACACTTGAAGTTTATTTAAACAACTTTGACTGAGTAAAACGTGATCCTAACAGTTGTTGCAAGGTTCTAGACCTTCTAGATTTATCCATTATTAAATTATTCATCTAAAATCTGTATATCCTTAATAAACATACATGTGACAAGTGTCACGCTCTTAATTATTCTATCTGAACTTCGGTTATAATAAATATCATTTCTAGGACCAACTATATTAATAAAACCTTATGTTAAAACTAATATTTCTAAACTATAGGTAAACTTATATAATCCATAACTATCTCTATGAGTTTCCAACTAAATCCCAGCTTGAACCAATAATCACGAAAACTATAATACTACAGGCTACAACTACTACTATCTAGGTAAGTAAAATCCTGAGATGCTACATTGCACCGCCTCACTCCAAAACATCCTCATCAGAAGCATCCCCATCAACAACGTTCCCCCAACCCTCAGTGGTGCAATCATCAACCTCGCCCTCGCCTGTCTCCTCGGCTAGGCGAGCTTTGCAGTATGTCAAGATGTTCATGGCAGCTGACTCACCCATGAAACGGAAGTCAAGATTGCGGTTGAATCTCCAGAGAGTAAACAACATGTTGTTAGTCTTCTCGCAACTGCCCCTATGTGTCGCCTCAACCTCACAACGGATGTTGCCATGCTCATCCATGAGGATCATGCCGATGGCATCGTGTGAATCTATCAAGCTTTGGTATCCTACCGATCATGCTTCGTAGCTCTGGTGGCATCCTCGTGGGTAGAACGAGCCCTCGCGACCTCTTTCTCCGAGGAAACAATGCAGTGCAAGCTCTCAATAGGTCAGAAAGGGCACTCTCAAGATTCAAGCGAGCCTTCTGGAGATCCTCAGACTCTCGCTTGAGTTGGCAATGAAGGTTCAACACTTTCAATGCCACCTAAAAGGAAAAGAAAATTGTATGAACTTACTCATAAAAGAAAGAAAATGAGACAAGTCAAAATGGTTACCATGACAATGTTCTCCATCTGTTGGTGGGACAAGTCGAGAGAGGAGCATGTGGTTGCCAATGGCCAATTTCAGAGAATGTGAGGGCTCAGTGCTACAGACTCTAGCATCCCCTCACCATGACGATGCTTGCCTGAAGAGGCACGAGAGGTGGAAACACTAAGGAAGTCGATGAAGAAGGAGGATGCATGTGCACTGACGCCACAGGGAATGGAACGCCCCCCGAGAGAGGCCCCTGGGGCAAAGGTCATTTCTCCTGCCTTCCGAACCCCTCTGAAATGGTCATGGGCTGAGAAAAATACTCTAATGGGTCCATAGCTCCTACAATTCAGAAATCAAACAGGCAGTCAAAAAAGGCAGAAGCAAAATCATGACATCACATAAATAATTTTTAAAAAATAGCTTTGGCAGAAGATGGGCACTAAATACCCAACAAATCCATGAAAGAAGACCCACTAGAAAGTGCATGCCACTCGAATAAGGATCTAAAAAAACTCATATTGGCCTAGTTCCCCAAGGGGGACCCCACTCATGCCTCATCCTCTATATTAAGCTCGCGACCATCCAAATCGGTGGAAAAGAAAGAGCGCAACGATGCAAACTCTGCATGGGTAGTGGCTAGGAAATCATCCCACTGAGTCAGGAAAGAACTGTGCAGTGAAGATCACGAGGACTCCCCCTATACCTGGGTAGGCCTCGAAGAGCCAGCAATGGAGGAGGTCCCACAAACCTCAACCATTAGAGGAGCCAAAGTGTTACAAAAGTCTTAGGACGATGAGTGTGTCAAGCAAGGAGCCGAAGGACTGCCGACCTCAGAGGTCGCCACCCGCGATGGGCTCGCCACCGTCAGTCACCCTTGTGCATGCCTCGCAAATTTCCAGGACTCCACGTCTCACAGTATTAACCTCAATGAGCTGAATAATAGGAATGCCCCACAAATCAACTTCCTCAACAAGTGGAGAGGGCTTCACTGAGTTCAGGAACTGGTGAGAGCCCAACAAGCACAAATCTGTAAGTTCTGGTCAGAAAGGAGGAAGTGTGCAATCTTATACTTAGTAGCAACTATGGTCTGCAGAAACTCAAGGCGCTCCTAGTAACTGGGCCATGCCATCATAAGAGTAAAGGCATCTATCAAAAACAACACACGCATTAGAAGAAGGCATGTAATGAATAGTCAGGTGACCCTCACCACCCGCTAGGAGGGGCTCGCCACTCACCAATGGTGAAGACTCCCACAATGGTTGGCGAGAATAGCGCCCTAGCTCTCCAATATAATATCTCATATGGAAGGGGTAAAAAGGACTTACCAACTCACCTGAAGACCATGTGGGTGGAGTTGATGGTTTTTTGTAAATAAATATCAATGGGGATATTCCCCGGTGTTGTACTTTCTGCTAACCACCAAGTCCGACACCTCGGCCTGAATGCGAAGATGATAAAATCCATATGTCCTCCCCTTTAGGTTGAATTGAAGATGGTATAAGTAATGAATCTCTTGAGGCGAAGGAGGCTCCCAGCCTAAGATCCAAAATAATACATGAAGCCCGAGGACAATTCAATATGTTTTGGGCATCAGCTGGAAGGGCGCCACCTGGAAATAGTTAGCGACTCTGATCAAATAGTTGTTATGATTGGTTAAATACAAAAGATAAGTGTTAAAATACAAGCAAGGTATAAACACTTAGTAAATTTCACATAGTGAAGATGTGAAATTTGAGCTTCAATTGTAGACACTTTTAAAATGCATTTTTGGGTCCAAAGTGATACATGAAGGTATCTAAGGGTTCCCAAAAAGTTTGGTAGCATTTATAGCATTTTTAGGACCTTTGGAAGTGTCCAACAAATAGATAGGGTGGTAATACGTGGCCACCCAAGAGGAGTAGCACCACATGAAGGCGACGTATCGCCAAGTAGGCGACGCATCGCCTGCTGTAGTGCGTAAAAGTTGCGTGAAATGCTCTTAATGACGTGTTTTACAAGTCTAATCCTATTTGTTAGACCTAATGACGGTGCCTACTCTATATAAGAGTAAAAAAAGTATTTTGGAAGACTTGATCACTCTCTCCAATCTCTCTCTAGCTCTAAGAATCTCTAGTTTTATCCAAGAACTCTCAAAGAAAGTGCTTGACTTTGAGAGTATAAGGCATGTTCAACCTCAATCCTCATTTCCTCTTAGAAAATGCCTCAAGCATCCATGGAGGGTAGGAAATAGAGTATTAGATCAGCGTTTTGCAATGTGTATAAGCCTTGGATTTGTGATTTTACATTGTTAAAAAAGGATTAATCAAAGTGGTGGTTTTTGCCTAGGGTTTTTAAGCTTCATCAAGGTTGAACAAGACCATTCATGTACTTGGGTTTGCAAGTTCTTTCTTAATTCTTTTTTAGTCTCTGTCAATTCAATTTTTGTGTAGTTTCTAAATTTTGAGGTGGTGTTATCTCACTCTACCCCAACATTCTAATACTCTATAATCTGAGATAGAAGAATCCAACACCTTTTCAGCATTGAAATTCATGGCTCAAGATTTTGTAAGATTGGATAGGTTTGATGGGACTAACGTTGTTCATTAGCAAGACAAGATTAGATTCTTGCTCTCTACTTTGAAGGTTTTATATGTCTTGGACAAAGACCTAAATGCCTTGGGAGAGCCCAAGGAAGATGATACTCAAGAAGTTGTCAAAGAACAGAAGAAGCGCGAAGAAGATGAATTGATATGTAGAGGTCACATCCTCAATACTCTTTCAGATAGGCTCTATGATCTCTACACCAACACCAAGACCACCAAGGAGATTTGGGAGGCCTTAGAAAAGAAGTAAAAAGTAGAAGAATAAGGTACTAAGAAATTCCTTATTACTCAATATATGAAATTCAAATTTCATGATGATAAACCCCTTCTCCCTCAAATACGTGAATTGAAAATTATTGTGAATAAATTGTCTACACTTAATATTGTATTTCCGGAAAAATTCCTTGTCGGTTCCATTATAGCCAAGTTACTTCATTCTTGGAGAGGCTATAGAAAGAAAATTCTCCATAGAAATGAAGAGATTTTTTGGAGGAAATTCTCAAACACTTTGCTAGAGATTGTAGGTTCAAGAGGAACCAAAACAATGAGGCAAGAGTCAATTCAACCCAAGATGAGCTAGTGGCATCACTAAGCAAAGTTAATGCCATTCATGGAAAGGTGAGTGGGTGGTGGTATGATACTTGTGACACCATTCATGTTACCTATGATAGAACTTTTTTCAAGACATTTGAATCCTCAAAGGAAGGGTATGAGATACAAATGAGCACTAAGAAAAGGTCCAAGGTTGAAGGAAAGGGAACCATTGATTTGTTCTTCACATCTGGCAAGAAGGTTGCACTCGCCAATGTTTTGTATGTACTGAAAAGTAGTAGAAACCTTGTGAGTGGAAATTTTCTTGGTAAACCGGGAATCAAGGTTGTGATAGATTTTGACAAGCTTATTTTTTTCAAAATACAATGTTTTTGTGGGAAAGGGATATGCTTGTGATGGAATGTTAAAACTTTGCACTTCAGTTAACAATGTGAACAACAAAGTTTCTTCTTGTTGTTATTATATGTGTGACTTGAGTTCTATTAATTTGTGGCATGTTAGACTTGCACATATAGGATTTCGCATAATCAAAAGGGCTATCGAATGTGGATTAATTGATTGTGATAATGTTGAGCATAATAAATGTGAATTGTGTGTTAAATCTAAAATGGTAAAGAAACATTTTCCTAGTGTTGAAAGAAACTCAAAGTTGTTAGATTTGATACATAGTGATTTATGTGAACTTAATGGAATGTTGACTAGAGGACCAATTATATATTTTATTACTTTCATTTATGATTTCTCTAGGTTCACATATGTATATTTTCAAAAGAATAAAAATTAAGTATTTGATGTGTTTAAGGTTTATAAAGCGGAAGTTGATAGGGGTGGTAAATATTTTTCAAATGAATTTAACTTGTTTTGTGAAGAGCATGGTATAATTCATGAATGTACAGCCTCTTATACTCCACAACAAAATGGTATAGAGGAAAGAAAAAATAGAACATTTATTGAGATAATTAATGATATGCTATTACACTCTTAATTGAATTTTAGTTTGTGGGGTGAAGCCTTGCTATCCACTTGTCATATTTTGAATCGTGTTCCCATGGAGAAAATAATATCTCTCCATATGAGTTATGGAAAGGAAAGAACCAAACATTGATTATCTTAAAGTGTGGGGTGTTTGCTTATTTCAAGAGTACCGATCCTAAAAGGACCAAGTTGGGTCCAAGGGCTATAAGATGTGCATTTGTGAATTATGCCCAAAATAGCAAAGCTTACAGATTATTAGACTTTGAGTATATTATAACAATTTAATCAAGAGATGTTGAGTTCTTTGAGAACATGTCATGCGATGACAACAAGTTAGAACCAACTCAAATTAGAGAGCCTCAAGAGGAGACTCATGAAATAATTGGTGAGCAACCTCAATTGCCTAGAAGGATCCAAAGGCTCAAAGATTTGGGATCATGTGAGAAGTGTTCTCAAATAGAGACACAATACCTTGTTGAAAGTGATAATGAGGAATTTGCTTGGAAACATCCAAAATTACTTCAAATAGAAGATGATCCCAAAACATTCAAAGAAGCAATGTCCTCAAGAGACTCCATTTTTTGTAAGGAGGCAATTAATGATGAAATGGATTCAATTATGTCAAACCACACTTGGGAATTGGTTGACCTACCAAAGGGGTCTAAACCAATTGGGTACAAATGGGTATTTAGAAAGAAATACCATACCGATGGCACTATACAAACCTTCAACGCTAGGTTAGTAGCCAAGGATTTCAAATAAATGGAGGGAATAGATTACTTTGACACATATGCATTGGTAGCAAGAACTACTTCTATAAGATTTTTGTTCGCCTTATCATTTACATATAGCCTTTATGTTCACAAAATGGATGCGAAAACAATATTCCTAAATGAGGATCTCGCTGAGGAGGTCTATATGGAACAACTTGAGAGTTTTGTTATTCAAGGAAATGAACATAAAGTGTATAGACTTGTCAAATCATTATTTGGTTTGAAACAAGCTCCAAAAAAATGGCATGAGAAGTTTGATAAAGTCACTGTTTTTACTAGATTTAGACACAATAATGCGAACAAGTGCTTATACTCTAAGACTTGTGGTGATTATGTCATACTTGTTTGTCTATATGTAGATGATATGTTGATTTTGAGTAATGACATGAAATGAATAATAGAAACAAAGAGGTTTCTATCTTTTAACTTTAAATAAAAGACCTTGGAGAGGTGGATACGATTCTAGGTAACAAAGTTAGAAGGAATAGTGGGGTTTTTGTGTTGAGTCAAACCCACTATGTTGAGAAAGTGCTCGACAAATTTAGTCATCTCAAAATCAAAGATGCACTTACACCATTTGATTCAAACATGAAGTTTGAAAAGAATGGAGGTAGTGCAGTGACTCAATTGGAATGTGCAAGTGCAATAGAAAGCCTAATGTACGACGCTCATTGCACAAGAACAAATATTGCATATGCGATTAGCAAAGTTAGTAGGTTTACTAGAAATACAAGTATCAAGCATTGGAAAGCTATTAAGAGATCTTTTGGTTATCTTAAGGGTACCAAAGAGTATATTCTTCACTATACAAACTTTCTAAAGATACTTGGAGGATATTCCGATGCTAATTGGATATCAAGAGATGGAGATAATATCTCCACCGCCGGTTGGGTGTTTCCTCTTGGAGGAGGTTCAATCTCATGTGCCTCCAAGAATCAAACTTGTATATCACACTCAACCATGGAAGCGGAGTTTATAGCTTTAGTGACAACTGGCAAAGAGGTCGAGTGGCTTAGGAATCTCATGATGGTTCATTTAACCGCAGATATGGTATATCAAATTTTAATATATTGTGATGGCCAATCTGCATGTGCTAGAGCATATAATAGTGCGTATAATGGAAAGTCTAGACATATTAGTCTAAGACATTAATATGTGAGACAATTGATTCAAGGTGGAATCATATCGATCTCATATGTTAAGACAAGTGAGAACTTAGCTGATCCATTTACAAAACCTCTTATGAGAAGGTTAGTAAGTTCTACTTCAAAGGGATGGGATTGAAACTCGTAAAATAATAGATTCACCAATGATGGAAACCCAACTCTCAACTTGTACAAATCAAGGGAAAGATTTCAAAGGGTAAGAACAAGTTATTGATAAGTGAATAGTTTCAACACTAAAATTTATGATTAGTTCTATCCAAGATGGTCAGTATTGGCTGCTACCAAGTTAGGGTTAAGCCTAGAGCTTTTAATGAAGTTTAGTTGAGTGTAACAAGCATCTATAAAGGTAGCAAAGATGCTATAAGAACTTCACCTATGTGGACTTAGAGGTGGTGTCACCTCTCATGGGAGTTGGAGCTTCTCCCCGGAAAGTTCATGAAGAGAGGAGCAAATGGCCATGATAGTTCCAAGAGAGAAAGTGGGAAAATAAAAGATATGGTGGAGGTGTGTGAGGTATCCCCGATTTTATCATATGGAATAACTGGTTCAAGCTTTTAAGCAACTAATGATTTCAATAGGACTTTGTGGTATTTTCACTAAGGTAAAGTTCAAACTGAAAGGCACTTTATTTTATGCACCAAAATTATTGTAAGTCAGAGAACAAGGCTTGTATTTAACCACGTGGGGGATTGTTATGATTGGTTAAGTACAAAAGATAAGTGTTAAAATACAAAGGTATAAACACTTAGTAATTTTCACATAGTGCAGATGTGAAATTTAAGCTTTAATTGTAGGCACATTTAATGTGTGTTTTGGGTCCAAAGTGATGCATGAAGGTATCTAAGGGTTCCCAAAAATTTTGGTAGCATTTAGAGAATTTTTAGGACCTTTGGAAGTATCCAAAAAACAGAGAGGGTGGCGATACATCGCTGCCCAAGAGGAGTAGTATCGCCTGATGCTTAAAGTTTCAAAAAACTCTAACAGGAGATGCATCGCCTGCATGCAGACAACACATCACCTACTGTAGTACATACAAGTTACGTGAAATTCTCTTAATGACGTGTTTTATAAGTCTAATCCTATTTGTTAGACCTAATGACGGTGCCTACTCTATATAAGGGTCAAAATAGTGTTTTGGAAGACTTGATCACTCTCTCCAATCTCTCTACCCTCTCTCTCTCTCTCTCTCTCTCTCTCTCTCTCTCTATAGCTCCAATAATCTCTAGTTTTCAAATAAAGTGCTTGACTTTGAGAGTTTAAGGCTTGTTCAATCTCTATCCTCATTTCCTCTTAGAAAAGGCCTCAAGCATCCATGGTGGCTAGGAAATAGAGTATTAGGACAGCGTTTTGCAATGTGTATAAGCTTTGGATTTGTGATTTTTCTTTGTTTAAAAGGATTGCTCAAAGTGGTGGTTTTTTCCTAGAGTCTTGAAGCTTCATCAAGGTTGAAGAAGACTAGTCATCTACTTGGGTTTGCAAGTTCTTTCTTAATTCTATTTTAGTCTCTGTCAATCAAATTTTTGTGTAGATTCTAAATTTTGAGGTGGTGTTATCTCACTCTCCCCTAACAATAGTCATGCAACAAAAGGATAGCCCCAGGATCGCAGTGTCGAGGGCTTCATGCCTGCTAGCCCTGCGGAGGTCGATCTGGCGCTCATCAGGTCTAGAAAGCCTACACTTGACTGTATTCGGGATGACATGATGGGAGGTCTTCTGCTCTAGGTGAGATGTGCTCATGACCATAAGGAGTATAGGATAAATCACCCTCGATTGATGAGGGTTGTGTATCGTGAGTCCGCCTAGCGACCACGGTGGAGTCCCCGCTGGAAGACGATTCCAACTCAACTGGTCGAAGGACAACAGTCTCAAAGGGGTACCTGAAATAAGAAACATTCAAGAAGTCAGTTCCAACAACTCACAAAAAATCCTCATGAGAGGCCCACTCTCCGCAAGCGGAAAACGCAAAAACCCGCTAGAGAAAATTCAAAGAAATATACAAAGTACCTCTCCCATCATCCCTAGAAGTTGGCGAGGAGGCCCGGGGCCTTGGTGGCTTGACTGAGGGACGACGCTCTAGATGGAAAAACCACCTACGGCTGTGCAGAAATTTTTACAACCCACCCAACCCAAATAATCTGCCAAAACCCAACCAAAAAAACTGCCAAAAAACGCAACCCGAATAAATCAACAAAAATTTAAACCGCTCAAATGTTACATTGGGTAGGTTGAACATTATTATCAACCCACCCAAATAATAAATTACTATTTTTAATAAATTTATATATATATTAATATATTATATAAAAAATTAAATTTTTATTTTTTTAAAAAAAATATCCTAGGTTATACGATTACTAAGTCAGCCTCTAGCTCATTCTTTCTCATTTCTTGGTATGCCGCTACTCTCTCCTCTTTCTCTTGACTTTCTCTCAACTCAAATTTTGAGAGCACTAGGTAGTAGGCAATCCATTTTGTCTCTCCCTCCGGCCTCCCTTCTCTTTAGTTCAATGCCTCTATCGACTTTGTCTAAGTGTCCATCTTCTCTCTCATCTCCACCGCTCTTCTCTCTCGTCTCTAGTAGCAAAAGTGCAGGACTCCGTCTTCGATAGAAACACGACTTCAACTTCGGAAACATCAACAACAAACAGGTACCATATCTCTTCCAATCAATTCTGGCATTCTCTGAGTTTTTGTGGCAGAAAACTTGATTAATTATTGGTGTTTCACTGCTGCAAGTTTCTTAATTTTTGATGGTTTCACTGCTGCAAATGTCTTGCATTCTCTGATATTTTTTATGGCAGAAAAATTGATTAAGTTTTGGGTATATGACTACTGCAACTGTCTTAATTTTTCTCTGTATTTCACTACTGCAAATGTCTTAATTTTTATGTGTTTCACTGCAGCAAGTATCTTGCATTTTCTAATTCTTTTATGTGGCAAAAAACTTGATTAAGTTCTCACTTTTTATGTGTACCCATAAGTCTTGCTGCAAGTATTTAAATGTTTCTTCTCTTGGTGAATATATAGATTTTCATGAATCATTCTTACTATTAGTTATTTATTTGTTTTGGATGAGCATTGAGAAAAATGGGTACTCGTACGTAAGGTTGTTGGTATGTTCAATGTTTCTTCTTACATTACATATGTATATAGTCATACTCTATAAAATAATGCACAATGTGGGAACATATGTGGGAAATTAAATTGTTAGTTTAGATTAGATTGCTTCACTTGAGATAGTCTCTTTGGGTTATTAACATATGTAGTGCACCTTCCATTACTTAAATTAAAAAAAATAGTGAGAATATGCTTTGGATATAATCAAGGTTTGATTTGTGATGCTTACCCGTAAGCATGCTAGTTCAATGTTTATATTCTTATCAGTAATATGTAGTAAAAATTTATAGAAAATTTTGGTTGCATTAATTGTTTGTAGTTCAATGTTTCTTTGCATGTAAGTATACAAGCTAGTAGAAATTTATAGAGAATTTGGGTTGCATTAATTGTTTGTGAAATTTATATAGGCTAGTAGAAATTTATAGAGAATTTGGTTAAAGGTGAATGAGCATAATAATATGGTGAGGTTGAAGAAACTACCATAATCATATAATGTAGTATTTTTATTTGGTTTACTTTTTTAATCTCACCTTGTGTTGTGTTGTGTTTACTAAATACATTTAGGTTAGAATGTGTATGATATATTTTTTTGCAGATAATTACATGTGGAAACTAAAGATGAAAATGTGGATGATTTGGTGAAATAATGGATTAAATATGCAGAGACTGAAGAAGGCGTTGCTGAAATCGAACGACTACAAAAAAGGAGTCAAAATAATCAATTCGAGAGATTTTAGTAGAACAATCAATGAACAATAAATGAGCCAAAAACCTAACAATAATGAGCAATAAATAATAAAGAGCACCGGGATTTATAGAGGTTCGGCCCCAAGAATTGGTAATGACCTACTTCCTCTTAGATTTGTATTAATCTTGAAGGTTTACACAAGATCACAAGGGATTACAAGTGGAATTCTATGTGTAAAATACAATGCAATAAGGTATAATTGCTACCAGGTATAAAAATAGGTTATCTGTATGTTTCTAAACACTGGTTGGTAGGCTAGTTCGTGAACCCCCTTTACTATGGTGAAGGGTTTGTATTTATAATGCTCTATTGGCCCAGGGGCTGCACACGAGCGTAACTAATGGTGGAAATATCCCATTATTCTCCCAGGTTGTTAGAGTCCTATTCGTTAAGAGCCTTGACCGAGTCTTCAGGGCTATTAGGTGCCCTCTGCAGGTTGTTGGGCGATTCTTACGAACTGCTAATGGTGAGTGTAACCTCTTCTCACCGACCAGGTTTGGCTATCCATCATACTAAGTAGCTAAGATTCTAGTGGTATTCCATTGAGCAGTATTAGAAGGACTTCCCCTTAAGATTGGGAAAGGTGCAACCATCATGGACACAGGCTTCTTGAACATCTCTCACTAATGTTTGCTTAACAACGTTCCTCACCAAGAACCCCTCATAGGAGACTCAATGATATGCCTTGGCAAGGTCTTGGGACAAGTGTTTACCGTCCATAAACTGCTTACCCTATCAAGCAGTAACTTTTCATATACCCCACAGGTATACACAGACCAGCCTGTCGGGGGGTCTGCCCAGTCTACTCCATGTGTCCAAGCTCAATGCCACGTCAGATATGTAAATTTTTGGGATAACATTTTCCCCCCAAATTTGCAATGGTGCAAAGGCAACATGGAAACTTTCTTTTTGAGGCCATACCGTCTGCCCCCTGACACGTGGCACGATATCCGGCCCAATAAGTTGCCTTAGTGTTTCCCCAAATTTCCAAAAAATAAGTTTTCACTCAATCCCGCCATTTTATTGTAACCATAAAGTGCCATAATTCCCTGACTACACTGATGGTTGTGAAACTTTCAAGAAGTGCGTTGACGTGTGCGAAAATTGAGAGGACGTGATTGTAGAGAGTGTGGCAGATGGGTGGCCAGAGTTTATTGCTGATATATGTGGGGAGGCATATTGGCAGCAGCTGAAGAGACTGCTGAGTAGACGAGTGCATTAAATTTTTGCAGGAAAAGGCTCGCTTCTCTTTTCCTATAAATAAGGGTGCCCCACCCTCTCTTCCTTTTTCACCTTATTCTACACTTCACGCAAACCAGGGTCAAAACCCTAAACCTCCTCATACTAGTTTGTTTGAGAGCCAACCCGTGCTCAGACTTCTGTGGCCCACAATCTTCACACCACAAGCACGTTCCTGACACTACATTCTCGCAGTAAGTAAGTTTTCCAAACTTCTCTATTTGACTTGGCATTATGTTGTAAGAAATATTTTTTCTTTTTCTGCATTCTTGATTGTAGTCATGGGTGGTTTATTGAGAAAATCTTTAGGTTGTATTTGCATGTCGCTTGAATCTAGGTTTGAATGAATGTTTTGGGTAGTTCTAGGAATGGGTCAATCGCATTAGCCTTTGATTTCCTAAAAATCCACCTCACGATGCCCTTTTTTTTTACTGATTTGTGTTCGGTGTTCCTAAAGAACACAATGAACAATTCTTGAAAAGAAATTTGAAATTTTTTTTGTTTCTTCAACATTTCCTGCTCTTGATCTGCTGTATTTTCTAATTGGTGCTTCTCATTGTTCGTCATTTTATACTGGTCGGTGCTCTCACCTCTTCCTTTCCCCCTTTTTCTTCTACGCGCAGACCGATGGGGGGGTGATCACCGGGCTGACATCGACATGCAGCAACAATCACCGTGCAGAGGTACCGACCAACCTGAAAAGCCCCTCTACCAGTCAGTGACTATGGCTTGTACAAATAATATTGCTCGTACGGACGATGCACAAAATCCCCATGTCGCCCATTGTGCCACTGTTGCTAGAAATCAAGAAGCACTACCCACCGATGAAGGGCCAACCAGATCTGGCCAGGAGGAAGACTCCGGGATAGAATATGTCACAGAAATTTATACCGAGGTGATTTTAAACCCATCTCAGGAGACGGGAGAGCCCCCCTATACGCAGATCCCGCAAGCACCACTTCCAACAAGCAACTGAATAACGACAAGGAGCATTACAAACTCAGAAGTGCCACAATTCTCAAGCCCACTGCCCAGCAGAAGGTAAAGAATCCCAGATTCGATTTTTGCGCTTCCTGCGATACTTTCAGAGTGTGGCAAACTATTTTGAGATTTTCCCTACTTAGATTAGTCCTAAAGGTATTAGATTTCTATCTTCTTAGTATGTCTTGTACAAATCCGAGGGTTGGCCGGTGCCTTCCGCGCATGAAGTAAACTATTTGTTTGACCTCAAGTCCAGCCCCTGCTAGGGCCGCTCAGGGTATTTTTATTTTAGCCATAGGGATTCAGACAACTATCTAGCCAACACTTAAGCCATTTTTAAGGTTGGGGAGTATGACAGCCAGTACTTTGTCACCACAGACATTGCTGCCAACCATCTTTGTTTTCAGCGCAAAGGTCCTTTTAGCTGTCTGTTGAGTCTAGTGATGTGTTGTGTTTAGGTTGTGTTTTAGGTAGTTTTTATTACGCTTAGCTATTATTTAGTGTGGTACTATGCTTATTTTTGTTTGTTTTCAGATTTTAGCGTATAAATAAAGGAAAAGAACAATTGGAGCAAATTGGCAAAAAAATGATGAAAAATTGGATTTTTGGTGTTGATTCCATGAAAAGATGAATCCTCAAGGGAATTTTTGGCTTCGGTTATTTTTAGGGATAAAAAGCGCGAAAATTGAATAAGTGGTAAAGGGTCGCGGCGCTATAATGTTGAGTCGCGGCCAGGTCCAAGGCAGAAAGCATATTTTTCGAGGTTTGACACGGGCCGTGGCTTAGGAACAGACGGTCGCGGCGCTGAAGGATATGTATGCCTAGAAATTCAACCTGAGTCGCGGCACTAAAGAGGTTAGGTTGCAGCCCACCTGACATCCACGCAAATCACCAAACTGACATGGGCCACGGCACTTGAAGTGCTGGGTCGCAGCCCGCATTGCTTCCAAAGAAAGAAATTAGGTTTTAAACCTAATTTTGAGTGGGTGAAATCAGATAGAGGGGGAGAACGAACTCTGAAGGAGGAAACACACCGTGCACCATCTCCATTCGCTCTCTAGATTTGTTGTTCTATTTCCTTTTAATTCTATGTTATTTTTAATTATTGTTTATGTTTAGAATGACAATGTTGAACTAATTTCTATATTAGAGTTTTCAATGGATTCTCTTGAACTCCTTTGATGATCTAATGCAATACTAGTATTTTTCTTCTTCGTCTATTAAGCTTGTCTCAATCTATTTTAATGCATGAAATGTGATTGGCCATCTTATTTCATTGTCTATTTGTGTTTGAATTGAAATTCTGAAAAGAGAAATTTAAACAAGCTTTGATTGAAATAGCATAGATTTAATCTAAAACGAAAGTATCTAGGTTATTTGTGTAGCATCTAGGTTATGAACCCAATACCTCTTGATTGTTGAATTTATCATAGAAATATAGAAAGTTCATAATTAGGTTGAGTTTTATAATTCCTAATACGATTATAAAATACCTTAACAACTTGTTAGCTTAATAAGAAGAAGATTTTTTAATATTGTGTTAGTTAATGATAGGAGGGAATGTAGATGAATTTAAAATCCATTGTTTAAATCCTTGGTATTTTATTCTTGTTTATGTTCTTCCAATCTTGCATATTTTAGTAGTTTTATTGTTTTTAATCATCAAAATACAAAACCAATTTTTGTTAACCAAATAGAAACTAAGAACTAATTATCTGGTAATAGATAATTCAGTCATTGGGGAACGATACTTGGTCTTACCAAGAAATTATTATAAATTGCGACTGTGTGCACTTGCATAGCTTTAATTTTTGCAACAAGTTTTTGGCACCGTTGCCGGGGACTTGAAATTATCAATATCAATATAATTAATTCTATTTCTAAGTTGGTTGTTGTGTGAACTGTTTCTAACTTGTTTATTGTGCATTCTTGACCATTTTTTAGGTAGTTGTGTTATATGCATAGCAGAAGAGGAGGGGACAGCCTTGTTTCTATTAATACTGAGATTAAGAAAGTGTACAGGCAGAATCGTAGAAGAGAGCTTCTGGTCAAACTGTGGTTATGGAAAATCCTCAAAACAGTGATTGGTTGAATGGAGGGGTTCTAGAAATGGTGTAATGACAAGCTCATAACCCCGCTGTGAGAAGCTTACGGGATTATGTACTCCCAACTGTTATGGGAGTGCAAACATGTATAAGACCACTGGCTGTGGAGGCTAATAACTTTGAGATTAAGCCAGCGATCTTACAAATGGTGCAGTCCATCGTGCAATTTGGTGGCTTACCCTCAGAAGATCCTCATATGCGCATAGCTAATTTTCTAGAGTTATGTGCAACATTCAAGTATAATGAAGTGAGCGGCAATGCATTCAGGTTGAGGCTATTCCCATTTTCTCTGTGGGATAGAGCAATAATTTGGTTGAACTCCCTTCAATCCAACTCTATAAATACTTGGCAGGATCTAGCTCAAAAACTCCTGGCCAAGTTCTTTCCTCCATCAAAGGTAGCAAAGTTGAGGGGAGAGATTAATAATTTCTATCAGGTGGAGGGAGAGTCTTTGTATGATGCCTGTGAGCGTTTTAAGGAGTTGTTGAGAAGATGCCCCCATCATGGTATCGATAAGTGGATGCTTGTCCACAATTTTTACAATGGCTTGTGTACTACTACTCGTACCATAATTGATGCTGCAGCTGGTGGGGCATTCATGAGTAAGAGTGCCAATGAAACATATGAATTGTTAGAAGACATGGCCACCAACAATCACCAATGGCTTGATGAGAGGTCAACGGGTGTTATAAAGGTTGTCGGAATTCATGAACTTGATGCCATTACTGCCTTGACTGCTCAGGTGGCTTCCTTGACAAAATAGTTGCAATAGAATGATGTGTCTGCTAATGCCATTCAGATGCCAACAAGTTGTGAAATTTTTAGGGGCCCACATTCTTTTGATCAATGTCCTTCAGGTGACCTTAATGATAATAATCCTATGGACCAAGCTCAGGTTCAAGCAGTGGGAAATTTTCAGAGGCCTTTCAACAACCCATTCTCCTACACTTACAATCCTGGTGGGAGAAATCACCCAAATTTCTCATGGAGAAACAATCAAGGCCAACAGTCACAGTTTTAGGGCCAATACTAGTAGAATATGCCACAATAGCCCATGAATCAAGCTTCCTCCTCACAAAAACCTAGGCCACAAGTTCAACAAGAAAATCCCAATGAATTGCAAGTAACTCTGTTGACTCTCACCAATACTCAAACTCAGTTTATGAGTGAGACAAGATCATCCATTCAAAATCTTGAGACACAAATGGGGCAGTTGGCAAACATGTTGAATAACAGACCTCAAGGGAATTTCCCTAGCAATACTGTGGTGAATCCCAAGGAACAATGTCAAGCCATCACTTTGAGAAGTGGTAAGCAAGTTGAACAATTTGTGCCTAAATCATTTATTGAGAAGAACAAAGAGTTGGGTGAGACATTTAGTTCCAAGAGTTAAAAGGTTACTGAATACCATCCTTCTACAGAAAAGGCACCTCTAATTATTGTTGTTGATTCTCCAGTAAAAATCCCATGCCATCCGAGGCTTAGGAAAACTGCACATGATAAACTGTTTTCTATGTTTTTAGAGGTGTTCAAAAAGTTACGCATTAACATCTCCTTCGCTGAAGGTTTAGAACAGATGCCTAGCTATGTAAAGTTCATGAAGGAGATTCTATCTAAAAAAGAGAAAAATGGAGGATTATGATACTGTAGCCTTGACATAGGAGTGTAGTGTTATTCTACAAAGGAAGCTCTCCCAGAAACTGAGAGATCCAAGAAGCTTCACTATTCCTTGCACTATCGAGAGTTTTGAATGCAAGCATGCTTTGTGTGATTTGGGGGCAAGTATTAATTTGATGCCCTTATATGTGTTCCGGAGGCCTTGTCTTGGTGAAGCAAAGCCTACTACTCTTACTCTTCAACTCGCAGATCAATCAATCAAGCATCCAAGGGGTATTATTGAAGATTTGCTAGCCAAGGTAAACATGTTCATTTTCCCAGCAGATTTCATTGTTCTAGATATGGAAGAGGATTCTAATGTCCCCATTATTCTTGGGAAAACATTCTTGGCTACCGAGCAGGCTCTAATTGATGTGAAAAAGGGTGAGTTGAGATTGAGAGTTCAAGGGGATGAGGTGATTTTTAATGTATTCAAGGCAATGTCTTATCCGAGAGCGAGTGACAGTTATTATAGCATTGATGCTATTGATAATGTAGTTTTGAGAAGAAGGTGGAATAATGATGCCTTAGAGGCGGTTTTGATAGATGGTGAGGAAGATTATGATAATGTTGAGATGATGGAATATGTCAAGTGGATAAATTCTTACCAGCCATACAAAAATAAGTTCGAAGAGTTGGAACAATGGCGAGAAAGACCGTTACCATCCATTGACCAGCCACCAAAGTTAGAATTGAAGTCTCTACCGAGTCGTTTATGTTATGCTTATTTGGGTGAGAAAAAGACTTTACCTATAATTATATCTACTACAGTTTCTAAAACAGAGATGGATAAGTTATTGAGGGTTTTACGAGCTCATAAATTAGCCATTGGTTGGACATTGGCAAATATTAGAGGGATAAGCCCTTCAACAGTGATGCATAGAATTTTGATGGAAGAGGATAGTAAGTTGTCAATAGAAGCTCAACGAAGACTCAACCCGACTATGAAAGAAGTAGTACTTGAGTAGATTCTTAAATGGTCAGTGTAACGTCCCAAATTTCCTAATAAGGCTTAGGGCCTTGATTAGGGGGTTAGGATGGAAAATTATGGAATTATGGAATTATGTAATATTCATGTGCATCATTATGCGATTACATGCATGATTATGTGAGTTATAATATTATATGATGATAATTGCATGCATGTGGGCCCACTTCTTATTAGAAGGGCATTTTCGTAATTTTGGCCATTGAGGGCATATTTGTATATTTATGTGTATATATGTGATATATGGGTGAGACCACATTATTATGTGGATATTTTTGAGCTATTCGACATGAAACGATCCTAGGATGCAAGTTAGCAGTTTGGTCATAACGGGATTAATTATCGGGCTCAGGGTGAGCCTATGGGTAAATTGGTGTTTAGTACATTACCGGGAATGAGCGGGTAATGGGATATTATTTATTAATTATTTAAGGATATTGGGAATAATGGGAATTGGAGGACATTAATTATGATTAATAGGATAGGTGGGAAATGACAATTTTGCCCTTGTTGACTTTGAGGAATTAATTTGGCCCTAGGGGCATTTTGGTCATTTTGACGAATGGAAAGAATCAGCCAAGGAAGGTTGTGGATACTCATGCAGCAAAACAAAGTATGTTTTCTCTTCTCTCTCGATTCTCTCTTTCTTTCTCTCGATTTCTTCCTCTTCTCTCTCTCGGTTGGGATTTTGAAGCTTAGGAGATTTGAGGATTGAGGGCTTAGGATTGTATTGTGGCAATACAAAGGTTCAATTCTAGGATTGAGGTAATGATTTTTTTTTTCATCTTGGATCTCTGGTTCTTACTCTGCTTTTAAGGTTATGTTTAAGCTTGGGATTTTTCTCGTAGAAGTGAACAATTGTTGAGGTTTTAAGTGTTTCTAGACTTGGGTTTTGTAGTTTGAATGGTGGTAATGTTGTGGTGATGATTACTTGTGATATTGTGATTGGTTTGAAGAAAGTTTGGTTGGGTTGGATTGAGGAAAATGTAGGGGAGCTGGGTTGGCGGGGTCAAGTCACAATCGAGTTCATGCGAGTCACGACTTGAATGTGTTCCAGAGCCTCCCCTGGGCTCTGTCAAGCAGGCGCACCGTGACCCACAGGGTCAAGTAGCGGCGCACTGCTACCCTTGGGGGCAGGTCACGGCCCGCCTATCCCTTTTGTGTCAGGATGGGTTTTGGCAAGTTTTAAGCGCGGGTTTTCGATTCTCTTGGGTTAAGATCGAATCTACTAACCATTTTAGTAGGATTCGAGGTCCCAAGAGATGGGTTTAAGCTCATGAACCTTTTATTACTCATTTTATTGATGGAATTTCGTATATGGTTAATTAGGTGACCGCTATGGGCCTAAGGACAGGATCGTTCTCAAGGAGTTGATCTTCATTTATTTTACGCTCATGTCTAAGGTAAGAGAACTGCACCCAGTATGTGATGCATGTGATGTATATGATACATGTGGTTATGGCATGTCATAAATGTTGAATATGGAATTGATATGAGCTTGAGTCTCTGTAATTGTGCATGATTATGATTATGCTTATAATTATTGGTTAAGAATGTTGAATGCCTTATATCTGAATGTTTGAATGTGCATGATTATAATTATGCTGGTGATTGTTAATGAGGCATGTTGAGTGCTCTATAAATGGACATTGATATCACTAAATATGTCTGGTAGCATGGCTTACTTGTGAATGGCATTGACTTATCAGTTAGAAACGACACTGGTGTTTAGTATTGGTCGTGAAGATCTAACTTATCAGTCATGGTTGGTCGTAGTACTGAGCACTAGTCGTATGGTGTTGGCTTATGATTCAAGATCAGTATTAGCGTGTTTAACGCATGCCGAAATGATTAGATCTAATCAATATGAGCATTAAATGCTCCACCGACCTATTGGTCGAAGAAAACTAAAGCGCTTGTCTAGTCTAAAGACTAGTTATTCAGAACCAAGGCTAAAAGGCTCAGGTGACTGAAACATCACATGGCTTGGGGCGTAAAACCCCAGAGAGACTTATTACTCATCTACCTCAAAGACACTTATTAGTCATTTATCTCAGAGTGACTTATCAGTCATCTACCCCAGAGAGACTTATTATTCATCTACTCAGAGAGACTTATTAGTCATCTATTCAGAGAGACTTATTAGTCATCTGTTTAGAGAGATTTATTAGTTATCTATCTAGAGAGACTTATTAGTCATCTACCTCAGAGAGACTTATCAGTCATCTACCTCAGGTTGACTTATCAATCATCTACTTCAGAGAGAGACTTATTAGTCATCTACCCCAGAGAAAGAGACTTATTAGTCATCTACTCAGAGTGCAGGACTCCATAATCATTTATTAGCACTTGCCTGCATGCGTGAATAGGGTTATAACTGCTAGGCATGCTTATTATGATTTGGTGACATGTTATTGTCTGCTTATTAGCATGTTTGAGTTTTCTTGCTAAGCTTCAGCTCACGAGTGCTATGTGGTGCAGGTAAGGCTAGAAGAAATTTGGACCATCCTTGAGCTGGAGAGCTTAGGTGATGATGTGTACATATGCGGCTACTTGACCACCACAGCTGAGGGTTTAAAGAGGAACTAGGGTTAAACCCTATTTTTTCGCTTTGGTCAGCTGGTTGTAAACCTTTTATTGTAATTAACCTTTAAAATGTATTTTGGGATCCCAATGTATACAGTAAACATTTTAGTGAAACGTTGTATCTTTGACCAAAAATTTTATCCCTAGACTGTTAATCATACTTAGTTACACAATTATGGCCAAATGACTCGGTTAGCGAGTTTAGCACTGTTCAAAATACACAGTGTAATGGTCCCTGGGAAGTAGGGCATTACAGTTAGATGTCGGGGTAATATACCCAATTTCTAATAGTGCATAGGTGAGCCCAGTGTAGGTAGAGCCCAGGAAAGGCGGGAGGACTGTGATAAAGAATGAGAAGAGTGAGTTGATTCCATCAAGAACAGTGACGGGATGGAGGATTTGCATTGATTACTGCAAATTGAATAAAGCAATAAGGAAATACCATTTTCCCTTGCCTTTCCTGGATCAAATGCTTGACAAACTAGCAAGCCATAGTTACTACTACTTTTTGGATGGTTATTCTTGGTACCATCAGGTCGCCATTGCACTAGAAGACCAAGAGAAGGCCACCTTCACTTGTCCTTATGGTACTTTTGCCTTTCGAAGAATGTCATTCGGGCTCTACAACGCTCCTGCTACCTTTCAACGGTGTATGATGGCCATTTTCTCTGATATGGTCTAGAGAACTATTAAGGTCTTCATGGATGACTTTTCAGTTTTTGGGTCGTCCTTTGATGAGTGTTTAAAGCATCTTGAAGCATTGTTGCAGCTGTGTGAAGAATCCAATTTAGTTATGAACTGGGAGAAATGTAATTTTATTGTGCTAGAGGGTATTGTTCTTGGCAAAAAGGTCTCTAATAAAGGCATTGAGGTGGACCGAGCTAAAATGTCCACCATTGAAAATCTGAAGTTTCCTTTGGCATGCTGGGTTTTATAGATGATTCATAAATGATTTTTCAAAGATCTCGAAGCCCCTTTCCACCATGTTGATGAACGGTGTTGCCTTTAACTTTAACGAACAGTGCCTAAATGCTTTTAAGTTACTTAAGGAGAAGTTAATCTCGGCACCAATAGTTGTTGCTCCAAACTGGGATCTTGCATTTGAATGGATGTGCGACGCAATTGATTATGCGGTGGGAGCAGTTTTGGACCAACGGATTGATAAGGTAGTTCGGTCTATTTACTATGCTAGTAGGACTCTTAATGATGCACAATTGAATTATGCTACAATAGAGAAAGTGCTCCTAGCAATTGTTTATGCCTTTAACAAGTTTAGACCATACCTAATTGGAAACAAGGTAATTATTTACACTGACCATTCTACAACCAAATATTTGATGACCAATAAAGATGCAAAACCTCGTCTTATTAGTTGGGTTTTACTATTGCAAGAAATTGACCTGGATATCCGGGATAAAAAAGGCACTAAGAATTTGGTAGCAGATCACTTTTCAAGACTTGAGTTGGAAGAAAGCTAGAATGACAAGGAAGTGCAAATAAATGATCACTTTCTCGATGTGCAGTTGTTTGGGGTAAATGACACTTTTACAGTGTCGTGGTATGCTGACTATGTGAATTTCTTGGTAGCAAAGGTTATGCCTCCTGAGATGTAAAGGCAACAGTTGAAGAAATTTTACTCAGAGGTGAACCACTACTATTGGGAGGAGCCTATTCTCTATAGGCATAGTGTAGATCAAGTTATTCATCGTTGTGTGCCTGAGGATGAAATGCACTCAATTATCACCCATTGTCACACTTTACAATGTGGTGGGAATTTTGGAGCATTAAGAACAGCACCGAAGGTATTGCGAAGCGGGTTCTATTGGCCAAGTCTATTTAAAGATGCCAATTCTTTTGTGAAAGCTTGTGATCGTTGCCAACATACTGGAAACATATCGAGGAGGAATGAAATACAACTTAATGAGATCCTCGAGGTTGAGCTCTTCGATGTTTGGGGCATTGACTTCATGGGCACTTTCCCATCATCATTTAACAACCAGTTCATTCTATTAGCTGTGGACTATGTGTCAAAATGGGTAGAGGCAGCTACAACAAAAGAAAATGATGGTAAAACGGTCATGAATTTTCTGCATAAGAATATTTTCACAAGGTTTGGTACTCCCCAAGTTCTCATTAGCAATGAAGGGAGTCATTTCTGTAATAAGCAACTTGATGCTTTACTTGCTTGCTATGGAGTATACCATTGCACTGTTTTACCTTATCACCCTCAATTGAATAGTCAAGCTAAAATTTCAAAAAGGGAGGTGAAAGTATTCTTGAAAAGATGGTGGATAGCTCCAAGAAGAATTAGTCCAAGAAACTAGATGATGCACTTTGGGCCTATAGGATGGCATTCAAAACTCCAATTGGGATGTCTCCTTATAGGTTGGTCAATGGAAAAGCATGTCACTTGCCAGTTGAGTTGGAACATCGAGCTTATTGGGAAACGAAGAAGCTGTATTTTGAAAAAAACTACTGGCAAAATAGGCTACTCCAACTAAATGAGCTTGATGAGTTTCTTAATGAAGCCTGTGAGAATGCCAAGATCTACAAGGAACGCACCAAGGCATGGAACGACAAGAACTTGACTAGAATAGAGTTCCAACCCGGGCAACAGGTACTTTACTTTAATTCAAGGTTGAGACTCTTTCTCATAAAGTTAAAATCAAGGTGGTATGGTCCCTATATTGTGGTGAAGCTGCTCCCATATGCCTCTGTTGAAGTGCTAGGCAAGAATGGTTCATCGTTTAAAGTAAATGGTCAACAATTGAAGCCATACTTGGGTGATCCTATTGACCAAGCCAAGTCAGTAATCCTCTTGAAACCCATCTGAAGAGGAGTTCAACGTCTGGCTAAATAACACTAACGACAGCGCCTTTGGGAGGCATCCCGTATTTTTGTAGTTTCTTTCTTTACGTTTTGCCTAGCTGGAACAATTTTTAAGTTTTAATTTTCACACTTGTAATTTTTTAATTTTTGGTTGATATTTGTAAATATGGAACTCTAGAAAACGTGAAAACTCAAAAAGATGAAAAAAAAAAGTAAGTAGAAAATTTTTTGTTAAGGGTCGCGGCAAGGCCCTTTACAGCAATGGAGGAAGTTTTCCAAAGAGAGGTGGGCCATGACACAACTCAACAGGGCTGTGGTGCTCAAACCTAGAAATTTTCCAAAAAATGAGGCAGGCCACGACTAAGAAAAAGGATGGTTGCGGCCCCTGAAGTCAAATTTCTCATAAAAATGAAGTGGGTCGCGGCGCTGGAATAGGCGGGTCGCGGCCCTTGGTCGCACTGTTGATTTAGTGAATAATAAACCCTAAAAAAATTTCACTTCTTCGCTTTACATTTTTCCCTCTTCTCCATACCTCCGAATCCACCTTCCCAAACACTGCTTTCAATCATCACTCTAACCTTTTCCATTAAATCACCACCTCCAAGCTATTATCCATCTATATTCTCTCAAACTTACCTTCAAAACAATTTTTATTCATCCAAAAGGCCCCATATCTGAAAATTCCCCATCCAACACCTTTGGGATTTGATTCTTGAGCTTCAAAAGAGAGAAGAAGGGTGGTGTCAAGGGTATCTTACACAAGTAAGTCCAATTTCATCATTCTTTGTGAAGTTTTTGTGTTAAGTTGGTAATTGTGGATAAATTTTTGTGTGGGAATTTTTGTGGAGAAAATTTATGGATTGTTGTGAATGAGATAGAATAATTTATGAGAAATTTGACTATTTGTGATCAATTTTTGTGTGGGAAAGTGAGAAAAACAAGGGGAAATTCTGCTCAAAATTTTCTAGGACTTTTGGTGATTGAATTAGAGTTGTGTAATATTGATATGGGTACGAAGAGAAATCCTCCACGCATTACTCATTCCAAAAAGGGCTCTAAGCCCTCATCCTCCCACAATGTTCCCCCACCACCGCCACCACCACCCACTGATTTTAATACCTACAAATTCAAAACTAAGGAGGCTGCATAATTGCTTAAGAGAATTAATGGGAAATTGTTTGTTCCGGAAAGGGAATGGTATATCAAGTGGAACTGTACCTGAATGACCCCCCATATGAGACAATAAGACCTGAAATTGCTAGAAAAAATTAGGGTATGTTTTGTAAGCCAATACAAGTGGATAGTGCTAATTACTCTCAATTGTATGAGTTTTATGCCAATTTCCCAAGTCAAGATGAATAGCTAAAAGTTTTTGTTCGGGTAAAGGAGGTGCCATCAAACATTGATTCTTTCAACACTTTGCTCCACCTACCTACTCTTCTGGCAACTGATGATGAACACTGGTGGTTGGCACATTTTAGTGAGGTGGCTGAGACATTGAGCATGTCGGAGCTCAATTTAATTATTATGGTTGTGAGGCCAAGCATTTGTTCTGATGGAAATTTAATCGCATTGCCCATGCATGGGCCTATTTTGTGAGTGCCCATCTATTGCCCAGGACTCATTTTTCCTCTATTGATCAGGAGAGGTGTATGTTGGTTTATGCTATCATGACAGGGAAGACAGTGGATGTGGGACACGTACTCTGGTATAGCATCAGAAACATCAATAAGGTCAACACCACTTGTGGCTTGGCGCATGGCATATTTATAAGTCAATTGTGTGAAACTTATGAGGTGCCTGTGATTGAAGGAGACATCATATGGAAGCCCATGAAACTAATCACGTTGTCCATGGTTCATGGTTTTCCTCTGGCCTCTCTTGAGCCACCACAACCTGTCCAAGCCCCAAAACATCCTCGGGTTGGAGAAGATGAGAAGACGGATCCCATTGGTACAGGTGAAGCTGATGATGCTGGGCCCAGTGGTAGTGCGCCCTATTTGGCTATTTGTGGTCCCATTGATTATCACACTCAGTGCACACATAATCGACTGGATTACATCATTCAACAAAATCAGTAAATTATCCAGTCGCATCATGCTCAAAACCAGCATTTGAATCAATATATGGAGCAGTGCAATCAGTATGAAGCACAGCACGTGGATGTGCTCAATGCTTTGGTACAATGGTATTCGATGAGTGAAGCTGAGCAGAATACCTTTATGTATCACCAGTTGTACCAGCCTTACTACCCACCGCCTCCACCACCACCATACTGATGTGGCGAGTGTCCTATTCGGTAAGTTTTCTTTCCTTTTCTTTTTTTGTCACATTGGGGACATTGTGTTAATTAATTTTGGGGGAGGAGATTTACTTTCGTTTTGTATATATTGAATAGTTGTTTTTGTGTTTTAGTTGTGTATTGTATTTGGTTAGTCTTTTATTTACTATGTTGTTGTGGTTAGGATGCTTAGAGTGTCGTGTTTGTGTGAATCAAATTGTCAATGCTTGCCTATGATATGGAAGAAAATGTCGTGCAAATTTTCAAAAAAAATTTATCAATTGAATCTGTGTGCTTGGTTAGACTTCATTGGTAGCTTGTTTCGATCCATGAAATAAAAAATATTTGAATGTTTAGCCATGATTGGAAAATTCTTTGCAATTTTAATTTGAATGTATGCATTGTTAAAAATTGGCTTGTGGTTTGATGTATGAACGAATCTAGAACTGGCTTGTTTATCATTTGAGACGAAATCCTAGATGAGATATGCTTAGGAAAGTGATTTAGACAATTTCTTAGAACGTTTGAGCTTTTCAAGCCAACCCAAAATTAATGTCCATTGTTACCCTTGTTAAGCCTAAAATTATCCTCTTTGTTGTTTCACACCAATTGTTAGCCAAATAGACATTTTGTTAGTTTTCATTCCTTTACCAAATTACTATGAGCATATGGATAAATAATGGGGAATGAATTATAAGGGGATGTGATTAGTTTTGTAATTTTGCGCATTGTAATGAAGAGTAAAAAGGTTGAGAATTGAAAATCCAAGCTACACTCTTGTTATGCTTTCACAAAAACAAGTTTGGGGGAGTTTAGTTTGAAAAAAAAATGATCAAGTGAAATAAGATTTTCTCAACCCTTACTTGGGTTCATATGGGGTTTTCTTTGGAAATTGATTAGGTGAATTGTTGGTTTGTAAGTTCATATGCTTATGGTAATGTGGAGGCTAAATGACATATATCTACCCATTGCCTGAGCCTATTGTTATTAGCCTAAAGTCCTAGTGATTCTTGAGCATATTTTGTATACATTAAGGGTAGAGTGGTGAACAATTCAAGCATATGGATTAATGGTTTGATGGGTTGATGGTTACATAGATTCAATTGTTGAGTATTTTTTTTTTTTGTTTATGGTTCAATAGGCATTTTTGGATTGAATCAGGTTGTCGGTGTGGTGTAACTAAAATTCTGGATTGTTTCTACGAATAAGGATTTTGGACTTTTGTGTGAGATTTTCTAAAATTGAGGCTAATTAACTGTTGTTTACTTGATTCATAAGTTTGTGTCGTTTGTGTTTTTGAGTTGTCTATGTGTGGGTGTTTAGTTTGAATCTTTACTCGAGGACGAGTAAAGGGTAAGTTTGGGGGAGTTTGTTGAGTATAGTGTTGTGTTGTGTTTAGGTTGTGTTTTAGGTAGTTTTTATTAAGTTTGGCTATTTTTTAGTGTGATACTATGCTTGTTTTTGTTTGTTTTCAGGTTTTAGCGTATAAATAAAGGAAAAGAACAATTGGAGCAAATTGGCAGAAAAATGATAAAAATTGGCTTTTTGGTGTTGATTCCATGAAAAGATGAATCATCAAGTAATTTTATGGCTTCGGTGATTTTTTGGGATCAAAAGCGCAAAAGTTGAATAAATGGTTAAGGGTCGTGATGCTATGATGCTAAGCCGTGGCCAGGTCCAAGGCAGAAAGCCGGTTTTTCGAGGTTTGACACAGGTCATGGCGCAGGAACAGAGGACCGTGGTGCTGAAGGATTTGTATGCCCAGAAATTGAACCTGAGCCATGGCGCTGAAGAGGTTGGGTTGCGACCCGCCTGACATCCATGCAAACCCCAAACTGACACGGGTTGTGGCGCTTGAAGTGCTGGGTCATGGCCTGCATTGCTTCTGAAGAAAGAAATTAGGTTTTAAACCTAATTTCGAGTGGAAGAAATTAGATAGAGGGGGAGGACAAACTCTGAAGGAGGAAACAAACTGTGGAGCATCTCCTTCGCTCTCTACAGTTCTTTTTCTATTGCCTTTTAATTCTATGTTATTTTAAATTGTTATTTATGTTTAGAATGACAATGTTGAACTAATTTCTGTGTTAGAGTTTTTAATGGATTCTCTTGAACTCTTTTGATTATCTAATGAAATACTAGTATTTTTCTTCTTCGTCTATTAAGCTTGTCTCAATCTATTTTAATGCATGAAATGTGATTGGCCATCTTATTTCATCGTCTATTTGTGTTTTAATTGAAATTTTGAATAGTGAAATTTAAACACGCTTTGTTTGAAACAGCGTAGATTTAATCTAGAACGAAAGTATCTAGGTCATTTGTGTAGCATCTAGGTTGTGAATTCATTGCCTCCTGGTTGTTTAATTTATCATAGAAATATAGAAAGTGCACAATTAGGTTGAGTTTTAGAATTCCTAATGCGATTATAAAATACCATGACAACTTGTTAGCTTAATAAGAAGAAGAGTTTTTAATATTGTGTTAGTAATTATTTAAATCCTTGGAATTTTATTCTTGTTTAGATTCTTACAATCTTGCATTATTTTAGTAGTTATATTGTTTTTAATCATCAAAATACAAAACCAATTTTTGTTAAACAAATAGAAACTAAGAACTAATTATCTGGTAATTGATAATTCAATCCTTGTGGGATAATACTTGGTCTTACCAAGAAATTATTACAAATTTCAACTATGTGCACTTGCATATCTTTAATTTTCGCAACACTGTCCAGCGCCTACTAAAGAAATGGAGATAACTGGCTCAGAAGCTGGCCACTATGGAACCAAGCCACAAAGACCTGGTCACCTTGACCGTTGAGGAAAGGCTCGATTGTGCTGGGCTTTATCCTAACCCTAAGGTAAAGGGTAAGGGTCGCACACCCAGCAAACAGTTGCCCGGAAAATTTCCACCCAGAAAAGAACTGCCAAGTAAGAAACCGCCCAGCCAAGCGCCGCCTAGCAAGAAACAGGAAAACTCCATTGTACCTCCTTCCAGATGCTGCGTTGCGCATCGTACCCGGAGTTTGGCTGGAATTTCTATTAGAGAGACCACTGAGCAGAGTTCCCCGCAAGTTAATGCTTCCCCCCAACACGGAAAGGGGAAAAAGATCCTGGTTGAGGGTATGGATCTTGACTCGTATTGCGATGGGATACCCCACTTGGGGCCAGTGGCTGCTCGGAGGGAGCGGAAGAGGGTGATCTGATACCACCCATTTACACTTAATTATAGTTTGTCATTTATTTCTAACCTCTTGCTTTTGTTTTGCAGATATGTCATCCATTTTCTTTAAGAAGTTTGCTCAGAGACAAGCTGGAAGTTATAGTAGTGAGACTCCTTTAGCCAGGCACCAAAAACTTGATCCCTCTACTGAGACCACCGAGCAGGCAGAAAATACCCCTGCATCCAAGAAGGTGCACACCCCTCTGGAAAAGGTGGGGGAAAGACTCCTTCAGGAAAAATTGGTCAGGGCAAAGGCAAGGCAGCCCTACCAAGGAGCCCGTTCATGTTGCTTCTATGAAAAAGCCTCCAACCCAGAGCCAGGTTCAAGAGGGTGACATTGAGGATCCTGTAGAGGAGCCCAACGAACCTTTGAAGAAAGCTCTGGCAATCCATCAGGCGCATGTAAAGAAAGTATCTGCTTCTCAGGGCAAACTCATGGCCCTGAGAACATGAGTTTTCCCTGGGCCGGCCTGGGCACAAGATCTCTGGAGAACATTACCAGCAATGGTCTTCAGGATGTCGTCTGGGTCAATACTATATCTGTTTGGTGCTTTGTTAATGTCTCCTCTCTTTTAATTTTTTTGACTTCCTTCCTTTAATGTTGCAGGGATTCTTGGCAGTCAGCTATTTTCACCACCAGATCAAGATGGTGAACAAGTAGGTGGACAGTTTGTTGAAGGAATATGAAGAGAATGCCTCTCTGAAGGCCCAGAATGAACAGCTGACCAAAGATGCTGAGGGTTCTTCCCAACCAATCCAAGAGCTGAAAAAGACTGTCGAGCAAGTTTCTAGTGAGAATGAGGATCTCAAAAATGCCGCTAAGAAAAGGGATTTATATGTTAACCAACTGGAGACAAGGGTACAGAAACTCAAGCAAACTGCCATAAACAATGCTGAAGAGGGGAGGGTCGTCCAGAAAGTAAAAGAAGACCTAAAGGAGGCCCTCAATGCCAAAAAAGCTGCAAGTGTTTCTGATGCCATGGCCTATGAGGCTTTTGCAATGAGTACCTTCTACGACTTCTGGGTGTGCAATAAAGGGGTGCATTATAGCTATCTGGGTGAGGCCTTTGATGAGCTCATGCAATACTGTACTAAGCAGAACATGTTGAGGCCCAGACTATGTCTACCGAGCAGCTTCTCATTGTCCAAGATACGGCTTTCTCTGTCTCCAACCAAGATAATGTGGGGGAGCATGTTAATATATCAGCCCTTGAGGAGATTGTTCTGCTCTCTGGTCCAAATGCTTCAGCTGACACCTCAATCTCTGCCAACCAACCTCAAGACCCTTATGCCGCCCAGCCTCAAGACTAGCCAACCGACCAGCCTCAAGACTAGCCAACCGACTATCCTCAAGACCAATGAAGCACTTAACATTTCTAGCATTTCTTTTCTTTATGCATAAAAAAAAGTTGGCTGAGCTGAGCAACCTTTAATCTCGAGCATCCTTTTATTTTTGTGAAGACAGCATGGTTGAGCCAAGCAACCTTTAACCTCGAGCACTTGACGTATACCTTTGAAATGCTTTTCTTGTGATTGTCTATCTACTCATACCTTATTTAAATAGTGCTAAACTCACTAAACGAGTCATTTAGTCATAATCGTGTAACTAAATGTGATTAACGGTTTAGGGTTAAAAAATTTGGTCAAAGATACAACGTTTCACGAAAACGTTTACTATATACATTGGGATCCCAACATATATTTATTAGGTTAATTACAATAAAAGATTTACAACCAGCCGACTTAAGCGGCAAAATAGGGTTTAACCCTAGTTCCTATTAAAACCCTCGGTCTTGGTGGTCGAGCAGCCGCATATGTACACATTTTCACCTAAGCTCTCTAACTCAAGGATGGTCCAGCTTTCTTTTACCTTTACCTACACTACATAGCACCCGTGAGCCGAGGATCAGCAAGAAAACTCAAACATGCTCATAAACAGATAATAAGCTGCTTCCAAATCATAATAAGCATGCCTAGAAGTAATAACCATATTCATGCATGCAGGCAAGTACAAATAAATGATTATGGGGTCCTGCGCCCTGAGTAGATGACTATTATGTCAATCTGGAGTCCTGGGCCATGAATAAATGATTATTAAGTCACTTTGGCATCCTACACCCTAAATAGATGACTGTTAAGTCAATCTGGGGTCCTACGCCCTAAATAGATTACTATTAAGTCACTCTGGGGTCCTGCACCCTGAACAAATGACTATTAAGTCAATCTAGGATCCTGCGCCCTGAATAGATGACTATTAAGTCGTTTTGGGTCCTACGCCCTAAGCCATGTGACGTTCCAGTCACCTGAGACTTTTAGCCCTGGCTCTGAGTAACTAGCCTTAGACTAGCCAAGCGCTTTAGTTTTCTTCGACCAATAGGTCGGTCGAGCATATAATGCTCCTGTTGATTAGATCTAATCATATCAACCAATGTTCAATGTTCTACTACCGCTCTTGACTCATAAGTCAATTCCATACGACCAGCACTAAGTATTATTGTCGATCATGACTGATAAGTTAGAGTTTCACAACCAGCACTAAACACCATTGTCATTTCTGACTAATAAGTTAGTGTGTTACTCAGATAAACAATGTATGCCAGCATTCATAATGCAACAGATATCCAAATATAGAGCACTCGACATGCTTCATCAACAATCACAAGCATAATCATAATCATGCACATTTACAGAGACTCAAGCTCTGATTCATTCCATATTCAACAGTCATGCCATAGCATATTCACATGCATCACATACTGGGTGCAGTTTTCTTACCTTTGGTCCAAGCACAGGTTACCAATTAACGACCCTCGAGCACGATCCTGATTCTGAGCCCCTAGTGACAACCTAGTCACAACCATAATATAGAATCCCATCAAAAATAAGTAAATAAAGACTTCCAGACCAAATTCTAGTCTCCGGGACGTCGAATCCTACCAAACCGGGTAGTAGGATCGATCCCGAGCCCTTAGAGTTAAGTTCCCAAGACTAAAAACCAAACCTAGCCAAAAATGCACAGGCTGGCCGCGACTTGGCCCTGGGGGTCGCGGCGCTCCACCCTGACAGAGAGCCCTTTGCCTAGGCTTTAGGGTGTAGGTCGAGACTTGGCCCTCTAGAGTCACAGCACGCCCCCCAGGTAGAATCCTCATGGTTCTAGGTTCACACAGGTCGCGACTTTCTAGAACAAGGTCGCGACCAAACCTCGAACCCAGCCATTTTCTCCTTTTTCTCCATTTTAAAACCTTCCCAAAAACTATCCAAACATATCCAAATCCCAAATCAAAGTTCCCAAACATCCCAATGGCCCAAAACCAACAAAACCTAAGCTTTAAACATCTCAAAAACTCATCAAAGCACAAAATCCAATCAAAGCTTAAAAACTAAAAACTTAAAGCTTGGATTACCTCTGATTGAGTCGCTTCCCAATTAAATCCTCCTGGTAATAAGCTTCTAATCTTCCCTAGAATTGCTATGACTCAATCCTTACTTGAATCCGAGTCCTAAAACTCGAGTTTCCTTTGAAAAAGGGAACGGGAGAGAGAGAGAGAGAGAGAACATTCTAAATGTTCTTTTATTTCTGATAGGTTACTTCGAGCTTAAGTAACCTCAAGAAAATCCTAATGCTTGGGGTCCCAAAAACACCCCCGAGGTAAAATAGTCAAAAATCCCATAATTCCCTCCTGATCTCACTAACTCACAATATATCATCAAATAATCATTCCCATTACCCAATATCCTGGTAATGTGCTAAATACCCAATATACCCCTTGACTCACTCCGAGTCAAATATGGGTCCCGTTGTGACTTTCACATTAGCTTACTCCCTAGGATTGTCTCATGCCGAGTAACCCAAACATATCCACATAGCAATGTATTACCACACACATACCACATATATGCCAAATGTACCCATAAAGTGCCAAATTATGAAAAAATACCCAATTAATCATAAATAAGCCCACATGCATATTTAATACACCAGAACAAGCATAACAACTCATATTATAATATAACTCACATAATCACATAATGATGCACATATATATCACATAATTCCATAATTTTCCATCATGGCCCCTTAATCAAGGCCCTAAGCCTTATTAGGAAATTTGGGACGTTACAACTATCCCCTCCTTACAAAAATTTCGTCCTCAAAATTTTATCTGAACAGCCCGACACCTCAATCCCGTATATCTTATTCCAATTCTCAGGTCTCTCCCTCGACCTTACTGTTTCTGTATAATTCCATAACCAAAGGTGTAGCTGTTGTTCCTCAGAACTCTGTTCTTTATGTCTCATATCTGGAATGGATGTTCCTCGCAAGATAACTTAGCCTCCAATTCCAAATCCTCATAACTCAACATATGAGTCTCGTCTAGCACATGTTTCCTCAACATGGAAATATGAAATACACTGTATACGACCGACAATGCTGAAGATAAGGCCAATCCATAGGCAACCTGACCGATTCTTTTCAAGATTTCAAATGGTCCTTCTAATGTAGGGCTCAACTTGCCTTTATATCCTAACTCTTTTTTATGGTGATACTCTAAGGAAGATATAGCCTTCCACTTGGAACTCCATGTTCCTGCATTTTAGATCAACATAACTTTCTCATTAATTCTGAGAATGGAGCATCCGAGCTCTAATCTTTTCAATAGCCTCAATGATCCTCTAAACCACCTCAGGATCCAAATATAACATCTCACTTATCTCATCCCAGTGAATGAGCGATATTCAATTCCTACTAGGGATGGCAAAAAAACCCGGTGGATCGGGGCGAGTCGGAGCCCCGACCCGACGGGGCGGCCTATGATCCGAAAATAAGCGGGGCAAAATGGGGGCGGGTCGAGATCTGACCCGACCCGCTAGCAATTAAAGCGGGTCGGATCACGACCCGACCCGGTTTTTTTTTTTTTTTTGTAAAAAATATTTTTTTAAAAAAAACTAATTACTACAACTATTTAGGGTGATTCACAATAAGAATATATATATAAATAAAACAAAGTATATTTAAGAGAGATAGGGAAGAAAATTGATGTTTTACTTTGAAGTATATAAATTTTATTTTATTTTAGTATGCAAGACCATTTATAAAAAAAATTAGGCAACTCATTTATGTCAAGTATGAGAGATTTTCTTGCCATTTATTTTTATATTGTAACATTTAAAAAAATAGTCTGTCTTTTATTAAAGAAAAAAAAAACCTTACCGGGTCGGGTCTGACCAGCCCCATCACATCCGGGGCGGATCTGACCCGTCCCGGATCAAAAGTCTTAACGGGGCAGGTCGGGTCGGGGCAGAATCTTAGTGGGTCGAGGCAGATCTTTAGCGGGGCGGGGCCGACCTGCCCCATTTACATCCTTATTTCCTACCATATATGTAACACCCTGGGTAGCCAAGACCGTTACACTGTGTATTTGAAATAGTGCAAGACTTGCTAATCAAGTCATTTAAATAAAAATGTGAATCTAACAACACAAACAGGTTAGGTTTAAAAGATTTTGGTTATAAACGAATAATTTTCATTAAAACAAATATTTGGTACATGGGATCCCAAATCAAGGTTTAAATAACGTAATCACAGAATTTCCAAAACAAATAAATAACCAAACCACTCTAATGGAAAAATACACGTTTTAGGTTCCCGTCCCTATACAATCTCTCGACCGTGGCAGTCGAGTAGCTAACAGTGTACACCTCGCCCCCAGAGCTCTCTAACTCATGGTCAACTCACCTTACCCTTGCCTTTACCTGCACCACGTAGCACCCGTGAGCCGAGGCCCAGCAAGAAAACAAAACGTAACCAGTATTAACAGCTAAGCAATTCATAGAGCATAACCAAATAATTTACAAGGCACTAATCAATTACCCAGAAAGCCCTATCATACATTCAATGCAGCACACCGATCAATAACCAATGATCTAGTTTCAGATACTCATCACATCATACACAAAAATTAACAATAGACTACATGTCAAGCAACAACTAGGGTTAATGCCTGTAGGCCGCACCCTCTATTTAATCCATTGTCTATGGCTCACTTAGGCCAAGCCCAGTGTTAAACCCACTAACTCCGGCCAGCTTAACCAAACTCAGAGATTATTAAGCTTTCCTCAGCTACCAGTGGGCGAACCGCACCCTGTGCGCAAGTATTGATTTCGGCACCCTTAGGCCGTTTATCACATGTTCCAGTGGCGTAATACCACCTCATGACATTCATACAATTATAGGGAACTCTTAGTCCCAACATACTCACATGATTTATCACAGTCACATAACAATTCATTCAAATATAGGGAACACTTAGTCCCATCCTATCCACATATACAGGTGCAGTTTTCTTACCTTTAATTCCAAGTGCTTTAATTAGGAAAGATGACCCCTGAGCACGATCCTGCCCTGAGCCCAAGCGTACACCTAGTCACAACCATGGTAAAGGATTCCATCAATAATTGTATAAGGGTTTCCGGATAAAGTTCTAGCCTCCGGGACCTCGAATTCCACCAAACACGGTAGTGGGATCGATCCCGAGCACTCTAGGTTAAGTTCCCATGCCTTAAAACCCAAAATCATAAATATCCTTAATGGCTGCGGCTCAAGCCTCCCCATGCTGCGGGATGGCCCCAAACAGAGCTCAACCTCACCCAGAAATAGACACGGGTCGCGGCCCGTCCTCCTTCTCCAGCATCCCTTAGCTTCAAAGGGTCGCGGCACATCAGGAACTATGTCGCGGCCCAACCCCTTCGAACCCAGAAAAACCACCATTTTTTACACTCAAATCTCTCTCAAAACCACCCACAATCATCCCAATAACATAATCCAATTATCTCGACATTCTAACATGATTTCATCAACATAACCCAAAAACTCATCAAAACAACATCTCAATCTTTGAAACCCAAAAACTCAAAACCTTTTAGAATAACTAGAAATCCCAGAATTCAGATGCTAAACTATTATGAAAAGCTTACCTTTGTTGAAGAGCAAGCCCACCAACCAGTTGCTGAGTTGATTCCCAGGCCTTAGCCCCAGTTCAATCTTCAATATCAAAATCCAAAAACTTTTAGAACCCAGCCAAAACTATAGAATTAAGTCAGCTAAACCACAATTCAATACTCACCTAAACCCCTGGTCTGAACCTTCAGGTTGCTACAGAAATCTTCTCCACAACTCAGCTCAAATTCTTGAGTTTCCAACCAAGGCTTCCCTTGGTTCCATGGTTTCCTTGAGAGAGAAAAAGAGAGTTGAGCTGAGTGTGAAGGGAAGGGTCGGTTGGCAAAGTTCTAGCTATTTCCTCTCCTTTGTTTTATTTTACTTAAGTTACTTAAGTTAAACCCAAGGCTGGGGATACCAAAAACGTCCCCGATGGCAAAATGGTAAAATTCCCCAGTATTCCCACCTAGGCTTCCTAACCTCAAATATATCTCCAATTATTTATTTCCATAACCCAAATAACCACCTAACACCCGAAGTCCCCCCTTGACTCATCCCAAGTCAAGTATCGGGTCCCGTTGTGACTTTTCCCGCTACTTGCTCCCTAGGATCGCCTCGTGCCAAAAGCTGCAAACACATATATATCCACATAATAATGTGGTCTCAACAGTTTATCACAAATAACCACATTTATGCCCTAATGGGCCAAAATTAGCATTATGCCCTTACCAACCAAACAGGGCCCGCATGCTTATCCAATACTCATAAACTTGCATTCTCACACCATTAATTCACATAACCTCCAATTATGTCCTCCCAGCACACTATTCAAGGCCCTTAAGCCTTAATAGTAATTTTGGGTCATTACAACTATCCCCTCCTTATAATAATTTCGTCTTCGAAATTTACTCGAACACATCAGACGGTAAACCTCATACCTGTGACTATAATTCCCAAGGTCCAACGCCTTTACTCTTAATCTTTGATAACACTCAAATGTGAGTAACAATATTGTTCCACAAGATCTTGTAACTATACTTTTTTTTTAACTTTTACTTGCACATCAGATCTGCAGAACCTCCAAAGTCTGCTTAGTTCATAACGATCACTTCACTGATTTATTCTCGATACCAGAAGTACTTATGAGTCATCACCCCTACCAGGGTGGAATCAACTTATAGGCCCTCAGCCTAACCTTTGGTACAACCTCAGGATTCCTGTTGAACCGGGAGTCAAAACTCCCCTTTCTTTCCCAGAATAACATATTTTTCCTTGTCTACACTTACTTGAAGAGATACCGATCTCTCATCCTGGAACTTTGTATTCCAAAGTTAACAATTTACAAGTTCCTATGTCCTTTCAGATAGGCAGGTACTTCTGCCTTAAGAATTCCAACAACCTCTTGGTTTTCCCCCTGAACTAATACTGAACCGCAGTATCCACTATCTTTCCATTCTCTACTTTGCATAGCACTCCTTGCTTTTTATCCTACCATATCCTAGACCGTGTCACCTTAGCTATACTCCAGCATCCATTACCGTGATTGTCTCATCAAAGAGTACACTTTCCTCAATATCCCAAATGTTTACACATTCAACGCCTAATCCCTTAACATAACTGTTAAGCCCTCAGATTGCTATCCTATCTACAACCAATCGGTAATTTCAGATTCCCGCTCTGTTCTCTTCGCTCTCTGGTCCCTTTCCGAAACTTGGAAAACTATAGGGTCTCAATTTAGTATTAGCAATGCTCTGCCCCATTACCAGTTCATACGAACCAAATTATGCTAGCTCATTCAGCTGATTTATAATTTTCTTTGTCCACTCACCTTACTTCTAATAACGTGGTCCATTCCTATGATCTACCATCATATCACTTTACCTGTTAACATTCGAGCTTACTAAACTCTGTCACCCGCTCAAATTTCCTGGTACAACATACCCTAGGAGGTGGAAAGATATCCATTTAGAATGCCCATCTCCACGCCAGATTTTCATCGGATCGTTCATCTGATCCTGGTACCCTAACTCATAATACCTTGACAGGATTCTTCCCTGTTTCCACCTAACCATCACTTTGGATTCCATTGTCCAAAGGAATACGTACCCGTCCATCACCACACACTAAGGCTATATTAACTCAATCATTACCTTGTCCAGTCCATTATAATCCATGACGTTCTTTTTAATTGACACACACCTCCCAAATAAGAGATCCGCCTCCAATTAAATCTTCCCCTCGTACAGCTGAGGATTTCCAACACCAACCACCCATCCATTACATTTCGCTAAATCTTGGTCTCAATGTTATCTTTCTTATAAATGACCAAATGCTCAACACCTTACTCTATGCATACACTACCTACCCATCACTTCAGGTATATCGACTATGTTCCCATTTTACCTTCCGCGAGACTTCATCCATCCTCACATCAGCCCAAGTCTGGGCGTGCCCCAACCTATGATGCACCCTCACAATTTCGTATCTTTACCAGTAGTTAGGTCCTTTATGCTACCCTTCTATATGCCACCATAACACGCATATCCTTGCATCACCAAGTGCTAATCAATTCTTACCCTGTCTTCTGAACTTCTGATCTAACACTATCCATTCAGTCTAACTTCAAGTTTTACTATTCCTCTAATCTCTAGTGTAGTTGTCTGCAAAGATACTCATGTGGTAGATGACGTGCTTGCCAGTCTTGTCATGCTTCCTGTCCTTCAGACGTTCTTCAGTAGCTTCTTTGTGGCTTTAAATCAAATTTTCTCATACCTGGCCCCTCTTCTTCTTGTAGCACTATTCTGAATACCCCTGGCGAGACCAAACTGACACTTCATGGAGCCTTACCTGTGACCCTTCTTCCTTAGTACTAACATTATCAGCGTAATAGTCGCTCACTTCCCACTTCTGACTGGAGAGTAATCCAACATATCTCCCGTAGCTCTGAAGGAGACTCGTCCACACCGTTCTTATATTTTCCGCTTGAAGAACTTACCTGTGTTGCTGAAGCTTGAACCAGTTAAGAACCTTTGTTACCAATTCATCACACTCTACTCAGTACAAGTAGTAATTCCTTAAATGTCTCTTTCCTTGATCCCCAGCTGGTAATAACCAGATCGTAGATCAACTCCTGGAGACATTATCTTGCCTTGTAACTGGGCATTTAAAACTCTTCATCCTGAACAGACGACACCAACAATTTTCACAATATGATGCTTTGTCTGATCCGAGGTCAAACTTCTACGACTACTCTAGTAATTCTTTCTGTCAAACTAGTACTATCTTCTAAAATCTTCCTGATACCGAACTTACCTATAGCCCGACCCTGAAACACACCCAATCTTGTATACCCATCTGAATTCCCTACTAGTCAGCTTAGTTTCCATTTAGTCCAATTGAAGTACTCCAAATGATATCCCCTAATATCCATGGTTGTCTCTTAACAGATTCACTCTCACTCTGACTCATGTCGTGGCTTCCATATGACGAGCTCTATTGCTCTCACCATGAACCTCTCGATGACTTGTATCCCAATTCCTCTGCAAGAAGTTTCTAGTTCCTCCCTAACAAATACTAATATCTTCAGCCTCTCGCACAGTACCCTTAAGGCATGTTCTCTATATATGAATCTCTCTTGGGACATTTCCCCATTCCGAACTCTTCCAGCTCGTTATATAACCAGAAACGTGAACTATCTTGTCAACTTATCATCTCGAGGAACCGGCCTCGGGCTCTAAATGTAACAAGGCATTCCAGTCTTCCATTCCCTAATCATGGGAAATCCATCCCAACACATCGAATCATTCCATGTACAAGTCGTGCCCTCACCTGACATCCTTCCAAGTGGGTTCTCTTGCCTTAGGTGCACACTAAATAACCTCATTGGGTTTCCCTCACTGACATGGCAGCTATCTTGTAGATCAGACAATTTCCTGTCAAAAACTAGGTGCCATAGCACTGTCTGGGGTTCTTCTACCTCAATAACTGAGAATCTGCCCTTACTGCATTCTACCACTGGAAGTACCATCTTTTGCATCTATTGCCCTACGACATTCATGCTCTATACCTCATTTCCCAGATCTCAAATAACATGGCCCTCTCTAATGTCAAAATACAGATGAAGATCTCATGCATTGGTGCGACCCTAATGCTCTGGACTATTCCAGAGTTTAATCCTTTCATGGGTCATCCTCTCTAACTGCACCCAACTGTATCAATTTCCAAACTGAATTACCCAACTCACAAAACTCAGTGACATACTATGTCGTTACCTTATCATTCCAAATTAAGCTTAGAAGCCTAATAGTCTCCGCAGCTCAGACTGTGCCCTTATAACCTCTTTTATCAAATCACCATCTGAGTTCTTTCCAACCCATCATGCCAATACCTCGGTCTGGGTACCATTTCCTGGCATCCTTCTGCCTCAAGTACTTAGCGCAACTCCTTATTTATGACCTCTCATCTTCATATACCCAAGGAAGCTTTGCCCATCCACTAACCAATTCTTAGACAAACCCAAACTTTCATCCACAAACCAGAAAACAACGCATTTTAGGCCTTCCGTTTAATACCCTTTATCTGTCTGCATCGTTATATTAAACCAACACCATTTACTCATATGCTAGAAAACATCTCTGCGACTTTTAGGGGAAGATGGAGGTTTCCAACCACAACTATTATCTACAACCCTCCTGTAATACAACGCCAGGTCTACCTAACCATTATAGATGCAAACAATCTGAGTTCATCCGCCACTGCTGACTAAACTCCTCATCCTTGAGGTTCACACTACGAACCAAACCACATCCAGGTCCAAATAACCAAATTATTCATGCACACATAAAGCATAATCCACAATTCTACGCACTTAGCTACCAAATTTATTACTACCATATATATATTCACACTCTATCATGCTTCCTACAAGCCAATAAACAAGCATAACATATAAATTCAATTTAGGCAGTCAACCACATAAAATTGGTATGCAAACCATTACCCAAATACTCATTCACATGCAACAGCAATGCTGATCAGCACGCCTCAATCTCATCACACAATAGTCAATGGCCGGGCCCTATTAGTTATCATGCTCCCTATAGTCATACAACATAATACATTCATATTTCAATCAAAAGCTTAAGCATATAGTCTCATATATTCAATTATAGAACCCTGAGTCGAGCTTGTCTTTAGCGACGAGTGTACATGTCAAGCCTATCTCCAGGAACCCTTAAACCTAGGACGCTCTAATACCAAGTTGTAATGCTCTGGGTAGCCAAGACCGTTACACTGTGTATTTGAAATAGTGCAAGACTTGCTAATCAAGTCATTTAAATAAAAATGTGAATCTAACGACACAAACAGGTTGGGTTTAAAAGATTTTGGTTATAAATGAATAATTTTCATTAAAACAAATATTTGGTACATGGGATCCCAAATCAAGGTTTAAATAACATAATCACAGAATTTCCAAACAAATAAATAACCAAGCCACTCTAATGGCAAAATACACATTTTAGGTTCCCGTCCCTATACAATCTCTCGATCGTGGCAGCCGAGCAGCTGACAGTGTACACCTCGCCCCCAGAGCTCTCTAACTCATGGTCAACTCACCTTACCCTTGCCTTTACCTACACCACGTAGCACCCATGAGCCAAGGCCGAGAAGGAAAACATAACATGACCAGTATTAACAGCTAAGTAATTCACAGAGCATAACCAAATAATTTACAAGGCACTAATCAATTACCCAGCAAGCCCTATCATACATTCAATGCATCACACCGGTCAATAACCAATGATCTAGTTTCAGATACTCATCACATCATACACAACAATTAACAAGAGACTACATGTCAAGCAACAACTAGGGTTAATGCCCGTAGGCCGCACCATCTATTTAATCCACTGTCTATGGCTAACTTAAGCCAAGCCCGGTGTTATACCCACTGACTCTGGCCAGCTTAACCGAGCTCAGTGATTATTAAGCTGTCCTCAGCTACCAGTGGCCGACCCGCGCCCTGTTCGCAAGTATTGATTTCGGCACCCTTAGGTCGTTTATCACATGTCCCAGTGGCGTAATACCACCTCATGACATTCATACAATTATAGGGAACTCTTAGTCCCAACATACTCACATGATTTATCACAGACACATAAAATTGCATTCAAATATAGGGAACACTTAATCCCATCCTATCCACATATACAGGTACAGTTTTCTTACCTCTAATTCCAAGTACTTTAATTAGGAAAGACGACCCCCGAGCAGTATCCTGCCCCGAGCCCAAGCGTACACCTAGTCACAACCATGGTAAAGGATTCCATCAATAATTGTATAAGGGTTTCCGGATAAAGTTCTAGCCTCCGGGACCTCAAATTCCACCAAACACGGTAGTGGGATCGATCCCGAGCACTCTAGGTTAAGTTCCCATGCCTTAAAACCCAAAATTGCAAATATCCTTAAGGGTCGCGGCTCAAGCCTCCCCATGACGCGGCATGGCCCCAAACAGAGCTCAAACTCGCCCAGAAATAGACACGGGTCGCGGCCCTACATGCCCCATGCCGCGGCCCGCCCTCCTTCTCCAGCATCCCTCAGCTTCAAAGAGCCGCGGCTCATCAAGAACTATGTCGCGGCCCGACCCCTTCGAACCCAGAAAAACCACCATTTTTTACACTCAAAACCACCCACAATCATCCCAATGACATAATCCAATTATCTCAACATTCTAACATGATTTCATCAACATAACCCAACAGAAACCTAGTCTAGAAACTCATCAAAACAACATCTCAATCTTTGAAATCCAAAAACTCAAAACCTCTTAGATCAACCAGAAATCCCAAAATTCAGATGCTAAACTATTATGAAAAGCTTACCTTTGCTGAAGAGCAAGCCCACCAACCAGTTGCTGAGTTGATTCCCAGGCCTTAGCCCCAGTTCAATCTTCAATATCAAAATCCAAAAACTCTTAGAACCCATCCAAAACTATAGAATTAAGTCAGCTAAACCACAATCCAATACTCACCTAAACCCCTGGTCTGAACCTTCAGGTTGCTATAGAAATCTTCCCCACAACTCCAGCTCAAATTCTTGAGTTTCCAACCAAGTCTTCCCTTGGTTCCATGGTTTCCTTGAGAGAGAAAAAGAGAGGTGAGCTGTGTGTGAAGGGTAGGGTCGGTTGGTAAAGTTATAGCTATTTCCTCTCCTTTGTTTTATTTTACTCAAGTTACTTAAGTTAAACCCAAGGCTCGGGGTACCAAAAACGTCCCCGAGGGAAAAATGGTAAAATTCCCCGGCATTCCCACCTAGGCTTCCTAACCTCAAATATATCTCCAATTATTTATTTCCATAACCCAATAACCCAAATAACCACCTAACACCCGAAGTCCCCCCTTGACTCATCCCAAGTCAAGTATCGGGTCCCATTGTGACTTTTCCCGCTACTTGCTCCCTAGGATCGCCTCGTGCCAAAAGCTGCAAACACATATATATCCACATAATAATGTGGTCTCAACAGTTTATCACAAATAACCACATTTATGCCCTAACGGGCCAAAATTACTATTATGCCCTTACCAACCAAACAGGCCCCGCATGCTTATCCAATACTCATAAACATGCATTCTCACACCATTAATTCATAAAACCTCCATTTATGCCCTCTCGGCACACTATTCAAGGCCCTTAAGCCTTAATAGTGATTTTGGGTCATTACAATATAGCATCTCATAAGGTGCCCTTCCAATAATTGGATAACTCTATCTCTGATTTACTATCTGTCTGAGGATAAAAAGTTGTACTGAACTCCAGCTGTATACTCATCGCCTTCTTCAACCTTCCCCAAAACATGGAAGTAAATGCATGGTCCTCATCTAATAAGATATACCTCGAATTCCATGAAGGCATTCAATCTCTCTCACATAGAGATCTGCATATTGATCAATTGTATTGCTCTTCCTTACTGATAAAAGTGAGCTGACTTTGTATATTGGTCCATAATGATCCGAACTGAATCATGGCCCACTATTCTAGGCAGCCCCACCGCAAAATCCATCGCGATTTCCTTCCACTATGTAATACACGAAGGCTATATTGGCATTACTGATTTCTTATACTCTGTCTTGACCTGCTAACAGGTTAGTCACTTTGCCACGTATTCAATTACGTCCTTTTCCATCCCAAGCCACCAATATACAACTTTCATATCTTGGTATATCTTCATGGTTCCTTGATGAAGAGAATAAGGGGTAATATGAGATTCATCCAGAATCTCCCGTTTAATCCTAGTGTCCATCAGATTCCAAGTCTGATTCCTATACCTCAATAAACTCATACCTGGAACTTCATAATCCTTAGCTAATCCAGCTAAGACATTCCCCTCAATTCTTCCCATCTGTGGGTCACTCAACTGTTTTCCTTTGAACCTCTCTCAAAGAATAACCTCAAGCGTAAGGTTGGCCAACTAGCCCACCAGTAACTCTACTTCAGTTCCAGTCATATCCTTCAACAAACATGATGCATAGACAATCCCCTTTTATGTCAATGAGGTAACTATCCTCGAGAATTCTTTCACAAAACACATGTAGCATCCTACCAGTCCAAGGAAACTTCTGACCTCTGAGGCATTCCTTCGCCTTGGCCAATCTTTGACTAAGAGTTTACCACAATATCATCAATCAAGACAATCACAAATCCAATTAAGATAATCTTTGAAAACCATGTTCATCTGATCTATCAAAACAACTGAGACATAATTCAAATCCACAAGACATAACTCAGCATTCCTAGTGCCCTTATTTGATATAAAAGGCAGTCTTCTACATATCCTTCTCCCTAACCTTCAGCTAGTAATAAACAGATCGAAGATCCACCTTAAAGAATATCGTCTTACTCAAACACTGAACCTTTAGTTCCTACAGCTTTGCTGAAGCCGCTCAATATTGTGCCCTCGACCTGGTTCCGTCCCTGGCACCAACCTAATCACCACTCTCCCTCTATATGTAAAGGTAACCCTAACAAATCCCCTAGAACACATCCAAAAGCTCACAGACTAATCCAGTCTATCCCGGTCCCACTGGCACGACCTGAGTGGTATCCACCACACTAGCTAAGAGTTTGATGCATCCCTCTTGCTATAGGTCTTTAGCTCTAAGTACAGATGCCATAAGCATACGGGGTCCATGCAAAGTGCCAACAAAAACAAGGGTTTCTCACCCTCAAGCCCAAGAGTTACCATCATTTCCTATCAATCTATCATTGCCCCATACTTGGCTAACCAATCCATATCCAGGATCATATCGAAGTAAGTAATAACCAACTCTATCAAGTCAACTGATGAGTCCCTTCTCACCATAACCTAACGTATCTCTTATAATTACCAATAGAGTACCACATTCTCATCACAACATAACCATGTAATCGGCATATCAAGTCTATATCTCTCTCAAATGCAACAAAACAAAGTGAAACATGGCACCATAAGCAGTCAACATAATACAAAAATCAAAACTAAAAATCTGACCTGCCATTACTTAGGGACCAGCCCCAGTCTCTGACTCTGATTGCGTTAGAGCGAACACTCGAGTTGGGGTCGAGTTGTCCGCCACCTTTGGCTCATCCTTCCTTCGCCCTGGGAAATCTTTCCTAAAGTGCCCAACCATCCCACATAAGAAGCATACCTTTGCTCGGCATTCTCCCAAATGACGCCTCTTGCATCGAATGCATTCTGGGTAGACTTTCCAATCCTCATCCTTGCCCGATCTAATAAATAGAGGTATCACTGTCTGAACTCCACACTCTCTGGCACTCTCCTTCTCAATCTCATTTCCTGTGCTCTCAACAACAAGAACCTGCCCTACCACCTTAGCGTAGGTAGAGATTTCATGTACTGGGGCAACTCTAACGCCCTGAGCTATTCTGGGATTCAATCACTGGATAAATCGTTCTTTTCGGGCAACATCCGTGGGTATCATATCCAAAGAAAACTTGGCCAACCCATCGAATCTATTAACATACTTGGTTACTGTTGCATTTCCTTGAACCAGGTTAAAAAACTCATTTTTCTTAGCAGTCTTGACTATATCACAATAATATCTTTCATTAAACAGCTACCTAAATTATTTCCAGTTCATCACAATTGTATCTTGTGTCTAGTATACCACTTCCCACCACGTCCGGGCATCTTCCTGCAACACATATATAGCACATATCACCCTATCGTGACCTACCACTCCAATACTGTCGAGGATGGAACTGATCATGCCCATCCATTGCTCAGCTCTTAATGGATCTAGGTCTCCCTCAAAAACTAGAGGGTAATATTCCTAGAATCTTCCACACAGAAATTCCCACTCTAGGCTGAGCCGATACTGGTGCCACTTCTGGCATAGCAAAGGAAGATGTGTTCCCTGACAGAACCTACTGTTTTAAACACCTTATCTCTTCCTCTTGCCTCTGCAATCTTAATTGCGTATCTGTAAACACCTGCTGCAAATTCTGAGGGGCAGGCAAAGAACTCAGGCCCTGGCTATAATTCCCAACCTCGATATAACTACCACCAGGTCTCATTAACTGCCTTGGGTACATAACCTATAATTGAATCTGCAGTCAATAACTTGAAGCTTGTAATCACATACATAACCTCTGCTCTTCCAACATACATACCATGCTCTCAAATCCAGCATACAAATAACACATTCATATTTTCACTGAGCATGTAATCATGTAATCATATAATCATATCAATAGTCAAGGGCTAAGCTAGAACAAAATCTCATGCTCACAAATAAGGCATGTAGGTAAAGCACTTACATTCTATTTAAGCAATTAAGCACATAAAGCATTTACTGTATACATTGGGATCCCAAAATACATTTAAAAGGTTAATTACAATAAAAAAAAATTACAACCAGCCGACCTAAGCGGCAGAATAGGGTTTAACCCTAGTTCCTCTTTAAACCCTCGGATGTGGGGGTCGAGCAGCCACATATGTACACATCGTTACCTAAGCTCTCCAACTCAAGGATGGTCCAGCTTTTTTTACCTTTACCTGCACCACATAGCACTCAAGAGCCGAGGCTCAGCAATAAAACTCAAACATTCTCATAAGGAGATAATAGCATGTCACCAAATCATAATAAGCATGCCTAACAATAATAAACATATTCATGCATGCATGCAAGCACAAATAAATGATTATGTGGTCCTGCACCCTGATTAGATGACTATTAAGTCAATATGGGGTCCTACACTTTGAATAGATGAATATTAAGTCAATCTAGGGTCCTGCGCCCTAAATAGATGACTGTTAAGTCAATCTGGGGTCCTGCGCATTGAATAGAAGACTATTAAGTCACTCTGGGGTCCTGCACCCTGAATAGATGACTATTAAGTCAATTTAGGGTCCTGCACCCCAAATAGATGACTATTAAGTCAATCTTGGGTCCTACGCCCTAAGCCATGTGACGTTCTAGTCACTTAAGCCTTTTAGCTCTAGCTCTGAGTAACTAGCCAAGCGCTTTATTTTTCTTTGACCAATAATTCGATCGAGCATATATTGCTCCTGTTGATTAGATCTAATCATATTGACCAGTGTTCAATGTGCTACTGCCGCTCTTGACTCATAAGTCAATTCCATATGACCAGCACTCAGTACTATTGCCAATCATGACTGATAAGTCAGAGCTTCACGACCACCACTAAACACCATTGTCATTTCTGACTAATAAGTCAGTGTGTTACTCAGATAAACAATGTATTCTAGCATTCATAATGCAACAGATATCCAAATATAGAGCACTCGACATGCTTCATCAACAATCACAAGCATAATCATAATCATGCACATTTACAGAGACTCAAGCTATGATTCATTCCATATTCAACAGTCAGGCCATACCATATTCACACGCATCACATACTGGATGCAGTTTTCTTACCTTTGGTCCAAGCACAAGTTACCAATTAACGATCCTTGAGCACGATCCTGATTCTGAGCCCCTAGCGACAACTTAGTCACAACCATAATATAGAATCTCATCAAAAACGAGTAAATAAAGACTTCCTGACCAAGTTCTAGTCTCCAGGACGTTGAATCCTACCAAACCCAACATTAGGATCAATCTGGAGCCCTTAGAGTTAAGTTCCCACAACTAAAAACCAAACCTGGCCAAAAATGCACAGGCGAGCCGCAACTTGGCCATGTGGGTCGCGGCGTGCCACCCTGATAGAGAGCCCTCTGCCTGGGCTTCAGGGTACAGGCCGCGACTTGGCCCTCTAGAGTCGCAGCGCGCCCCCAGGCAGAACCCTTCTGGTTCTGGGTTCACACAGTTCGCGACTTGCTAGAACAAGGTTGCGACCCAACCTCGAACCCAGCCATTTTCTCTTTTTTTCTCCATTTAAAAACCTTCCAAAAACCAATCCAAACATATCCAAATCCCAAAATCAAAGTTCTCAAACATCCCAATGGCCCAAAACAAACAAAACCTAAGCTTTCAACAACCCAAAAAATCATCAAAGCATAAAATCCAATCAAAGCTTATAAACTTGAAAACTTAAAACTTAAAGCATGGATTACCTCTTAATGAGTCGTTTCCCAAATAAATCCTCCTGCTAATAAGCTTCTAATCTTCCCTAGAATTGCTATGACTCGATCCTTGCTTAAATCCGAGTCCTAAAACTCAGTTCCTTTGAAAATGCAAACCGTGTCAAAAGGGAACGGGAGAGAGAGAGAACGTTCTAAACGTTCTTTTTATTTCTGATAGGTTACTTCGAGCTTAAGTAACCTCAAGCAAATCCTAATGCTCGGGGTCCCAAAAACGGCCCCTGGGGTAAAATAGTCAAAATTCCCATAATTTTCTTTTGATCTCACTAACTCCCAATATGTCATCAAATAATCATTCTCATTACCCAATATCACAGTAATGTGTTAAATACCCAATATAGCCCTTGCCTCACTCCGAGTCAAGTATGGGTCCCGTTGTGACTTTCCCATTTGCTTACTCCCTAGGATCGTCTCATCCCGAGTAACCCAAACATATCCACATAGTAATGTAGGACCACACACATACCACATATATGCCAAATATACCCATAACGGGCCAAATTACGAAAATTACCCAATTCATCATAAATAAGCCCACATGCATATTTAATACACCAAAACGTGCATATCAAGTCGTATTATAATATAACTCACATATTCACATAATGATGCACATATATATCACATAATTCCATAATTTTCAATCCTAGCCCCCTAATCAATGCCCTGAGCCATATTAGGAAATTTGGGACGTTATAGTACGGCTCTGTAAATCAGAGTTGTTCAATTCTTTCGAGTGGGTTGTAAACAAAAATTATTCATCCCTATCTAGAAGAATTTTTTTATGGCTTTTTTTGTTGCTTGGCACATGCCTAGCAACACGCAAGCACTTTAACATTAATAAAAATTAACGTTTCTAAGTCCTTTTAATTACGCGATTTTTCCTCTGTTTGTCCATGTATGACTATGGTGTCTCCCAAGTGACCGAGCATGATTTATAACTCTTGGGTTATCCTCTTGGTCACTTCCTAATTGACCAGAGTTGCTCGTACTAACCTGCCTGGCAGCACTTGGGTTTGCCAACACCTACAAATGTTTCATACACTGCCAAAAATCCGTTAAACAAATCACTAGTTAGCAAGATAATCATTGTAAAAATAAGTCTTGTAAAAAAAAAGGACAAGAATCGTGTCTTATTGATTAAAAATTAATCATACAAGTCGTGTCACTACTACCGTAGCTTACATTCATAAATACTAATTATTACAATAGATGGGCAAATCGTGCCTATGTGCATAACTAATGCAGCTAAATTGAGCAGGTCGGTAGTACGGGAAATTTGTGCCTGTATCAATCAGTCAACGACCACTTAAGAATGATATTATTGGTAGTACTTCCTTAGGTGCTCCCTGTTTGAGTAACGGGGGACAAGTACTAGTTGGAGATCTTTATCGTACTGTGGTAGCTTGTACATGTCGGGCAGTACTATCTCTGTAACCTGGTAAGGGCCTTCCCAGCTTGGACCTAGTACTCCTGCTAAGGCATCTCAAGTTTCTAGGAATATTCTTCACAAGACTAAATCACCCACATCTAACTTGTGTTCCTTAACTCTGCAGTTGAAGTACCGGGCAACTTTTTGTTGGGAAAACTTATACAGGATCTTGTTTATTTTCATGTAGATCTAATATTAAATAAAGTAATATAAGAAAACTTAGAACATGTTTCTATAATTGAATTTAAACAGAGATAATGATAAGAACACTTACATTATATGCAGCAAAATGTATTAGTCCCTCCTTCAGTTTCTTTAACCCTTGTATCCTTTATGTCGTAGGGTATCACAAAGAAACTGAACAGATCTTCAAATTTTTTCATAGCCTTCCAAAGTATCCTTAGAATCACCTAGACTAGAGTGGGCAATTCTCAACACATGAGATAGATACAAAGAGAAGAATAAGAGAAGAGAATTTAGAGGCCTATAAAAGGATTTTTGCTGTAGAGAGAGCCTAAAACCCTAAAGCATCAAAAATAAATCTTCTGAACATCTTCTTTCAACTCTCACTTAGAAATCCTTTTATAGGCTCAATTATGTCATTCATTTTAATTAAAAATCAATAAAATAATAGATAATATCAGCCATTAGGTCAAAATTCTCATGGGCTTTAGGCCTATGAAATTTCCCATTTAATTATAAGTCTATTGGACTTAAAATCAAGGCCAGTATTAATTTCTATTGATTAATTAATTAATTATTAAATCGTTTATCAAAATAATTATTTATAATTTGAACCTTGATTTAAACCTATTTATTAATTTAGACCGCAATTTGTATTAATTAATAAATCTGCCCTAAAATCTCTTTTCTTCTCTAAATTGCATAACTCTGTGAAACTATCCAAAATTGATCTAGTCAACTTTGATAATTCTAATTGATAATTAAATCAATTAATTGAGACTATCTAGATGATTTTATGTAAGGTACAATGGGGACCATAGGCCTAAGAAATCAAGCTCCAATAAGTTATCATAAATTCAACAAATAAATTTACAAACTTATTAATTCCTCGTGACTCCACTAAATACTTAGAATTGCACTCTTGAATTCATAGAACGTTCTATAACCAATATAGATACGTTATTAATTATCCATTGGTACAACCATAATTATCACTCAATCCTCTATAGACGATCAACAATGAGATGGGACTAAAATACTGTTTTACCCCTTAGTGTATTTTATACTTGAAACACCTAGTTCCTTCTAAATGATATTTCAGTAAACTAATATTAATTACTAAAATGAGATCGCTATTGTTTAGCACCTTGAACCTAACTAAAAGGAAATCATCGTTTCACTTCTTCATCAGAAGCTATATATGTTCATATCTATGATTAACACTCCCACTCAATTACACTACTAAGTTCCCAAGATGTATGTATGGGCTAGTCCGTAGGGTAAGCTGGTAACGAACAAGTCAAAGAACTCAAATAATACAATCAGTTAGAATACTAATCACTCAGAATTGAGTTTGAATTGACCTATGGTCAACCATATGATATGACTAGAATAGATAATAACGGTATGTTTACTTATCCTATCTACTGTCAATATCGGTCCTATCCGATGTAACAAATACATCCGATCTTATCTACTTTGCTAATGTTCTGGAAAGAACATAACACTACAATGTGTAAGTAGATCATATCGTAGATTGGCAAGTCAATGTAAATCCTGTGCACTGACTAATCTTAGGACTAACTTATATTTGAACATATAATCATATTTATATTCCACTGTGATTACGTCACTATAAATATTTTTAGCTATATGCTTAGGATTTAATAGAAGATTATATTAAACAAATAATCATGAAAATAAAACATGTGAGCAAAGTGATTGACTAGGTCAAAAATGATTTCTATTCTTTTATTGATAGTAAATGAGATTACAAAGAAATTGGGTTTTAATTAGAGCATAACACCCCCAACAAACTCCCACTTGCACTAATTGAAACTAATGCATTAATTATACTAATCCCATTTCCTTGATATGTTTATCAAATGTAGCTTTTGGTAGTGTTTTTGTAAACGGATCCACAAGATTGTCTTCAGATGCAATCTTCATAACCTTCACATCTCCCCTAGCCACATATTCTCGAATTATGTGATACTTCCCTTCTATATGCTTACTGCTCTTGCGACTTCGAGGTTCTTTCAAGTTTGCTATCGCTCCTGTGTTATCACAATACAACACAAGTGGTTTATCCATATTTGGAATAACACCAAGATCTGAATAAAACTTCTTTAGCCAGACTATTTCCTTAGCTACTCCAGACGCAGCTATGTACTCAGCCTCCATGGTGGAATCTGATATCGCAGACAGCTTTACGCTTCTCCATAAGCTCCATCTCTAAGAGTAAACACCATTCCAGAAGTAGACTTCCTATCATCAACATCAGTCTAAAAATCTAAATCGGTGTAGCCTACAGGGCTCAGAACACCACCCTTGTAGACTAACACATAATCCCTAGTCCGCCATAAATACTTCAGAATATGCTTAACTGCTATCCAATGTTCTGGTGCTAGGTTTGATTGATACCCGCTCACCACTCCCACTGCATAGCAAATATCTGGTCTAGTACACAACATAGCATACATCAAACTTCCAACTACAAATGTGTAACAAAATTTTCTCATTACATCTTCCTCTTCAGGAGTCTTGGGAGATTGCTTCTTTGAAAGATGAATTCCATGGCGGGACAGTAGACGTCCTTTCTTGCAATTTGTCGTTGAAAATTATTCAAGAACTTTATCAATGTAAGTTGCTTGAGACAAAGCTAAGAGATTTTTCTTTCTATCCCTAATGATCTGGATATATAGAACATAACTTGCTTCGCCCAAATCCTTCATTTGGAATTGAGTGATCAACCAATTCTTCACATTTGATAATTTATTAACATTGTTTCCAATGAGTAAGATATCATCTACATAAAGAACCAAGAATACCACTATTTGATTTGCCTTCAGTTGGTAAACACAAGGCTCATCAATATTTTGTTCAAAGCCATAGGTTTGATTATTTCATTAAACCTAAGGTTCCAAGAACGAGAAGCTTGCTTAAGTCCATAAATGGACCTATTCAACTTGCCAACTTTTCCTTCTTGTCTAGCTACTTTAAATCCTTCTGGATGATCCATATAAATGACTTCGAGAAGCTTCCCATTAAGAAAATCTGTCTTGACATCCATTTTCCAGTTCTCATAGTCGAGAGTGACTGTTATGGATAGGAGGATGCGAATGGACTTAAGGATGGCTACCGAACTAAAAGTTTCCTCATAGTCCACACCTTCTCTTTGGGTATAACCCTTTGCCACTAATTGAGCTTTATAAGTTTCGATCTTTCCATCAACACCTCATTTCTTCTTGTAGATCCATTTGCACCCAATGGCCCTAAAGTCACCAGGTGTTTCCACAAGATCTCAGACAGAATTTGAGTACATGGATTCCATTTCTTGTTTTATGGCTTTGAGCCATAGTTCCTTTTCAGGGCTAGCTATCGCCTGCTTGAAAGGCAAAAAATCATTGTCACTAGTGTCACCAACAACCATATTGGTTTCACTATCCAAACCATAGAGAACTGGGTTCCTAGAAACCCTCGCACTACGACCAGGCTCCATCACTGTTTGCTCAGGAACAGTGGTACTTTCTTCATTTAGATCGACTTGCATCGGTTGGACATGAAGAGTGGGAATTCAATCATCAACTTGTGTTGATGACGATGGAACATTAGTTGGAGTCAATTCTTCAACCATCTCCTCAAAAACTACTTTGTTGCGCAGTTTGATGTTTTGGACATAGTCCTTTTCCAAAAAAGTAGCATTTGTAGAAGTAAACACTTTCTTTTCTGAATGACTATAGAAAATTCCACCCCGAGTGCCTTTACGATAGACAACAAACATGCAAACTTCAGTTCATGGTTCTAGCTTTCCTTCTTTTTTCTCAAGACATGGGCGGGACACCCCCAGATTCTATAATGACATAAACTAGGTTCACAACCATTCCAGTGTTCTAAAGGTGTTTTGGGGATTGATTTGGACGATACAACATTAAGAATGTCATTCGTAGTTTCAATTGCATGTCCCTAGAATGAAGTTGACAAAGTTGAGTAACTAAGCATGCATCTAACCATTTCCAATAAAGTTTTGTTCCGGCGTTCCTCGTCCCTTGCATTATTGTGAAGTACCCGGGGCAGTAAGTTTTGATAAAATCCCAAGTTCAGTTAAATGATCTTGGAACTGCATATCCAAATATTCTCCACCCCTATTAGATCGCAAGATCTTTAAGTTTTACCTAATTTTTTATGAGCCATAGCTAGGAATTCCTTAAACTTTGAAAATGTTTAAGATTTCCTATGCATTAGGTAAGGACATGAGTATCTAGAGTAATCGTCAATGAATGTGATGAAATACTCAAAACCACCCCTAGCTTGTACATTCAAAGGTCCACAAACATCTTAATGACCAAGTCCAAGTGGTTCTTTGGCCCTATCACCATTTGCAGAGAATGGACGCTTGGTCAGTTTGCCTTCTAGACAAGATTCACAAACAGGTAATTCACCTAAGGTGAGTTTCCTCAAAGGCACATCCTTTGTAAGTCTTTGAATTCTATCATAGCTCATGTGACCTAGTCTCAAGTGCCATAAATACGTCATGTTATCATTATCGGTCTTTTGACGTTTATTGGTCCTAGGTTTAACTACTCCGAATAAATCAATATTAAGTGTGAGGGGTTTGTTTGGTCGCAGAATATAAAGTCTGTTTTCCTAACATGTAAAACACACTTGTGATCCATTGAAAGAAAGAGATATATTAGAACTTATGAAAATCATAACAAATTGTTCTAATTGCAACATGGAAACTGAAATTAAATTTCTACTAAAATTCAGAATAAAAAATACATCTTTCAAAATTAAATATTTATTTCCAAACTTCAGGCAAGCTCTTCCTCTAGCTTGGACCTCAACGAGCGCTCCGTTCCCAACTCTAAGCTTTAAGCCACCTTCATCCACTTCCTCCCACGATTCAAGAAGTTCTAAAGAGTTACAAATATGGTTAGTAGATCCAGAATCAACAATCCAAACGAATTTATCATTCTGTAAAACACATGTTTCCAAGATAAATGAAATATTACCTTTGCTTTCGCTGCTAGAAACTTGGGGCAATCCTGTTTCCAATGCCCCTTCTCTTTGCAGAGAAAGCATTTACCTTTAGCTTTCTTGTATTTATTTTTCTTCCCCTTAGGCTTCTATGCACTCATCATACCAGCCTTTGTAGGCCTGGAGTTATTGTTTCATCCATTTTTCCTCTTGCTTCAAGCTTTCGAAGATGAAGCTTGGTTAGCTTCAGCCTTAGCTAAATCAGCAGAAGCAGTAGTAGTCTTCTTTTCTCCTCCCGTTCTTTGTCCACCCATGATAGACTCGAAAGTCTGAATCTCGTTCATAAGCTACGTCAAACCATAGTTGAGTTAATTCCTTATATAGTTGGTGGTGAAGGGCAGGAAAGCTGGAGAGAAATTGTTGAGGATTACACCGACTTGAGTCTCCTCATCTATTATGGCTCCGTGCAGTTCAGCTTCCTAAAATTAGTTGGTCATCTTGATCAGGTGATCACGAACGTGTTGAGACGGTGCCATCCGAGCATTGGCATATTTCTTGGTGGCCTCAAAACGAGTCTGCACAGACTTTGCACCGAACATGTCTTGGAGCTGATCCATGATTTCGTAGGCTATCTCAACATTCTCCATCTTTTTCTTGAGAGTGTTGACCATACTTGTCAACATGTAGTATCGTGCTTTGTTATTAGCCACCTGCCAACACTCATATTTGTCTCTAACAGTCTTGGTAGCTCCTTTCACTAGAACTTGTGGGGATTCCTCAATCATGATGAACTTGGCATTGTCACCAATCAACACTATGTTGATGTTCTGCTTCCACTTAAGGAAGTTTTCTCCAGTGAGTTTCTCCATAGAAAGTTGAGAAAGGATGGGAGTAGAGACAATTGTACTTAAAAGTACATGTTATCAATAAAATAGAAATCAATCACCTTTGCTCAATAAAATTTCTATTCACTCTAATTTCTAGAAATAGCACAACATGTACCATAAATATGTAAGATATTTAAAAAATACCAAAATAATCATATCTCTATTTCATTAGGTTTTTAACTACTCTATGATATCGTTGTCCTGGTTGGCGAGAGTCAAAAAAAATATATCATTAGTTAAATTGAGTTGTAAACTCATTTAATAATTGACACCATTATTAACAACCTACTATTCGACCAAAATAAGAAAACAATATCTCTTATTTTATGAGCTAGACCCACGATTTCGATAATCATAGATTTAGTCCTAGTAGTCACCGTAGGTGTGAGTCTAGTAGAATTTGACCTATAATTATCTATCTTTCGAAATCTAACATTGTCAAAATAACTAATGAACACCTTCCGTAGGGGGACAAATCAAAGCGTCTCAAGGCCCCATTAAGCTATTGACCTAGTTAAACTAACAGTGGAGATAGAATATAATTTTTAAAATAAGCTCATTATTTAATTAAAATAGTATTTTTATTATTTTTCGAAAATTAATGACTATGGTTCTCCGAAAAATTGTAAAATTAAATTTTTAAAAACAAAGTCCTATAATTTTCTATTAATTCTAAAATGTCACATTGAAACAAATTCAATTAAATTATAATTAATTTATTACTAATCAATATTTAGGTTTAACTATTATAATGAACTTATACAATTAAGTCCAACTCAGGCAAATGAGCCTTAACAATTGGGCTTGTATGGAGGAAGGTTGGGTCCAGCATGTCATTCCCACTACTAAGGCCCCCATACTTACATACAAGGTCCAAAAGACATGAATTTAAACATTCATTTTATTAATTATTATTAATTGATTAGGCACACTATAGTCATGCAAAGAAAATGAGTCTTGACAAGTGGAACCACCCTAAAGAGAGGAATTTATACTTTACATTTTCTAATGAGCACAAATAAAACCTATCATTTTATGAATGTTTTATTTAGCAAAATTCATATATTAAGCAAACATATGGACCACTATATGCATCTAAGCCCAATTGCAAAAATATCACAGATAGTGCAAACAAGCATGTTATAATTGGATGGGGCTAATCATGTTACTATATGAACAAGTTTATGAATTTATACAAAAATACCACAATTTATTTCATTTGCAAAAATACCATAATTAGTTTTCTAGAATTTATCCAAAATTCGAATTAATTAAATTTTTGCAAAAATAAATAAGTCAATTGAAATGAAATTTATCAACAATTAACAAAAGTTAATTTAAATTTTATCTATCAACAATCAACTTAGTTTAGGTCATTTTGAAAAATATTAATTTAATTTAAATAGGATTTATCAACAATTAACCAAAGTTAATTTACATCACATTTATTAAAAAATAATATTATTAATTGGTTTGCAAAACGTGATATTTTAACAAAGTTAAACCAGTTATAAATTTTTAAAGCAAATATCCTTAGCTGTTTTTAGAAAAATATCTTAAACAAATTCAAATATCCATAAAAATATCTAGTCAACAAATTTTCAAATTTTAAATTATTTAAACATTAAAATTCATAGAATAATCATGTATTTAAAAAAAAATATCTTTAATATCTGATAACTTAATTCTAATATTTTAATATATAAAAATATTTAAAATTAATTAGTTAACTTATATTTAAATGTGAATTTTAGTCTTTGTACAAAATATCTATTTTTTAAAGATCAAACAAAAAATATCGTATTTAAAAAATAAGATATATTTAAGTGTAGAAAAAATCTGATATTTTTGTATTAACCCATTAAAATACATTCAAAATTCAAATTTTAAGAAAAAAAAATTCACAGGCCGCGGCCACGGGATTATGGTGGTCGCGGCACTAGCGTCGGATACCCAGGCTAGGCCAGTGAAAACGGGTGACCGCGGCCAAAGCCCAAAAAAAATCTCAATAAAATATTTTGTAATTTTTCAATCCAAAAATGTTTTCTAAATAATGTTTACCATGTTTTATATCAAATAAAGCATTTATAAAAATTAATTGCATAGAAAACACAACAAAATAACCCAATTTTTTTAATAATCACATAAGAATCAATATGCTTCATAAAAGAACATGAAATCCATCCAATTACACAACACATCAAATAATTAAATTTTTTTAACATGTTCATGTATGAAAATAAAGATTACCAAAGGCTCTGAGGCCAGTTGTTGGGAAAACTTATACATGATGTTGTTTATTTTCATACAAATCTAATATTAAACAAATTAATATAAGAAAACCTAGAACATGTTTCTATAATTGAATTTAAACATCGATAATGATAAGAACACTTACATTATACGCAGCGGAATGTATTAGTCATTCCTTCAGTTTCTCTAACCCTTGTATCCTTTCTGTCACAGGGTATCACTAAGAAATTGAACTGATCTTCAAAAAATTTCACAGCCTTCCAAAGTATCCTTAGAATCACCTAGACTAGAGTGGGAAATTCTCAACACATGAGATAGATACAAAGAGAAGAAGAAGGGAAGAGAATTTAGAGGCTTATAAAAGGACTTTTGCTGTAAAGAGAGTCTAAAACCCTAAAGCATAAAAAATAGTTCTTCTAATCATCTTCTTTCAACTCTCACTTAGAATTCATTTTATAGGCTCAATTAGGTCATTTATTTTAATTAAAAAATTAATAAAATAATAGGTAATATCAGCCATTAGGTCGAAATTCTCATGGGCTTTAGGCCCGTGAAATTTCTCATTTAATTATAAGCTTGTTGGACTTAAAATCAAGGCTTGTATTATTTTCTATTGATTAATTAATTAAATAATTATTTATATCCTTTATCAAAATAATTATTTATAATTTGAACATTGATTTAAACTTATTTATTAATTTAGACACCAATTTGTCTTATTTATTAATCTCTTCTCTAGATTGCATAACTCTATGAAACTATCCAAAATTAACTTGTTCAACTTTGATAATTAAATCAATTAATTGAGACTATCTAGATGATTCTATCTAAGGTACAGTGGGGACCATGGGCCTATGAAATCAAGCGCCAATAAATTATCATAAATTCAACAAATAAATTTACTAACTTATTAATTCCTCGTGACTCCACTAAAGACTTAGAATTGCTCTCTTGAATTCATAAAACGCTCTATAACCAATATAGATACGTTATTAATTATCCATTACTACAACCATAATTATCACTCAATCCTCTATAGACGGTCAACAATGAGATGGGACTAAAATACTATTTTACCCCTTATTGTATTTTATCCTTAAAATACTTAGTTCCTTGTAAATGATATTTCAGTAAACTAATATTAATTAATGAAATGAGATCTCTATCATTTAGCACCTTAAACCAAACTAAAAGGAAACCATCATTTTACTTCTTCATCAGAAGCTATAGATGTTCATATCTATCATTAACACTCCCATTCAATTATACTATCGAGGTTACAAGATGTAAGTATGGGCTAGTCCGTAGGGTGAGCTGGTAACAAAAAATTCAAAGAACTCAAACAATACAAGCAGTTAGAATACTATCCACTCAAAATTGAGATTGAATTGACCTATGGTCAACTATATGATATGACTAGAATAGATAATAACGGTATTTTTATTTATCTCATCTACTGTCAATATCAGTCCAGTTCGATGTAACAAATACATCATATCTTATTTACTTTGCTAATGTTCTAGAGCGAACATAACACTACAGTGTGTAAGTAGATCATATCCTAGATTGGCAAGTCAGTGTAAATCATGTGCACTGACTAATCTTAGGACTAACTTATGTTTGAACATGTAATCATATTTATATTCCACTGTGATTACGTCACTATAAATATGATTAGCTATATGTTCGGGATTTAATAGATGTTTATATTAAACAAATAATCATGAAAATAAAACATGTGAACAAAGTGATTGACCAAGTCAAAATTTGATTTCTATTCTTTTATTGATAATAAAATGAGATTACAATGATATTGGGTTTTAATTAGGGCTATCAGGTGCATGTTGGACTTTTCATGTCTTTCTTCACTCTGGTCTAAGGACTCGGCCAGCTACTGGTGGTTACGATCTTGGTCGTATGTTGTATGACGGTGAGACGGTGGAGTCACCTCTACTGCCAGCATTGTTGCATATCCATATGCAAGTGCAAAGGGGGTATTACCAGTGGTTGTTCGTTCGGTAGTCCTGTATGACCAGAGTACTTCAAGCAATCTTTTAGGCCAGTTTCGTTTAGCCTCTTCTAAACGCTTCTTCAGAGTGTCTTTGAATGTATTGTTAACTGCTTCGACCTGGCCATTGGCTTGGGGATGTGAGACTGCTGAGAAGCTTTTTGTGATGCCATGCTTGGCGCAAAAATCAGTGAACAAATGGTTGTCAAAATGGGTGCCATTGTCGGACACTATTTTCTAGGGTAGACCAAACCTACAGATTATATTTTTCACTATGAAGTCCACTACTTTCTTGGAGGTGGTAGTTGTCAGCGGTTCAACTTCAGTCCACTTGGTGAAATAATCAGCTGCTACCACTGCATAATGTACTCCCCCCTTTCCCTTCGGTAATCGACTAATAAGGTCAATTCCCCAAATGGCGAAGGGCCACGGACTTTGAATTTGAGTAAGCTCATTTGGGGCTGCTTGGGGTATCTTGGAAAATCTCTAACACTTATCACATTTCTGGACATACGCAAAGGCATCTTCATTCATGGTTGGCAAGAAGTAACCTTGCCTTATATTCTTTTTGGACGGACTCTGCCCCTCAGCATGATTCCCGCAGAAACCTCCGTGCACCTCCTCTAGTAGCCGTCTAGACTCTGTTTGGTTGATGCACCTGAGTAGTGGCATTGAAAATCCCCTTTTGTACATAACACCGTCCAGGATTAAGTACCTAGCAGCTTTTCTCATCAATCTTCTAGATTCGTTACGGTTCCTAGGTAGGGTACCATTCTCTAGATAACCTGCAATTGGGGTCATCGAAGAAGGAGTGTTGTCTATCAGAAGAACTGGTTCTGGCAGGCTGATAATGTGCTTGGCGAGGTACTTAATTGGTACCAAGTTGGCTTTGTCCACTACAACACTACTGGCCAGTCTGGCCAGTGCATCTGCAATGGCATTTTGTTCCCTTGGTATCTGTTGGATGGTGTATTTCTTGAATTGGGCAAGCAGATCTTTGATTTCGCTAAGGGAGGACATTATTTTTTCAGTCTAGGTCGTATACTCTCCAAGGATTTGGTTGAATACAAGGTGCAAATCGTTTTATATGTCCATAAATTCGGCTTTCACTTCTTTTGCTAGCTTTAGGCCTGCAATTAATGCTTCATACTCTACTTCATTGTTAGATGCATTAAAACCAAAGCAGAGCATGCAATGGATGTACTGTCCCTCGGGGGTTATTAATGTAAGACTGAACCCCAGACAGCTAGTCGATAGATGAGTCATCGACATGCAGCTTCCAGATTTGTGGTCCATTCTCAGAACTCTGCAGGGTATTATACTCTGATACTTGCTCGGTACCCTGCTCAGTGTTAGTACTGGGTTGTGGTCTAGACTCTAATGGCTACTCGACCATCTGCTCGTTCGGTTCTGGTACACCTGTATACTCAGCTACAAAGTCTGCTAGAGCCTGACCTTTAATTGTTGTTCGGGGCTGGTAGAAGATCTCATATTTTCCCAGCTCTATTGCCCATTTGAGTAGCCGACCAGAGGTGTCTGGCTTCTGCAGGACTTGGCACAATGGCTAGTCGGTAAGGACCTTGATTGGATGAGCTTGGAAGTATGGACAAAGTTTTCTGGAGGAAAAGAGCAGACAGTAAGTCAATTTTTCAATTAGAGGATACCTGAATTCTGCCCCGATCATCCTTTTGCTAACGTAATAGACTAGATGTTGGACTTTGTCTTCCTCTTTAACCAGGATTGCACTGACAGCATGCTCCATTACTGCTAAGTATATGCACAGTTCTTCACCTTCCAAAGGTTTTGAAAGGATCGGGGGTTATGCCAATTGCTTCTTTAGAGCTTGGAAAGCCTGTTCGCACTCCTCGGTCCATTTAAATTTCTTGCTCCACCTGAGTATGTTGAAAAATGAATACACTTATCAGTAGATATGGAGACAAACCTGCTTAATGTTGCTATACGCCCTGTCAAGCTTTGCACGTTCTTGATCCTGGATGGTGAGTGAATGTCCAACACAGCTTTTATTTTTTTGGGGTTTGCTTCTATTCCTCTGGAGTTCACTATAAACTGAAAAAACTTGCCTGACCCCACACCAAAGGAGCACTTGAGAGGATTCAGCTTCACCTTGTACTGCCTTATGATATTGAAACATTCCTGCAAGTCATCGATGTGCCCCCCAACCTTCTTGGACTTCACTATCATATCATCAACGTAAACCTCCATGTTATTGCCAATCTGATCCTTGAACATACGGTTTACTAGTCGTTGATATGTGGCTCCGGCGTTTTTGAGGTCGAACGGCATGACCTTGTAGAAATACAACCCTACGTCTTTGCGGAAACTTGTGTTTACCTGGTCGGGGGGATGCATGCTAATTTTTTTGTACCTCGAGTAGGCATCCATAAACGTTAAAATCTCGTGACCGGCTGTAGCATCTACCAGCTAGTCAATTCTTGAAAGTGGGAAGCAGTCTTTTGGGCATGTTTTATTTAAATCTATGAAGTCTATGCATACCCTCCATTTGCCATTAGGTTTGGGTACCAATACGGGTTCGGACACCTATACTGGGTAGAAATCTTCCTTAATGAAATTGTTATTCTGAAGCTTCTCCACCTCCTCCTTCAACACCTAAGCCCTATCTTTATCAAGTAACCTCATTTTCTATTGTATGGGATTGAAGTGATCTGTATCGATGTTGAGGTCATGGCTTATAATGGTTGGGAAGATTCCTACCATATCATCATGAGACCAAGCAAAAACATCTTGGCTGTCTCTGAGGAACTGGATCAAAGCGAATCTTAACTTCCCAGACAACCCTTTCCCCATCTTGACAACCTTGGTTGGGTGCTCTGGGTCAAGCGGGACTTTTTCTAATTCTTCAATCGGGCCCACCCCTGTGTCAATATCCCCAAAATGGGGATCTATTTTTTGCACCCTGTTTTGGGCTTCGTCTTATTTCTGGCTACTACAGCTTGCAGGATGCGTGGTAGAAACTGCCTTTCCTTCTTTTTTTCACTGAAGAGTTATAGCACTCCCTAGCCACTAGTTGATTCCCCTTGAGACACTCGATACCTGCCCGAGTTGGGAACTTGATGAGCAGATGGAAGATTTAAGTTATTGCTCGGAGGTCGTACATGGTCGGTCGGCCTATCATGGCATCATATGGAGAAAGGATGTTGATTACAATGAACAAGGCCATGACAGTGTTGCTCTTAGGTGTCGTCTCCACTGTTAGAGGTAGCCTTATGCTTCCTGGTGGGGCCATGCCACTTCCTATGAACCTGTACAACAGCTGCTCGCATGGCTACAGATCTTTGATGCTCAAATTCATTCGCTCCAGGGTATTCTTGAACAGGGTGTTGGCGGATGACCCATGGTCGATCATTGTTCGGGCCACAATCATGTTGGCAATCTAGACTTCCACCATCAAAGGGTCATTATGTGGATGACGCACATGACCAGTGTCTTCCTCGTTGAATATGATGGGCTCACACTCATAGCAAGGTTGTTTGGGAGTACGCTCCTGGACAGCCAGTACATCATCGTCATGCTCGTATCTAAGGGAACGAGCATATTTTTCTCGTGCCTTGCTGGTATTACCAGCCAAATGTGTTCCTCCACAGATCATATCCAGGCGACCAGCGACTGGTGGTGGTAAGAGAGGTTGATTACCTTGATACTACTGCGGGGTCGTTGTTGAGGATGTTGGTCAGCAGTCAGCCGTACATACCTCTTCAGATGAGCATTATTATGCCGAATGAGGAATTCTATCTCTTCCTTCAGGTGGATACATTCATTGGATTCATGACCATAGTCATTGTGAAACCTGTAGAATTTAGTCATATCCCGTCTATTAGCATTCTTCCTCATTGGCGGGGGTCTTCGATACAGTACCACCGCTTGGGGTGGCATTGGAAACATCTGCTCGGGGCTCCAACAAGATGGAATGAGTAGTAAACTTAGGCAAAAACTCTCGCAGTTTGGGTTACTCGGTGGTTTTATACTTTTTGTTGTCATTCTGGCTATTATTGTTTCTGGCTCCATTGCTGTGTTTGCCATTTTTTGCCCCATTTTTACTTTCTCCTATAGTGTTAGTGGTATTCCCAGCTTCTGTTTTCCCTTGTCTAGCAGCTATTTGGCTAGGGTTATCCACCTTCCACTCAGCTTCCTCTAGCTTAATAAATTCTTCTGCCCAGTCAAGGAACTATTGGATGGTGCGCGCATACTTTCTTTTCAAACTGCTCCAGAATGGGCTTTTCACTCTAATTCCTGAATTGATGGCTTTTAATTTACCATCATCACTTAGGGATTTCACCATTGTGGCTTCTTGCATAAAATGTTGAATGTAATCCTTTAAAGGTTCATTATCTCGTTGTTTTATGTCCACCAAATCATTTAGCTCGACCGGAAAAGGTATTTCCAAAGCAAATTTGGAATAGAAAATGCGAAAAAATCCATCCCATGAGGTGATCGACCCTGGCCGCAACTTGAAGAATCAGTGCTGGGCGATTTCTGATAGGGTGGCAGGGAAGATCCTGCACCTAGCATCATCCCAAACTCCCTGGAGATTAGTTTGTAGCTCAAATTTGTGAATATGGGACATTAAGTCCTCCCGCCCAGTATACATCTTCCATGTTGGCATCTTGAACTTGACCGGTATGGGCAGCTGGCTAATACGTTCTGAAAATGGGGAACCCCTTTGCCTCTCCATTTCAATTACTGTTAATTTGGGAGTTGTTAGGTCCCTTACCAATAGAGTTAACAGATCTAGCTGGGCTTGGACGTTTGGGTATGTAGCTGCCTGGGGCTGTGCTACATTGCGAACGTCATCCATTCTCGGGTCCTGAACAGGCTCGGGCGGAGCTATGTTGTTCAAGTTCTAATTCTCCCTGCTATGATTAAGAGCTTCTCGGAGGTCTTCAACCCCCCATAGGGCCCATCCGATTGAATATGGAGTTTGGCCGAGGCATGCCCCCAGCATTTCGGCTGTCTGCTCGACCTGGTACTGAGAGTACTCCCTGGAACCCTCCACCCTGGGGTGGTTGGTTTTTTGGGACACCCTACCCTTGTGGGACAAACGGTCCATCTAGCAGATTACCCCCTGGCCTTGATTATTCCACTGGTGGGCTCGGCTCTCTACCTCATCATCACCATACCCATCAGCATAGTTGGGTTTGTATGCACTCCTGACTTCTGGTTCCTCTCTTCTAGACCTTGGTCGGTACTCTTGGTGTTGTCTGTGCCAACCCGACTGCTGATGGTTGTTCTGGGGCTAACCACCCCTATTTGGCGTTGGTGCCCAGGTGTTGCCATCCCGACCAACGACATTAGGATTTTTTTCACGACCTCTTCCTTGAGATCTTGGCCTAAAGTTATCTGCTCGGTCCAGTCTCATGTAGTGCTCTGGAAGGACCTACTCATCAGTTGGCAACGAGTGCCCATTGTTGTTTGCCTGGGGACCTCAACCTGATCGGTGACTCCTTGTCGGACCCCATCCTCCAATCTGAAGTTGAGCCTCTAGTTCGTTCACTGCTCCTTCAGCAAACCCGAAAACAGGAGGACGTTGTTGGTTATTAGCAGTAGTACCAGCTACAGTCTCTCTACACTGAGTATGATGTTGTTGCATGTAATTACAAAGGACTCAGCAGCCTCCCTAGCTCGGCATTCCAAGTCTTCCTAGTAGGCTTGCATCTCTCGGGCATGCCGATCAATCCATTCTTGGAAATCTCTTCTTTGCTTCTCGAAAACCACATTAATGGCCTCCAGGGCGATAGTCTGCCCCTGGCCTCCAAGGCAAGGAAATAATTATTTAATAATTATGGGTAATTGATTAATTGTGAATTAATTAATTAATTAACTATATAGTTTTTATTTTGAAAATGTAGAGTCCAAGAACTTTACTTAGCTAGTTAGATAGTAGTAGTATTTTTATGACTGTGGACTTTGGTTCAAACCGGGATTTAATTGGACACTCATAGTAACACTTGTAGATTTTCTAAGTTTAACCTATAGTTTAAGAATATTAATTTTAACCTAAGGTTTGATTAATATGACTGATATTGATGGTGATATTTATTATATTATAAGGTTTAGATAGACCCAATAAGAAAGAAACACTTGTCATGTGTATGTTTAATGATAATTAAGTATTTTTTAGGAATAAGTTTATTAAGAGTAATATTTGAATATCCTAGGGTCTGTCAGCAGCTTTGAAAATGTTAGAGGACTTAGTCAAGGCTGTTTACTCAATTCAAATTAAGCTAAAATTGTGCAATTTCGTGTTTAAATATTCAGCGTATGCCGATATATCGCAGCTATAGTGGGCGATATACCGCAATACGGGGATACAAAAAACACGTAACTTCGCACGATCACCTCGACGAGCCTCAGGCATGCTGGCCCAGGCAATATATCGCCTACAAGGGGCGATATATCGGCTCCCTTAGTATATTTTTGAATGTTTTTGAAAACGTTCTCTTTTTAATCTTCAACCTCTTGATAAGTCCGGCATCTTTCTAACCGAGTCTTCAGCCTCTGTTGAACGATAATTCAAATATTTTTCACTTAAAAAGCCATTATTTTATTCGAGTTAAATGAAGATCTTTTCATTCTTGAACTCTATAAATAGGACCTAGTACCCAGCCATTTATTCATCAAGCTAAGTTCAGAGACTGCAAGCTGCTAGGTTATTTTTTTGAGAGTGTAAACACTTGGGTTGGGGATTATAAGCTTAATCATTATAAGCTTACCAAACACTTGGAAAGTAAGGTTTATAGCACATTTCGGTTCAAGGATTAGATCGGTCATAGAAGCATTCAAGGTATTCCAAACTCTAGTTCATTTTGGTATTGTTTAAGTTCTTATAGTTTTCTACTCAGCACCCTAACTTTATTCTTTATTTTTGGATAGGAAATCTAAGATCTTGAACATAAGGTTTTTGGTAAGTATATTCTTGATGGTATAGTTCGTCCATTCTTTTCATTCCTTTCTCTTCAGTATACTCACCTTCCTTTGATGGTTTTTAGGAGTGTCCCAAGGTCCCAAACCTATTCACATATCCCGGTATTTTTGGTAAGGAAAATAGGATAGGATATTATGTGTTATGCCATATGTTATCTTATGATTTATGTGTTATGTTAACTTATGATTTGTGTGTTATGTATGTTTGTAGACTTGGGCATATGACCTGTACAACTAACAAGCCCCAATAAATTTATGGGCATATGACTTGCTTAGCTAGCAAGCCCCACAAAACTAATGGGCATATGACTTGTTTAGTTTATAGGACCCCAAGTAATAATGACCATTATAGTATATGTGACATATGTTATGATATGTTTTAGTATATGTCGATATGAATTTTATGTATATGATTTATGTGTTAGATTTTTCTTGCTGGGCATTAGGCTCACTCATTTATGTTTATATGTGCAGGAAAATAGCTTTGGTGGCGGGAAAGGTTCTTGGAAGCTTGGGGATGTGTATTGAGGCGGAATGGAATCGAAGGACCGAGAGTTCGATTCGAGTATGAAGTCTCTTTAATTATGGTTTTCTATGTATTTTTCCGCAATTGGTTGTAATAAGTTTTAATTAAGTTTTCATTATGTCAAAGTTTTGTTTTGTTTCTAACAATGGGATCCCAATGTCATACTTATGAATTTTATATAGTTTTAAGCCTTTACCTTACAGTTCTGAAACAAAGATATGTTATTTCCAATGTATGTTTTCGTAAGTTTTGTATAGAAGTTAGTAATGGTCCAAGGTCTAGAGTAGTTGGGTCATTACAGAAAAACTATAGGTTAAAATTAATATTAATCTTTTTTGGATTAATATAAAGAGATAAAATAATAAATATCTTACTTGTAATATGATATTTATTTATTTAAATTAAATTAACTGAAATTTATGTTGGAATAAATATCTTATCTTAAAAGTTGATTAAATAAACAAATGAGAAAATTAAGGCAATCCTAATAGGGCTAGGCGACACAATGTGTGGCGCCTAGCATCAGGGATTTTATCCCTAGGATTTGAATTTTGAATTTCAAATAAATTTGTTTAATCATTTATTTAATTATTCTTTTTAAATATGATTTAAATGGATAATTAAATAAAATATCTAATCAGTTTTTATTTGAATTATATTTTAATTAAATAAAGATTATTTAATTAGATTAAATATCTTTATAAATCTAATATACGTAATATTTAGAAAGATGATGGATAATCAGACTCTCTCTCTAAAGCGATAGTTTTCTCTAATCTGAAAACTATTTCTAAACATTCTCTCTGTCAAAACTCTCTAGATCTCATGTGTTGAGTACATCTAGGGAGTCACATAAATCAACATTTTGAATCCTAGTTGCCCACACACGTCCTTGTGTGTTTGAGGATTGGTCTGGAAGATCAAGGTGTGAGATCTCAGAACACTGGATAGGAAGATCGTTGATATACAAAAAGACTCAAGGACACTTGATAGGCTACAAGAGGTAATCCCTGATCTATTTTCATGTGATTTAATATTTATGTATGTATATGATCCTGGCTGGTATTAATATTTATTAAAATGAGTCCATATATTTCGTTGTGTACCTTTGATTTGATCATTTAATACCAATAATTGGTATTAGAGCAGTCTATACATATATATATATATTAAATACTGTGTGAGTTTCTTGCATTTGTTATATGCATGTTGATATGTATATTGAATGGATGGATATGTTTTTTGAATGTATGGTTGAATGATGGATCGTTAATTATATGGTGCTATTGGGTTAGGAATTTTATTGTTTTTCTAGATCTTGTGTAAGCCATAAAGGGCATAGGATTTTTATAAATGTATTTTAGTTATATGATTTTTTTAAAATTTGTACACAAAGATGAGGAGGAATCTGAGTCATGCACCTAAGAGGCACACAACCCAAGCATTCTGCAGCCGCATGCACCAGCCCTGTGGCTGCCTCACCCACGCGCGCACCCAGGCCCTGAGTCTCCACCTGCTGCCGCATGTGCCAGATGCACCCCAACCCCGTGGCTCCTTGCGTATAGCCCCATGGGTCCTAGCATGCACCCAGTGCCATGCGCGCGCATCCACCTGCTTCCCTGTGCGCCAAGCTCCTGGCCGAGCCCTTGCACGCTAGCTTGCCACCCACCCGAGCCCTTGGCTTCTTGTGCCGCCGGCCCTAGGGCACCAATCTTGGTGCCCAAAACCCTAATTCCTAAGTTTTTATAAAATATCTTTTATTTAATTAGTTTTTAAATTATCTTAATTTAAAAGTTTAATTATCTTATTTTATTTTATTAGAAAATAAAATATCTTTTAGTTCATTAAGATATTTTAATATCTTAAGTTTAAATAATTATTTGAATTTGATTATTTAATTATTTAAATTCAACTAAATTAAAAAGATGACAAAAATGATTATTTAATTAAAAGTTAGTTTTAATTAAATAAATTAAATAGAAAATTTGTTTCTAATTAATAAATTTGGCAAAACAAAGTTCCTAAAGATTAGCAAGAAAGCCTAAAGGAAAGGATGAGCATTCTTGGAGAGTCTTAAAAGTTACATAGGCTTAGATTACAATTTTATTTCTATTTTTTTCAAAGGGTTGTAAATCTTAGAAATACCCATTAGTACTCGCTTCATCATTTTATTGTTTATTTATTTATTTATTGTATTTATTTAAATAAATGTTCATTGATGTTTGATTGATAACATGATCATGCATTAGTAAATTACATGCCATTCATGAAACCTCACACAGCTTCTCATTAATCATGCATCTTTTAGAAACATGATTATCTAAGATTTTCCTATTTGTTTATATGAATTGTTTTTGGTGAAATCAATTGTATGTAAACTAGTAAGTATTAAATTAGTTAAAATTTGGTAACTCACACCATAATAAAGGCAATAGTTTCTTTTAGGCCTTTAAGATAACCAACTTTATGTAAAAAGTGTTTTAGTAAAGTTAGATGAATGTAATGGGTAATTATTTAAATCACATTAATTATAGAAACAGACACTTTTATAATTATGACTTTTGTAATTAATTACATTCATAGGATTATTAATAAACAAGTAATTAATTTGGAATTAATTGATTAGTTTAAACAAAACACATTTAATCTTAAATAGTAAGTGGGAGAAGGTGAACATCTCGATGTGACCTATGGTCTCCATTATTAGTACAACACCGTGAGATATGAATAGGGCCTCAAGCCGGCTTTGTTTCCGTCCCCCTAAGGAAGGTTTCTAGACATATCAATACCAAGGTTGGCTTCTTACGAAGATAGGAGGAAGTGATGTATTTTAGGCCTGTCCGACCCTAAGGCGGTACTCTATAAGTTAAGTCATGAAATACGAAATAATGGGTTACACTTACAAAGATGTAATTAAGCTTTTGCGATGGATAATTGCATCTTGACCAAAACAACAGTACTTTATATTTAAAAGATAAAAGAAAGAGTTATTTTAAGTTTTAAATTATAAAGATAAGAATGTCTTATAAGCTATCTGAATTTAACTTGACCGACCCTAAGGTGGCACTTTATTTGTTGGGTAGTTTTATCATGGAAAAGTAAATGTTAATTTATATGTTTTAATTGTTGCATTCATGCATCATGTTTATTTTCCAAAACATTGATATTTTTTCAAATGATAATATTATTGTGATTTATTTTCAGTCATAAAACGTTGCCACCCAATTATTTTCCTATAACATGCCCGGTAATGCATAAAAAGATTGATGATCATATAAAGAAAGTAAAAATGACTGAAGAGGATGAAGATGAATGGGCAAATTCAACTTGTTCATTTTTCTGGCCAAAAATCTTAAACATATCTATAATGATAAGAGGCCTCCTCATGTACCATCATGGGATGCATGTAAAGAGGAACATGAGAAATTTGCTGATTGGATGAGATCAAATCACATGGCAAGATTTTACTATCTTAGTACCATGGAAGAGAAGCTAAGGAAAAAGTTCGAACACATTGAATATGCTTGTGATTTGTCGGATACTGCCTTTAAGGGTTTACAGACAAGACCACAATCACGAAAAATGTAGATATGATTTACCTTTACCTTAGGCTTAATAGTTGATTATAATACATAAAGTTCTAAATCTTTGATTTATAAACCACTAATCATATTTTTTTTTGTTATTTGTTCTTTTTTACAAACACTTAAGCGATCACGAGGAACTTGCAGATGGAGACAAAAAGTTGAAGAGGAAAAACATCTAGTTCAAGAAAGCGTTAAAGAAAGTCCATTTATTTAAAATTCTTTAGTTTTATTAAAAGAAAACTTTATTGTTGTTTGAACAATGTTTAGTTCATTTTTAGTTAATTTGAAATTTTATTGCATGTAATGACTTTATAATATTTTTTTATTATTCTTAATATTTTTCTTTAGACATGCAATTGAATATTTGGACTTTATCGCTTTCATTAAAATGAACGAACGCTCAATAATTTCATAATTATTTAAAGTAGCAAAACTAAAAGGTAAGAAAAGACAAAAAGTTTCAAAACGAGGATGACACATATCTTTGGCATCTTAGACTTGGTCATATAGATCTAGATAGGATAAACCAATTAACAAAAGATGGACCTTTGAGAGAACTAAGAGTTGGAACTCTTCCAGTTTGTGAATCTTGTCTAGAAGGTAAAATGACCAAACGTCCTTTCTTAGGGAAAGGCAATAGAGCCAAAGAACCTTTGGAGCTTGTACACAGTGATGTCTGTGGTTCAATCAATGCACAAGCAAGAGGTGGGTATGAGTATTTCGTCACTTTTATTGACAATTACTCAAGATATGGTCATGGTGTTTTTGAAAAAAGAAACAAGACCTTGTTGGACATGGTCAGATCTATGTTAAGCTACTCTTCACTTCCTCTCTCATTCTGGGGATATGCACTTCAAACGGTCACGTACATTTTGAATGTAGTCCCATTTAAGACCATTAGCAAAACGCCACTGGAATTGTGGAATGGAAACAAACCTAGTTTGCACCATTTCCGCATTTGGGGTTGTCCTGCTCATGTTCTTAGACCTAAATCAGAGAAACTTGAATCAAGGTCAGAAGTGTGCATTTTTGTTGGCTATGCTCCTTAAACAAGAGGTAGTTATTTCTATAGTCCCAAGGATCAAGAGGTATTTGTTTCAACAAATGCGACCTTCCTTGAATATGACTATATGAATAACTATAAACCTCGAAGCAAGGTAGTATTGGAGGAACTCACAGCTGATAAGATTCCATCACAATTATCTTCATCATTAAATGATAAACGACAAACCGAGGAAACCATGATTCATGGAAAAGAAACCTTGATGCAACATCGTAGTGGGAGAATTGTGAGACAACCTGTTTGCTACAAACATGAGTCACATGTCCTTGTTTCTTATACAGACAATGACAATCCATTAACCTTTAAAGAGGAAATGGATGATCTTGAAAAGGAGAAATGGCAAGAAGCCATGAACCAAGAAATGGAATCGATGTATTCCAATTCTGTCTGGGAACTTGTGGATCCACCTGAAGATGTCAGGCCCATAGGGTGTAAGTGGATATACAAGAAGAAAAGAGGTGTAGATGGGAAAGTAGAGACTTTCAAAGCGAGGCTTGTAGCCAAAGGTTACACTCAGAGAGAAGGTGTTGATTATGAAGAAACATTTTCTCCTATGGCCATGCTCAAATCCATTCGTATCCTCTTATCCATAGCGGCTGCCAATGATTATGAGATATAGCAAATGGATGTCAAGACAACATTTATGAATGGCTATCTTGATGAAAGTATCTATATGGTACAACCAAAAGGGTTCATAAAGAATGGGGAAGATCAAAAGGTGTGCAAGTTGCTGAAATCCATTTATGGCTTAAAGAGAGCATCTAGATCTTGGAATATCATTTTTGATGAAACAATTAAAACATATGGCTTCGAACAGAATGTTGACGAAGCATGTGTGTATAAATACATCAAAGGAAAAGTGGTGATTTTCTTAGTTCTTTGCGTTGATGACATTTTTCTCATTGGGAACAATGTAGAGACATTGTCAAACGTAAAGAAATGGTTAGCAGAAAAGTTCCAAATGAAAGATTTGGGCAAGGCGAGCTATGTTCTGGGAATCCAAATCCTAAGGGATAGGAAGAACAAGCTCTCGGTACTTTCTCAGGTAAGGTGCTTGAAAGATTCTCTATGGAGAATTCTAAGAAAGGTCAATTACCGATCAGACATGGAATTGCTCTCTCCAAGGAACAATGTCCCAAGACACCTCAGGAGGAAGAGGATATGAGAAAGAATCACTATGCTACAGCATTTGGGAGTCTGATGTATGCTATGTTATGTACTAGGCCTGACATATGTTATGAAGTTGGGATTATAAGTTGTTATCAATCAAATCCTGGTTTGGAACAATGGATTGCAGTAAAGAAAATTCTCAAGTATCTGAGGAGAACAAGAGACTATATGCTGGTATATTCAGGGGTTGAGCTAAACCCTATTGGATACACTGATTCTGATTTCCAATCAGACAAAAACAGTTGAAAATCGACATCTGGGTCAGTGTTCACTCTTGGTGGGGGAGTTGTGGTCTGGAGATGCATTAAGCAATCCAGCATAGTTGATTTAACCATGGAAGCCGAATACATAGCGGCTTGTGAAGCAGCTAAGGAAGCGGTTTGGTTGAGGAAGTTCTACACTGATCTAGAAGTTGTTCCGGATATGGATAAGCCACTAATCTTATACCATGACAACAGTGGAGCAGTATCTAATTCCAAAGAACCTAGAATCCACAAGAGAGGGAAGCATGTAGAAAGGCAATGCCATCTGGTAAGAAAGATTGTACACCGAGTTGATGTGACTATTATGAAGATAGCGTCGGAACAGAACCTGACTGACTTGTTAACTAAGACACTTCCTGAAAAGTCGTTCATGGGTCATGTGCGCAATATGGGATTAAGGGAAATGCCTTACTTGCTTTGAGAGCAAGTGGGAGATTGTTAGGATTAATACCCTAAAAGCATGTAAAGACATTGTATTGGTTTTTAAATAAAAGTACAATTTTATTATATTTGAATGTTATAATTATTTTTTGAATTAATTATATAATAATATTGAGAAAATTCCCTATTCATTCACTCTTGTATTAGTACGAGAAAATTAAGATTATATATAATGAATAAAATAGTCTATAACATATTAAAGTAAGGAATCTTTAATGAATGGTTACTGGTACGGTTTGCTAAGCATACGAGATACAAGTAATCTAGATTCGGATTACTAATGTGGATAGACATCTTAGTAAATGTTTTGTATATAATATGGATTATATATGACAAGACCGATGAGAATTCATTATCTTTATAAACTTGTCGTTTGACGTAAAGATTTAATTCTTGTCATAATAGATTATCATTTGTAGATCAGTCTAAATCCTAAGTATTCATGAACTCTTGTTTATGTTTATTGGATCTTTAGATTCACTCGTTAAGGTCTCTTAGAATAATGAGGCTGATGACTTTTGTTTTGGAGATTCAATATCATGGATGGCTGGGAACATGAATTACAATATTGGAATCCATGCTTTCTTAACGGATCGAATATTGGTTCCCTTAAGGGTTGATTCTAGAACTGAATAGTTATTGAGCTCAAATCTATAATTAGATTATAGATTAATTATTCGCTAGTGAATTAATGCTACTTAAGGATCAAGAGGTAATTATATGGGTAAAACGGTAATTTTGACCAGCTCTAATTAACGAACCAATAAATGGAAGACAGGACTACATATATTGATTATATCAATGGACTACTAGAGAAAACTCTGTAAATATAATTCTATAAATACTTAGAGTGCAATTTCATATTTATAGTGGAGGAATCATGAAATTAATAAATAAGATTATTAGATTAAAGAGTTTAATTAATAATCTGGTTTATTGGAGCTTCGTATTATAGGTCCATAGTCCCCAAATCACATCTGTCCTACACTATCAAGGGTAAGGATGTCAAAAGAAAAATTTGTTAAGAGAAATGACTAAATTGCAAAGGAAATAATTATTTGATAATTATGGGAAATTGATTAACTGTGAATTAATAAATTATTTAACTATGTAGTTTTTATTTTGAAAAACTATAGGTTAAAATTAATATTAATCTTTTTCGGATTAATATAAAGAGAGAAAATAATAAATATCTTATTTATAATATGATATTTATTTATTTAATTAATTTAAATTAACTAATATTTATGTTGGAATAAATATCTTGTCTTAAAAGTTGATTAAATAAACAAATGAGAAAATTAGGGCAACCCTAATAGGGCTGGGCGACACAATGTGTGGCGCCTAGTATCAGGGATTTTATCCCTGGGATTTGAATTTTTAATTTCAAATAAATTTGTTTAATCATTTATTTAATTATTCTTTTTAAATATGATTTAAATAGATAATTAAATAAAAATATATAATCAGTTTTAATTTGAATTATATTTTAATTAAATAAAGATTATTTAATTAGATTAAATATCTTTATAAATCTAATATACATGATATTCAGAAAGATAATGGATAACCAGGCTCTCTCTCTAAAGCGATAGTTTTCTCTAACCTGAAAACTATTTCTAAACCTTCTCTTTGTCAAAACTCTCTAGATCTCATGTGTTGAGTACATCTAGGGAGTCACATAAACCAACATTTTGAATCCTACATGCTCACACACGTCCTTGTGTGTTTGAGGATTGGTCTGGAAAATCAGGATGTGAAATCTCATAACACTGGATAGGAAGATCGTTGATTTATATATAAAGACTCAAGGACACTTGATAGACTACAAGAGGTAATCTCTGATCTATTTGCATGTGATTTAATATTTATATATGTATATGATCCTGGCTAGTATTAATATTTATTAAAATGGGTCCATATATTCCGTTGTATACCTTTGATTTGATCATTTAATACCAACATCTAACACCTCATGTAACCCCCAAAACTCATTTTTAATTCCATAAACATCCAATTAAAACATTGGTAATAGCCATGGGGGTTGGTGGAATTTGAAATTCAAATGGTGTCTCAAAACTCTATAAATAGGATCATATTGCTCACTTGTAAGACACACCATTTTTCTATCCACAAAGCACTAAGCTAAAAAATGCATCATAGAGGCTTGATAATTCCAGAGAGTTATTTACTTGTGAGATCCATTAGTGTTTAGAGAATAGGGGAAATAAGCTTTTGGATAAAGGTTTTGAACCTTATTCAAGTTGGTAATCCCCACTACACTTTGGGTATTTTGGGAAGTTCAGTGTATATTTGGGATTTATTAAATAACGAGTAGGTATTTGGTGATTAATTGGGCATGTTAGGATTAATTGGGAATTGGTAGGATGACTTGAGGAATTAGCGGGAATCGGGAAAATGACCATTTTACCCTTGGACGCAATTAGAGGGCTGGGAAAGTTTAAGGGGCAATTTGGTCTTGTTGGAGTTAAGGGATAAACCCAGTGGGAATTCTAGGCATAACCAAAACCCACCAGAAACCACTCAGTTCTCAGCATTTTCTCTCCCCCACACTCACGTACTCTCTCTCCTTCTCTTCTTGTGTCTTGAAGCTAAGGGAAATTTGAAGGAAAAGCCAGGGAATTAAGCTTGGATTTGAGCTGGGAGAACTTAAGGGATTAATGCTAGGATTAGTCAAAGAAATCTCTGAGGATTGAAGCTTCAAACTAAGGTTTACCGTTAAGGCACAAGACTGAGGATCGTGCTCGGAACCATTCTTTATCCAACGATCGGGACTCGAGGTAAGAAAACTGCACCCATGTGGTTGTGAAAGGGACTGAGATCCCCTGTAATTGAACATGTGTGTTTTGTGAACTATATATCTGTTATATATGATGTGAAAATACGGCCTAAGGGTGTCGGGGCTAATGTTAAGCGTGTTGAATGCAGCTCAGCCTAAGCGAATTGAGATCAGCTAAATAAACAGAGGGCTCGGCCTAAGGGCGTCGACACCTAAATATTTGTATTACAGATTGAGTTATATGTTTGAAAGTATATGTTTATTGTTGCCTGGCTTAATATTTGTATTCTGTTGATTAATTGAACTAGTTGGACTGAAGTTTGTTATATACTCTTGTTGTTGTTGTCTATGCTTGTTGTTTATGGTTTTCTTACTTAGCATTGGCTCACAGGTGCTACATGGTGCAAGTAAAGACAAAGGAAAACTTGACCAACCATGAGCTGGAGAGCTCTGGGGCGAAGTGTACATCAATAGCTGCTCGACCACCACGACCGAGGGAATTTACAGGAAATAGAGCTCTAAATTGTATTTTGCCATTTAGACTGGCTACTGCTGTATTAACTTTTGAGAATCGTTTCCGTCTTGTAAATCTTATTTTTGGGATCCCATGTATCAAATTCTTATTTTAATGAAAATCGATCATTTTATAATCAAAATCTTTTAACCCTAACATGTTAGATGACTTTAGAAACACATTTCAGTTCAAATGACCTTGTCTAATGTATTCTTGCTTAGAGTTGTATATTATTTTTCCATATTTTCATTGAATATAATATATTCTCTAACATTTTGAATGAAAAAAAAATAATATGGACTTAAATGATTTGATTTTAAAAAGTTGAAAACATAACTAATACAAAATTAATACAAAATTAACTTTTAGGACCTAAGTGTTACAAAATGTAAAAAAAAAAAAAAGACTACAACTAAAAAAAACTCATATCAAATAGTGTTTATATTCTCCAGCAATGCTCATATCAATTATACATGAATTCGAGATTAAGTCTTGCTATAAGATGGTTGTGATTGTTGAATAGTAACAAGCCAATGTTATTTTTGTATAAATAAAATAAACTAAAACCAATATATTATTTTAAGCTAAAATTAAAGAAATTGGTAACAAAAATGATCCTTTAACAAACTAAAATTACTATTAGCCAGCTAAATAATATTTTCTTGCTCGGTCCCTATTCTGGAGCCTATTGTTTACCAATCCTAGCTAAAACTAACAACTCCAAATTGTGTGGCTTGGATTGCCTTATAACATTACAACAAAATTAAAAAAAGTGCTAAATGATTTATATGGTGCAAAGGAGAGAATGACATCTTTGTGTTTGTAAATCGTTTGCAACACCGCATGCGTAGCATTTATGCGCCAAACCAATTTGTTTTGTTTTTTTTCGCTGGAAACCAATTTGTTTTGTTAGTAACGGTAAGAATTGCTTTCAAGTAAGGGTATTATGGTAATAATCCATTAACTACCGGTGGCAAGACACTACCTGACCTGTTCTGGGTGGTGTGGGGAGAAAACGAATTAACAAACCAAAATACCAGAGACGAAAAGCACGTGTTACTCATGGTGAGGAATTTAACTTGACCATCCAGGGTACTTTAGTAATTTCGGAGCTTCACTCGAAACCCCTTTTCTATTTACCCTCAACATCTTACCTTTATTATTATTAATTATTATCTTTCCAGTTTTCTTCCTAAAATCTTTTTTCTTTTTTGTCTTTTTAAAAGAAAGAGATTTATTTACGAAAAAAAAAATTGACAAATTCATTATCCCATATCTATTATCTATTATGATTGCCTATGTCGACAGAAAAAACAAAAGACCAATTATATGTGAAAATATTTTTCAGCCATGCAATGAAACTTTAAGTTCAACCATACTATAAAAAATGAGCGTCAAGTTAATTATTTTTTTGTAGTGTTTTTTGGACTCTGTATTTTTTTTCATTATCTGTTTGGATTTTGTATTTTGATAAATTATTTTATGGACCCTATGTTTTGTAAAATTGTTAAAATAGAATTATAAATCCGATTTTGGTCAATTTTTTCTCAACTAAATTCACAAATAATATACCAAACTAACAATTTAGAAAAAAAATAAAATCATTCTGCTTAAAAACTATGTTGTTATATTTAATTTTTTCTTCATCAAAATTGAGTTTAGGGTTCTATTTTAACAATTTTACAAAACATAGAGTTCAAAAAGTAATTTGTCAAAATACAAGATCCAAACAGATAATAGAAAAAAACACAAAGTCCAAAAAAGTATAAACTCTTCTTTTTATATTTATTTATTTATAATTTATTAACTAGAGCTAAACGAAAAGGATTTTGTATTGATTGTGATCTGATGAATAAAAGAAAGAGAACGGGTTGCTTTAAATAGGCAACCAAAGTTACATGAGGTAACAAAAAGTTACCCAGACTAATAACAAATTATCTGTTATTACAACAGAAAAAACAAACATTAATCAATGTCTAATATAATTTAGGCTGCTTCTCCTGTACGCTCCCACTCTTGCATGTATCTGTACACACCATTTTATTTTTGGTATTTAGATGATTTTTTGTATAATTTTTTTTATAATTGTGTATATTGTAGTTATTTAAAATATTTTACAAATTTTCTTACAAATTTTTTAAAAATTCTGAATAATTTACTGTATTAAAAATAGAGTTCAAAAATATTACTTTTCACGCACATAAAATAAAACAGTCATGTTTGTAACTAACTATTTAAACCTTGTTTTCAATATTATAAATTATTTAAAATTTCATAAAAATTTACAAGATACTCTAAATAATTATAATGTACATGATCATAAAAACAATTATGCCAAAATTCATTTAGATACTCAAAATAGAAAGGATGTATAGATACACCCAAAAATAGGGAGTGTATTGTATAATTTTCCTATAATTTATTAGTACTACTGGATTTATTTGTAGCTATGCAACTTTTGAGTGGCAATACCATGTTGATGGATCATGAACACAAAATCCAGGTCTACTTCATTCACGCATAACAAAATCAAAATAATATTATTATTGTTATTTTTGAGTCAAAATGACAAGACATAATTAATATATATTCACATACAAGTTTATAAAAATTCATACTGTATATAGTTAAAATATGTGATCATGTGACACATTATATTATGTTATATTTTCTAACTTGGTAGAATTGAACATTGTGATAAACCATATATATAAGGAAACAAACAATTGGTGGGATATGACAACGACTTAAAATTTGGGAGTGGACCATAGAGGACAAGATATACAAGAATAGTGATTCATCATATATTGCAATGTTTCCATAGATCCAAAGCTTTCAAATCCGACCGGTACTTTCATCAAACAGTAAAGTAAAGAATAATTTTATCTTATTCTTTTATCATTAATTTCTTATCATTTCAATAAACATGAGTTTATTTAAAGTTAATGGTAATTGTTGTTGTGATTTATCATATGTTGCTATGTTTTCTGAATTAGTCACGCGTGAAATCATTTATTTTTTAATCTAGTTTTTGACACTCTAAATTATTCAGAATTTTTTGAAAATTTTATAAAATGCTTTAAATAATTACAATATACACGATCATAAAAATAATCGAATTGAAAATTATTCACAGGTCGAGAATACAAGAGTTCCACCGACAGAGTTCCCCTACAGCAGAATCTTAACATTTTGTGAAAGTTTTTCTCTGCCGTAGAAAATTCATTGAGGAGTCTATTAATAAAAAGTTTAATTGTAGTGCTCATCCCCTTGCTTCTAGGTCTTTCCAAACTAAGTAATTTGGGATTTTAAACTTTTGGGAGTGGCCCCCTTTTGTGTTCACCATTATCTGATCTGAATTTTAATGTGGTTTTTCTTTTTTTGAGCAGAAAAAAATCAAAAAATATTTCTTCTTAGTTTTGTTAAAAATAAATTTGTTGAACATTGCGTTGGCATACGTTAATCTGTAACTTGCCCAATTAAAGAAGAAAAAAAAATGAACCTACCCAACTCGATTTCATTTTTTTTTAATTTAGTTATTTTGCTTGTTTATTTGTTAAATATGTTTTTATAGAGTAACATTATTAAAGGCTTGGAGATTAAAAAAAATAAAACAAAAAAGAGAGAGATATTTTTTTCTTATAAATTTGTTTAAATGTATTATAAAAAAATACTCAAATTAATTGTTAAAATTGTTTTAATTATTAGAACATATTCATTGAATTGATTGAATCAACATTGAACATTTATCATCAAAATAAATAATCATAATGTTATTTTGCTTGTTATATAAATTAATTGTATATATAAATTTAGTTTTTTTTTCTAAAAAAATAAATGTTAGTTGGGCAGGCCAAGTTACGTTGGGTAGGTTGGGACCGATTTCGTACCCGCTCAATGTAATAATTTGGGCAGGTTAAAATTTTGTCAGTTTTTCATGTTATGTTTTTTGTCGGTTTTATAAGTTTAGTTTGGGCTGGTTATTCGGGTTGAGCGGGTTGCAAAAAAATTTGAACACCCCTACTGGTGGTTGTGGGCCTATCCCTCGTTATTGTGACGAGGTTCGACTCTCCTTCCCTCCAATGTTATGCTAAAGATGTGCTACCTTTGGTAGGTTGTTATCGAGTTGGGGATCTATGTATTAGGGATTGATCATTGCCATGTTCTGTACTATTAAAGTGTATGTCATTGTTGTAATATGTAATGATTTAAAAATAACTAAATTCTAAAAATCAAAAGTAAAAAAAAAAATGTATTAAAAAACTACGAGTTTCAGCTCCTAAACAAGCATAGTGTTTGGTGAATTCTTATTGAAAGTTCTAAATTTGCAGATGATCAAAATATGAGAGTATACTAGTTTGTACAACGACAAGACTTTTCTCCGATACAATATCCCTAGATCTTTCATAAAGATTTCTTAAATCAAAATCCAATATCAACCTCTCAATCTTACTTTCTTCTCACCTAATTGTATTTCCTTAATCCCAAGATCTCCAAAACAACAATAAAACATTAGTCTTAAACCCCAAGAGATTCCCTAATTATAGACATTATGACAATAACATAATAATAGTTTGTGGAGTGGGCGAGCAAGATTCCTCGACAATGCAGTAATGAGGGTCAAATGTTGATTTTTCTAGCTAAGTCTTGTCACTACAATGAGCATCAATTTGAAACAAGAGCCTGCAACAAGAAGTGTAAGAATTTTGTATTTCAAATCCTCAAGTTTGAGAGCCAGGAAAAAATGATAGTGCCTATGGTTGGCCATGTTTGGTAAAAAGGATTGAGAGAATGAGGGATATATTCCTTTGAGCAGGATGTTACTTACCAGTGGACTTAATACATGCTTCAACGAGCTAGGTCATGCAACGAGTTGACAAGGGAAGATTAGACAAGATCCCCCAAAGCACATTGACACACCTGACTACACAATTAAAACCTACACCACATCATCGGGAAAAACGATCAAGAATACTCGTTTGACCACCACTACTCCTGCACTCTTACGACTAGATTATGTTGTCATCCTAAAAGCATAGTGTAGCGTCCCAAAACTCTTAATGAAGTTTAGTACCTTGGTTAGTGTGTCGGGATGACATAATTGGAATACTGTGTGAATTTTGTTATTTTAATTGAATATGTATATATGTGTGATTATGAGAGTTACATGAGTTATATTATGATATGACTGTCTATGCATGTGTTATGTATATTAAATATGCTTAAAGGCCTTCTTTTGTCAAAAATGGGCATTTTCGTAATTTTGACCCGTTGAAGGTATAATTGTAATTTGGCATGCTATGTGCTTGAGGGCACATTATTATGTGGATATATTCATGATATATCGGCACATGTTGATCCGTTCGAGCAATTTATCAAAAAAGTCACAACGAAGACTAATACCTGACTCGGGGTGAGCTAATGAGTATTTTGGTAATTTGGCATATATTTGGGATTTATTGGTAAATAGAATTAAGTGAGAGAAATATATGGGTTTATTGGATTAGGCGATTAATTTGGAGGTTAGGGGTTTCATTTGAGGTTTAGTGGGAAATTATGCTAAAATGACCAAAATGCCCTTGGGGATTTATTGGGAGGATATTTGGGCTAGGGGAAAAATGGCCATTTAACCACTAGTATAGGAAAATTGGGACTAAGTGTTGAGCACTTTGATTCATACGTTCAACTCACCCTATCTTTCTTTCTTCTAGCACTCTCTCAAGGCATGCCCAAGGTTCTTAAGGATTTCTTTTCTTGAAGCTTTGGTGGAGGAAATTGGAGGAATTTAGAGGTTCTTAAAGGATTAGGAGCTGTGGGAGGCTTCAAAACAACTAGGGAATTTGAATTCAGTGATGTACTATCGTTTTTTTAAGTTTCTTTGGGTGTTCTTAAGTTTTGAGGTTTTGGTAGAATTCTGAGTTTGAGTGGTTTTGGAAGGTTTAATTTGACGTTTGGAGGATTGGGGAAATATTTACAACCTATTTTGAGGTTCGACTATAGCTAGTTTCATGAGATTGGACTTGAATTTCAGATTTTTTAGGTAAGTTTCAAAGTTCAAACTCAAATGTTGAATTCTGATAATTATGTGTTTTTTAGTTGTTTGGGGGTGTTTTTATGCTTTACTGGAGTTATAGAGTTAGTATGTGGTTGTTTGGTTGTGAAATATTGACTGGAATCGAGTTAGAATTGAGATTTAATGTCTGAAATTGTAGGGGAAAAACACAGTTATGGGTTTTTTTTCATGGTAGCACCACGGCCCGCTTGAGTTTCTTCGAGGGTGGGTTTTCCTTGGACCACTATGGCATCGCGACCCTTTAAGAGGGGTTGTTGCGGCCCTAAATGGGAAAAAGTGATAGGGAAGTTATTTTTTTGTTGGAGCGTCGCGACCCTTTAGGGGAAGCACCGCGACTTCAAATGCACGAGTTTTACATAGGGGCTTCTCAGTTTGTTTTAGAGTCGCAATACTGCAGGGGTGCGCTGCGGCGCTAATTCAGTTTAGGGTGAATTTGATTTAGGGTTTTGGGGAGTTATCTTGGGAGGCTCGGGGGACGATCCTGCTATTCCGTTTAGTGGAATTCGTCCCAGGAGCTAGGGCTTGGTCTTGGAGCCCATTATCTGAATTAGCCTTGACAAATGTACCATTGGTGTTGTGAGTAAGGTTTTTTGCAAGGCTTGGGTGAAACAAGATCGTACTCAGGGTCGCTTTCGCTAATTTGCTCAGGACTTAAGGTAAGAGAACTAACATTTGCACCATGTGTTGGGCACTGGCCCTATTATCTGGAAATATTTATGACTGTACTTAAGTTGAGAATAATGGTTATGTGATTCTATCTGGTTTTATTTGCTGCATTTGATTGATGTATAGTTAATTGTGGGTGATCGGCACTGTCCGCATTCGGCAAATTGCATTTGTAATGCAGGTCGAGATGGCGATGCCACTTAAAGGGTTATGAACCCATTGGTTTGGCACATGTTGTATGAATGAATATTGAATTGACATAAATTGTGTTATATGTTGTCATGATTATTATGAGTTTTAAATGTCATGATAATTTTCTTCCTGAGCCTCGGGTCACAAGTGCTTTATGGTGCAGGTAAAAGTAAAGGAAAGTTGTACCAGCCATGAGTTGGAGAGCTGTAGGGACGACATGTACATATTCAGTCTGCTCGGCCGGCACGGTCGATATACTTATGAGGAACAGGGGCTATTAACTCAGTTTTGTCGCATAGGTTGGTTGAATCTGTAATTTTGTTAAACCTGTATTTTGAAATAAAACCTTTGGAATCCCTTGTAATGATTCAAATCCTTTTTAATGCAAAATTTGACTTATTGACCAAAATTTTTAATACCTAAATTGTCGTTTAACCTTAATTATATTTTAAAGTTCAAATGACTCGCTTAACAAGTTAAGTACTATTTTTAACACACAGTTTAACGGTCTTGGATTAGTAGGGACGTTATACATAATACTTTTATCCATTTATGCTAATTTTCTACTAGGTATAGACGACGTTTATGTAATTCCACCGAAAGTACATTCTACTTATAAAAGGGGAAGGATACCCATGAATGAGGGTTCAGAACTGTTCTTTTGCAACACATCCTAAAAGAATACAAAGCTAATTCTTCCATTTTCTCGCTAAGAAAACTTTGGTTCAACTTTTATTAGCTCAAAGTGATGGGCTCTCACAAAACCTAACTATTCATTTTATCCACCCTTAATCCATACTTTAATTGGGTGACCTTTTCTTTGTGTTAACAAATATATATTTCATTTCTTTTATTATTGCACTCATATAAATAATAATTTTTATTTATTTTTAGTAGTTACTACAAGATAATAATGGCTAATAATAATTTTTTTCAAAATGTATAATTTTAAAAAAAGGTCCATTGGCAAAATGACCTATTTTGCACTTTAGCCTAGTTTTAATATTTTTTTTGCAAAATAGACTTTCATTATTTAGACAACTAGTCGAAAATTTAGACAGGTGATTGAAAAATTCAAACAGCCGGTCGAAAATTTTAGACAGCTGGTCGAATTTTAGACAAATGTTATTTTGTAAAGAATTATCAAAAGTATGCCAAAGTACAAAATCACTTAAAAAAATGTCATTTTCACTAATTTCTATTTTAAAAATATCATTTATTTCATATATTTAAAAGATAAGTTTATTTTTAATATTTTTTATTTTTATTTTTGAACAAACTGTATTATTAAAGAAAAACCACATTTATAATAAGATGTCACCAAGAAAAGAAATCTAAAAACAGATTTTCTCGCCCTCCACTTCTCCTCCTATCCTTCTTACCAAACAATTTTTTTTACCTCTCTTCCCAGACCTTTCTATCTCTCTATAAACCCTAACTACCAAAGGGTAATACTTGGCTCTCTAAAGTATATAAATAAATATATATATATATATATTAACCCATTTAACTTAATTTGATTCATCCGCTAAAAAAAACTTAATTTTATTCAAGCGGGGGACTGAACGAACATTAATATGTAAAGTCAAGTACATGAAAATAAATAAATAAAATTAAAAGAAAAGAGGTGATAGTAAAAAAAACTGCTGTACACCAGATAATATATTTTCAGGTAAAAAAAAACTTTAAAATATAATAACAAACCTTAAATTTTCGATAAAGTACTATTTGGTAAATTGTACTGATGTCTCTAAAAACATGAATATAGAAAGCAAGAGAGGTACGATGATATTCCTTAATATATATATATATATATATATTTAAATGAGGGGATTCACAATTCTTGTGATTTTCTTTTCTACGTGAAAAATTTGGAAAAGAAAGTTGATTTAGGGTGTGTGATTTAACTGTCCAACCAATTAATATGTGGACAATGAGATTAAACAAGTAAGTATTGGTAAAAAAAAGGTGGGGTCCAAATGTCCAATCTAACATAGAATGATTATTTCGAGTATAAATAGAGAAGAGGGTAGTAACACCGTAATTTTGTACCTTTTTTATTATTTCATTTTGCTATAATTTTGTGTCTGTCTCTAGAGGTGGTGGTGGGTGGTGCATTCACTACTATACTTCTTTCAGAGGGAGCATTGCCCTACAAGTTGGGCTCACCTTAGACTAATATATGCCCCCTTCTCCTCTCTCTCTCTCTCCCCTCCCCACCTCTTTTCACTTTGTAATTCACATGTTTCTTAACCATAGTAGAAATTGGATTTCTTTTCTACAAAAAAAAAATTGAACACTTGTTTACTTTATCTTCTTTATTTATGTATATAGTTAGATTTTTTAATTATTGATATAGCTTTTTATTATTATTATTATTATTGATAAAGAAATTTGCGTTATGTATGTTCATTTAAGCTAAAAATATTGTGAATTTGATCAGCACACATTGATTAATGTTAACAATAATTATATACACTATATCATATGTTTGATTAATTGTTGTGATTTTAGAATAAAACCCAAGTATTTTATTCAAGTAGAAGCACACAAACCAAATTCAGTATAACAAGTTGATATACTATACAATAACATCATCAAAGGTCAATAGAACCGGTATAACACGACATGCATGCCAAGCCAAAATCATGATTGACAACAAGAACTAAACTATTCAAGGCTAGTAGGTAATAAAATACATCTAGGGTACGTGCTGCGAAATCCCACAGAGGAAAACAATGCAAAAAGGAAAACATAAATCCAAAATAATAATATCAACAAAATAATTAATACAAAAAAATTGAAATGTAGAAATGGCATCCAAAAAGCGTGACAAACCCTAAGCAGATGAAGCCTCATTACTCCATCTTTTGGTCGAGAGTCCCACTATGACCACTACAGTGAAGCCCAGTGCTCCTTCGAGAAGACCCACGTAGCACCGCCAAAAGAAGAAAAACAATCAGACTCCGTACCTCTGGATCCGTTGCATCCAAGCCAAAATGCTAAAACTGCCACCGAAAACAAGATGTGCCACTAGAGAAGAAGTCGGACCACTAAGTTCCATGTCGGAGACCGATCAATGCGCGGCCAAAGCCCCAACTAGAGCCAAGAAACCATTTTTACCATCAAATCTTTTTTCTCTAAAGACAAAGTATGGGTTTTCTTATTCTACTACCACTCTATGATTAATTATTGTTTAGTGTTTAGTAGTCGATAGAAATATACATTTTTGTTATAGTTGAATTGCACAAAAAAAAATAAAGTACCTCATCCCATAAGTTTCAATTTCAAGAAAGAATTTACAATTGGTTTTTTTCCTCGAGCTATTATATATACATTCAATAATAGAATATAAACTGTTGTGTTTGGCTTCACAGACTAATCCGTTTATGAGCTCACCTTATTCCTAGCTCGGTCATGACTTTGTGGATAGTGTCATAACAGAATTAACTAACATTCTGTTATGACAGTCTTGGACATCAAAACTTAAGCTATGTCTATAAATAGCTTCCTATTTTTTCTTATCAAGCCAGACGTGAGCAACAACCAAGTTGAGAGAGAGCTAAAACACCACTGTTTAGAGAGAAGAAAAGTTTTGAGAGAGAAACTTTGAGGGTTGTAAGGAGAGATTAGTGTGTCTGATCTAATCCTCCCATGTGAGCTTTTGTAATAGAAGCACAGCTTCTTTTGTGTATTGAAATCTGTGAATATCTTAGTTGATTCTGGAATAAAGTTCTCAAGGCCCTAAGGGCTGTTTCTGGCCGTGGAGTAGGCAAGATAACACTTTGTTATCCTTGTTCGAACCACGTAATCTCTACTCTTCTTTACTGTTTTATGATTGTTTAAGTTTGTCCATATTTTTGTCTTGATTTACATATTTTGAGATCAAAGTTTTAATGCTGTGATCTCTCTCTGTTTTTGTTTGTGTTGTTCTTGGCACAGAGCATTTCACAACATAAACTTTTGATTAAAATTTCAGGATATAATTTCGAGAAATTATAATACACTAAAACCTCTACAAAATGTTCTTTTAGTTTAGAATAACTTAATTTATGTAGCGATAAAACATTATAGTTCTAACTAGTATTAATTATAATAAATAATATATTTTATATTGTAATAATTTATCATTTTTAAAGTCCCTACGGAATAAAAATCATTTAAATATTGTAACAAAAATGCTAAGATAAAATAAAATAATTATGTAAAATGATATTAGTCAGTGATTTGTTATTTGTTGTTATCAAATTTTTAAATTTGCAAGCAAATAATAATTAAACAATATAAAAATATTTTTCTCAAAGTCAAAATATATAATACTATAAGTTCTTGATATCAATAATAAAATTAGTTTAATTCTAACACTCTTACTATAAAAAGAGATTATAATGTAAATTTACTAGTGTATTAGTCCATTTATTGACATATTTTTTTTCTTCACAAACCTAAATGCAACTTATGCCTTGTTCGGCTAGGATACTTAATTTGAATGATCAAGTACTATAATTGCGAGACTAAAAAAAAGTACTGTAATTGTATTCGTACTGCCATCTCGAGTATCACCCCATTAATGTTTATTTTAACTCCATATTAAAAATAATAATAAAATAAAGGCATATACATACACAAAAATAATCTATATTAATGAAAGTCCATGCCCAATAACATTAATAACTTCTTTAAATTTAGAGAAAATAACAGTTTGATCCTTGTGTTTTGTCCGAGTAATCGATCGGTTACTGTGTTTTGTTAAATGATAATACAAATCTTGTGTTTTACAAAATAGAATAAAATGATATCCTAAACTCGATTTTGGTCAAACAATTTTTCAATAGGACTAAAATGCCCTTGCTTTTATCAATTATTTTACTAAACAAAAATAAAACAAATTAAAATCTAAAATAAAATATAAATAAATATTATACTTATTTTTAAAAAAATTAATTCATTAAACAAACTTAATAATTTTAACCAAAAAAAATCAAAAAAGTTAAAATACAAAATAAAAAACAAATCAGAATCAATAAAACACAATTACTAAATAATAAAATCATAAAACAAAATCAAAATACAAAAATCAAACCCTAGATCTACCATCATTCTCCTCTTCTTTCTTCTTCAATCGGTTTGGGTTGGGCAACAACCACAACGTCTGCAACCATGCCATTTGTAGCAAGGTCGGAGTTGCTTGGGCTCAATGTGGTCGGAGGGGGCTTGTCGAGGGGCTGGGAAATTTGGGTTGCTTAGGCTTGGTCGAATAGGAGGCAGGGTTGCAGCAAGGTCAGAGCTACTTGAACATAGTCAGAGGGGGCTTGTGGTTGGTGATGTCGAAGTTGTAAGGTCGGAGCTACGAACATCGAAGGTAGATTTGGGCTTGATCAGATGGGGGGCATGGGTTGCGGGGAGGTCAGAGCTACTTCAACGTGGTTGGAGAAGGCTTGTGGTCGGCGAGGTCGAAGCTATGTGGTCAAAGTTGCGAACATCGGAGGTAGCTAGATCTGAGTTCATATAGGTTTTGTGATTTTATTTATAATTTTGTTTATAATTTAGATTGATGATGATGATGATGTTGATGATATTAGTTTAGTGATTTTGTTTATTAGTTTATTGAAGATGATGAAAATGATAAACGAATCTGGGTTTGATTTTCTAGGTCACATTGGGTTTTGTTTGGCTTTTTGTAATGTTTTGAGCTTTTTCTGGGGTGTAATGTTTTGAGTTTTTTTTCTGGTTTTAATTTAGCTTATTGGAAAGAGCAAGAATTTGAAACTATGATGTGGTCATTTTGATTTTATAGATGTTCTGAGTTTTTAGGTCTCTATTCATGAAGTTTGGAGTTGGATTTGTTCTTTCTAATTTTGGACTTTTATGATTATGGATGAACAAGAATTTGGGCATGAATGTGGAGGGAAGTAATTTGTTTTTAATTTTGTATTTATTTATTTATTTTTTGTTTAGGATCGGTTTTATTTTGTTTTTTAATTAAAATTTATGATTGATTTTGGTTAGATCTAGTTTTAATGTAGTTTAGGTTATTGATCTTGTTTAAATTTTGATTTAATGAAAAAAATATTTATTCTAATTTAATTTAAAAATATGATTTTTTTTATTTTTAATTCAGTATTATTTTATTTCATATAATTTAATTCATTAATTAAAAAAACTCAAAGGCATTTTAGTCGTATTGAAAAAATATTTGACCAAAATCGGGTTCAAAATATAATTTTGTTCCATTTTGTAAAACACAAAATTTATTTTGTCATTTAACAAAATACAGGACCGATAAAATATTCGAGCAAAACACAGGACGAAAACGGTATTTTTCCTTAAATTTATACAAGTATTTTTAAATTTCTTAACGTACTAACATAAAAACTCAACTAGAGAGAATAAATGTGTAGGACAAAATGGTATAATGAACAAACCCAAGTTAACATTAATACCCTTAAATGAATACACTTTCATATTAAAAAAAAATTGAATACACTTTCATTTAGGATATCATATCTATATCACCTAAACTACCACAGTATTTAAGTTATTTTTGAAGAGAATATATTTATATATAAAGACTGAATTTCTACTGTTTATTTCAAAAAAATTAGTCTCTTTAGCTGCTTCTTATATATTGTACGGATTGTTCTTTTACTTAAATATTTATAATTGAGTTTTTTTGGCAAATATTTATAAGTGAATTAATATCATATCATATTACTAAAGTTCAATTTATAAATTTTTATAACCAACTTTCTCATTGTCAAAATAGTACAAAATGACATTTATTTTAATTTTAATCAAAATTAGTGGTTAAAATTGAATAAAAATCTCAAAATATACTTAATTAAATTATAACTAACGAACTTATGTATTTATTAAAATCAATATTTTGATCGATTTTATATAATTTAATTTGAAATAACTAATTATAATTTAAATAAGGATATTTTGGAATTTTATTAAATCTTAACACTAAATTTGATCAGAATTAAGTCGAATGTTTTGGGCCCTTTTATTTTCATTAACACTACATTTGTTTTACTTCTTTTAATTTTTAAGTGTATAAAAATGGTACTAACCACGATACACGACCTATTTAAGTAGTTTAACAAATTGTCTAATCATATCCAACGTAGGAATGATCATAATTCGCCAAAAGATGTGTATAAAAAAAATAGTATATAGTATAGATGTGACAACTTTCTAATTTAGAATATGAAATTTCCATAAATATATAGTATACTCTATAAGAGGTCTTCCCTCCGGGACCACCACTCAAGAAATAAGTAATGTGTTTCCCATTTTCTCTTTTGTCCCTTTTATGTAGCTGCAAATTCACATCCAAAATAAGGATTGATAATTAAAAATAAATAAAACTTTTTATAATTACATGAACTACATATCTATATATTTATGTACGTATAAGAACAAAAGAAAAGTTAAGGGCATGGCACTTTCTACTTTTTTTGTGAAATAGCCAGTGAAAATCTTCTCTAACACATGATTCTTCGAAAAATCAAATTTGGGGTGCTTAGAGCATCTCTACTAGAGTATAAAAAACATGGTACATATATTTTAGCATACTTAAAAAGACAATACTACTACTAATAATGTTTTAAAAAGTATATTAATTCTTTTTGTAAAAAAAAAATTTAATATAGATTAAAAATTATGTTAAATTTAACACAAAATATATATATATATATATATTCTCATTAAATTTCAAAGACCACTAGTTATTATTGATTTTTTAAGTTAATTTTTACCTTGTTGACCAAATATTAAATTGACTTATTTTTTGTATTAATTTTGACACAAACTTTATACAAGATATTTTTTTGTCGAAAAAAGTTTAAATCGTATATTGGAGATGATGAAAAAACCATTTTTTTCCCTTGAAATTGTCCATGACAATAAAATTACAAAGTATTTAGGACATATATTGGATGGTAATTTTACATCAATGTCGTTTTTTATCAAATTAGTGCCAAAGTTTTTATAGTTATTAACTACTTTGGCATAACAATTATATGATTTAATGCTTAAATACGGAGAAAGAAAACAAAACCAAAAAATCAGAGCCATAAAGATTTAGAAGAGTGGGGGTGTTTCCGAGTGCGAGACCAAAGCACCAAGAGTGAGAAGAGTAGAGTAGTGGCAATAAGGAAAATTCCATTGGCACCACAGTAATAACCGGTGACCGATCAAACAGGTGAGGAGGAGAGAGAGAGGAAAATGTTTATATATATTCCATTCTTTTGAACCGGGTCGGAAATTGTCCCTCTTCCTTCTCAAATCCCATCTCTCTCTCTCCCCCCCTCTCCTCCATAGTCGGCGATGGTTTCACGCCGACCGCTCAACTCTTCGCTGGTTTAACAACCAATGCACCACTTCACTTACTTAAGGTGGTCGAATCTTTAAACGCCGCCGTTTCACCTCTCTATCTTCTTCTTCTTTCTCTGTCGATCGCCGATTTTTGATCTCTCCCTCGGTTTTTGGTGAACGGAGAGAGTCACAGTCACTCTACTTTTTCTTCAGGTTTTCACTCTGTTATATTTTGTTCTCTATTCTCTTTCTTTCTCTTTAGCTTCAATCTTCATTCTTCGAGTTTCTCTGTACTCGTTTTTTTGAATTATCTAGATATTTTTTCTCTTTCTAGATTTTGTGTTTGACCTTATATTATGTTTGGAATGGGTCTGTATTGATATCTGATTAGCTCGATTTCCGCCGTTCGATTCATTGCTAGGAATAGCCATTGTTCGAACCTTCAGATACTGTAAGAGCGAAGTACATAGTCTTGGAGCTGAGAATTGGAGGATTCTTGTTTTTAAGCTTGAACTGGAGCTGAATTTGAAGGAACAATAGCTATGTTGGATCTTAATCTGAATGTGCGCTCGGCCGATTCGGCTCGCAACGATGCCTCGTCGATGGTCCTTGATAAGATTCCTCAAGGCTCCGGGACCCCAATGGACGAGTCCGGGACCTCCAATTCGTCAATCGTCAATGCAGACGCGTCCAGCAACGTAGGCGATGACGAGTCGTGCTCCGCACGCGCCGTCGGGACCGAGGTGTACACCTTCAACTTTGATATCCTGAAAGTGGGTGCTGAAAACGACGTCGTGGTAACGAAAGAGTTCTTCCCGATGGGTGGAGTGAATGGGGAGTTTCAGGATTGGCAGGGGCAGTCTTCGTCGGCTTCTTCGTCTTCGAAGAAGAGCTGGATCGAGCTGGGGTTCGACCAGAGTGGGTCTGGTGAGGTAAGAATGCTTGAAGCACCGCCACCTCCACAGCCACAGCAACAGCCGGTGAAGAAGAGCAGGAGGGGGCCCAGGTCCCGGAGCTCACAATATAGAGGGGTCACCTTCTATAGGAGGACCGGGAGATGGGAATCGCATATCTGGTGAGTGAATTTCTTCTTAATTGTATTCAATAACTGTTTATTGTTTCGGTAAATTGGATGAGTATTTTGATTATAAGATGAATTGGGGGCTTTGTTGAATTATGACTATTTGGATTTCGATATTCGTTTGCTTAGTTTTAATTGACAATTAATGCGTTTATTTAAGCAATTCGAGGTTTCAACAGGGAAATAAATATCTCTTTTATAGACATGGTTCTCTGTACAAATTCTACAAGTATGGCCTTAACTGACTATTTCTCCCTTTTGTTTTTTTTCTTCTTTGTCTTTTGTTCTTTTTTGATCCAGGGATTGTGGAAAACAAGTGTACCTGGGTATGGATTTAATTTTTTATTAGACTGACTTTTAAGTCTACCTATTAAGGAAATTTGCTGTTATTGATCTTCTATTTTTGGAAAACTTTGACGAATTTGGATTTTGGACTTTGCTTAGGTGGATTTGACACTGCCCATGCTGCGGCTAGGTAAATTTCTTCTTTTTTGCATTAGTTTATTTGTTGTGTCATAAAGTTTGCTCGAGCGTAAACCCTTTAAAATGTTTATCATATGCATTTGGTTGACTTGGGTTTCTGGATTTAGAGCTTATGATCGAGCTGCTATCAAGTTCAGGGGAGTAGACGCTGATATTAATTTTAATCTCAGCGATTATGATGAGGATTTAAAACAGGTATGATACTATTGTCACTCAAAGAAATACTAATCCCTTTCGTCAAATGCTAACAAGACTAAAAATATTTGCATCATTTGTCATTTTTCAGATGAAGAACTTGACCAAGGAGGAATTTGTACACATACTACGCAGACAGAGCACTGGATTCTCTAGGGGAAGCTCAAAATATAGAGGAGTGACGCTGCACAAATGTGGCCGATGGGAAGCGCGAATGGGACAATTCCTAGGCAAAAAGTGAGGAACTATATTTTATGGATATTTTTTTTCAATTTATACTTCAGTGGTAAATAATGGAAGTCATTTATGCGATCATATTCATGTGAACTTCAATTGTTGCAAATTATTTCCTTTTGTGTAAAAGAAAATATCAAAAATATTTCAATAAGAAAAAAGAAGATGAAGAATGAATGAAAAACAAAGAAAAAGAAACTAAAATTGGGGACCGCGTTTACATCATGGAGGTTACGATGCTTGCATGCAGGTATATATATCTTGGGCTATTCGACAGCGAAGTAGAAGCTGCAAGGTCCTAATGATCATGAATTACACTCTACCTGACACTGAATTTATTACCTTCTCAACCTCATTAGGCTTCCATCCAACACGTCTCCCTTTTGATTTTCTGGAAACCAGGGCATATGACAAAGCAGCTATCAAATGTAATGGAAGGGAAGCAGTCACCAACTTTGAGCCGAGTACCTATGAAGGGGAACTGATTCCTGAAGCCAATCATGAAGGTCTGATAGATAATTCTGTACGACCTTTTGTGGTCCTTGTGTATAAAATGTTGAAAGGTTGCCTTTGTTAATGATGCTCTTATATGCAGGTGACAATCACAATCTTGATCTCAATCTGGGGATGTCCACCTCTTCATTTGGCACTTGTCAGAAGGAAAGTGAGGGGCGTATCCAGTTCCACCCTGGCCCCTATGATGTGCACAATAGAAAGCTTCTGGGGGTAATAACTGGCACAATAGTCTTGTTCTTTTGTTTTCTTTGTACTAACTGATACAATTGACAAATTTTAGTTTTTTCTCCATATATCTTTAATTTTTTATGACATTGAAATGACAAAATTGTTATTATGACCAATATTTAACATATGCCAATTGTTTATGTATCTGCATTCTGGTTTTGTAGATAGAGAACCATAGTAGTGCAACACTGGGCGATCCACCTTTCAAAGGACTCTTAATGACATCAGAGCAACCTCTACTGTTAAGTGGTGTATACCCTAGTTTCTTTCCCAATGAGGTAAGTTTCAATTGCCTCCTGGCTGATCACTATTTCTGTATCCATATTTACCCAAACAGCGTTATTATAACAGCGCAAAGTTATGACTAGAACTGAACTGGTTGCATAAATTACTCAGTCAAGTTATAAATTAGGGAACTAATTTCTGTGCTCCGGATCTACATTAATGGACCAACCATAAGGAAATGACTTAGCTACAAAATTTAGTATCCAACAGTGTGCATAATATTAGTCGTTATTTAGTTCATAACTCTTTAGCATCAACCCCGTGGATCTGAGAAGTGAGAACACCATTACTATTGTACAAGTTTTTACATAACATCGGACTGTTTGTTCAGTTGTTGAAATTGCCAATAATTCTTCTGGTAAATACTTTCCCCCTTTAGTGCCTTTTTTTCCTTTCAAGTCTATGGGTGTTGCTATTCATATTTATATGTGAACAACAATCAATATATAGATAACTCAATTTTCAACCATTCTACAGGAAAGGGCTACAGACAAGAGAATTGCACTAGGTTCTTCTCAAGGACATCCCGCATGGCAAATGCATGGCCAGGTTACTGCAACCCCGGTGCCTCTGTTCTCTACTGCAGCATCATCAGGATTCTCATTTTCAACCGCCCCTCCCTCCGCTGCCATACTTTCATCAAAACCACTAAACCCGGCAGCCCACAATCTCTGTTTTACTTCTCCAGCCACTGGCACCAATTCCCCACAATACTATTACCAGGTGAAGCCTCCACAGGCACCACCCTAGGATGAGGCTTGAGCTAATTCCCTTCCCCTCAAAGTTGAAGGCGATCTCTTAAAACTACTAGCCCTTGGTCCCTTCTATTCTTTGTATTATTCAAATAGTGATTGCTCTTACACTATCACCGATTGGATCTGGCTTTATGTTAAACCAATCATCATACTCTGCTGCTATCTACTACTACTACTACTACAGCTACTCTGTTGGATGTATCTTGGTGCTTAAAAGGCATTGACTAACTTGGGTTTTCTTCCCTATATATTTGTAATGTTCTTTTGGATATGATTTGTCAAAATTGTTCTTGAATTAGCTATATTGAGTATTGGCTAATATTGTCTATCCTTTGGAGTTTGGATAACCTTACACATTTCTGATGAATATTGAGAATGTGATCTATAATGTTAAAAAATGGGGTTACCATCTAAAGCCGAATAGAAGTATTTATTTATTTATTTTTACCATTGGGTACCTTTTCAGACATAATGCAATGTAAAAAAGAATTTTCCGAGGAATTTTCAGTTACTGGTCTGGGAGCACAACACTTGTATAAATTGACTTTTTCCTCAATTTTATTTGATGTGAATCTTGAATCCGCAGATGATTAATTTATTTATTTTGAACATTTTAATATACTTGGTGGGACCCACTAACCTCGTAAATCTTAGAAATGCTATTTATATTTAGTCCTTGCAGCACTCACGCTAGGGTAGTAGAGTCGAGAAGAGAAAAAAATATTAAAATCATGCTACATTCAGATGATGTATTTTAACGAAGCTCTTAGAGAATGCTACAGTGCTTCCCACATGGCATTATTCCTCCAAAAATATTTTGTTCATTTATATTATGGGAAATTCTTGGGTCCTCACGGGACTAAGTCCTTTATGTGAGGCCTAGAAATTTGCCAAGTGTCAAATGTACATTGATATTAAAATATTTACTTTTGAGTATTTTGACTTGGTATAACCAGTTGTATAACTGGTTGTGTTTTTTTAGTTGGCACTATTTAAATAAGTGGGGGTAGAAGAGTATTTTTAGGTCCAATAAATAGTACTGTTGATGGTTTTATAGTAAATATAGGTAAGGGTTGAGACTTATTTACGATTGTGGACATGTAACTATTTGATTGGTACTAAGTAACTATTATAATTGACTTAGACAAATGTATAATAAAATAACGTAACAAAAACTGAAGCTGTTATATTTTTTTTATGCTGTATAAGAAATGAATATAATGTGGTGGCAAATTTTTAATATAAATAATAATTTTTTTTAAATGTATTAATTATTGAATGACACACGTATTACCATTTAGTAGTTAATTTTTGCATGGGCTTTTTATTTTGCATGAATATTGGGCATATTGGTATATGTATTAGCCACGTAAGAAGTTTTCCCTGAATAAGTCAACACTCTTCATTTTGGCCCCTTGGCAACAATGGCAAAACCTTCTCTTCTTTATCTCGTCAATGTCCGTTCGGAGATTGAACAATATGCTGAAAGCCACTTTCTGGAATGTACTCCTGCTCATGTAAATCTCAGGGTCTGATATCTCTGAGTCTGAAGAGAAGGAAGGGACCATTTTTGCATTTGACTTTTCCCGTCCAGCACGAACAGTTTCCGGGGTCGTCCTTTGTTATAGCAAACAAAAAAACAGAAATGTCAGTATGTGAAAAAAAAAGTTTACCCAACGTGCATTGACTACCCTCTTCTCTTTTTTTTTTTAAAATAGATGTTCTTTAGCAAGAGGAAGGGCAACTGCTACATAAAGTCTTTACCTCGCTTACGCCGTGGTTGGGTGGTGGAAGGATGCCCTTGGAGTTCGCCACCTTCCACACTATGTGGCTGTACGCCCTCTTCCATTGGGCTTGCATCACTTTTGATGGTCATTTTCCTGGGACGACCGACCCGTTGGAGGGAACGAGGCCTGTGAGAGTCCTCGATCTTTTCGGCCGTCATTGCGGGGGAGCGGGTGGCCAAGGCTTTGTATCTCATTTTCTTTGGAGTGGGAACTCAAAGTAAAGTCCAGGGGGAAAGAATTCATGAGTACATTTTCAAGTTTATTAAGTAATGTGAACCCTTGTTCTTCAAACAGAGAAACTGAACAGTCCTTATCAGAGTTGGAGAGGAGAATAACCTTGTTCGGTTAGTCGGGGGAGGGAAACAAACTGATTCAGTTTTCATAAGTTTTTTTGAAAAAAAAAATGCAGTTAACACGAAGATAAATGGTAGCCGGTTAATGGGTACACATATGGGGTATTTAAGTATTTTTGCACATCCAAAGCCTTCAGATTAAATCCAGCCGTTGAACACAAAAAGTGCACACATCCAACAACTCACATTTAGTGAAGGACGAAATCCTCCCAATGGAACTGATGGACTGTAGAAGTGCCCTTATATTATATGTATTAAAAAAATATTATTTAAATGATGTTGATAAAAAAATAGAAAAACTGATGCATGATGTAATATAAAGTAGAGAGAATGAGATTTTGGTGATTCATTTTGAAGAATAGAGAAGAGATGTTAATGTGAGTGCTCTTAACTAATGAATATGAACAAAAATGTTTGAGGCACTGCACTTCTAATTTGTTAGATCATGTACATGTTATCTATTTAATACTCTTAAAGAGGTCACCTCACATTTTATTTTTAAAATTACCATTTTTAGAAAATTTTATGAAGAGTACTTGTCATTAAAAAATAAAATAATTAATTGTTTTTTTACATATTACAATCAATAATGAACATGTTAAGGATCCCTATATCTATTTACAATCCCTAACCAACATAGCCTACCAAAGGAAATACTGTTGGCGACTACACAACTCTTGAAGTTTGATCTTGATCTTGCAATGCTGGCAGCACATCATTGGTACAACCTTGAGAATAAGGAGTGTCGAACCTCTTCACAACGAGGGGGGACAAAATTAAGACCACCAACACAAGGGGACCAGTAGCACCACTAGATAATCAGGAGGACACCATATATACTACTATATGGGCTTGGCTAATGTCCCACCTTTTCACAAGAACAGTACAATCCCTTCTTTGACCCTAGCCGTTAGATTTAGCTTACAAATGCTTCTAATGGTTGGTTTTAAATTGAGAGTTAAATAATGTAAATAGTGTAACTGACAGGGGTATTGGTAAAAGCAACCGGTCACATCCCCGACTACCATTTCTCTCTTTTAGCTTCTTCACTTTACTTTACACATAAACCATTTCTTCCCTCTCATTCTCACAAAGGAAGGGTCCGAAGCTCTCATTCTCACAAAGGAAGGCACGGTTCGAAGCTCTCTTCTTCTCATAAACCATTTCAGAGCTGTGAAGGGACGGGACATTAGCCAAGCACGAAGGGCAGAAGCTCTCATTCTCACAAAGTAAAGGGTCCGAAGCTCTCATTCTCACAAAGGAAGGCAACAGTTCGAAGCTCTCATCAGAAATTGCCCTCATTCTCATCAGAGGTGAAATCATTCTTCTTCTTCTTCTCTTAAACCATTTCGGAGCTTTCCATTTTTGATTTTTGGTAATGGAAATTTTTTTTTCTTCTTAAAAGTGCGATTTTCATTTACATAGTTGACCTTGTTTTCGTAAACCATTGCTTGTGTTGCAGCTAATTTGGTAGTTTTTTCCACTTCAAAAGCTTTGATGAAGCTCCATTTTCATCTCGGTTAAGGTTTCTTTTTTACCCTCTTCTTTTTATTTATTTTTGTGTGTTTTGGTTTGATTGTTGTTATATAGTTATGGGTATATTTTTTTCATAGAAATAATCTTGCCTGCAATGTATTGTGTATACTAAAATGGATTTTCTATCTTGTATTTTCTCTTTAAAGATTGTCAATCTTTCGGCTTGGGAAAAGGAATATGCCTATGAATCAATGAATACTATACAATGCAATCTCAAAATTATGTTCTTTTCTTCTTTTGTTTGGCATTATATTTATATACGTTACTCATTATATTTTTCTGAAGTTGTGATGAAGCTTGATCTTAGTTTGTATTTGTGGAATTTGAGTTTCACATTTAAGGCTTTGATGAGGAGTATATTTTCACTTTAACAATGCTTCAAATCTATGATCATTCTCTTAATATATATTTTAAAAATTCATAATGCTTCACTTAATGACTTAAGGTTTTGGTACCTATGGATTGATCAAATTTCAAGACTATATAAAATCAACATGTTGCAGACCTTAGTTTTTAATTGATAATATTTGAAACCGTTTTTCCATGTGCATGATATCCCCTGACAAATTTAGCATCTTTCAATATTTTTCAATTAACGTGAATATACTTCCTGGTGTTTTTAATTTTCATGTTGATGATTATTGGCTAAAAATGTTTCTGATTATTGAAACATTCGGTTCTGAGTGGTATGTCTCCTTTACATGCAGGTTTGATCTTCTAGATATTTGAATCAATTGACCAAACGAGAAGCTAAACTCAACTGTTATAAGCCAGGTAATGCAGTAATCATTCGAATTACTCATTTGAGTTTGTACCATAGATACATTTTATTCCCACTTCAAGATGTAGGATGGTTAAGTGAGTGTACGAGGAGAAATGGACATTTGTGTATGGTTTTTTCTGTATTTGATAACAATTTTTCTGTATGGATTTTCCTAGCTTTTGATTGATAATATTTGAAACTATTTTTCCCTAGCTTTTTCTGCATGATATCAGTAAATTAACACTAATTAATAAGATTACTGTCGTTTTCTACTGCTTTTGGTGCACATGCTTGAACCTATGAGCACAGGAAGAGCTACTAATTAGTTTAGAGTTCAGAGACAAACTGTTATGGCTTGTTTGCTTTGTTAAATATTAATAATCCCCGTGGAAGAAGCTTTTAATTGTCAAAATAAGGCTAAATTAAAAGCATCAAGACATTGCCATTTTCTTATCCTAATAAGAAAAAAAATTAAGGTGCTATAGCTAGCCAAAATAGGTTTGTATACTTTTTTATTATATAAAAAAGAAGAAACTAGTACAGTGCTCTACGAGTAAACAACTTGCCTTAGGGTGTACGGATGTATGGCACTAAGGTCATTTTCAAAGTTAACATATGCCTAACTAAACCTATGCCCCTTAACCAGAATCCACAAACTACTATTTGTGCCAATTACCCTAAACCTTTTAATGCATGATAAATCATCACTTAAGAGATGATGCAACCATCCACTACACTACTACTACTATTATTATTATTCTTTAAAATAAAATAATAAAGTAAAAATCAGTAAATTAACAATAATTAATAAGATTACTCTCGTTTTCTACTGCTTTTGGTGCATATGCTTGAACCTATGAGCACACGAAGAGCTATTACTTAGTTTAGAGTTCAGAGACAAACTGTTATAGCTTAGTTGCTTTGTGAAATATTAATAATCCATGTGGAAGAAGATGTAGGATGGTTAAGTGAGTGTACGAGGAGAAATGAACATTTGTGTATGGCTTTTTCTGTATTTGATAACAATTCTTCTATATGGCTTTCCCTAGCTTTTGATTGATAATATTTGAAACTGTTTTTCCCTATGCATGATATCCCCTCAAAATTTTATCATCTTTCAATATTTTTCAATTAATGTGAATATACTTCCTGGTGTTTTTAATTTTCACGTTGATGATTATTGGCTAAAAATGTTTCTGATCAGTTTCCATTTGCAGGTTAAGTGCTGATGGATCACATGACAGAAAAAAGCTCCTCAAGCTGCAGAGACCATCCATACTAATTTGAGAGAGGGTTCATCTGTGCTGAGGTCCTTGCTCAAACCTTGAAGTTCTTGATTTTTTTCAATGAGTTTTATTGACTATTAATATTATTAGCTACATCTCTTATTTCACTGCATCCCAACTAGAAATGTAAAACAAATTTGGTGACACTAATTATTTGATTATATTAATTGGTAGAGTTCTGTCATCTAAAGAGTTTATAATAAGTACTGACCAACTATTTATTGCTTTGTTTGATCAGAATGCAAAATGACTAGAAGTTAAAAAAGGAAGATTGAAACTAGCGAAAGGTTGAGCGAGGAAACATAATCTGACTCTTGAACTGAATCATACAGTCGAAAATCATCTCCCAGTGTTAAGAAGTGTTATGCATTCCAAGATTTCATTTGAGTATATTTTAAATCACAAAGATTGCATCACACGTTCTTGACAGTCACCTGTTGCCCTTTTAAATAAGCTAGTTGTTTTGCAGGAGTAAAAATTATGACGAATATAAACAGTTGCATCCTGAACTCAGAGTTGATGAAGTAAGAAAACTTAAGTAGCATTCAATTGAAAGATATATTTGTGCTCTACCTGTGTAATCTGATTAAAATAAAAACTAACTTGGGCCTTTTTTATGTTTTTTTCATAGATTAGTACTAAGTTGGGTGGAATCTTTGAAGCCCTTCCTCCCGAGGAGAAGCCCGAATATGGGATGGTTATCAAAAAGGAAAAGCCAAAAGATGACGAGATGTTCCATTGCAAGTGCAATCCTGAAAGGGTTGTGACTTTAGGAAGAATATTGAGTGCTGAGCCAAAGAAGGCAGTGACGAATATTGGATTTGGTGCTATGTTGGATTTGAAGATGGACTGTGTGATGAGCAAGTTAGCTAGGTGGTTAGTTGATCAGATTGACGATGGCGAGAGGGTACTTATTGTGGGTACCACCATCATAGAATTGAAGTCGTATCTTTTCGAGCATGTTATAGGGATTAGGGATGACAATACCCTTATCAAACTGCCTGAGAAGAATCACTACAACCCTTACCATGATTTTATTTTCAACATTCATAAGAAAGCCACTACCATCGATGAATTGGAGAAAGTAATTGAACGGAGCAAGACAACAGACAAGCTCTTTCTCATGCGTTACATATTTGTCGTAATTGCGGCCGTTCTTTGTCCAACGTCGGGAAATCGTGTTAAGAAAGCATACCAATCCATTGTCTACAATGTGGAGTCTATTAAGAATTTCAATAGGGTGACACACACTCTCAACTTTCTTTGTGAGCAGATTCAACGTTTGAAGCAGGGAGAGATTCATTACATACCCGATTGTTCGCTCTTCCTACAGGTAAGTGACTTAAGTCCAATGCGTTCAAATGGTGATTTAGAGCCTAAATCGATCCTTTTGAATGCTACTTTACATTCTTTCATGGCTGTAGTTAATGTTCATGGATAGAGCTTTGTGGCCTCGTGGGCAGATAGATAGGAGTATCCCCCCGATTGCACTTTGGGATAAGACCACTATGAAGAAATTTGCGCTTTTCATTGACCGTAAATGAGGTTATGAGACTACCGAGGTGAGTGTCCAAAGGCAGACATATATATAAATATATATATTTATTTATTTATTTATCTCCTTCATTGTTTTGAATTGTGGAGCTGCAAATTTTGAATTGACATTTTGATTCTTTAACATCTAGACCCTCTTTTCTTTTCATTAGCATATTAAGATTGCATTTGCACAACTTGAATGCAAAAATTATTGTTTTCTTCTTTCTGATTCTAAAGCCATGAACAAGTCATTTTTTAAGTTTCATGTTTGTCATTACATGAATCAAATAACAAGTTATTTATGTTAACTTGTATTAGAGAAAAATATACATTACAATCTCATATTCATAATTTTTTTAATCAGAATCTCATGTTCTGTATTCCTTGACTTTGAGCATTATTTTTTACTGCCTCATTGTCATAGTCTAACCATTGGGTTATTTTCATGTGCAGATGTTACCTTTACCACCACCCAATACCAAAAAAGCTCCCATTGTTATGCCCTCTAAAGGTGTTCGAGAAGCTCCCACTGCTATGCATTCTAAAGAAGTTCAAGAAGCTCTCACCGCTATGCATTCTAAAGGAGTTCGAGAAGTTCCGACTGCTATGCCTTCCAAAGGAGTTCAAGAAGAACCTAGGGCCCCCAGTGGGACTTGTATTTTAAAATAGTGCTGGAATTGCTAATCAAGTCATTTGGACATAAATGTGTTACTAAGGTTAATTAACGGATTAGGGTTAAATGATTTTGATCGTGGAAATAGCTATTTTCATTAAAAAGTTTGAGTCTATACATGGGATCCCAAAATAAGTGTTTACAAGGCATTTATAACTCTCAAAATAATTACAACTCAAGCTAGCCTAAGCGGCAAAATCAAATTTGGCTCTAATCCTTGTTGATCTCTTGGCCGTGGTGGTCGAGCAGTTGCAAATGTACATGCCGCCTTTAAAGCTACCCAACTCACGACTAGTCCAATTTTCCCTTTCCCTTACCTGCACCACATAGCACCTGTGAGCCAAAGCTCAGCAAGAAAACTTAACTCACAATCACAAATGAACAACAATATAGAACAGTAAACTTAAATCGTTCAATTCAATAACATTAGAACATAAGCAATAAGCTAGGCAATGATAATCAACTCAATCCAACATGTAATTCAATCTCAACATTCAATTCAATTAGTTAAGTACAAATGACACTTTTGTTTATGTAGTGACGTTCAAGCTTGGCGCCCTTAGGCCGAGTCCTCTGGTTATATAGCTGACCCCGACACACTTAGGCCGGGCTGTATTCCGCAAGCTTAACATCAGCCCCGACTCCCTTAGGCTGGACTTTCAGATCAATTATAAACAAATGAATAAATTGCAGAACATGCAATTAGTTACAAAATAGCAAGCATGCCAATCCAGATATTCTCAAACACAGATATTGCCATATTCGTTAACAGGGGTCCAAGCCCTGATATCAATCAGGGTGCAATTTTCTTACCTCGAGTCCCGAGCTAAGAGTGTAAGGTGGTCTCGAGCACGATCCCCAATCTCGAGCCTTACCGGTATAACCTAGTCACAAAGCGATAATGGATAACCATTAAAACCTAAACCAATTAAAAGCTTCAACATGATATACTAGCCTCCGAGACCTCAAATTCTACTAAACTGGGTAGAACAATCCTTCGCGAGCACTTAGATTTGAGTTCCTGAGCCTAAAAACCCTATTTGGCCAACATTTCTTATTTGAGCCGCGTCGCTCCTCAGAGGCACCGCGACTCTCCACAAGTCAGAGAGCATTCTAAGGAAAATTCCTAGACACACGCCGCGGTGCCAAGACGGTTTAGCAAGCCCCCCTTCTAGGTTCATGCGGGCCGTGGCACCCAAGAACAGTGCCGCGATGTAACACTGCGAACCCATAAACTTCAGCATTTTCCCTGCATTACCCAAGCTAAACTCACCAGAATTGAGCATAAATATACACTAAAATCATAATTGCGTCTAGGACGCTCAATAACACATCCTAAACATCACAAACAACTCGAAATTCTAATCCCACTAAAAAACAAAACCAGAAAAAAAAAACTCAGTCAAATCCTAAACTAATCAGAGAATTCATAGAGAAATCAAGTTGTAAAACTTACCTTAAAGTTGATTTTGACCCTTTAGCTAAACACCCAATCAACTTAGCCTCAATCTTTAGTCTCCTATGCCCAACTTCCCAAGAACTCCAAATATCTCCCAAGGCTCTAGAGAGAGAGAGAGAGAGAGAGAGAGAGAGAGAGAGAGAAGAGAGAGAGAGAGAGAGAGAGAAACGAGAGAGCAGTTGAGTGTTTTTTTTTTTCTTCTGATTGTTTCCCAAAACTGCCCAAGTCTATCCCCTAACATCAAAAGTGTAGTGTCCCAAATTTGCTAATAAGGCTTAGGACCTTGATTAGTGTGTTGGGAGGGAAATAATTGATTTAGTTACGCTAATTTGTGAATTTAATGATTATGTGATTAGAAATGCATGTTTAGGTGAATTAAATATACATGTGGGCCCCATTTGGTTATTAGGGGCATATTTGTAATTTTAGCTAGTTGAGGGCATAAATGTGATATATGTGTGTATTGTGATTGAGACCATGAGGGTGTGGTGATATATTTGTGATGCACGATCTAGGACGGTCTTAGGGAGCAGTTTAGTTAAATAGTCACAACGGGGTCGAATACCCGGCTTGGGAGGAACTTAGGGGTATTTTGGGAATATGATATGTGTTCGGGAATTATCGGGTAACAGGTAGTAATGTAGCAATTATTTGGGCATGTCAGGATTAAATGGAGATTTATAGGAACACTTGAGGACTTAGCAGGATGTGGAAAATGACGGGATTGCCCTTGGTGGCATTGAAGGATTGAGGATAGACTTAAGGAAATTTTGGTCATTAGGCAACTAGGATAGACTTGGGTAGCTGAGATTCTAGGGTCACTTAGAAGAAAACGGAAGGAAAGGAAACAAAAGGAAATTCCTAGCTCTCTCTCTCTCTCTCATACTCGGTTCACTCCCTCTCTCATTGGTGCTTGGAGTTTGTTGAAGAAACTTAAGATTCAAGGCTAGAACTTATGAGGATTGAAGCTTGAAGACTTGGGGAATTAGCTCTGGCCAGATTTATAACAGATGTAAGAAATCTAGTACTGAATTGTTTGAGTTTCTGCTAAATTCTGTTAGAATTATAAGTTTGCATGTGAAAATGGATTCTAAGATTGGTCTTGGGTGTTTGATGAGTGTATTGAGTTGTTTGGTGTCACAACAGGGAGGGCTTTTCCCTCTGTCTAGTAGCGGGTCGTGGCCCTAGGAGGCATGCCACTACCCTAAATGGAAAGAATGGGGAAATGGAGGATTTTGGCTCGAGAACTCGAATGTTAAGGCTCGGGAAGGTAACTATTACCTAGTTTAGTAGAATCCAAGGACCCAGAGACTAGATTAATATTATGAAGTTATTTATTGGTTTAAGGCTTGATGAGTGGTTATTATGTATGCGTTGTGACTAGGTTTTCAATGAGGGTCAGATTAGGGGATTGTGCTCGAGATCACATTGACTTATTAGCTCGAGACACAAGTAAGAAAACTGTTGTACCCATAGAGCAGGGCACGACCTTATTGTCTGTATTTCAGGGCACGACCCTATTATTTATTCTTAATATATATTGTGGACATCTGTGATTACTATGCTATGTTATGCATTTTTGTGAATGAACAACGAAGGTCGAGAACTGCGAAGGTCGAGAACTGCGAAGGTCGACAACGGCAAGAAGCCGAGTACGTCAAGGGGTCGGGATCGGCGTTGAGCACCCTGAGTGCAGGCTGTTAGAGTGAGACCCTCCTAGGGTGCTGTATCCACCCTCTCGGTGAAGACTGCGAACCTAGGGACTGATAAAGCGCCTGGGACCGCGTAGGCCGCTATGCGTTTAGCCTGTTGGCTGTTTTGTTGTATACTGTGGATTGTTATGTTATACGTTATATGTTGAGTTTTCTTGTTGGGCTTTGGCTCATGGGTGCTGTATGGGGCAGGTAAGGGCAAAGGGAAGGTTGACCAACCATGAGTACAAAGAGCGTGGAGCGACAGGTACATGTTCAGCCTACCTGGCTGCCATGACAAGGGTTATATTGGGAAAAGTACTATAATGTACTGTTTTTTCGCTTAGGTCGACCATAATTGTATTTTTGAGTTGTAATGTATTTTCTAAACAGTATTTTGGGATCCCAATTGTATAACTTTTTATGATTTCAATGAATGTCCAAATTTTTATAATTAATGTCAATAAATGAGTATTATTTCAGTTTAGTCACACTTTTAACATATTTATCATTCTAATGGTCGAAATTATCATTGGCTTTAAGCCCGTGAAATTTCCCATTAGGTTATAAGCCCATTGGACTTAAAATAATGGTTTGTATTATTTTCTATTGATTTAATTAATTAAATAATTATTTAAATCCTTTATCAAATTAATTATTTATAATTTGAACATTGATTTATACTTATTAATTTAGACACCTATTTATCTTAATTAATAAATTTTCCCTAATTTCTCTTTTATTCTCTAAATTACATAACTCTGTGAAACTATCCAAAATTGACCTGGTCAACTTTGATAATTCTAATTGATAATTAAATCAATTAATTGAGACTATCTAGATGATTTTATCCAAGGTACAGTAGGGACCATGGGCCTATGAAATCAAGCTCCAATAAGTTGTCATAAATTTAACAAATAAATTTACTAACTTATTAATTCCTTGTGACTCCACTAAAGACTCAAAATTGCACTCTTGAATTCATAGAATGCTCTATAAGCAATATAGATACGTTATTAATTATTCATTGTTACAACCATAATTGTCACTCAATTCTGTATAGACAATCTACAATGAGATGAGACTAAAATACCATTTTACCCCTCATTGTATTTTATCCTTAAAACACTTAGTTCCTTGTAAATGATATTTTAGTAAACTAATATTAATTATTGAAATGAAATCCATATCATTTAGCACCTTGAACCAAACCAAAAAGAAACCATCATTTCACTTCTTCATTAGAAGCTATAGATGTTCATATCTATGATTAACACTCCCACCCAATTATACTACCGAGTTCCCAATATGTAAGTATGAGCTAATTCGTAGGGTAAACTGGTAACGAACAAGTCAAATAACTCAAATAATACAACCAGTTAGAATACTAATCACTCAGAATTAAGATTGAATTGACCTATGATCAACCATATGATATGACTAGAATAAATAATAACTGTATGTTTACTTATCCTATCTACTATCAATATTGGTCCAGTCCGATGTAACAAATACATCTGATTTTATCGACTTTGCTAATGTTCTAGAAAGAACATAACACTGCGATGTGTAAGTAGATCATATCGTAGATTGGCAAGTCAGTGTAAATCCCGTGCACTGACTAATCTTAGAACTAACTTATTTTGAACATATAATCATATTTATATTCCACTGTGATTACGTCACTATAAATATGATTAGCTATATGCTCGGGATTTAATAGAAGTTTATATTAAACAAATAATCATGAAAATAAAACATGTGAGCAAAGTGATTGACCAAGTCAATAAATGATTTCTATTCTTTTATTAATAATAAATGAGATTACAAAGAAATTTGGTTTTGATTAGGGCATAAAACCCCAACAAACTCCCACTTGTACTAATTGAAACTAATGCCTTAATTATACTAATCTCATTTCCTTGACATGCTTATCAAATGTAGCTTCTGGTAGTGTCTTCATAAATGGATCTGCAAGATTGTCTTTAAATGCAATCTTCATAACCTTCACATCTCCCCTGGCCACATATTCTCGAATAATGTGATACTTCATTTCTATATGCTTACTCCTCTTGTGACTTCGAGGTTCTTTCGAGTTGGCTATCACTTCTGTGTTGTCGCAAAATAACACAAGCGGTTTATCCATTTATTGAATAACACCAAGATCTGAATAGAAATTCTTTAGCCAGACTATTTCCTTATTTGCTTCTGACGCAGCTATGTATTCAACCTCCATGGTGGAATATGAGATCATAGACTGCTTTACGCTTCTACATATCAAAACTCCACCCCCAAGAGTAAACACCATTCCTGAAGTAGACTTCGAGTCATCGACATCAGTCTGAAAATCTGAATCAGTGTAGCCTACAGGGTTCAGAACACCACCTTGTAGACTAACATATAATCCCTAGTTCGCCTTAAATACTTCAGGATATGCTTAACTGCTATCCAATGTTACAGTCCTAGGTTTGACTGATACCTGCTCACTACTCCCACTGCATAGCAGATATCTGGTCTAGTAGACAACATAGCATACATCAGACTTCCAACTGCAGATGCGTAAGGAACTTTTCTCATTGCATCTTCCTCTTCAGGAGTCTGGGGAGACTGCTTCTTTGAAAGATGAATTGCATGGAGAGACGGTAGACGTCCTCTCTTGGAATTTGTCATTGAGAAACGTTCAAGCACTTTATCAATGTAAGATGCTTGAGATAGAGCTAAGAGTCTATTCTTTCTATTCCTAATGATCTGGATACCTAGAACATAACTAGCTTCACCCAAATCCTTCATCTGGAATTGAGTGTTCAGCCAATTCTTCACATCTGACAGTTTCTTAACATTGTTTCCAATGAGTAAGATATCATCTACATAAAGAACCAGGAATATCACTATTTGATTTTCCTTCAGTTGGTAAACACAAGGCTCATCAATATTTTGTTCAAAGCCATAGGTTTTGATTATTTCATGAAACCTAAGATTCCAAGAACAAGAAGCTTGCTTAAGTCCATAAATGGACCTATTCAACTTGAAAACTTTTCCTTCTTGTCCAGCTACCTTAAATCCTTTTGGCTGGTCCATATAAATGACTTCGTCATGCTTCCCATTAAGAAAAGTTGTCATGACGTCCATTTCATAAATCTCATAGTCGAGAGCGGATACTATTGATAGGAGAATGCAAATGGGCTTGAGCATGGCTACCAGACTAAAAGTTTCTTCATAGTCCACACCTTCTCTTTGGGTATAACACTTTGCCACTAATCGAGCTTTATAAGTTTTGATCTTTCCATCAACACCTCATTTCTTCTTGTAGATCCACTTGCACCCAATGGCCCTAAAGTCACTAGGTGCTTCCATAAGACACCGGACATAATTTGAGTACATGGACTCCATTTCCTGTTTCATGGCTTCTAGCCATAGTTCCTTTTTAGGGCTTGCCATTTTCTGTTTGAAAGACAAAAAATCATCATCACTAGTGTCACCAACAACCATATTGGTTTCACCATCCCAACCATAGTGAATTGGGTTCCTAGAAACCCTCCCACTATGACGAGGCTCCATGACTGTTTGCTCAGGAACAGTGGTACTTTCTTCATTTAAATTGACTTGTGTCGGTTGGACATGAAGAGTGGGAATTTCATCATCAGCTCGCGTTGATGACGAAGAAACACTGGTTGGAGTCAATTCTTCAACCACTCCTCTAAAACTACTTTGCTGTGTGGTTTGAAGTTTTGGACATAGTCATTTTCCAGAAAATTAGCATTCGAAGAAGTAAACACTTTCTTTTCTGAATGACTATAGAAAATTCCACCCCGAGTACCTTTAGGATAGCCAGATAACATGCAAACTTCAGTTCGCAGTTCTAGCTTTCCCTCCTTTTTCCTTAGGACGTGGGCAGGACACCCCCACATTCTATAATGGGGTAAACTAGGTTCACGACCATTCCAACGTTCTAAAGGTGTTTTGGGGATTGATTTGGACAACACGACATTGAGAATGTCATTCGTGGTTTCAATTGCATGTCCCCAGAATGAAGTTGGTAGAGTTGAGTAACTAAGCATGCATCTAACCATTTCTAATAAAGTTATGTTCCGGCGTTCCGCTACACCATTTTGTTGTGGAGGACCCAGGGCAGTAAGTTGTGATAAAATCCCAAGTTTAGTTAAATGATCTTGGAAATGCATATCCAAATATTCTCCACCCATATCAGATCACCAGATCTTTAACGTTTTACCTAATTGGTTTTGAGCCATCGCTAGGAATTAATGAAACTTTAAAAATGTTTCTAATTTCCTATGCATTAGGTAAAGGCATGAGTTTCTAGAGTAATCGTCAATGAAAGTGACGAAATACTCAAAACCACCCTTAGCTTGTACATTCAAAGGTCCACAAAAATTTGAATGAACAAGTCCAAGTGGTTCCTTGGCCATATCACCCTTTGAAGAGAATGGACGGTTGGTCAGTTTGCCTTCTAGACAAGATTCACAGACAGGTAATTCACCTAAGGTGAGTTCCCTGAAAGGCCTGTCCATAGAATCCTATCATAGCCAATGTGACCTAGTCTCAAATGCCATAAATACGTCATGTTATTGTTATCTGTCTTTTGATGTTAATTGGTCCTAGGTTTAACTACTTTGAATAAATCAGTGTTAAGAGCAAGAGGTTCGTTAGGTTGCAGAATATAAAGCATGTTTTCCAAACATGCAATACACAATTGTGATCATTTGAAAGAAATTGATATATTAGAACTTGTGAAAGTCATAACAAATTGTTCTAATTGCAACATGAAAACTGAAATTAAATTTCTTCTAAAATCTTGAATAAAAAAAACATCTTTCAAGATTAAATATTTATTAGCAAACTTTAGGCGAGTTTTTCCTCTAGCTTGGACTGCAACAGACACTCCATTCCCAACTCTAAGCTTTAAGCTGCCTTCGTCCACTTCCTCCTACGATTCAAGAAGCTGTAAAGAGTTACAAACATGGTTAGTAGATCCATAATCAATAATCCAAACAAATTTCTCATCCTCTAAAACAAATGTTTCCAAGATAAATGAACTATAATCATTACCTTTGTTTTTCGCTGCTAGAAACTTGGGGCAATCCTGTTTCCAATTCCCTTTCTCTTTTTAGTGAAAACACTTACCTTTACCTTTCTTGTTTTTCTTGTTCTTCCCCTTAGGTGTCTGTGCATTTGGTTGTGCACTCGTCTTTGCAGGCTTGGAGTTGTTGTTTTGTCCATCTTTCCTCTTGTTTCCAGCTTTCAAAGACAAGCTTGGTTAGCTTCATCCTTAGCTGGATCAGCAGCAGCAGTAGTAGTTGTCTTCTTTTCTCCTCCCTTAATTGGTCCACCCATGATAGACTCAAAAGTCTGAAGCTCGTTCATGAGCTGCGTCAGACCATAGGTGAGTTTTTTCAACACATAGTAGGTGGTGAATGACAGGAAAACTGGAGAGACACTGTTGAGGATTAAGCCAACTTGAGCTTCCTCATCTATTGTTGCTCCATGTAGTTCACCTTCCTGAAAGTAGTTTCTCATTTTGATCAGATGATCGCAGACATGTTGAGAAGGTGCCATCCGAGCATTGGCATATTTCTTGGTGGCCTCAAAACTATGCTGACTTGGCACCAAATATATCTTGGAGCTGATCCATGATTTCGTAGGCCGTCTCGACATTCTCCATCTTTGTCTTGAGAGTGTCGACCATACTAGTCAACATGTAGTACCGCACCTTATTGTTCGCTGCCTGCCAATGCTCATAATTAATTGAGACTAATGAGATGATTTTATCCAAGGTACAGTGGGGACCATCGGCCTATGAAATCAAGCTCCAATAAGTTATCATAATTTTAACAAATATATTTACTAACTTATTAATTTCTCATGACTCCACTAAAGACTCATAATTGCACTCATGAATTCATTGAACACTCTATAAGCAATATAGATACGTTATTAATTATCCATTGTTACAACCATAATATTCACTCAACCCTCTATAGATGGTCTACAATGTGATGAGAATAAAATACTGTTTTACCCCTCATTGTATTTTATTCTTAAAACACTCAGTTCCTTGTAAATGATATTTCAGTAAACTACTATTAATTACTGAAATGAGATCTCTATCATTTAGCACCTTGAACCAAGCCAAAAAGAAACCATTGTTTCACTTCTTCATCAGAAGCTATAGATGTTCATATCTATGATTAACACTCCCACTCAATTATACTACCAAGTTCCCAAGATGTAAGTATGGGCTAATTCGTAGGGTAAGCTGGTAACGAACAAGTCAAAGAACTCAAATAATACAACTAGTTAGAATACTAATCACTCAGAATTGAGATTGAATGGACCTATGATAAACTATATGATATGACTAGAATAGATAATAACGATATGTTTACTTATCCTATCTACTGTCAATATTGGTCCTGTCCGATGTAACAAATACATCCGATTTTATCTACTTTGCTAATGTTTGGAAAGAACATAACATTACAATGTGTAAGTAGATCATATCATAGATTGGCAAGTCAGTGTAAATCCCGTGCACTGACTAATCTTAGGACTAACTTATTTTGAACATATAATCATATTTATATTCCACTGTGATTACGCCACTATAAATATGATTAGCTATATACTCAGAATTTAATAGAAGTTTATATTAAACAAATAATCATGAAAATAAAATATGTGAGCAAAGTGATTGACCAGGTCAAAAATGATTTCTATTCTTTTATTGATAGTAAATGAGATTACAAAGAAATTGGATTTTAATTAGGGCATAAAACCCCAACAGAGGTATGTGGTGGATTATGTGGCTAAGTGTTTGACTTGTCAGCAAGTAAAGGCTGAATATCAGAGGCTAGCAGGGTTGCTGCAACTTCTAGGGATTTCAGAATAGAAACGGGAGGATATCACCATGGACTTTGTGGTTGGATTACCAAAGACTATGGGACAACATGATTTAGTGTGAGTGATTGTGGAAAGGTACACCAAGTCAGCCCACTTTTTTCCTGTTAAGATAACTTATACAATGGAGTAATATGCTGAACTATATGTGAATGAAATTGTGCAACTACATGGTGCTCCGAGGTTGATAGTATCCGACAGGGACCCCACCTTCACTTCCAAGTTTTGGGAGAGCCTACAGAAGGCTATGGGTACACAGTTGTGATTTAATACCGCTTATCATCCTTAGACGAATGAGCAGTCTGAGAGGATGATTCAAATACTAGAGGATATGTTGCAAGACTGCGTGCTGGATTTTGGGGGTTCTTGGGAGTAAGTATCTCCCTTTAATTGAGTTTTCACACAATAACAATTGTCATGCGACTATTAGAGTGGCTTTGTATGAGATGCTTCATGGGAGGAAGTGTAGATCACCCATCCATTGGGATGAGACAAGTGAGAGGAGGTATCTAGGTCATGAGGTTGTTCAGAGGACCAATGAGGCGATTGAGAAGATTAGAGCTCTAATTCTCACCTCCCAGAGTCGGCAGAAGAGTTACTCAGACTTGAGACACAAGAGTACAGAGTTTCAAGTTAGAGGTCATGTGTTTCTCAGAGTTTCTCCTTTGAGAGGGGTCAAACGGTTTGGAGTCATGGGCAAGTTGAGCCCTAGGTTTGTTGGCTCCTTTGAGATTTTGGAATGGGTTGGAGAAGTAGCTTACAGATTGGCAATGCCTCCAGCTCTATCAGGGGTTTACGATGTGTTTCACGTATCCATGCTCTGGAAGTATGTGTCAAATTCTACGCACATGCTAAGTTATGAGAGCCTAGAGCTGGATCAGGATTTATCGTACGAAGAGAAGCCGGTTCAGATTTTAGATTGAAAGGATAAAGTCTTGTGGAGCAAGACCATCGCCTTAGTGAAAGTACTGTGGAGGAACAACAAAGTGGAAGAGGCGACGTGGAACTTGAGTTAGATATGCGAGATCGGTATCCCGAGTTATTCAGGTAATTTCAAGGATGAAATTTCTGTAAGGAGGGGATAGTTGTAGCGTCCCAAATTTACTAATAGGGCTTAGGACCTTGATTACTGTGCCAGGAGGGCAATGATTGATTTAATTATGCTAATATGTGAATTTAATGATTATGTGACTAAAAATGCATCTTTAAGTGAATTAAATATGCATGTGGGCCCCATCTGGTTATTAGTGGCATATTTGTAATTTTAGCCCACTGACGGCATAAATGTGATATATGTGTGTATTGTGATTGAGACCATGAGGGTGTGGTGATATATTTGTGATGCACGATCCAGGACGGTCCTAGGGAGCAGTTTTGTTAAATAGTCACAACGGGGTCGAATACCCAGCTTGGGAGGAGCCTGGGGGTATTTTGGGAATATGATATGTGTTCGAGAATTACCGGGTAACAGGTAGTAATGTAGCAATTATTTGGGCATGTCACGATTAAATGGGGATTTATAGGAACACTTGAGGACTTAGCGGGATGTGGAAAATGATAGGATTGCCCTTGGTGGCATTACATGATTGAGGATAGACTTGAGGAAATTTTGGTCATTAGGCAACTAGGACAGACTTGGGCAGCTGAGATTCTAGGGTCCCTTAAAAGAAAACAGAAGGAAAGGAAACAAAAGGAAATTCCCATCTCTCTCTCCCTCTCTCTCATACTTGGCTCACTCCCTCTCTCCTTGGGTGCTTGGAGTTTGTTGAAGAAACTTAAGGATTCAAGGCTAGAACTTGTGAGGATTGAAACTTGAAGACTTGGGGAATTAGCTCAGATCGGATTTATAACATAGGGAAGAAATTAGGTATTGAACTGTCTTAGTTTCTGCTGAATTCTGTTAGAATTCTAGGTATGCATGTGAAAATGGATTCTAAGATTGGTTTTGGGTGTTTGATGAGTGTATGGAGTTGTTTACGAAATTGTTGAGATGTTTAGGCTATGTGAATAAGGATTCTAGGCTTAATTATGGGTTTAATTGGTGTTTGGGGGTGAGAATTTATGGTTTAGGCTCAGGGAAATATGCATGAAAATGGTGGATTTCTGGGTTTCGGAGGCCCGAGTCGCGACCTTGTTCCTCAGGTGCCGCGACCCGCGTGTTTGAAGAGGCTAGAGAAGCCTATGGTTTGCCCAGGTGCCGCGACCCTAGGGGGGCATGCTGTGGCTCGTGTCCTCCAGCAGGGAGGGCTTTGCCCTCTATCTAGTAGTGTGGAGTCCAAGAATTTTTACTTAGCTAGTTAGATAGTAGTAGTAGTAGTAGTAGTAGTAGTAGTAGTAGTAGTAGTAGTAGTAGTAGTAGTAGTAGTAGTAATAGCTAGTAGTAGTTATAGTATGTTTATGACTGTGGATTTTGGTTCAAGCCGGGACTTAATTGAACACTCGTAGCAACACTTACAGATTTTATAAGTTTAACCCATAGTTTAAGAATATTAATTATAACATAAGGTTTGATTAATATAGTTGATCATGAAGGTGATATTTATTATACTATAAGGTTTAGATAGAACTAATAAGATCATGACACTTGTCGTATGCATGTTTATTGAGAAATTAAGTATTCTTGAGGAATAGTTTTATAAGAGAAATATTTGAAAACCCTAGAACCTGCCAGCAGCTTTGAAATCGTTATATGACTCAGTCAAAGTTGTTTACTCAATTCAAATTAGGCTGAAAAAGTGCAATTACATGTATAATATTTCAGCGTATGCCGATATATCGCCACACGGGGAATACGAAAAATACGTAACTTCACAGAATGCTTCGACGAGCCTCGGGAATATAAGCCCATGCGATATATTGCCTACCATGGGCGATATATCGGCCCTAGGGCAAGATTTTTGAATGGTTTTGAAACAAAGCTCAATTCAACCCTCAACCTCTTAGCAGGCCTCTGAATCTTTTGACCGAGTCTTAAGCCTCTGAGGAACGAATATTCAAATGTTTTCAATTAAAATTCATTATTTTTATTCAAGCTAAAAGAAGATCTTTTCATTCTTGAAACTCTATAAATAGGACCTAGTACCCAGCCATTTCTTTCATTCTTCAAGCTGAGTTTAGAGCCTTCAAGCTGCTAGGTTTACTTTAGAGTGTTAAACACTTGGGTTGGGATTATAAGCTTTATCATCTTAAGCTTATTAAACACTTGGGAAGTAAGGTTAATAGTGTGTTTTTCAATATCAAGGTGTAGTTGGGTTCTAGTGCATTCAAAGGTATTCCTATTCCTAGTTCATTTCTGTATGGTTCATTAGTTTCTTATAGTTTTCTTTTCTCAAATCTTAATTCAATATTTTCCATTCTTGGTTAGGCATTTAAGCTCTTTGAACTTAAGGTTTCTTTTCGGTAAGCTCTTCTTGTTGGTGGTTTAGACTCATTTCTTTTTAGTCATATGTTTATAGTTTATGTTTATGTTTTATGCTTTTAGTAGATTTTCCTTGCTGGGCATTAGGCTCATTCCTTTATTTTTTATATGTGCAGGAAAATAGTTATGGTAGCGGAAAGATTCTTGCCAGCTTGGGATTGTGTATTGAGGAAGAATGGATTCGGTGGACTGCGTGAACGATTCGAGGACGACGTTGTTTCAGTCTTTTTATTATGTTTCTATGTTCCCCACTTGATTTTGTAACAAATTTATTCAAGTTAAAGTTATGTTCTAATTTTCAAACAATGGGATCCCATACCCCGCATTTGTATATATTTCAACATTTACTATATAGTTTTTAATAAAGTTATGACTATTTTGTATGTATGGTTTCATAAGAATAATGTCTATGTATAGTAGATTTAATGGTCCAAAGTCTTAGAATTAGTTGGGTCATTATAGTTGGTATCAGAGCGACGGTTCATTCACATGAATTTCTCCTTGATACACATGCTTAAGCTCCGAATCTAACCACCGAGTAAGTGTGTATGATTATAGTTATTGTGTTTATATGTATAGCTAACAATTTTAGCCTTTATGTTTTCAGTTAAGAATGAATGGAGCATTAACTAATGAGGATATTCGAGCCATTAAGGCCTTAAAAAGAATTAGAGAACTGAGAAACACCGTAGGAGTGCTAGAAAGAATCACTCGAAGACTACTTTTGTTCCATAGGGAGATAGGACACCTCCAAGAATCTAAGCAGATCATGATGAGATCAACAGAGCAATACGTTTTAGTAATTATACTTTTAATAGATTATCCTACTGTGATTGTAGCCTTAGAAGAAATTTGGGAGACGATAGATGATGAAGATGAATTGCCGGTAGCTATGAGATATTATTTTCTCATACTTAGGTTCACTTCAAAAATGGAATTTCAATTTACAAATGAGCAAAAACATAGAATTTTTATGAATCTTCCTCAAGGGCATTTTGAGGCACAAGACAATGATGACTATGAAGAGATAGATGAAGATATGTTAGATGAATGATCGGATGTAGAAGATCTCGATTTTTAGAATAGATTAGTTTCCTTGTTTATTTTATTTTGTTTATTCATATTTGTGATTGTAAATAGTGAAAACTTTTTTTTTCCAAATTAATATCATTGTTATTTTGTTAACATGAATAAGTTTGATTTTTCTTTTGCAATCATAATCAATAATAAATGTAATAAATAATGCCTAAGTTTGGTGAGGGTGGATACAAATCAATGAACCGGGTTCTCTATATTGAGAGTTAGGGGGCCATAGTAGTGGGAACGATTTTACTGATCCCAGCCCTCCCTCAATATGGTTAACTTTGGAACAACGACGAGTTTCGAGCTTGAGAATTAAGTCATATAGGATGATTAGAAACAGACTTAGAAAAGAATAAAGATGGCTTATTTTTCTATGTATAGCAACCCACTCTAATAATAAAGAAGGCTTATATAATTTCCATAATAAGTCATAATTAATAGGTCCGAGTTATGTTTGTTTAGATTAAGTTTTTGCCTTAGAGCCTATTAGGGTAAAAGTTATAACATGTTTTTCTGAACTGTTAGAACTCTACTGAAGATGTCGCTCCGAAGATCTGCTCGCACCAATGGAAATGCCTCCAACGCTGCTCCTGGAGCAATGAAGCCCCTCTGGTTCGCAGAAGGGGAGTGCGTGCTACTACCAACCGCAACGTGCTGCTGCCGCCGGTTGACAACACTGTTGAAATTTCCAGACTGCGGCAGCAAGTTGAGGAGTTACTGCAGCAACAACGACAACAGGCTCAGCCTCCGCCTCCACCACAGCCTCAACAAATGGCTCCAGCACCCCAACAAGTTGGTCCATATGGGGGATGGCCAGTGGAAAACTATGCGCCATACCCAGCTCAAGTTTATGAGCGATTTTGTAAGCAACACGCTCCGAAATTTGAAGGGACTACAGACCCCTTTGAGGCGGAAGAATGGCTCAGAAATGTGGAGCCAATCCTGACGCACATGAATCTCGGCAACGCAGACCGCATATCCTGCGTTTCATCTCTGCTCAAGAAAGATGCCAGAATATGGTGGGACCTAGTTCAGCAGACTCATGATGTTGCCACCATGACTTGGACTCGATTTGTGGAGTTGTTCCACAAAAAGTATTACAATTCGGCAGTCATCACTTCCAGAGTCGAGGAGTTCGCTGGCCTGAAGCAAGGGAGTTTATCAGTCGTAGAATATGCTCGGCAGTTCGACCGATTAGCTAAGTTTGCACCAGAAATGGTTCCAAATGACTTTTTGAGGGTGACCAAGTTCGTTAGAGGACTTCGACCGAAGATTGAGCTAGGGGTTAAGCTAGCAAACCTGGGAAATACTACCTATGCCGATGTTCTAGAGATAGCAATATAAGTAGAAAGGCTTCAGGCAAATGTTAGTAAAGAGGGGGCTAGTAAGCCTGATCCTAGACAGCAGAGTCAAACTCAGACTAGTCAGAACAACAACCACAACAATAATCATTCCAGCAACAATAACGGTCATAAAAGAAGGCATCCTGACAATAGGCAGTCCGATAACAATAAAAGGGCATGGACGAATAATGGAGGTAATAGGTCAGGTTATGTAGAAGACCCACAATGTGCTAAGTGCCAGAAGAAACATCCTGGTGAATTCTGGGCAAACACCAAGGGATGCTACAGTTGTGGTTAAGACGGACACCGGAAGAAAGACTGTCCCCAGCTCAAGCCAGAGGGGAAAAGGGAAGACAAGATGGTTTCTACCAGGGTATTTGCCTTAACCCAAGGAGAAGTTGATGCTAGCAATAAAGTGGTCACAGGTCAGGTTTCTATCCTCAATAATATATGTTCTATATTATTTGATTCGGGAGCCACTCATTCGTATATCTCGTTAGGAATGATAGAAAAACTAAACAAACCTTGTGAAAGATTTAGAACTAGGTTTGTAACAGAGTTGTCTTCGGGCAAAGTAGTTCTATCGTCACGGATAGTACGAGACGTACCGATTAAGATTGAGGACGTACAACTAGAAGGAGACATGATAGAACTGGAGATCAAAGACTTCGACGTGATACTAGGCATGGACTGGTTAGCAAGGCATAGCGCAACCATCGATTGCAAACGCAAGAAAGTGACGTTCGAGACTCCTGACGGCCAGAGACTATGCTTCATGGGACAAGTTTCAGGATTACGCACACCGCTAATATCATCTCTCAAAGCTCAAAGGATGATAGAAAAAGGGTGTCAAGCATTCTTAGCCAGCACCACAGATGTAGTAAAGGAAACACCACTTAAGGTTGGAGACGTTCGCATTGTAAGAGAATTCCCAGAAGTATTTCCCGATGACTTACCAGGGTTGCCACCGACTCAGGAAATTGACTTCACGATCAAATTAGTACGGAGCACCAAGCCTATCTCCAAGGAACCATACCGGATGGCACCTACAAAACTCAAGGAGTTAAAGACACAGCTACAAGAACTCCTAGACTTAGGTTTCATTAGACCGAGCCATTCGCCATGGGGAGCACCGGTCCTATTTGTGAAGAAAAAGGACAGAAGCATGCAGATGTGCATAAATTACCGCGAGCTGAACAAGGTGACGATTAAGAATAAGTACCCACTACCCCAGATTGATGATTTGTTTGATCAATTCCGAGGCATGACCGTGTTTTCAAAGATTGATCTACGGTCCGGGTATCACCAGCTCAAGGTACGGGAAGAGGACATTCCTAAGATAGCTTTTCAAACTCGTTATGGACATTACGAGTTCTTAGTTATGTCTTTTGGTCTTACCAACTCTCCAGCCGCGTTTATGGATTTAATGAATAGGGTCTTTAAGGACTACTTGGATAAATTCATCATAGTGTTCATCGATGACATCTTAGTATACTCAAAGGATGAAGTCAAGCACGAGGAACATTTGAGGTTGATCTTATTACGACTAAAGGAGCATCAGCATTATGCTAAGTTCAAGAAGTGCTAATTTTGGCTTTCACAAGTAGCATTCCTCGGGCACATTGTATCCAAGGATGGAGTTGCAGTAGACCCATCTAAGGTAGAGGTTGTGAAGGATTGGCCAAGACCAAAGAATGCATCAGAGGTAAGAAGCTTTCTGGGATTAGCAGGTTATTATCAGAGGTTTGTAGAGGGATTTTCTAAGATATCCACTCCACTCACCAACCTGACCCGGAAGCAGCAAAGGTTCAATTAGACTGATAAGTGTGAAGAAAGCTTCGAGTTGCTTAAGGATAAGCTGTGCTCAGCACTAACACTCTGTGTACCGACACCTAACAACAAGTTTATAGTCTACTGCGATGCGTCGAAGTAAGGGTTGGGTTGCGTGCTGATGCAGAATGACAAGGTGATAGCCTACGCCTCAAGGCAGCTAAAGGAGTACAAGCAACGCTATCCAACTTACGATATGGAGTTGGCAGCGGTGGTATTTGCGTTAGAAATTTGGCACCATTATCTTTACGGAGAACAGTGTGAGATTTATACGGACCACAAAATTTTAAAGTACTTCTTCACTCAGAAGGAGCTCAACATGAGGCAGTGCAGGTGGTTAGAGTTAGTGAAGGATTACGACTGCGAAATCCTATACCACCCGGGAAAGGAAAACGTAGTTGCCGATGCACTAAGTAGGAAGAATTATGGAAGTTTAGCAGCACTAGACGGAATAGAAAAGCCGCTACAGCAGGAGCTGATTAGTGCCGAGATAGAATTAGTCATCGGTAAGCTGGCTAATTTGTCTATCCAGTCAAATCTATTAGAAGATATACAGATTGGGCAAGGGCATGATGACACATTAGTGGCACATATGAATGCAGTTAGAGAAGGAAAGGCCACATATTTCTCAATATCAGGTCAAGGGTTATTGAGATATAAGGACCGGGTATGCGTGCCAAATGATCAGAGGATTAAGATGGAGATTTTAAAAGAAGCACACAGTACCCCGTACTCAGTTCACCCAGGGTCGACCAAGATGACTCATGACGTTAAGGCAATATATTGGTGGCCAAGGATGAAGAAGGACATAGCAGAATTTATGTCTAAATGGTTAGTATGCCAGCAAGTGAAAGCAGAACATCAACGACCTGCAGGCTTATTGCAACCACTTAGCATATCAGAATGGAAATGGGACGATATAGCTATGGATTTCGTGACGGGTTTGCCACGAACAAGTAAGCAGCATGATTCAACTTGGGTAGTAATAGATAGACTAACCAAGTCCACTCATTTCTTGCCTGTTAAGACTTTATACACAACGGATCAATACGCAGACATCTATGTCTAAGAGATAGTACGGTTGCATGGAATCCCTAAGACAATAGTATTCGATAGAGGATCGGTGTTTACATCGAGATTTTGGGGAAGTTTACAGCAAGCCATGAGTACTAAGTTAAGTCTTAGTACAACATTTCATCCTCAGACAGACGGTCAGTCCGACCGCACCATACATATTCTAGAAGATATGTTGTGCGCTTGTGTACTTGATTTTGGAGGATCATGGAATAAGTACTTGCCGTTGATAGAGTTCTCCTACAACAATAGCTACCAGTCAACGATCGGGATGGCACCTTATGACTTACTTTATGGAAAAAGGTGCAGATCACCGTTACATTGGGACGAAGTAGGAGAAAGGCAGCTTCTTGGTCCCGAAGCTGTTAGAAAAGCCCAGGAAGCAGTAGCGCTAATTAGAAAGCGTATGCTCGCTGCTCAAAGCCGTCAGAAAAGCTATGCGGATGCCAAGTGGCGTGATGTGGAATTCAAGGTCAGAGATTAAGTCTTCCTAAAGATATCTTCTATGAAAGGTGTGAAGCAGTTTGGGAAGAAAGGCAAGCTTAGACCCCGGTTTATAGGTCCTTTTGAGATATTGGACAAAATGGGAGCAATTGCATATAGATTAGCCCAACCGCTAGCTTTAGCAGATAGCCACAATGTGTTCCACATCTTAATGCTACGAAAGTATGTGTCAGACCCATCTCACGTCCTCAAGTATGATACGATAGCACTCTAGAAAGACTTGAGCTACGAGGAAGGACCGGTTAGCATCCTAGATAGAGGGATGAAGCAGTTATGGTCCAAGAGTATTCCGATAGTCAAAGTCCTATGGAGTAATAGTTCTGAACGGGAGGCAACGTGGGAGTTGGAGGAGGACATATTAGCCTGGTATTCGAAATTGTGTGGTAAGTAAATTTTGAGGACAAAATTCTTTTTAGTAGGGGAGAATTGTAGAGTCAAAGAATTTTTACTTAGCTAGTTAGATAGTAGTAGTAGTAGTAGTAATAGCTAGTAGTAGTTATAGTATGTTTATGACTGTGGGTTTTGGTTCAAGCCGGGACTTAGTTGAACACTCGTAGCAACACTTACAGATTTTATAAGTTTAACCTATAGTTTAAGAATATTAATTATAACATAAGGTTTGATTAATATAGCTGATCATGAAGGTGATATTTATTATACTATAAGGTTTAGATAGAACTAATAAGATCATGACACTTGTCGTGTGCATGTTTATTGAAAAATTAAGTATTTTTGAGGAATAATTTTATAAGAGAAATATTTGAAAACCTCAGAACCTGCTAGCAGCTTTGAAATCGTTATATGACTCAGTTAAAGCTATTTACTCAATTCAAATTAGGCTGAAAAAGTGCAATTATGTGTATAATATTTCAGCGTATGCTGATATATCGCAGCTCTAGGGGCAATATAACGCCACACGGGGAATACAAAAAACACGTAACTTCGCACGAACACTTCGACGAGCCTTAGGAATATAAGCCCAAGCAATATATCGGCCCTAGGGCAAGATTTTTGCATGGTTTTGAAACCGAGCTCAATTCAACCCTCAACCTCTTAGCAGGCCTCTGAATCTTTTGACCGAGTCTTAAGCCTCTGAGGAACGAATATTCAAATGTTTTCAATTAAAATTCATTATTTTTATTCAAGCTAAAAGAATATCTTTTCATTCTTGGAACTCTATAAATAGGACCTAGTACCCAGCCATTTCTTTTATTCTTCAAGCTGAGTTCAGAGCCTTCAAGCTGCTAGGTTTACTTTAGAGTGTTAAAAACTTGGGTTGGGGTTATAAGCTTTATCATCTTAAGCTTATTAAACACATGGGAAGTAAGGTTAATAGTGTGTTTTTCGATGTCAAGGTGTAGTTCGATTCTAGTGCATTCAAAGGTATTCATATTCCTAGTTCATTTCTGTATGTTTCATTAGTTTCTTATGGTTTTCTTTACTAAAATCCTAACTCAATATTTTCCATTCTTGGTTAGGCATTAAAGTTCTTTGAACTTGAGGTTTCTTTTCGGTAAGCTCTTCTTCTCGGTGGTTTAGACTCATTTCTTTTTCATTTCCTTCTTTTAGAAATACTCACCTTCTCATTGTTGGTTTTAAGAGTGTTCCAAAATCCCATCCTTGTTCTCGCATCCCGGTATTGGTATGGAAAATAGGATAGTTTCTATATGCTTATGTGTTATGTTATGTATAATATGTTATGAAATGTTTATGCTATAATATAATATGTTATGTTTTTATCTAGGGCTCATAGTTTCTTAGTTTCAAGCCCTAATGTTTATCATTTTCATGTTTAGAGTTATGATATATCTTACCTCAGATATTAGACAGAGGACCTAGATGGGTTATCATATACTGTCATCTGATCTAACCTTCCTCAGATATTAGACAGGGGACGTAGATGGTTTATCACATGCCATAATGGCCATTAATATTGTAGTTCTATATGGTATACGTCTTTATAGTCATATGTTTATAGTTTATGTTTTATGCTTTTAGTAGATTTTCCTTACTGGGCATTAGGCTCATTCCTTTATTTTTTATATGTGCAGGAAAATAGTTATGGTAGCGGAAAGATTCTTGGCAGCTTGGGATTGTGTATTGAGGAAGAATGGATTCGGTGGACTGCGTGAACGATTCGAGGACGGCGTTGTTTCAATCTTTTTATTATGTTTCTATGTATTTTTCGCACTTGATTTTGTAACGAATTTATTTAAGTTAAAGTTATGTTTTAATTTTCAAACAATGGGATCCTATACCCCACATTTGTATATATTTCAACATATACTATATAGTTTTTAATAAAGTTATGACTATTTTGTATGTATGTTTTCTCAAGAATAGTGTCTATGTATAGTAGATTTAATGGTCCAAAGTCTTAGAATTAGTTGGGTCATTATAAGTAGCGGGCCGCGACCCTAAATGGAAAGAAAGGGGAAATGGAGGTTTTTGGATCAGGAACTCGAATGTTAAGGCTCGGGAAGGATTCTATTACCTAGTTTAGTATAATCCAAGGACCTAGAGGCTAGATTAATATTCCAAAATTATTTATTGATTTAAGGCTTAACAGGTGGTTATTATGTATGCGTTATGGCTAGGTTTTCAACTAGGCTCGGATTAGGGGGCTGTGCTCGGGATCACATTGACTTATTAGCTCGAGACACAGGTAAGAAAAATGTTGTACCTGTAGAGCAGGGCACGACCCTATTGTTTGTATTTCAGGGCATGACCCTATTGTTTATGCTTAATATATATTGTGGACATCTGTGATTATTATTCTATGTTATGCATGTTTGTGAGTGAATGGCAAAGATTGAGAACGACAAAGGCTTAGAACGGCAAGAAGCCGGGTACGGCAAGGGGCCAGGATCAACATTGAGCATGCTGAGTGTAGGCCGTTAGGGTGAGACCCTCCTCGGGTGTTGTATCCACCCTCTCGGTGAAGACCACGAACCCAGGGTCTGGTAAAGCGCCTGGGATGGCGTAGGCCACTATATGTTTAGCTCGTTGGCTGTTTTGTTGTATACTGTGGATTGTTATGTTATATGTTAATTTCTTGTTGGGCTTCATCTCACGGGTGCTCTATGGTGCAGGTTAGGGCAAAGGGAAGGTCAACCAACCATGAGTACGGAGAACGTAGAGCAGCGGGTACATGTTTGGCCTACCTGGCTGCCACGGCCAGGGTTATTTTGGGAAAAGTACTGTAATGAATCGTTTTGTTGCTTAGGTCGACCTTAATTGTATTTTTGAGTTGTAATGTATTTTCTAGACAGTATTTTGGGAACCCAACTGTATAACTTTTTATGATTTCAATGAATGTCCAAATTTTTATAATTAATGTCGTTAAACGAGTTTTATTTCAGTTTAGTCACACTTTTAACCTAAAACCTTGATTAGCGAGCTAATGGCACATTTTTAACTCACATGGTAATGACTCTAAGGAAGTAGGGTGTTACAAAAAGGACTAAAATGCCTCTAGGTCAAGACCTTTACTTTCAATGTCCTCAAGGGAAAAATAGTCATTAGCCCTAATTCTCGCTAGTTCCTCTAGTGGTCCTATAAATTCTCAATCAATCGCGACGTGCCCAAATAATCACCACATAACTACCCGTTACCCGATGAATCCCAAATGCGCACTAAGTCCCCAAAATACCCCTAGGCTCACCCCGAGCCGAGTATTAGACCCCGTTGTGACTATTCTGTTAATCCTCTCACTAGGATCGCCTCGAGTCGAATACTGCAAATATATACACATAATAATGTGCTCTCAATCATTTAACACACATGATCACATTTATACCCTCAATGAGTCAAAATTACAAATATGCCCTTATTAACAAGAACGGGCCCACATGCATATTTAACACACATAAACATGCACATAAATTCATATTACCATATAAATCATGTATGCCACGTAGTTAAACATTTAATCAATTAGTTTCACACATATATATCCAATTATGTCCTCCCGACACAATAATCAAGGGACTAAGCCTTATTAGCAAATCTGGAACGTTACAAAGGGCTTACCAGTTAATGAAGAATTTGGTGTGTATTATGATTTGTTATATATAAGGCTAAGTGTGTTTTTACAAAGTGGTGCAAAACACTTCACAATTTCACATAATCGTGATGTGAAATTTGAATTTTTATTGTAGGCATTTAAAAAAAGTTTTTTTAGGTCTAAAATGATACAATGATGTCTCTAAGCTTGTCAATGGGGTGGGTTGACCCGCTCCACAGAGAAACCTACCCGTTTAATAAGCGAGGCGGGGCAAACCCGATAGGACAACAGGTGAAGCACCCCGCCCCATCAACTCATTTTTTTTAATTGATTAACTTTTTTTACCAAAAAATAGGGATAAGTTTATGTCTTAGTAAGTTATCTGGATGCATCACAAAATTGAAATGGGAGAAAAAGAAAAGGAAGAAAAAAAAACACAAATAAGATATATATAAATATATTATGGAAATTACATATTAACATATATATATATATTCACGTCATAATAAAATAAAAGATAATTTAAGAGAATGGAAAATAAGGGACAACACAAGATTTTTGCATTATAGCTCTTTTAAGTTTTAACTTCCAAAATCAACTCTTCTATAAATATATTCCACAATAATTATACAATATATATACACATCATATCATATTTAACAAGGGTCCAAACATTTTCCATATGACATTATGACTACTTTAGGATACTGAAAATATTTATTTAATAGCTAGACATGCTCCTAGAAGTCATGCCCACCATCAATCACTTCTTCTCCCATGACAAACATTGATCATTGATAATAATATATTATACTACCGAGTCTCAATACAATACAAGCTCACAAAGATACTTACATTTTTCTAGATGCTTATGTTGCTTATACAAACAAAATAGAAATTTGTATTTTTTTGAAAATTGAATTACTTTCAAACAACTAAGAACACAATCAGAAAAAAACTAACGAATAGGCCTATCATTACAAACAGCAGAGAAGGAAACCAGGAGAATTTCCCCATTCCAAATAATAACAACCCTTCTAAGTAAGGCATCATTGGCTAAAATATGAGAAACTCTATTAGTGTCTCTTGGATTGAAAACAGTATCAACACAACATGAAGAGTTCTTCAACAATTAAGCCATCATTGACCCAGCTTCCTTCATGACCATTATTGATAGCATTCATTGCATTAGAGAAATTCGACACCGGCACAAAATTGCTGAAACTAGCTTTAGCAACAAGGAGCAATCCATTACGAATGGCCATCAGTTCAACATCAACTATCTCATACGGTTTGTCACTAAAAGAGATCCTAGCCATAAGAACCTAACCAATGAAATCTCTAGCAACAACTCCAGTACTAAACCAACCCTTTTTATTCACATTAGCATCCAGATTCACTTTTACTTAACCATTAGTTGGGGGAATCCAAGCTTTTTCCACTCACCTAGTATTCTTCTCTTTGCATCCATGTTCACTCTGAAATTGTTGCAAGTAGTTCCAACTCTACTCCACCAAGTCGCTATCAATTGGCTTAACCTTCCCATGTTGTAATCCATTCCTAACATACAATAATTGTAAAAAAAAAAAAAAAAATCAAAGTCAGATGTTGGCACATTTTTTGTCAGGTTTGTTAAGAAGGATACAATATAAGTAATGGGAGGGCTTTTGATGTATCGCTAGAACCCCGTATTCTTCCACACTTGAGCCACCAATCAACATTTCCAAAGGGCGTGACTAATATCCTCGTGATGGGAGCAATTGCACTTGAAGCGGGAAGGATCACACTCTTTTTTCCTGCAAAAAAGTACACGGTTAGTAGGATACCACGAATGGATAACCTTCCACAAAAAGTGTTTAATTTTTTGTAGTACTCTCATCTTCCAAAAATAATTCTACCATGACTCGGTTCTCTTCATGTTTGAGCCCTCAACAGTCTCATTTAAGCTCAAGTCTACTTTTTTCTCATTTCTAACACTGTATTCTCTGTTCTTCTAGTGGTGCCAAAACTCTTTATCCCTCAATTCCCAATCACCCTCAGGGATTTTACCATCAAATTAGCATCCTCTTCACTAAAGACCTTACAAATAAAGTCTTCATCCCACCTCCTATTACCCAACTTGAGATCGTTCACATGCATATTAAGAGGGATAGAAGGCTTCTCATAAAGTTTGAAGCTGGCTTGTCTTGGGATCCAAGGGTCCTTAAGGATATGAACATCATTCCCATCACCAATTCTCCATCTATACCCCCTTAAGACCATGTCCTTACCCCACATTAAGCTTCTATACACATAGGAGTAGAGCTGGCAATTCGTGTAAGATTCGTGTCGACACGATTATGACACAACACGATTAAGGTAAACACGAACACGAACACGACACGATTATTAAACGGGTCAACACGACACGAACACGATAACACGATTATGACACAATTAATCATAACTATATGAAAAAAAATCATAAAACCTATGCAAATTATTCGTGTTATCGTGTCTGACACGACACGATTATTAAACGGGTCAACACGATTATGACACGATACGATTAAGGTAAACACGAATATGACACGATTATTAAACGTGTCAAAAACTCAAACACGAACCCGACACGATTATTAAACGTGTCGTGTTCGTGTTTACCTTAATCGTGTCGTGTCGTGTCATCGTGTCGTGACCCAAATTGCCACCCCGATAGGAGGCCTTTGAACCAATTTTTACCTCAAGTATGCTACTGTTTGGGAAGTAACACAACTTAAAGATACGACTACAAAGCACATTTGGGTTCCTTAAACACCTCCACACTTGCTTGGCCAAAAGAGTCTGGTTATAAAATTCAATATTCCGAAACCCCAATTGCCCTATATCTTTCGGCTGACACAATTTGACAAACTTACACCAATGTAATTTTTTTTTCAACGACCCCCATCAAAATCGAGAGACCATTCCATGGAGACTATTAATCAATCTCTTTGGTAGCCTGAAGCATCTCATAGCATAAGTAGGGATTGCTTGAACAATGTCTTTGATGATTACTTCCTTCCCAACCCTAGAAAACAACTGCCCTTTCCACCCTTTTAACTTGTTCCAAACCTATTTTTTAATAGCTTCAAACATGTCCCTTTTTCTTCTTCCTGCAAAGGAAGGGAGCCCAAGATACTGTCCATAGTTTTCCACCACATTTACTCCGAAAATATCCGCCAATTTAATTTTCTCATAAGGTTTTATGGTCTTTCCAAAACATATCTCTAATTTGTGAAAGTTAACAAGTTGCCTAGAGGCTTTGGAGTACTTCTACAGGATTCCTTTGAAACACCTGCACTCATCTTCTTTCGCCTCTAAAAATACCAAGCCATCATTCGTGAAATAAAGATAAGAATTTTTGATTCAACCTCTACCAAAAGATAACCCATTAATCATTTCTTCACAAGGTACAAAAATAGTTCTACATGCAAAAAGAACATAAAGGGTGAGAGGGGATCACCCTGTCTCATTTCTCCATGAAGAATAATCTTTCATGTAATTTCATCATTTATCAAAAAAGGGAAGTTGGCAAAGGTAACACAATTAATATTCTTTCTGACCTGAGTATCATGGTACCATAATTCACAATCTGCTCAACTCTGTCATAGGCTTTAGCCATGTCAAGTAAACTTTAGAGCCATCTTCTTGCCATTCTCGAATCAATTTTTTTTCATACAATGAAGTCCTTAAAAACAAATGATAGCATTATCATGAATTATAGATGATATTTCAATGACTAATGGGTCTTAATTCTTCAATTTTCTTTGGCTTGTCAACCTTGGCAAAAAGAGCAATAAGGGTATTATTCAAGCTTCCCACAATCACATTTTCATTCAGCACATTTAAACATATCTCAATGACCTTATTTTTAAGCATAGACCAAAACTTTTGATAGAACAGAGCAGAGAGGCCATTTTTCTCAGGTGCTTTCTTCGGGTTCATATCTTTGACAACTTTGCAAATCTCATCACAAGTGAAGGTCGTATAAAAAATTTCATTCATATATAAAATAATACAATAATTTTATGCCCATTAATATTTTTCCATAATTATACTTCTCAAATAATATTTATTTGAGAATTTACCAGGTTAGACTTTCCATTTCGGTTCGGGACCGAAATGTTCGGTTTGTCACAAAACCATACATTTCATAGTTTGGCTCACAATAACAACATGCTATTTGCTTCTCAAGAATATATTATTACTCATAATAATATTCATACATAATTCACCACCCCATTCCTAATAAAAATAAGGGATTTTTCGTTGGTGGAGAACCGAAGCTATTGTCAATAGCGTCAGTTTCAAAATCGATGTTGTAGGAGGTGTCACGATTGGTACATTAAGAAGAGTCGGTTCTAAACCGATGCTATTAATGTCAATTATGTTGGTTCTAAATTGATGCTATTGATCTCAATTGCGTCGGTTCTAAACCAACATTATTGATATCACTTGCATCAGTTTTACATTCTCTCTAAACAAAAATAAAATTTAAAAAGTATATATAAAATAACGATTTAAAAATCTCAAATCCCAAATACTAGCACCACCACCTCGAAACAACTACCACCACCACTCCAAACCACCACCACATAAAAGACAGATTCAGAAAAAAAATTTCAAACACATAACATCACCAAGTCGATGCTGCCACCACCACCACAACCACCGATCCGACACATAGTCCACCACAAACCACCACCACCTGCCAAACAACAACACAGAACAAAAAAGCAAAAGAAAAATTAGATTTGAGCCCACCCCAAGCCCTCGACCTCACTAGCCCTGTCCCCTAACTCTCTGACCTCATCACAATACACCCTGAGACCCCAACCTCACACGCCGTCGCTTCAACAAGGCAACCTCCATCGCAAGCCCTCCGTCGACCTGCAAAAATAAAAGAAAAAGAAAGAGTGAGATGGAGATAGAGAAATTTTGAGAAGACTCCCTCCCACCGCGAAGCAGCTTCACCCCATAAGCACGTCTGCTGTTGGTCGAATAGAGAGAGGAGGAGTAGAGCGAGAGAGGGAAGGAAAAATGAGAGAAAAGGAGATGGAGAGATGGTGAGAGGGTGAGTGGAAACTTGGAATGAATGAGAGGAAGATAGTAATTGAGTTAAGGTTAAGTTTAATTGCGTTGAGGGATAATGGGCTTTGGCCCATCTTTTGGCCTTTTTCTAGTCCTTTAGAATTAGTTTAGAACTGAAACTATTGATATCAGAACCGTCGCGGTTGATATCAGAAGTGTTGGCTTAGAACTATCGCAATTGATATCAAAAGATTCAGTTTAGAACTGTCGCGAATGATATCAGAGGCAAATTTTTGGCCTTTTTCTCAAATTTTTATAATCTTCCCATTAGCGTCACTTCATAACCGACGCTATATATATCAGAATCATCGCGGTTGATATCAGAAGCATCTGTTTAGAACTGTTGTGATTGACATCAGAAGTGCCGGTTTAGAACTGATGCTAATGGTCTTTACTAGCAATGTCGGTTAGAGTATCGACGCTATTAACAAAAATTAGTATCAGTTTAAAAACAATGCTATTTATCTGATTTGATCAATTGCGAGAGTTAGTATGCAAAACTGACGCAAACAAGCGACACTAAAAGACATTTTTGTTGTAGTATACCTACAATTTATAAAAGTTTTGTCCTGAAACTTAAAATAAATGGGGTTACAATTCTTTTATTTTGGCTTCAATCTCCTATGTGGCTTCTTCACCGCCATGGTTACACCACTGAACCTTAACCAACTGTTGCGATTGATATCATAAGCGTCAGTTTAGAACTGTTGGGATTTATATCAGAAGCGTCGGTTTAGAATTGTTGCGATTGATATTAGAAGCATCTTTTTGGCCTTATTCTCAAATTTTTATAATATTCCCATTAGCGTAACTGCATAATTGACACTATTTATTTCTTAATCATCACGATTGATATCAAAACTGTCGATTCTAAATCGATGCTAATGCCTTTTTTTTCAATGTTGTACCCCAAAAATACGGGCTGAATTACTCAGCATGAGGTACAGCTGGCAGACAAGCGCATGGAGAAAATGTACCAGAATTAAATAAACCAAATTTCGACAAAATGTTGACAAGACAATTGTCAAAGTACTCAAAACTCGAACAGGCGCCTATGGCAGACAGACACGTGTCCCATACTCAAGTGAGTGGGTGGGCACGTTTTCTCATAATAGAAGCCAAAAAGCCCCTACTGTGCATGTGAGAGGTGACGTCACGACTGAGCAGGAGCTTAAGGGGAAAATGTTGCACCCCAAAATACAGGCTGAATTACTTAGCACGAGGTACAGCTGGCAGAAACGCGCATGAAGAAAATGTACATTAATTTCTTCACTCTGGAGTGAGTAGCTCGAGGCTACTTGGTAATCTGTGTCAGCCTGGATTTACAGATCGCCTCTTATGCCAACAACTTAGTTTGAGGTGCATAATGTCTGGATCGTCCTCATGAAACTCTGACATGACCCACGCCAGTTCACTCTAGTCTTACAACATTCAGCTCGAGGAGAGTGTTCAGCTTGCGGAAGCCTGATTGACACATGGTGACGGATCGCAAAAGACCCAGAGATTCCATAAATGCCTAATAAATGCCTGTAATTTATTATGAATTTATTACCAGATATAACAAATATAGAATTATTATGTATTTACATAATTGGGAGGTTACCAAAATTTTTTAGTTTCCATATTAATGAACGGTTACCCAGTACCGTCAACCATTTTTCCCTATAAATATAGAGGGAATGGATTGTAAAAAGGACAGATCTTCTGCATGCCGAAATTCTACCGAAATTTTCATAAAAAATTTCATCAAGAATTCATAATTAGATTAATAAGATTGACTCATGGACTAGGTGGATTTTAACCACGGAACCACGTAAAATCATGTGAGTGCTTCGTGTTCTTGTTTTTTTTTATATTTTCTAATACATTCGGTTTACAAAAAGCCTAATCTCTCTATCTTAGATTTCTAAATCCCTTGTTGATGAAAAACCACGTCAATATATTGGTTCTTTCATTGAGAACATATTAGACATAGATTCTCACACAAGTTTCAACACAACAATCATCATGGTGGGCACTCGTTCTATGCGTGACAACAAAACAGAACAACCTGATGATCAAGGAGTTCACCATACATCCATCTCAACTGGAGAAGGTATATTTGCACAACGTTGCCCTGAAAAATAGCATGTTGAATAGAACGATGCTGGAAGTTCGGCCTCACACCCATCGAATCCCAATCCTGGGTACTTGACAGCCATTAAGATGGAAAATGCCCATCTAAGGAACCACCTTGCCCAGGGCAATAGGAAAATTGAGGAGATTTTAGCTTCGATTACCCCTCCTGCAACCGATGCTAACATCAGAAGGAGGCAAAGTGGGCCCCACAGGAATAATCGACCTAACATCAGCTGTTCTGTCAGAATGGCAACACCAAGCTCAGTGCCTTCAGAACGGACTCCACGAAATACTCAACCTGCCAATCCTTGCGGGAATAATAATTCAACTCACGCTCCTAGGAATCAGCCTAGCCAGACAGGGTGAGCTAAGACCACATCGAGAAGGAGTGAGATCCCCGCAAATCCATCAGTGCCTCAGCAAGCCGCTCAGGTACAACGATATAACTCCATGTTGTCGCCAAGTCGGGAAATTGGAGTAGATAACAGGCGTGCTAATCTTGTGAGTCTAGATGGGACACGAATTGCCTCACCGATAAGGCATCCTCCTTCAATCATTCGTCATCCAACACCACCATGCCCACAGAGGAATGCTCTAGCTCAAGGAAATAGCAGAAGAAATCCTATCCCCTCAGAAGAAATTTATGTCCTGCGATCTCGTGCCAATAATCCAGCACTTTTACCCCAACCATGAGCTATAACTTTTACGGATGGGAGCTATTGGACAGAGAGCCAGCGCGGGGGTAGGTCCGGGAATGCCCGTAACGCAAACCCGAATTCCTATAAACATGAAAGCGACCTGAGAAATTAGTTGAGCTCAGCTCAAAGCTTGCACTCCAATCCACCGAACAACCTGCGTGATCATCTAAACACACAAAGAGGACAGTCAAATCATTTTGAAAATCTGAGCTATATCCAAAATGTGGGAGATTCGTCTATCGTATGTGACAATAGGAACATCCTGCCTAACTGAGCTCAAGCTTGGAGGGACAAAAACCCACCAGACATGCACAATAGGATGGGAGCAGGTAGCTAACTTCCAAATAACCTAGAGACAAAGGATCCCATCCTCAAATGGCTGGCCCTAATGGAGGAGCAAATGAAAAGGCTCTTGTTTGGAAAAAACATGGATGATTGTGATTCTGATGAGAAGCTCGAGCCTTTTGCTCCTCATAATGTAACAACTCTGTATCCCGTTGGTTTTTGGATGCTAACTATGCCCAAATATATCAAAACCACCGATCTATGCAACCACATTGGGATCTTCAACACTCTGATGATGGCCCACAACGTGAGCATCGACTTGCGATGTATTTTATTCCCAACAACATTAACCGGACCAGCCAAGCTATGGTCCAACAAGTATAAGAAACACTCAATCACCTTCTAGAAAAAGCTATCCTTTGAGTTCAAGAGATAGTTCCGAGCTGCTAAAGAGGTTTAAGTGGAGGCCGACTCACTGGCCAACATTAAGCAACATCTCGATGAGTCCCTGAAGGCCTACCTAAACCGATTAACTAATGTAGTGGCTCGAGCAAGAGACGCCGATGACAGTGCCAAGCTCATGGCATGAGAACAAGAATCACTGTAGGAGGAGATTTATAGAAGGAGCTCCAAAGGAAAGGAGTGAAAACTATTGATGAATTTTTGGCTCGAGATCAAGAGTGGATAAACCTAGAAGAGGCATAATCTATTGTCGCATGAATCAGCCAGACCCTCGTTCAGCTCGCTGGAGTGATGACGAATGCTGCAACTATGGCTTAGCCCGTTACCCAGAATAACCAGTGTAACGTCCAAAATTACCTAATAAGGATTATGGCCTTGATTAGGGGGCCAGGATGGCAAATTATGGAGAATTATTTGAATATATGTGATTTAATTATGAAATATGTGTTTATGTGATATATATGTGTATCATTATATGATTACGTGAGTTATATTATAATATGACTAGATATGCGTGTTTAGGTGTATTAAATATGCATGTGAGACCGTTTCTTATTAGAAGGAAATTTTCGTAATTTGGCCCGTTACAGGTATATTTGGAATATATGTGCATATATGTGACATATGTGTGAGACCACATTATTATGTTGATATATTTGGGTTACTCGGCATATGGCGGTCCTAGGGAGCAAGTTAGCGGGAGAGTCACAACAGGACCAAATATCCGACTCGGGGTGAGTCAAGGGGTATTTTGGGTATTTAGTACATTACCGGGATATCGGGTAATGGGGATAAAAATTCGAGGATATATTCGGAGTTTGTGAGATTAGGAGGGAATTTTGACCATTTTACCCTCGAGGACGTTTTTGGTACCCCGAGCTTCGGGATTTGCTCAGAGTTACTTGAACTCTAAGTAAGCTACACACAAACAGAAAAACACTTAGAACTCGATCAGCTCTTTCTTTCTCTCTCCCAACTGTTCACTCTCTCTCACATATTCATTGAGATTTCTTATGATCTAAGGGGAATCGAAGCTACCTTAGGCTCGGGATTGCTTGGGGAAATGCTTAGCATTGTTTTGGCAGCAGAGATTACCACTAAAGGCTCAGAACTGGGATCGTGCTTGAGGGTCGTTCTTATTATACGTTGAACTCGGACCTGAGGTAAGAAAACTGCACCTAGTACGTGTTAAAGGTGATTATATGAGTAATTAGGGCTCGACCCCATTAAGGAACATGGTTATTACTATGTTTGTATTTAATTGGTTGAGATATATGATTAATTAGTATTCTGTGTGATTACGGTTCGACCCTGTTAAGGAACATGGTTATTACTGTGTTTATATTTAATTGGCTGAGATATATGATTAATATGTATGCAAACTTGTATTATCTGAATTGTGCTTATCTGTATATGGTTTTCTATATCTGGTTACCTGTATATGGTTATCTGTTTATGGTTATCTATATATGGTTATTTGTATCTGGTTATTGGTATCTGGTTATCTGTTTATCTTGTTTTATGAATATCTAGTTAAAGCATTGACTTATTAGTCAAAAGTGGCAATAGCGCGTTGTGCGCTGGTCGAGAGGCTTAGGCCTAATCAAGGATGCACTATTTCGTTGGCCGACCCAATAGTCATTTGGAAAAACAAAGCGCTTAGCTAGCTCTATGGATATTTACTCAGAGCTAGGGCAAAGGGCCCTGGGTGACTGTACGGTCACTTAGCTAGGGCATAGGGCCCTGAGTTGAATCTATGGTCATCTATTCAGAGAAGCAGGCCCCAGAATGTTCCTATAATCATTTATTTCTAATTATATGCATGCATGAGTAGGTTATTACTGCTCGACATGCTAGATATGCATTTGGAATTTGTATTTATTGTTCATGTACTTGTTTATAATTTTCTTGTTGAGCCTTGGCTCACGAGTGCTGTGTAGTGAGGGTAAGGGGAAGGAAAAAGCTTGACCAGCCTTGAGTTGGAGAGCTTTGGTGGCGGCGTGTAATATGTGGCTGCCCGACCACCACAGTCGGGGTTATCTTGGAAGAACTAGGGTTGTATCCCTTATTTTGCCGCCTAGGTCGGGTTGACTTGTATTTTGACTTGTATATAACCTTTTAAAAACCTGTTTATGTTATTTTGGGATCCCATGTATATACTAAACTTTTAAATGAAAATGCAACATTTCCTTTTGACCAAAAATGTTAACCCTAACCCTTGTCATTAACCTTAGTTACACGTTTATAACCAAGAGACTTGATTAGCAAGTCTAGCACAATTTGTTATATTATTTTATAATATAATGTAATATTATATTATATTATAATATAATGTTTTAGATTAAATAAATGTGACAAAAAATGTCACATATTGTAACATATAATAGAGAGTTACAATATTTAGATATATGAGATATATCCAAATAATGTAACATATTTGGTGTTACAAATTTGTAACTTCCAAATATTACCCTTTATTGTGTAAATTTGGTGTTACACAATATTGAAATGAATTTCATAAAGCCATATGTGAAATGACTATTAGAGATATGATTTTAACCCCAATAATGTGTTTTGGGGGTTACAAAATCATTTGGGAGGGTTTGGAACCGTTTGGAAAAAAAACACATTTTTAACTGCTGAAAATGGTCAGTGGCCGCGACCACTGAATGTTGGTGGCCGCGGCCTGTGGGACAGAGAGTAGTGGCCGCAGCCACTAATGTCTCTGGCCGCGGCCACAGGCCAAAACAGACAATTTTTTCAGTTTTTTCAATCTTTGTTGAACGGCTCAGAAAACCCAAATAACTCCCAAATCTCATTTTTAATTCCATATTAATCCAATTAAACATTTGTAATAGCCATGGGGGTTGGTGGAATTTTAAATTCAAAGGGTGTCTCTAAACTCTATAAATAGGAGCCTATAGCTCACTTGAAAGACACAACATTTCTATCCATTAGAGCACTTGGCTAGAAACACCTTGAGGCTTGATAATTCCAGAAAGCATTTCCAATATCTGAGAGAGATCCCTTAGTGCTTGAGTTAGGGGGAAATAAGCTTTTGGACAAAGGTTTTAAACCTTGTTCAAGTTGGTGATCCCCAACCCTCTTCACTTAGGTTGTGTAAGTGAGATTTTACTTGTATTTCTGTTCTTCACTTTATTCTATTGCCTTTCTTTTTATTCTCTTGTTCTATTTACTTATATATTTTGTTTAAGAGTTGTAATCTTCTATCACCTTTATTTTACTTGTAATCTTTTGCTTAGAGTTGTATTCTCACTATTCTCTTCTTCTTCATCATCTTCTTCCTTTTCGTTGTTTATTTGTAATTTTCAGTTATAGAGTTGTAACTTTATTTAATCAATCAATATTTTATTTGTAATATGATTGCATAGAGTTGTAATATTCTTACCTATTTCCATTGAGGCAATCTAATTTTTCCTAACACTATTTAAAGTACACAATGTAACGGTCTTGGATTAGGAGAACGTTACAACTTGGTATCAGAGCTGTCAAGGTTTAAGTGTTCCTAAAGACTGCCCAGGCATGTATACTCACCACTAAAGACAAGCTCGACTCAGGGTTTGGTAACTATTTATGTGATTAACTGCTTAACTATTTAAATGAATGTAAATGCCTTATCGACATGCCTTATTAGGGAGCATGAGGTTATCTGATAGGGCCATGCCTCTTGATTGAAATGTGCATTATAGAGAGATGCTTATTAGCGCTATGATTGATTATAAATGTTAAAGAAATGCTTATTAGCGCTGTTAATTGCAAATAGGCCAGGAAATGCTTATTAGCATTGTTAATACTAGTAGGGATTAAAGAACATGCTTATGAGAATTGCCATACATGTACTGAACATGCTTATTTCCATCATTAATTTCTTATGAATGCCAGAAATGCTTATGAGCATCGCTATTTTCTGATAAATATCAGGAAGTGCTTATTAGCACCATGATTTAATATATTTTGTGTTGGCATGCTTATTAGCAGTGCATATGGTTGTTTGTTTGGTCTTGGACCACTAGGCAGCAAGAGGTATAGTTATTACTTACCTAACGACCAAATTGATCACTGCAGAGTGGGACAGTTGTCAATATGCTTCCTCGAAGGTTAGAGAGGTTGACTGGCCAAGAAATACAGGCCAGGGAAGAGAATGACAGGTCCTGGTCCTATCGCCAGCTCTAGAGAGCTGGCAACACGTGCTTGCTGATATGCAAGCTAGGTTGCAGAGGCAAGAAGATGAGATTCGCCTCTTTAGACAGCAACATGTTCCAGCAGGGAACCTATAGCCCATAGTACTAGCAGTGATACAGCTAGCGGTACCAACGATAGCACAACCTTAGGTAGTGGAAAACAGATGGGAACTCCTGTATGAGAGGTTCAGGAAATAACACCCTCCAATTTTTGAGGTCAGCTCAGACCCAGTGAAGGCTGAGCAATGGATGACAATGATAACCGCCATCCTGGATTTCATGAGGGTGGGCGGTATTGAAAGAGTGGCCTGTGCCCCTTATATGTTTCGGGAGGGTTCCCAAATATTGTGGGAGCTGGTATCCTAGACTAGTAATGTAAATACTATGGAATGGGAAGAATTCAAAACTCTGTTTAATGAGAAATACTACAACGACGTAGTTAGAGTTGCGAAGGCCGAAGAGTTCGGCAAGTTACTTTAAGGCAACATGCCAGTGACCGATTAAGCTTTGAAGTTTGACAGATTGGCAAAGTTCACCGTGGATCTGGTGCCCACTGATGGGACCAGAAGGGAGAGGTCTCTCTGTAATTCCCTGGTTACCCCAGAACAGTTACAATGATCGTTGAACCAGAAATTTGACTCGCTACCTGAGTCCTTTGGTTAAAAACGTGCCCTAAGTGTTATTAATAGGCTAAGGTGGAAAAACCAATCAAAAGGAAAGGATATATTTTATTTAATACATAAAACTGTACATGGGCCCATAAAAAAAACATTCACAAGTTATTTACAACTCAAAATGGTCATTACTGTTTCAAATTTACAAACCCGCCGACCTAAGAGGCAAAAATAGGGTAAACCCCCTAGTTCCTCTAAGAACTCCTTGGCCGTGGTGGTCAAGCGGCCACATATGTACACATCACCACCTAAGCTCTCCACTCAAGGCTTGGTGAGCTTTTCTTTTCCTTTACCTGCACCACATAGCACCCATGAGCCAAGGCCCAGCAAGAAAACACAATATAGCATGATATAATATCAATAATGATCGTAATCATTAAGAACTTTTAGTCCAAAAAAGGTAAGTGACAGAGGAAAACTCACTAAGGTGGGTACAACTCCCTTTAACCATGTGACGATAGGGTCACCAGGCTTAACAGATAAGTGAACCTTTCACTAGCTTAAATAGGATAGGTGCATGGTGACTAGTCACCAACATAACCTTCCTCATGACCATAGAGTCATAACCCTGGAACATCGTTCCCTAGCCATGTGACAAATGGTCACCTGGGCCTTAGGCCCTGGCTCTGAGTAACTAGCTTAGACTAGTCAAGTGCTTATAAGTTTCATCGACCTTAGGGTCGGTCTAGCATTAATGCCTTAAAGTAATTCAATGCTGATATCGATTAGATCTAATCTTCATTCGGCCCTGCGTTCAGAACGCTTATGCCGTTTCTGACTCTTAGGTCAGTGATACGCGACCAGTGCCGTCCCTGACTAATCAGTGCCATACACAAGTATACAATATCCACTAGCATTTAATATGCAATCAATGTCCACATTTATCAACCAACATGCCTCAACAACAATCATGCATGTCATATACACAGGGTGTAGTTTTCTTACCTCCTGTTCGAGCGAGGAATGTAATAAGAACGACTCCTGAGAACGATCAACCTTTTAGTTCCTTAACGGTTACCTAATCACAACCAATTATAACCTTCATTAATGAAAACCAACATTGAAAGGGTCTTAACCTAAACCCCACTCTTGGGACCTCGAAACATGCCCACACGGTGAGTAGATTCGATCCCGGGCCTTAAGGATTGAAACCCCGAGCCAAAAACCCTTAAAAACACTCAAAACGGGATTCTGGAGGAACAGAGAAGCACTACAGTGCTGCTCCCCAGTGCCCCAGCGCTATAATCAGAACCCCCAACTGCCCAGAAGCCATCCGGTGTACTGTTATAGCGCTACCCCCAGAACAACACTCCCTTGAAACCTTCTTCTTCCACTCCTGCGATTCCTACTCGATTCCAATGCTTCCAAATCCCATTTTTGATGCCAAATGAACCCAATAACAATCCTCACATACCCCAAACATTACAACCATAAGAACCCTAGCCAAAACTCCCAACAAAACAAAGCATCCATCCTTGAAATCCCAACTACAAATCAGAACTAAAATAGGGCAAACCAGGAAATTCAATGGCTAGAAACTTACCTCAAACTCAAATTATGATGCTCTTCAATGGTGGAACACTCTCCCAAAATCCCAAGGCTTACTTCCCAAGCTTGAATCCTCAAGAATGGCTCAAAAATCACAAAAAAAGCTGAAGGAAAGAAGGTACGGGAGAAGCTTCAAGTGATACTCTGTTTTTCTCTTCTTTCACAGCCTAAAATGGCTTATATCTATCCTAGGGGTGAAAAGACCAAAATACCCCTAGGTCAATTAAGGGTTTCTAAAGACTCCCAAGGGAAAAATTGGTATTTCCCACTTATCTCGTTAATTATAATTAATGCTCTCCAATTTCCGCTATTCTCGATAATCTCAAACACCAATAATTCATATCACGTTACCCTTTAATTCCCGGCAACGCTCTAATAATTAAAATCACCCCGAGACTCATCCCGAGCCTCGAACTTAAACCTGTTATGACTAGACCGCTAACTAATATTCCATGATCATCTCATGCCGAATAACTCGAACAAACCCACATTATAATGTGGTCTCAATAATATGTCACCGACATGCATACAAATATACAATTATGCCCTCAACGGGCCAAATTACCAAAATATCATAATAATCAAATATGGACCCACATGCATGCATATAACATCATATTATAATATAATTCTCATAAACATGCATATTATCATTTAATGGCGTAATTAAACAATTATGGCCCTCCCGACCTACTAATCCAGCCATTAAACCGCATTAGGGATTCTAGGGCATTACAACTATCCCCTCCTTACAGAAATTTCATCCTCAAAATTTACCTGAACAGCTCGGGATACTGACTCTGCATATCTGACTCCAACTCCCAGGTCACTTCCTCGACCTTGCTGGTCCTCCACAATACCTTAACCAAAGGTATCATCTTATTCCTGAGGACCTTATCCTTTTTGTCAAGTATCTGGACTGGCTGCTCCTCAAAGGAGAGATCTGGCTCAAGCTCCAGATACATACCACCGAAGTGCTGAAACATGAAACACATTATGCATGGCTGACAACGCCGGAGGCAAAGCCAATCTATAAGCCACTTGACCAACCCTCTCTAGGATCTCAAATGGACCTACAAACCTAGGGCTCAATTAGCCCTTCTTCCCAAACCTTCTCACCCCTTTCCATGGCGAGACTCTAAGGAAGACATAGTCTCCCACTTGGAACTCCACGTTCCTGCGCTTGGGATCTGCATAACTTTTCTGCCTACTCTGAGAAGCAAGCATCTGAGCTCTAATCTTCTCAATAGCCTCACTGGTCCTATGAACTGCCTCAGGACCTAAGTATCTCCTTTCACCTGCCTCATCCCAATAAATGGGAGACCTACACTTCCTACCATACATCATCTTATAAGGTGCAACTCCAATGGTAGTCTGATAACTGTTGTTGTAGGAGAACTCTATCAAAGGTAGATACTTACTCCAAGATCCATCAAAGTCCAGCACACATGCTCGCAGCATGTCTTCCAATATTTGGATCGTCCTCTCAGATTGCCCATCTATCTGAGGATGATAAGCAGTACTGAACTTCAATTGTGTCCCCATGGCCTTCTACAAACTCCCCCAGAACTTAGAAGTAAAAGTAGGGTCCTAATCTGACACGATCGACCTAGGCGCTCCATGGAGGCTCACGATCTCTCTCACATAGAGATCTGCATACTGGTCAACTGTATATGTAGTCTTCACTGGCAAGAAGTGAGCTGACTTGGTGTAGCGATCCACTATCACCCAAATAGAATCATGCTGACCAACAGTCCTGGGTAAGCCCACCATGAAATCCATCGTGATGTCCTCCCACTTCCACTTTGGGATATCTAGAGGCTGCAATAACCCTGTCGGCCTCTAATGCTCAGCCTTGTCCTACTGACATGTCAAGCACTTAGCCACATACTCTACTACATCTCTCTTCATCCCTGCCCACCAATACAACGATCTCACATCCTGATACATCTTCGTGGTGCCTGGATGCAAAGAGTAAGGTGTAGTATGAGATTCATCCAGATTCTCTCGCCTCAAAGAAGTGTCTAATGGAACACATATCCGCCTTTTGTATCTCAGCAAGCCTAACTCAGACACTGTATAATCTCTAGATGCTCCATCCAGAACATCCTCTCTAATCTTGATCAGCTGTGGATCACTCAACTGACCTTCCTTCATTCTCTCCAACAGCGTAGACTGTAGCGTAATATTAGCCAACTGGCCCACCAACAACTCTATACCAGCTCTGGTCATATCATCTGCTAAATCCCTGGCTATCAGCCTCATAACATAAATCAGTCTCGGACACTTCTGGCTTAAAGCATCAGCTACCACGTTGGCCTTTCCTGGATGATACAGAATCTCACAGTCATAATATTTTACTAAATCTAGCCAACACCTTTGTCTCATATTTAAATCTTTATGGGTGAAGAAGTATTTCAGGCTCTTGTGGTCTGTATAGATCTCACACTTCTCTCCATAAAGATAATGCCTCCATATCTTTAAAGCAAAGACCACCGCCGCCAACTCTAAATCATGACTGGGATATCTCTTTTCATACTCCTTCAACTGACGAGAAGCATAAGCAATTACTTCCTTTGACTGCATCAAAACACAGCCCAAAACCTGATGAGAAGCATCGCAATAAATCACAACTTCTCCTGATCTATCAGAAGACTCAGAATTGGAGCTGTAATCAATTTCTGCATCAGTTCCTCGAAGTTGTTCTCACATTTATCTAACCACAAAAATTTCTGACTCTTGCGTGTCAGCTCAGTCAATGCAGTAGCTATCTTTGAGAACCCTTCCATGGAACGCCTATAATAACCTGCCAATCCAAGGAAACTTCTAACCTTAGAAGCATTCTTTGGCCTTGGCTAATCTCTGACCGCCTTAATCTTTGCTGGATCTACTTTAATCCCCTCCTTACTGACAATGTGCCCAAGAAAGGATACCTGAGATAACCAGAACTCACATTTCTTGAATTTTGCAAACAATATGTGTTCCCTCACTCTCTATAGACCAACCTCAGATGCTGCTCATGCTCTGACTCAGACTGAGAATATACCAGAATATCATCGATTAAGACGATCACAAACTGGTCCAGATAATCCTTGAACACTCGGTTCATTAGATCCATAAACGCAGCATGGGCATTAGTCAATCCAAAAGACATGACTAAGAACTCATAATGCCCATACTTGGTACGAAAAGCAGTCTTCGGTATGTCTCCCTCCTTGACCCTCAACGGATGATAACCAGAACGAATTATTATCCTCAAACTGATGGCCAGCCTCAGAGGACTATCCAGATATTGGAGGACATACTAAGAGCAAGTGTATTGGACTTTGAAGGGTCCTGGAGTAAATATTTGCCTATGATATAATTTTCCTATAATAACAGCTACCAGTCGACCATTGGAGTGGCATCTTATGAGATGTTGTATGGTAGGAAGTGTAGATCGCCCATTTACTGGGATGAGATGGGTGAGAGGAAATATTTAGTCCCGAGGCAGTTCAGAGGATCATTGAGGCTGTTGGAAAGATTAGAGCTCGGATGCTCGCGTCTCAGAGTAGACAAAAAAGTTATTCATACCCAAAGTGGAGGAACGTAGGGTTCCAAGTGGGAGACTATGTCTTCCTTAGGGTTTCACGACTGAGAGGGGTGAAGAGATTTGGGAAGAAAGGAAAGTTGAGCCCTAGGTTTGTTGGACCATTTGAGATCCTAGAGAGGATCAGTCAGGTGGCCTATAGGTTGGCCGTACAACCGACACTGTCTAGTGTGCACAATGTATTTCATATTTCCATGTTTAGGAAGTATGTATCAGATGAGACTCATGTGTTAAGTTACAAGGATCTGAAACCAAAGATAGATTTATCCTATGAAGAGTAACCAGTTCAGATTTTAGACAGGAAGGACATGGTCCTAAGGAACAAGACTATACATTTGGTTAAGTTATTATGGAGGAACAACATGGATGAGGAAGTGACCTGGGAGCTAGAGTGAGATATGTGGGATCAGTATCCTGAGCTGTTCAGGTAAAATTTTGAGGACGAAATTCCTATAAGGAGGGGATAGTTGTAACCCCCCAAATTACCTAATAAGGCTTAGGACCTTGATTAGGGGGTCAGGATGGAAAATTATGGAGAATTATTTTCATATATGTGATTTAATTATGAAATATGAGTTTAAGATATATATATGTGTATCATTATATGATTACGTGAGTTATATTATTATATGACTAGATATGCATGTTTAGGTGTATTAAATATGCATGTGAGGCCATTTCTTATTAGAAGGACAATTTTCGTAATTTGACCCGCTACGGGTATATTTGGAATATATGTGCATATATGATTGAGACCACATTATTAGGGATATTTTGGGTATTTAGTATATTTTGGGAATAAGTATTTGAGGATATATTTGGAGTTAGTGAGATTAGGTGGGAATTTTGGGAATTTTGACCATTATACCCTCAAGGACGTTTTTGGTACCCCGAGCTTCGGGATTGCTTAGAGTTACTTGAACTCTAAGTAAGCTACACACAAACAGAAAAACACTTAGACCTCTATCAGCTCTCTCTCTCTCTCCTAACCATTCACTCTCTCTCACATATTCTTTGAGATTTCTTGAAATCTAAGGGGAATCGAAGCTAGCTTAGGCTTGGGATTTTTTGGGGAAAGGCTTAGTGTTGTTTTGGTAGCAGAGATTACCACTAGGGTCTCGAAACTGAGATCTTGCTCGAGGGTTGTTCTTATTATACGTTGCTGTAACGCCCTACTTCCATTAGAGCCGTTACCATGTGATTTTAAAATGTGCCATTAGCTTGCTAATTGAAGTATTAGTCCAAAAAGTGTGGTTAATTGAAATAAAAACTCATTTAAATAAGATTTTGGTGTAAAAATTTGGCCATTCATTTAAATCATGAAAAGGTTACAATGGGATCCCAAAATACTGTTTAGATTCTATTTACAACTCAAAAAGTTACCTTACAGTCGACCTAAGCGACAAAATCAACATTTATAACCCATTCCTCAAAATACCCCAGTCGTGGCGGCCAGGTAGGCCAAACATGTACGCACCACTCTAGGCCCTCCAACTCATGGTTAATCGACCTTTTCCTTGCCCTTACATGCACCACAGAGCACCCATGAGCCGAAGCCCAGCAAGAGAACCTGAAAGCACAACATACAATAATTTATCTCAACACATAAATACTTAATCAAAGGCAATAAACAATCTACAAATTGTTATTGCAATACACAATGGCGCAAAAACACAACAACATCACATTATGGCAGTATAACAACAAATAAGTACAACAACATAGCATCATAGCAGTATAACAACAATTAAGCACTATAGCATAGCATCTTAGCACTACAGTATCACAACAACGATCTCCTCCACTTGAGGTGCGCTTTCAGGCACCAGGTTCACGATCTTAACCGAATGGGTGTGTACAACACCCTTAGAGGGTCTAGCCCTAGCGACCTGCATTTAGCATGCTTAATGCCGATTCCTACCCATTGCCGCTTCTAGCTCTTGCTGCTTTCGACGCTTGCCGATCAGTCACAATCACATATATGACATAACAACTGTTGTACCCTGATTTTAGCATGAGTTCACTCTCTCAGCTAGGGTACAACTGGTAGGTAAGTATAACCAAGTAGAATATTTGATTATTAACCATATGAGCAGCTCGAGATTCATAATTGCCAGACCTAATATTAGGCATCCAGAATTCATTACGAGCTAATAGTAAGATAGCTGTCAAACACGAGCTCGGAGTCAGATAATTGTCCAAACATGAGCTCGGGTGAGATATGCAGCTCGTGATGACTTAGACATAATGCATACAGAAGGATCCCAAGAGTCGTGGATTCTTTATTCGCACATTAATGACCAAGATGTATCGTATTTATGTCATTTATTACCCAAGATAGCAGGAACATATTTATTATGTTATCAAATCATATCCCAATGTAAATGGGAATAATCTGTATTAATCATAAACCATATGTATAATTACGCAGTTTATTTACACAGTTACCAAAATCTATCCATGGAATTCCCCTATAAATACTGGGAATATTGGACCGGAAAAGGGACCATTATTCTGTATTACCGAAACTCTAGCAAAGTAGAGAGAGAAATAGTAATAATATTGACTCGTGGACTGGGTGGATTTTAACCACTGAACCACGTAAAAGTTCTATGTTTTTGAGTGAGTTCTTGTTATTTCATTACGGTTTAATATTAAGCGCTAATCTACCCTTTTTATTTCTTATTATCTCGTTGGCGAAAAACTGTGTCAACAACAGCTATAATCAATACACATGACACTACACACCACATAGTTCTATGGGTACAAACAGTTCTCTCACCTTGTGTCCTAAGCTGGGACCCAAAGCAATCCCGAGCATGATTCCTAATTTCGAGCCTGAACAATAAAACCTAGTTACAACGCCATAACAAATAGACATCCATCAATTCCTATCCAATTAATAACTTCAGATTAAAATACTAGTCTTAGAGCACTCGAATTCTACTAAACTGGGTAATAGAATCCTTCTCGAGCCTTAAAATTTGGGATCCCAAGCTTAAATTCCCAATTTGGTGATTTTCCCTAATTTGAGCCGCGACTCAGTCCCTAGGGCCGTGGCTTGCTGCCAGTCAGAGAGCTCGACTCTCTTATTTGGTGGACACGGGCCACGGCGCGCCTCAACATGCACCACGATGCCTGGGAAAAAATAAAGGCTCCCAAGCCTTTTTGTTCATACGGGCTGCAGCTCGAACCTACGAACCCATAAATCCCCTGCATTTTCAAAATCCCAAACCTCCTGAAATTATATCTAAACTTATTCTAAGGTCAGAATCAAGTCCCTCATTAACTCTTCTACACTTTAAACAATACTTGCACCCTAGAAGGCTAACTATATCACTCAATTCAAACCAAATTCAACTTAAGCCTAGAACTAGACTAAGTTTTATTCTTACCAGAATTTACCAAAAGAAACATGGAAATATTCTTACCTCTGTGATGATTTCAACCTGAGCTAATTCCCCAACACTTTTAGTTTGCTTTCCCCAAGTTCCCAGCTTAAATTCATAGCCAATTTCTCAAGGAGTTCCCAAAAGCTTCATGCACACCATTGAGAGGGAGAGAGAGAGAGAGCCATCAGAGGGAGAGAGAGGTAGGCTGAGGGTTTCTATTTTTTCTTTCCTTAGTTCTAGTGCCCTATTCAGTTGATGGCTATCCTTAATTACATAATGTCCAAAGTACCCTTAAGTGTATCCTTAATCCCTTAATGCCACCAAGAACAATCCCATCATTTGCCATATCCCGCTAATTCCTCGAGTGTTCCTATAATTCCCCAACATACTCAAATGATCACTAAATCGCTACCCGTTACCCGGTAATCTCAAACACACACTATGTGCCCATAATACCCCTAGGCTCACCCCGAGCCGAGTACTCGACCCCGTTGTGACTATTTCGCTATTCCACTCCCTAGGTCCGTCTCACATTGCACATAACAAATATATCACCACAATATTGTGGTTTCAGGCTAAAATACATATAATTCACATTTATGCCCTCAACGGGCCAAAATTACAATTATGCCCCTATTGATCAAAATGGGCCCACATGCATATTTAATTCACCTAAACATGTGTTTCTAATCACATAATCATTTAATCTACATAATAACATAATTAAATCAATTATTGCCCTCCTGATATGCTAATCAAGGCACTAAGCCTTATTAGCAATTTTGGGACGTTACAACTATCCCTTCTTTATTAGAGTTTAGTCCTCAAAGTTTATTCACACATCTCAGGATACCAATTTCGCAGCCCTGACTATAACCCCAGAATCAGGTCTTTTACCTTGCCACTACCTGCAACATCTTCACAAGAAGGATAGTTTTAATATGTAAGTCTTTATCTCTTGTGTACAGAGTTCCACTAGCTTTCCCTTGCACAATAAGTTCCCCTGAACTTCCAGGACCTCTTCACCCGGTCAGGGGTAGTACTCACACTTTTTCCCTTAACATTGGCAACAGTAATATCTCAAGAGCCTCTACCCATGCTAGGGTAAGGCTAAACTGTAGGCCGCTGGCCTAGTTCTTGTTAGGATCTTTCAGATTTATCTAAATCTAGGGTCAAAATTATTTTTTCCTTCCCAAACTCCTTTACCTTTCTTAGTCCACAATATTCAGAGAAGCACAACATCTCCAATCTTGGAACCCTATGTTCCCATACCTAAATTGCAAAATTTATATTCTTTAGTAAAGTAGACACTCTGCCCTAACCATCCTTAATAATTTCACTGGTCCTTCAACCCACTCTGAACTAGAATACTTCCAGTTCCTGGTTTCACTTTTCCCGGAATTAGTATTTCTTGTTTCTTATCTTATAGTGTCTTACTCAGAGCCACTCTAGCTGTCTATCGACACTCATCATTGTGACAGTCCATTCCAGGGACTGCATTTACCTCGAGGTATCAAAACTCACATATTCGAAGTAGAACACTTAGAATTTGAGTTATTCCTTCAGGTTATCCTTTGTCTAAACTCCAAATCCCAACCTTATACTCATTATCCTCTATGACCCTTTTCCCGAACCTGGAAACGTAAGGGTCTCAATCTAAAACTATCGACTTTGGTGGTCAGTGGGGGTGTATGGTCTCCTTTCATATACACTCCCTCTTTTGATATCTCACTCACACCAACCATAGTGTGTTAACCCAATAGGTCAAGTCACAACTTTCGTATCCACTCACCTCATCTGCAATATGAGGTTATTCACCTTTAGGGTCCATAATTATATCCCTTTACGCTAAGTTCAAGATACTTTAGAGTCATAACAACCCTTCTGGCTTCTGATTATCATCTCTTACTTACTAAACGATTAGGTCGTGCGCCTCCTTGTATACAAATGGTAGTCTTAACTGTTAGGAAAAATTAGATTGCCTCAATGGAAATAGGTAAGAATATTACAACTCTATGAAATAATATTACAAATAAATATTGATTGATTAAATAAAGTTACAACTCTATAACTGAAAATTACAAATAAACAAAGAAAAAGAAGAAGATGATGAAGAAGAGGAGAATAATGAGAATACAACTCTAAGCAAAAGATTACACGTAAAATAAAGGTGTTTGAAACAAAAAAGAAGATTACAACTCTTTAACAAAATATACAAGTAAATAGAACAAGAGAATAAAAAGAAAAGCAATAGAATAAAATGAAGAATAGAAATACAAGTAAACTCTAACTTACACAACCTAAGTGAAGAGGGTTGGGGATCACCAACTTGAACAAGGTTTAAAACCTTTGTCCAAAAGCTTATTTCCCCCTAACTCAAGCACTAAGGGATCTTTCTCAGATATTGGAAATTCTTTTAGGAATTATCAAGCCTCAAGGTGTTTCTAGCCAAGTGCTCTAATGGATAGAAATGTTGTGTCTTTCAAGTGAGCTATAGGCTCCTATTTATAGAGTTTGGAGGCACCCTTTGAATTTCAAATTCCACCAACCCCCATGGCTGTTACCAATGTTTAATTCGATTAATATGGAATTAAAAATGAGATTTGGCAGTGTACGCCCTGATTTTCCCACGGGCTGATTAGCAGGCCGAGCTTCGGACTAATCATGGTTAGTCCATAAACATCCCCCAGGTCGGAGATCCTGTCTTGAGGTCGTACCCCCTTAGCTCGAGGAATCCTCAAGGACTCGCCAAGACTCCCAAGACTGGAGCGAGGAATCGAAAGGCCGAAGGTCGGGTCGGGTGCACAGCTCATGGTACGAGCTGGATATGGAGGCCATGACCCTTTGTAAAGTCAACACACGCAAGATAAACGTGCATATATCTGACATCACGTGTCCGATATCTCCCTGACGTCTCGGACATGCTGCAGGAACGTGCGTGTTCAGACACCCACGGCTGGGTTGGGCCGTGCGGCCCATTATCTTCTTATCTATCGATTTGACCATACTTATGTGTCAGGTTTACGAATTAATCATGAATGTCACAGAGTTGATATGACAAATAAGAAGGTCACATGATGACCTCCTTACCAACTTCCAGGCGCCTTCTCCTATAAATATGGAGACCCTGGGAGTTGATAGGGGTTGGAACAAATAGTCTCTGGAGAGACATACTTTGTAACAAAATACCCAGAATATATCAATAATATTGACTAGTGGAGTAGAAGGATTTTAACCTTCGAACCACTTAAAAACGTGTCTCGAGTCACCTATTTCATTCACTAAGATCTTATATCTGTTACGGTTCTATATTTGGCACTAATCCTCTTCTCTCTCTCTCTTAATTACCTGTTGGCGAAGAACCGCGTCAATAGTTTGGTGCTTTCATTGAGAGCAAGTTCGATTAGTGCTGCTAAAAACATCTAACTATGGTGACTACTTGATCTAGGCATGGCAACGAGACAGAACAACATGATGGGCAGAAGGCTCATCATACTGCCATCCCTGAGGAACAAAATCCTGAAGTCCAGCAGCGGCCAGGAAAGCAGCCGGCGGGCCAAGACGATACTGGTAGTTCGGCGCCCCGGCCCCCTAATCCGAACCCGTGTTATTATACTGCGGTGGAGATGGAGAACGCTCAGCTGAGGAGCCAGTTAGCAACTGCTAGTCGGCAAATCCAGGATATCCTGGCCCGATTACCCCCTCTCACAACCAACGTTAATGTTGGAGAGACGCAAGGTGAGGCTCCTAAGTCTCGCCGGGGTAATCGATCCAGGCATAGCCGTTCGGATAAACTTCCAGCAGCCAACTCCACCCCTTCATCGCACCATCGAGACGCAAACCTCGGGGAAATGCCTGGGACCGGACAACAGCAATACAGCCGTTCAGTTAGGACGTCGACTCCTAGCTCTCAACCATCCTCGAGGACGCCCAGGAGAGCTCAAGGAAATTCCTGGAGGAGATCCGGGGAGGGCCCACGACGTCAGCCCGTCCCCGAAGACCGTCCTACGCCTCGTTCAGATCGCCCGGCGCGGGACCAGCAAGTTGGCAGGGCCAAAAGGCCCCCACCAAATTTAATCCGTCCAGACGGAACCAGGATCACTTCTCCAGTCAGGCATCCTCCATCTCCGATCAGATATCCGTCTCCTCCTCGGCCCGTTCGAGACATCCCAGCTTACGGGAATAGTAGGAGAAACCCACCATTAGCGGGACCTTCCTGGCGTAGCAGGGCGCCGGAAGAAAGCTCAGGTCCTCACCACCAAAGACGGACTCCAAGCCTATCCAGCAGGAGTCATTGGACCGGCAGTCGCTGGAGTGATCTCTCTGGAGGAGACCTACGTCAGCGACTAAGTTTGGCACAAAGCCACCAGACCACCCAGGGAGGCGACCTTCGAGATCACCTCAACTCTCACAGAGAGGATCGAGCTAGGGATGGTAGTCAGGCTCACTCGAGGGGGGGGGGGGGGGGGCGATCCGAAGTACATAATGGAGGGAATGCCCCAAACAACCTATCTCAAGATAGGAGGGGCAATAACCCACCTAATATGTACAATGGATCCGGAGCTGTTGAACAGCCCCGGAATAATCAAGGATCTCAGGACCAAACCCTCGAGCGCTTAACTCAGATGGAGGAACTGATGAGGAAGCGCCTGTCAGAAAAGGAGAAAGACGAATATGATTCGGGAGATGAGATGGAGCTCTTTGCCCCCAACATGGCAGCGACGGCATACCCATCTGGTTTCCGTATGCCTCACTTATCAAAGTTCAACGGGGACGGAGATCCATCGGACAATTTAGGGATGTTCAACACCCTAATGATGGCCCATAACATTGGCCCGGAGCTGAGATGCTTGATCTTCCCTTCCACACTGACCGGACCTGCCAGACAGTGGTTCAAGCAAAGTAAAAGATAGTCGATCAGCTCCTGGAAGACCTTCTCAGCTGACTTCAAAAGGGCATTCCGCGCCTCCCAGGCCGCCCGTGTTCAGGCCGACTCCCTGGCCAATGTGAGGCAGCAGCCCGGTGAGACGCTGAAGGCCTACCTGGGCAGATTCGCGAACTTCGCTGCCCGAGCTAGGGACGCTGATGAAAGCTCCAAGCTCATGGCTATGAGAACCGGAATCCTTGTCGGAGGAGATCTCTGGAAGGATATACAAAAGAAGGGAGTCAATTCGGTCAACGAATTCCTTAATAGGGCCCAAGAATGGATAAAATTGGAAGAAGCCGAAGCCTCAGCCGTGGGAACCAGCTAGGTTCTCGAGCATCCCGTTGGAGTGGGGACGGAGGTCGTGGTAGCGACCCCAGACGTCACACAGAACAACCAGCCCGGTGGAAGCAAAAGAAAGGGGAATGGCGAAAACAATCAACACGACCAAAAGAAGAATAAGTCTGTAGACAAGTTCAAGCCCGTGTTCACGACATATACCGAACTCACTCAGTCAAGGGAAAGTATTTTCCTGGCCAACTCTACTCGGGTCCCCTGGAAGAGGCCGGAACCATTGAAACACCACAAGGGAAAGAGAGATACTTCCAAATTCTGCCGTTTTCATAACGACTCCGGACACAATACCGATGATTGCAGGCATCTCAAAGATGAAATAGAGACTCTCATCCAAGCCGGCCCCTTGGCTCAATACTCACGGAACAGGGTTCCAGCAAGTTGACCTGCTCCGGAAGCTCCGGCCAGTCAGCCCCGGACTTGGATAGATCAGGACGTCCCTCCTCCCGTGGTCGGAGGAGAGATATTCACCATCTCTGGAGGTCCGCATATGGATGGCACGAGCAGAGGCACCTAGAAGAGATACGTGAATGAACTAAAAGCCCACAACGGAGTGGAGTTTGTCCCGGAGCAGCGTCAGTCAAAACAACAACGATTAGAGAAGCAACCGATCACTTTTACGGAGGAAGACGCATGCCATGTCCAGTTCCCTCATAATGATCCCTTGGTTGTAGCAGTCCAGCTCGCTAACCGGAAAGTAAGAAGGGTGCTGATAGACAACGGGAGTTCGGTGAACCTTTTATTCCGATCCACCTTAGAGAAGATGGGTCTGGCTGTCGCCGATCTAAAGGCAACCTCCATGATGCTGTATGGTTTTTCGGGAGAAGGATCGGCAGCGATAGGGACGATCGAGCTAGTGATCACCCTAGGAGAAGAGTCTCGGACAGTCTCTAAACTACTTGAGTTTGTGGTCATTGACTGCTACGCTGCCTACAACGCCATTTTGGGCCGACCTACGCTCATAGCTTTCGAGGCTGTCACTTCCATTCGACACCTCGCCATGAAATTCCTTACTTCAACAGGAATCTGCACCATCAAGGGCGATCAGCTCGCTGCCAGGGAATGCTACAACATTTCCATGAAGGGCAAAATCTAAAACCGGGCAGCTGGCTATGGCCATTTTGAGTGAAGAGGAATCCCAGGAACCCTTGGCGGCTCCTGAGATTGAAAAACCTTGAAACGCCAAAGGGGAAAGTGTCGCCCTTAGTGAGGACATTGACCCCCGGATAGGCGAAGACAGGTCCGAGCTCCAGGCTATTGAGGAGCTCGAGGAGGTGAACCTTGATCCACAAGATCCATCACGGATGGTCAAGCTCGGGAAAAACCTCTGTAACAAGAGGAAGACAGAGTTAATTATGTTTCTCCGGGCTAATTTAGATGTATTCGCATGGTCGCACGAGGACATGGTAGGCATCAGCCCGAGTGTCATCATGCACACACTCCACCTGGATAAAAGCATTCCTGCCAAGTCTCAGAAGCAAAGACGTTTAGGAACAACCCGAGCTGAAGCCCTAGAAGAAGAAGTGACCCGACTCAAAAAAAGTGGCTTCATCCGTGAAACCAAATTTCCAATTTAAGTCACCAATCCCGTGCTAGTTCCAAAGCCCAACGGGAAATGGTGGACTTGCATTGACTTCTCCGACCTGAATAAGGCCTGCCCCAAGGATTGTTTTCCATTGCCAAGGATCGATCAGCTGGTGGATGCCACGGCGGGGCACGAGCTCATATCCTTTATGGACGCGTACTCAGGCTACAATCAGATCGCGATGAATCCGGCGGACCAGGAACACACCAGCTTCATGACCCCGACTAATGTCTATTGCTACAAGTTCATGTTGTTCGGTCTGAAGAACGCCGGAGCTACCTACCAAAGGCTAGTAAACAGAATGTTCGCGGACCAGATCGGAAAGAACATGGAAGTGTATGTTGATGACATGCTCGTCAAGTCAAAGACTGCCGACAACCATGTTTCCAATCTGGGAGAATGTTTTAAAATACTACGAGAATATGGCATGAGGCTCAATCCCCAGAAATGCACTTTTGGTGTCGCATCCGGGAAATTCCTGGGGTTCATAGTTAATACCCGAGGAATCGAAGCAAACCCCGACAAGATCAGGTCATTGCTCGAGCTTCCTTCGCCTAGGTCGCGGAAAGATGTCCAAGGCTTGACAGGGAGAGTGGCCGCACTGAACCGGTTTATTTCCAAGTCAACCGATAAGTGTTTGCCCTTCTACAACCTGCTTCGGGGAAACAAGAAGTTCGACTGGACAGTAGAATGCGAAAGCGCATTCCTCGACCTGAAGGTGCATCTGGCTGAACCGCCTGTGCTATCCAAGCCCAAGGCCGGCGAGCCTCTTTTTCTCTACCTAGCTGTCACTCAGGATGCAGCTAGCGCCGTACTGGTACGAGAAGAGGACCAAGCTCAGAAGCCAGTCTATTACATCAGCAAGAGACTCCTCGGGGCAGAATCACGATACCCGCTGATGGAAAAACTGGCGTTCTGCCTAATTACGGCCTCGCGAAAGCTCAAGCCGTACTTCCAATCTCACTCGGTACACGTCATGACCGATCAACCTCTAAGGCAGGTTTTGCAAAAGCCTGAGGCATCGGGACGTTTATTAAAGTGGGCGATCGAACTCAGTCAGTTCGAGATTTTCTATACCCCACGAGCTGCCATAAAAAGTCAGGCCTTGGCCGACTTTGTGGCAGAATGCACGGGATTCCAGGAGAATCCAGCGGAGGACTCATCTCAGCTCACCTCGCCCCAATCATTATGGAAGATCTTTGTAGATGGTTCATCCAACGAAAACGGCTCCGGGGCCGGAATCATTCTGATATCCCCCGAGGGACATAGGTTCCACTCGGCACTAAGGTTCGGGTTTAAGGCCTCCAACAACGAGGCGGAATACGAAGCTTTGCTGGCCGGCCTAAGGATAGCCAGGGAGTTAAAGGCGAGCTCCGTCCAGTGCTTCAGTGACTCCCAGCTCGTGGTTAACCAGGTTCTGGGCGAATATCAAGCACGGGAACCCAAGATGGCTGCCTATCTGGCAAAGGTAAAAGCCGAGCTGTCCGCGTTTGGGCGAGGATCGATCGAACAGATACCTCGAGAACAGAACACCAATGCAGATGCTCTTGCCAAGCTCGCCACCTCGGGAGAGACAGAGACACTGGGGCTGGTGCCAATAGAATTCTTGGAAAAACCAAGTATAGAAGGATATCGGGTAGAGGTCGAGATGATCGACGCCAGGCTGACCTGGATAACTCCCATTCTTGAATATCTCATCGAGGGCAAGCTTCCCGAGGGACATAACGATGCGCAGCGAGTCCTATATCAAGCTCCGAGATATACGACACTCGATGGAGTGTTGTACCGACGTGGGCACTCTTTACCGCTCCTCCGGTGCGTTCTTCCAAGTGAAGCGAAGGCCATCCTGCAGGAAATTCACGAAGGATTCTGCGGAGACCACACTGGGGGGCAAAGCTTGGCCTTAAAGGTTCTCAGGCAAGGTTATTACTGGTTGACTCTGTCCAAAGACTCGATCTCATATGTGAAAAAGTGCGACAAGTGCCAGCGATTCGCTGCAGTTGCCCGAGCTCCTCCAGTCGAGCTAAAAATGATCTCGGCCCCTTGGCCGTTTGCCGTTTGGGGAATAGACTTAGTGGGCGCCCTGCCCACTGGAAAGGGCGGGGTCCGTTACGCCGTGGTCGCCATCGAGTACTTCACTAAGTGGGCCGAGGCAGAGCCATTAGCAACAATCACGTCTATAAAGGTGCTTGACTTCGTGATTAAAAGCATCATCTGTCGCTTCGGCCTGCCCAAGAAGATCGTCTCCGATAACGGCACTCAGTTCGACAGCGACCTGTTCACTGAGTTCTATGACAGACATGGAATTGTGAAAAGCTTCTCTTCCGTGGCCTATCCTCAGGCGAACGGCTAGGTCGAGGCTGTCAACAAGACTCTAAAGGCGAGCCTCACGAAAATATTAGACGAAGTAAAGGGAGTCTGGCCGGAACAGCTCCCCCAGGTCCTATGGGCATACCGGACCTCGCATCGGACTCCTACGGGTCATACTCCTTTCTCCCTAACCTTCGGGAGTGAAGCAGTCCTCCCCGTGGAAGTTAAGGTTCTGTCGCATAGAGTCCAGTCCTACGACCAAGGTCGGAACCATGAGCTCCTATGCCATTCCCTAGACCTAGTTGATGAAAGGGGAGAGGATTCGCAACTCCATCTCGCCCATTCTCAGCAGAAGATCACTCGCTACTTTAACACCAAAGTCAGAAAACGCGCCTTTAGCGTTGGCGACTTGGTCCTAAGAAGAGTTTTCCTGGCTGGAAAAGATCCAAAAGATGGAGTCTTGGGACCGAACTAGGAAGGTCCCTACCAGGTCATCGAAGTCATCAAGGAGGGAACTTATAAGCTATCTCGACTTGATGGAGGGACCGTCCCACGGACTTGGAACGCCGTCCACTTAAAGAGATATTATCAATGATCTACTTGTAAGGCCTGGAAAGCCACTTTCTATGTATTAGTAAAAATAAGCTTTTTACGCATATTTGCAATTGTAATCTTAAAGTAACCACGAAAGACCCTTTCCCAGTTACTTGGGGGGCATATGGTACCTGGATATAACCAGGTCTCCTTAACGACTTGGATGTTGATCCTTGTCTACGGATCGTTGCTCTTCTTAAAGAGCTTGAGATATGGATAAGGGTTAACGCTAACTAAGTCCTATCCTGGTTTTAACCGGGTCACAAAACTTAGAAGTTGATTTAAATCTATTTCTCCTTGTTCTTCTTAAAGAGCATGAGATAAGGATAAAAGTTAACACGAACTAAGTTTTCTAAATAAGTTCCTAGTTTTAACTAGGTCACAAAACTTAGAAGTTGATTTAAATCTATTTCTCCTTGTTCTTCTTAAAGAGCATGAGATTAGGATAAAAGTTAACACGAACTAAGTTTTCTAAATAAGTTCCTGGTTTTAACTGGGTCACAAAACTTAGAAGTTAATATAAATCCATTTTTCGTTGGTCGAGATTTGGGTAAAAGTAACACGAACTAAGTTTTCCAAATAAGCTCCTGGTTTTAACTGGGTCTCAAAACTTAGAAGTTGATTTAAATCTATTTCTCCTTCTTCTTCTTAAAGAGCATGAGATAAGGATAAAAGTTAACACGAACTAAGTTTTCTAAATAAGTTCCTGGTTTTAACTGGGTCACAAAACTTAGAAGTTAATATAAATCCATTTTTCGTTGGTCGAGATTTGGGTAAAAGTTAACACGAACTAAGTTTTCCAAATAAGCTCCTGGTTTTAACTGGGTCATAAAACTTAGAAGTTGATGTAAATCTATTTCTCGCTGCTCTTTTCAAAAGAGCTTGAGATAAAAATAGCGGTTAACACGAACTAAGTTTATCAAAAAGATATATATATATGTCGTAGCCAAAAGCATGAAAAAATATAAGTTAAAGGTGTAAAGAAAATTGTCTCGAGGTGAAAACACCTCATGCAAAGGTTACATACAAAAAAAAAAGAGGGGAACTTAAAAATACTCAAAAGCAGAAAGAAAAAGCGCCCTAGGCCCCGTCAGTCGGCCCTTTGGAGGTCGCCGTTTCACCCTGCTTCGCCGCGCCAGAGGCCTCCCCAGTTTCTGAAGGCGGTGCCTCCTTATCAAGGCGAGCTTGAAACTTCACCACCAAGGTCGCCCAAAGGCTCGGTGACATGAAGGAGAAGTCAGCCTCCGGGTTGAAAGCCCAGCAGTGATAGAACAGGTCCTGCAGGGACTGCTCCGATGTGACCCGTTCGGCTTCCAGGGCGGCCTGGACCTCAGTCTTCGCCGCCTCTAGATCTGTCTGCGAGGTGACAAGGGAGGTCTTGAGCTCCTGGACCTTCAGGCGGGTCTTCTCCAGATCGAGCTGGGTCTTCTCCAACTCGACCTTCGAGGTCGTCAGGGCATCCTTAGTCGCCTTAACCTCCTGAAGGGTGGCCTGGTGCTCGGTCCTCATGTCATCAAGCTGAGTTCTGGCCCTGATGATGCTCCGGTGAAGGGCGACGACACCCTACGAGGAATGGAAGATAAACTGGCTCAGAGGAAAAATAAGACGGAATATAATGGTAAAAGTTTTAAAAGAATAGGGCAGCTTACCGTTAGGGTCATGCTCATTGAAGAGTCCATAACGTCAACCGGGCTCATTGTCTCAATAGCCCAGAGTTCCTTCTCGGTGAACTTATAGATATGGTTAACGGCGTAGTTCGCCGATTCGTACACAGTTCCCCGGAAGGCCTCTGGGATCTTCTCCAGGTCCTGGGGGTTGACCGGGATGTGTACATCGGAGGCCACCACAGACGGAGTCCCGAGCTCCGTCCCTGCATCCTGGGTGACAGTTGGAGTTCGCTGAGGGGGCGGAGGCATTTGGCCTGCCCCAGCAGCAAGGAGAATCGCTCCCGCGTCCTGGGCTGGCGGGGTTCTCTCCTTCTCCTTTGCCGGGGACTTGGTGGAGGTCCCAGCAGTGTTCGTGGACCCCCGGAGCCTCTTCAGTCTTGGCCCGGCTGCAGGGTTTCCCCCGAAGACTGCGCCTCGCAAGCTCCCCTCGGGCTGAGACATCTCTTCTGTCAAACAAAGAACATGGTTATTACAAGTTAACAATCATACAAAGGTTAAAGCTAAAAAAGTATACGATTACTAAGGGAAACCCTACCCCCCGAGCTGGAAGAGCCTAAGACGATTATTTCCCGAACTGGCGCAAGTTCTGGGTCCGGTTCTGACTCGGGGCTAGATTCTTCTACATACTGCCTAAGCCCCGGAGCATAGATACCTCTCTGGAGTGAAGGCCAGGTGCGTAGGTTGGTCCCATACTCCTCGAATAGGATCGACCTAAAAGCTAGGGTATTATCTACTACTACGGTGCCCCTAGGCCGGCTCTCTTGGTGATCCAGCACGAGCTGGTCGACACAATGGAGCAGAAGTGTGTTCAAGTCCGGATCGCTCCTGTGATGATGGACGATCTGCCTAGGATTGAACCTAGCCAGTCGGGGGTCTGTAGCGGCCCTATCTAGACTCCTAAGCAAGTTAGAGTTACCTTGGCTAGAAGGACTCGCGGCTGCTCCGGATTGGATCCTCTCCTCGCCCATGCCCTGGGCGACATCCAAAGTCCTCTTCCTGCTCCTCACGAGCGGAACTTCGTCACCCTCGTCCTCCTCGTCTTCATCGCCCACGACCACCTCCACGATGACAGGTCTGGTGTCCCGAGCTGGGGGCGGCCCCCGGGGCCTCTTCAGGTTCAAGGTCTGATTTGGAAAAATCAGCTTGCAGAACACCATCGTCTCGTCCGTCACGAGCGTACGATAATCCTTCTCGCTGGGGGCCAAGCTCGCCAGCGTGTCATATTGGCCCTCGAGGGTCACAGACTTTTCAGTCCTCGTGAAGATGGCTGCAAGATTAGTTCGAGTCAGAGTGGAATATGGGAGGAGCTAAAATAACGCTTAAAAGGCGAGCTAAGGACGAGAGCACTTACGAGGACGATTGAAGTAGTGGTGCTCGCAGTTCCGGAACCCAGTTGACATGAAGAACTGGTCCTTGAAATCATTAGGATGGCTAGGCAGCTCGATGACCGCCGCCGTGTTGGGAAAACGGGTTAAATAGTAAAACCCGTCACCTCGCCCCCGCTGGTCCGGGCTGGCTTTGAGGCAAAAGAAATATAAAATATCCGCAGGAGTGGGGACCTCCCACTCATGCTTCTGGAATAAGTACTTCAACCCTGCCAGCAGACGGTAGGAGTTGAGGGGGAGCTGAAATGGGGCCAACCCCACAAAGTTCAAGAAATCAGCAAAGTACTGATCCAGGGGAAGGAAGGCCCCTGCCTTAAAGTGTTCCCCGCTCCAGGCCGCGAACGACTCTTCGAGCGGCGAGCAGCTCCGCTCGCCCTCCGCAGCAGGTCGGGCAATGACGGAGGCTTTCCCCAGCGCGATGTTGTAAGTGAGGAAGAGCTTGTTAATCTTCGCCTGATCGGTTATCTTTGAGACGATTCTCTCCGCCTCAAAGAATGCGTCAGGGGCCACCTCGACCTCCTTCTCCACTGCCGGCCCGAAACGGGGGATCGGGGAGCTAGGCATCACCGCCTTTCCTTTTTCCTGCTGGGAGGCCGAGCATCCAACGCTCTTCTGGGGGAGATTCTTTTTTGGAGCCATTTGGTCGCCTAGCGAATAAAAGAAAACACTTTAGAAAAGGCGACCCAAGCAGGAGGAAGAAGCAATTATTATTAGCACGAGCTGAGGTAAGCCCAGCTCGTGGAGAGTGGAACCACGCGGTTCAGTGAACACGCGCGTATGCCCCCAACAGATCCCAGATTACTCGGAATTCGTGTGTCAGGGGGTTCAGAATAGAATTCGCCTTGGGGGGAAAGTTTCAATAGGAAGAAAATTGCAAAACCGCTTATGAGGCGTGTTCCCTAAGCTACCCGGTTTTGCACCCAAAATTCCCAAAACTCCTACCCAGAAGTTTCCCCCAGAAAAAGTATCCTGAAACCCATATTCTAAAGCGATTTCCTACAATAAATATACCCTAACCTAAAAAGGGCTGTCACCCTCCATATCCATAAAACCCAGAAAAAACCCTTGCATGCGGCTACAGTGAAATTTTTTACCTAAGCTACAGTAGCATGTTTTCGAAGTACGCAGGGTCAGGAAACTTACTGTGTATGACTGGGAAGTAAACGAGAGTGTTGCGTTGACAGGAGCTTCGTCGGTGTAGTAGCTTCCAAAGCTTTGGAGAAATCTGTGCGCCTAAGCTTCTTGAACGATGAAAATGGTAGCAACCGAGTCAAGGGTTTCGTTCTTCTAAAATATGGATAGGAAAGAAGAAAAGAGGTTTGAAGAATTTCAAGTGAAAGGGTGGCCCGTGTGTAGGGTGGCCACCCCCTTTTATATGCGTCGAGGATCATGTGTAGAAGGCTATTGGATGGCCCTGATGAGGGATTCGAGGCCTTCCACTCGAAATACGAAACGATGGCTGGGCATAGGCTAGGACATTAAATGCGGTTCTCGTGAGACGTACCGTCACCACCCACGATGTGCCACGTGTCAGGCACTTGCTTAAAGAGTGGAATGCAAAGAGTTGTGGGGAAGTCTAAAAGCCCCTACTATGGTTATATGACGTCATATACCACGAGCAGGAGCTTGGGGGGCAGATGTACGCCCTGATTTTCCCACGGGCTGATTAGCAGGCCGAGCTTCGGACTAATCATGGTTAGTCCATAAACATCCCCCAGGTCGGAGATCCTGTCTTGAGGTCGTACCCCCTTAGCTCGAGGAATCCTCAAGGACTCGCCAAGACTCCCAAGACTGGAGCGAGGAATTGAAAGGCCGAAGGTCGGGTCAGGTGCACAGCTCGTGGTACGAGCTGGATATGGAGGCCATGACCCTTTGTAAAGTCAACACACACAAGATAAACGTGCATATATCTGACATCATGTGTCTGATATCTCCCTGACTTCTCGGACACGCTGCAGGAACGTGCGTGTTCAGACACCCATGGCTGGGTTGGGCCGTGCGGCCCATTATCTCCTTATCTATCGATTTGACCATACTTATGTGTCAGGTTTACGAATTAATCATGAATGTCACAGAGTTGATATGACAAATAAGGAGGTCACGGGATGACCTCCTTACCAACTTCCAGGCGCCTTCTCCTATAAATATGGAGACCCTGGGAGTTGATAGGGGTTGGAACAAATAGTCTCTGGAGAGATATACTTTGTAACAAAATACCCAGAATATATCAATAATATTGACTAGTGGAGTAGAAGGATTTTAACCTTCGAACCACTTAAAAACGTGTCTTGAGTCACCTATTTCATTCACTAAGATCTTATATCTGTTACGGTTCTATATTTGGCACTAATCCTCTTCTCTCTCTCTCTCTTAATTACCTGTTGGCGAAGAACCGCGTCAATAGGCAGTTATTTGGGTTTTTTGAGCCGTTCAACAAAAATTGAAAAAAGTGAAAAAATGGTCAGTTTTGGCCTGTGGCCGTGGCCAGAGAAATTAGTGGCCGCGGCCACTACTCTCTGTCCCATAGGCTGCGGACACCAACATTCAGTGGGCGCGGCCACTGACCATTTTCAGCACTTAAAAATGTCATCTTTTTCCAAATGGTTCCAAACCCTCCCAAATGATTTTGTAACCCCCAAAACACATCATTGGGGTTAAAATCATATCTCTAACAACCATTTCACATATGGCTTTATGAAATTCATTTCAATATCGTGTAACACCAAATTTACACAATAAATGGTAATATTTGGAAGTTACAAATTTGTGACACCAAATATGTTACATTATTTGGATATATCTCATATATCTAAATATTGTAACTCTCTATTATATGTTACAATACGTGACACTCTTTGTCACATTTATTTAATCTAAAACATTTTATTATAATATAATATAATATTACATTATATCATAAAATAATATAACATTAACACCCATTCAAACTCCTTGGATATAATAATTGTAAGGGGTATCCTTAGGTTCGTCTTACATCTTTCCATCACTGCCAGCATCCTTCAGATCATTCATCAGATCTGCATATCTTAACTTATCTATGCCAAAGTGGTAGGATTTTTAACCATTCCCACAAGATCTCCTTTCAGTGTTTCACTGTTTATTCATAGAGGTATATCTACTACTATCAATTGCAAGTTCCAGACCAATCCCGGTCATTATTCCACCCTAACTGTGGCTAACTAGCATAACTGTTAACTCGAGATCCCATGTAGACACCTAAGTCCTTATCCTTTCATCTATTATGAGGTACAAATGATCACTCTTCCAGTGTATATATGGGTGCACCCTAATCCTTGATGCACTGCACTAATATCCCATGTTGTGAGCAAGGACGGTGTTCACCGCACTGTCCTCTTGTACCAGTTTATTTTGTGCATATCCCAGTACCATAACATGCAAATCCACCCCTTATTTCAATCTCTGAGAATTCGACACACAGCTATCCATTTAGAAAAACTTTAGATTTTTATATTACCTTAATCAAGGGTATAACAATCCCTGAAGACACTTCCGACAAAAGTCGAAGTGCCTCACCAGTCTCACTGCATTTCTAATCCCATAAGGCGTTCCTTTAACACTTGGCTTGCGGTCTCTATCTTAATTGAATCATATGCAATCCCATCACTTCCTATAAGGTGACCTTGAATATCATCTGGAAAAATCAGAACTTATCCCTTCTAGAGCCTTACCTGGGATCCTCGCTTCCTCCACCTCAGTAGTATTAATACATGTATTACTTATATTCTATTCTTAACTGGAAGTAGTCCAAATCATTCTTGATCGAAGTAGATATGACTTATCCAAATAAATCCCTTCATATTGGCCTTCCCCTTAACCCATTATGTTGACATGCCCTATGGTATGATGCCCCATCTGATTATCTTTAAGTTTAAGTAACTCCATTGACTGAACCTTTAATTCTAGCTGCTTAACTAACATCCTTCTTCATAATGTTTCCAGTACTGGTTTTGATATTGCCTTATTCCATTAGCATACTCCATTTCCTAATTACAACAACAATCCCAACACATCCTTATAAACCCATAAGAAATCTCACTGATCGACCCAGTTCCCCCTCCGGTCTAACTGACGTAACCCTAGTGGGGCCTACCACCATCACTAGGCATCCCGTAATCGCAATCGAGTCCTCTCATCTTACACCCAAAAGTCACCACTCTCTCTCACAACCTATGGTCATCCTTTATTGGCGAACTAATCCATGCTTAGGACCATACCGAGGTTATCATATAACAGTCCCAACCAATTCTTATCACAAATTTTCTACCCGTAATACTTTGTCCCATTGCTTGGAAATTACCAACGTTCCTGACAAATGAGAAATCTCAAGCTCATAACACAATATTTATCTGGTATGTATCACATGTCTACATTTCTACTAAAAGGTACGCAGTACCAAACTCACTCAGTATAGTTTAAGGAACGAGAATTAGAAGGCCAACCTGTCATTCTTGAGGGACCAGCTTCAGGCTCTGGCTGCCTCCAGGCAGACTCTCGAGTTGAGGTCGAGCTATCTATACTTCTTGATTCTTCTGTCTTCGATTCCAGACAATGCAGCATGATGTGCCCAACTATTCCACATAGAAAACATGCCTTCGTTCGAAATTTTTCCAGATGGCGTCTCCTGCACCTGATGCACACTGGATAACTTCTCCAGATCTCATTGCCGCCCTGGTGGCTGCTCTGAACATTATGACCCCTCATGTCAGGACCAATAGTTGTAGAACTATCAGGGGTCTTTCTTTTTCTGACTACTAGGTCCTCCACCCCTACCTGCTCCTACAACCGGGGGTATCTTTCCTTGAGTTTCCTGCCCCACGACACCCTCGCTCCATGTTGCACCTCCTGCGTCCTCTATGGCAAGGGCCTTCCCTACCACTTGAGCATATGTGGAAATCTCATGAACTCAAGCGACCCTAACTCTATGGGTGTAACGCCCCAACTCCAGGGACCGTTACGGTGCACATTGCAAACAGTGCTAAACTCGCTAATCGAGTCATTTGGCCGTAAACGTGTAACTAAGTATGATTAGCAGTTTAGGGATTAAAAATTTCGATTAAGATATAATGTTTCACTAGAACGTTTACTGTATACATTGGGATCCCAAAAATATAATTTAGAGGTCTATTATAAGAAAATATTTACAACCAGCCGATCTAAGCGGCAAAACAGGGTTCATCCCTGGTTCCTTTCCTTCAAACCACGGTCGTGGCGGTCGAGCAGTTGCATATGTACACACCGTCACCTAAGCTCTCTAACTCAAGGATGGTCCAGATTTCTTTTGCCTTTACCTGCACCACACAACACCCGTGAGCTGAAGCCCAGCAAGAAAACTCAACATGCTCATGAACAGTCATATCATGATATCAAATCATATCTGGCATGCCTAGCAAACATAACTTTATTCAAGCATGCAAATGAATTCAAACAATGTTGGGGTATCCAGGATAAGAAATCCTGCCCTTTTGATTGGATGACTATGAAGTCAATCGTAATCAGATGAGTGTTTCAACACCTGAGGTTCTGGTAAACCATACTGAGTGACCAACAAACAAGTCACTATGGGGCTCAGCACCCAAAGCCATGCATATGATGATCAAAACGATCATACAAAGTTTATAGCTCTGAACAGATGAGTGAATATCACTTGAGGTTCTAGAAAACCATACTGAGTAACTGACAAGCAAGTCACTTATTTAAACAGAAGAGTGGCTGCTAGGTAAGCCACTAGCCTTAAATAGATGAGAGACTCATAGGTAAGTCTCTAACTTAACAGATGAGTGACTGATAGGTAAGTCACACAAGCGCTTATAGTATTCATCGAACTTGAGGTCGGTCCGGCATTAATGCTCTTTGAGTCATCCAATGCAGATATAGATTAGATCTAATCTTTATTGGCTTGCGTTGAACACGCTAAGGCTGTCCTGACTTATGAGTCAGCACTGTGTGACCAGTGCCCAGTGCCACTGCCGAACCTGACCAATGAGTCACAACTTCACAGTTGATACTAACACCTTTGCCAATTCTGACTAATGAGTCAGTACCATGCATAAGTAAGCAATGCTACAAAACATATGTCATATGTCAAATATTCAAACGCAGGGCATTCAACATGCTTACTTAACAGTTGCTAGCACAATTATGATCATGCACAATCACAGAGACTCAAGCTCCGATCAATCTCACAGTCAATACTCATGGCATGCCCGAATCACATGTTTCTCGTGCATCACATGCATCACACTTAATCATCCAGCATGCCTCAATAATAATCATATACAAATGAGCAAGATTGCCAAGCATTCAATATGCTATCAATGTTTACATTTAAAAATCCAACATGCATCAAGAATAACCATGCATGTCACATATGGGGTGCAGTTTTCTTACCTTTGATTCGAGCTAGAATGAATAAAAGAATGACCCTTGAGAATGATCTGACTTAAAGTCCTTTAGCGGTCACCTAATCATAACCAAACAAGGGACACCATCAATAAAATGAACAACATAGGTTCCCAAACCAATATCTAGCCTCCGTGACATCAATCCAAACTAATCCAAGTAGTAGGAACAATCTCGAGGCCTAAAACTATGTTCCCGGGGCCAAAACACACAAACGGGCTCAACCCTGCTCAAGAGCCGCGGTCTTGGCACCTTGTGCCATGGCCCCCAGCCATTCCTGAAGCAAGGGCCGCGACGCCCAGCAAGCACAATCTCAGCCACTTGCTTCTTCGAGCTAGGGCCGCGGCCCCCAACCCAGAACACGCCCAAACTCGATTTTCAACTTCCCAAAGCCTCCAAATTCATGCCTAACATTACCCAATCATAAAATCAAAGTTCCCAAGCTTCCCAATGGTCCAAAACCATCAAAACCCAAGGTTCAAACTAACTAAAAACTCAACGATTCACAAAATCCAATTCAAAGCTTAGAAACTCTAAAAAATCAAAACTTAAACTTAGATTACCTTCGATTGGGTTGTTTTCCATCAAATCCTTTGGTTAAGACGCTTCTAATCTTTCCTAGGATCGCTATGCCTCGATCCTCGCTTGATTCCGACTCCTAGAACTCGAGATTTCTTCAAAAAGGCTTCGAACGGTAAAATGAGCTAACGAAGGAGAGAGGAAATGTTTTCTAACGTATGGTTCTATCTGACAAGCAACTTCAAGCTTAAGTAACCTCAAATAAAACCTAGTGCTCGGGGTCCCGAAAACACCCCTGAGGATATTATAGTCAAAACTTCCAGAATTTCCTCTTGATCTCAAATACTCCCAATTTATCATCAAATAAACATTCTTATTACCAAATAATTGATCCCGTTATGACAAAACCGCTAATCCATTATATATGATCGTCTCATGCCAAATAGCTCAAATATATCTCCATAATGATGGGATCTCATTCATGAATCCCAAAATGCACCCAAATACACAATTATGCTCTAAACGACCAAAATTACCAAAACAGTTTAATAAACAATTGTGGACCCACATGCATGTACATAACATCATATTATAATATAATTCACATAAACATGCATATATTCATTTAATGGCATAATTAAACAAGTATGGCCCTCCCTACCTACTAATCCAGCCATTAAACCGCATCAAGGATTTCGGGGCATTACTATGGGCTACCCTAGGGTTCAACCCTCGAATGAACCGTTCCTTTCAGGCTAAATCTGTCGATACCAAATCAAATGCGAACTTGGCTAACCCATAAAATTCGTTGACATACTCAATTTCTTACCGCCTTGGACCAAATTCTTAAACTCATTGGCCTTCACAATTCGAACTACGTCACAGAAGTACCTCTCATTAAAGAATTCTCTGAATCCCTCCCAACCCATCATAACAACATTTCGGGTCTAGGATACATCCTCCCACCACGTTCGGGCATCCTCCCACATCGTGTACGTGGAAAAAGCCACTCTATCATTGCCTTCTGCTCCTATAAAATCGAAGATGGAGCTAACCATGCCCATCCACTATTCAACTCTGAACAGAGCTAAGCCCCTTCGAAAACTGAAGGAAATGCATCTGGAAAAATTCCCACCTACTTCCATCCCCAGGTTGAAACAAAACTGACGCCATTATTGTTGAAACACACAAAGCGACGTTCCCTGATGGAACCTTTTGTCTTAACCACCTAATCTCTTCCTCATTCTTTTTCAGTCTAGCCTGCATGTCAGTGAACATTTGCTGCCAATCCCAAGGGAGAGGTGGAGGGTTCTGGCCCCGACTACTAATCGCAACCCCAACATTAACAATGCCTGTTCCACTTGGCTGCCTCAGATACATAACTTCTAAATCTGTCTGTAGTCAATGACTCAATCCATCAGATATGGTGATCCCATTTGAAACCACTTCCCAAGAAGGGCCATGCAACATAATAACCACATACAAAAGCATACCAAACATAAATATTTAATGCTCATGCTCCCTATATCAACAAGTAGATAAGGCAGAGCAAATAGGCAACTAAACAAATATTTCACTTAATACCAACCGACCTTGAGTCGAGCTTCTCCCTGGTAATGAGCGTACATGTTCGGTCAATCTCCAGGAACCATAAACCTTGGCAAGCTTTGATACCAAGTTGTAACACCCTACTTCCTTTAGAGTTGTTACCATGTGATTTTCAAATGTGCCATTAGCTTGTTAATCGAAGTATTAGACCAAAAAGTGTGGTTAATTGAAATGAAAACTCATTTAAATAAGATTTTGGTGTAAAAGCTTGGCCTTTAATTTAAATCATGAAAAGGTTACATTGGGATCCAAAAATACTATTTACAAACATATTTAAAACTCAAAAAGTTACTTTACAGTCGACCTAAGCGACAAAGTCAACATTTGTAACCCGCTCCTAAAAATACCCCAGTCGTGGCGGCCAGGTAGGCCAAACATGTACGCACCGCTCCAGGCCCTCCAACTCATGGTTGATCGACCTTTTCCTTGCCCTTTCCTACACCACAAAGCACCTGTGAGCCGAAGCCCATCAAGGGAACCTCAAAGCACAACATACAATAATTTATCTCAACACATAAATACTTAATCAAAGGCAATAAAAAATCTTCAAATTGTTATTGCAATACACGATGGCACAAAAGCACAACAACATCACATCATGGCAGTATAACAACAAATAAGTACAACAACATTGCATCATAGCAGTATAACAACAAATAAGCACAATAGCTTAGCGTCTTAGCAGTAAAGTATAGCAGCAACGTTCTCCTCCGCTCATGGTGCGTTTTCAGGCACTAGGTCCACGGTCTTAACCAAACGGGTGTGTACAGCACCCTTTGAGGGTCTCGCCCTAGCGACCTGCATCCAGCATGCTTAACGTCGATCTCAACCCCTTGCCTATTTCGACTCTTGCCGCTTCCGGCGCTTGCCGATCAGTCACAATCACATATATGACATAACAAATATAATCAATACACACGACACTACACACCACGTAGTTCTACGTGTACAAACAATTCTCTCACCTTGTGTCCCGAACTGGAAACCCAAAGTGATCCTGAGCACGATTCCTAATCCAGAGCCTGAGCGATAAAACCATTCACAATGCCATAACAAATAGACATCCATCAATTCTTAGCAAATTTAGAACTTTAGATTAAAATAATAGCCTTCGAGCCCTCAAATTCTACTAAACTGGGTAATAGAATCATTCCTGAGCCTTAACATTTGGGTTCCCGAGCTTAAAATCCAAATTTCGTGATTTTCCCTAATTTGAGCTGCGACCTGCCCCTATGGCCGTGACCCACTGCCAGTCAGAGAGCTCGACTCTCTTATTTGGTTGACATAGGCCATGTCACACCTCAACATGCACCACAATGCTTGGGCAAAAATAAAGGCTCCCAAGCCTTTTTGTTCATATGTGCCATGGCGCCTGAAGAATAGGGATGCGACTCGAGCATGCGAACCCAGAAATCCCCTGCATTTTCAGAATCCCAAACCTCCTGAAATTATATCTAAACATATTCTAAGGCCAGAATCAAGTCCCCCATTAACTCTTCTACACATTAAACAGTACTAGCACCTTACAAAGCTAACTACATCACTCAATTCAAACCAAATTCAACTTAAGCCTAGAACTTAACTAAGTTTTATTCTTACCAGAATTTCCCAAAAGAAACATGGAAATATTATTACCTTTGTGATGATTTCAACCAGAGCTGATTCCCCAACACTTTTAGTTTTCTTTCCCCAAGTTTCCAACTTAAATTCCTAGCCAATTTCTCAAGGAGTTCGCAAAAGCTTCAAGCACACCATTGAGAGGGAGAGAGAGAGAGAGAGCCGTGAGAGGGAGAGAGGTAGGCTAAGGGTTTCTATTTTGTCTTTCCTTAGTTCTAGTGCCCTATTCAGTTGATGTCTATCCTTAATTACATAATGTCCAAAGTACCCTTAAGTCTATCCTTATTCCCTTAATGCCACCAAGGGCAATCCCTCCATTTGCCATATCCCGCTAATTTCTCGAGTGTTCCTATAATTCCCCAATATACTTAAATAATTGCTAAATTGATACCCATCACCCGGTAATCCCGAACACACACTATGTACCCATAATACCCCTAGGCTCACCCTGAGACGGGTACTCGATCCCGTTGTGACTATTTTGCTATTCCGCTCCCTAGGAACGTCTTAGATCGCACATAACAAATATATCACCACAATCTTGTGGTTTCAGGCATAACATACATTTAATTAAGATTTATGTGCTTAACACGCCAAAATTATAATTATGCCTCTATTGATCAAAATGGGCCCACGTGCATATTTAATTCACCTAAACATGTATTTCTAATCACATAATCATTTAATCCACATAATAACATAATTAAATAAATTATTGCCCTCCTGGCACGCTAATCAAGGCACTAAGCCTTATTAGCAATTTTGGGATGTTACAGTAGCACTTGGACTTGTGGTAAGAAAACTGCACCCAGTACGTGTTAAATGTGATTATTTGCGTAATTAGGGCTTGAACCCATTAAGGAACATGGTTATTACTGTGTTTATATTTAATTGGTTGAGATATATGATTAATAAGTATTCTGTGTGATTAGGGCTCGGCCTCGTTAAGGAACATGATTATTATTGTGTTTGTATTTAATTGGCTGAGATATATGATTAATATGTATGCATACTTGTAATATCTAAAGTATTCTTATCTGTATCTGGTTATCTATATATGGTTATCTGTATCTAGTGATCTGTATATGGTTATCTATGTCTGATAATCTGTATCTAGTTATCTGTATCTGGTTATCTGTATCTAGTTATCGGTATTTGGTTATCTGTTTATCTAGTTGTCTGAATTTCTAGTTAAGGTATTGAATTATTAGTCAAGGGCGGCAATACCGTGCTGTGCGTTGGTTGAGAGGCTGACCCTATGGTCGTTTGGAAAAACAAAGCCCTTGGATAGCTCTATGGCTAGTTAATCACAGCTAGGGCAAAGGGCCCCGAGTGAGACTACGATCACTTAGCTAGGGCATAGGGCCCCGGGTTGACTCTATGGTCATCTATTCAGAGCAGCGAGCCCCAGAATGATCCTATAATCATTTATTTGTAATTGTATGCATGCATGAGTAGGTTATTACTGTTGGGCGTGCTAGATATGCATCTGAAATATGTATTTACTATTCATGCACTTGTTTATAGTTTTCTTGCAGAGCCTTGGCTCATAGGTGCTGTGTGGTGCAGGTAAGGGGAAGGAAAAACTTGACCAGCCCTGAGTTGGAGAGCTTCGGTGGCTGCATGTACATATGCGATTGCCCAACAGCATGATCGGGGTTATCTCGGAAGAACTTGGGTTGTATACCCTATTTTGCTACCTAGGCCGGGTTGGCTTGTATTTTGACTTGTATATAACCTCTCAAACACATGTTTATGTTATTTTGGGATCCCATGTATATACTAAACTTTTAAATGAAAAATCAACGTTTTCTTTTGACCAAAATTTTTAACCTTAACCCTTGTCATTAACCTTAGTTACACGTTTATAACCAAGGGACTTGAATATAAAGTCTTGCACTATTTAAAGTACATAGTATAACGATCCTAAATTAGGAGGACGTTACAACCGACAGGGGGTAATAAACGAAAAAGGGATTGGTGAGGGCGACCAGAACGGGTCCAAGAAAAATAAGCACATAGATAAATATACTTCCATCTACATCGCTTACACTTTTTTAACAGATACACGAGAGAATATTTATTTAGCTAATTCTACTTGCCTTCTTGAAAGAAATCCAAGCCCATGAAACATCAAAAGGCGAAGAGAGATCCGGCTAAGTTCTATCAGTATCATAATGACACCGGCCACAAAATTGGTGATTGCCGTCAATTGAAAGATGAGATCGAGACTCTCATTTGGGTTGGACCGTTAGCCCAATATGCCTGGAACAAGGTAGTTCCTAATTACCAGGTGAGGTAGAACCCTCAGCCGGTTATGGACAACCAGGTCAATCCAACACAATCAGCTCATGGAAATCAGATTATCCCTCCTCATGTTGAAGGAATAGAAATAGTCACCATTGTAGGCGGACCACATTTGGCAGGGATGACTAGGAAGGCACATAAGAGGTATATTCTAGAGCTAAAAATGTATGATGGCATCGAATTCGTTCCGGAGCAAAGGTTATCTAAACAACAACGATTAGATAAACAACCAATCATTTTTACAGAAGAAGAAACTAGCCATGTCCAATTCCCTCATAAGGATCCATTGGTGATAACTATTCAACTCACTAACCGGAGGATGCACCAAATAATGATTGACAATGGGAGCTCCATGAATGTGCTATTTAGGTCCACCCTTGAAAAAATGGGGCTATCTGTAGCCGATCTCAAGGTGACCTCTATGACCTTCTATGGATTTTCAGGAGAGGGGATGGCAGGCATATGAGCACTCGAGGTCGTAGCAACATTGGGCGAGGAGACACGAGATGTCGCCAAGATGCTCGAGTTCGTGGTAATTGATTTTTCAGCCACTTACAATGCAATATTGGGGAGACCTTCGCTGATGGCGTTTGAAGCTATAACTTCAGTTTGCCATTTGGCCATGAAATTCCCCTCGACCTCAAGAATATGCACGGTGAGGGGAGATCAACTCATTGCCAGGGAATGCTATAGCATTATCATGAAACTAAAATCATAACCCATGCAACTAGCCATGGTAATAACCGAGGAGAATGAGAAACCTCAGGCAATGGTAGTTGTCAGAGAGGTGGAAGAACCTCAGGAAGTTAGAAATGAGGTTGCCTAACCCAAATAAATTGATCCAAGATTAGGCAAAGACAGATATGAGCTCCACGCTTTAGAGGAGCGAGAGAAAATCATCCTCGACCTAGAAGTACCTTCGAAAGTGGTAAAGGTTGGGAAAAATCTCAGAGCCAAAAGAAAGAAGGAATTGGTCGAGTTTTAAGAAAAAATATTGGCGTCTTTTCTTGGTCGCATTAGGACATGATAGGGATCAGCCCAAGCATGACGATGCACACATTAAACCTAGACAAAAATGTGCCTGTAAAGGTGCAGAAATGTAGCCTGATGGGGAAAGAGGAGAAGCTCTGTAGGAAGAGGTAGTTTTCTTATTGAAGTGCGGGTTCATTCGAGAGGAAAAATATTCGACCTGTATAGCCAACCCTATTTTGGTCCCCAAGCCCATCAGAAAGTAGAGGACCTACATTGATTTCTCCAACCTCAAAAAGGACTGTCGTAAAACTGTTTCCCACTACCGAGAATAGATCATCTAGTTGATGCCACGGCCAGCTGCGAGCTCATATCCATCATGGATGCGTATTTTGGATATATCTAGATTGCAATGAACCTTGTGTACCAAGATCACACTAACTTCATAACCGAACATAACATATACTTCTACAAAGTCATGCCATTCAGGCTAAAGAATGTTGGTGCAACATATTAAAGGTTGGTCAATAAGATGTTCGTTGACCAGATCAGGAAAAACATGGATGTGTATGTTGATGACATGCTTGTTAAGTCAAAGACTTACAATGACCATGTATCCGATCTAGAAGAATGTTTTGGTGTGTTGAGATAATACAACATGAAGCTGAACCCCCAGAAATGTAACTTTGGGGTTTCATTAAGGAAGTTCTTAGGATTTATAGTCAACACAAGGGGAATCAAAGCTAATACTAAGAAGATCAAGTTGCTATTAGAAATGACTTTACCAAGGTCGCGAAAGGATGTACAGAGGTTAACTAGAAAGGTCGCTGCCTTGAACTGATTTGTATCAAAGTTCACGGACAAAATGTCTTCCATTCTACAACTTGCTTAGGGGAAATAGACGGTTTGAATGGACAGAAGAATGCGAATAGGAATTCCAGGATCTAAAGACTCACCTGGCTAAGCCCCCAGTGTTGTCAAAAGTAGTTTCCAGGGAATGTTTATACTTATACCTAATCGTAACAAAAAACGTGGTCAGCGTTGTGTTAGTTCGAGAGGAAAACCAAATGCTGAAAACAATGTACTATGTGAGTAAAAGGATTTTGGGAGCTAAATCCAGATATCCTCTGATTGAAAAACTCACGTTCTGTTTAATCCTGGCCTCGAGAAAACTCAGGCCATATTTCCAGTCCCACACTGTACACGTCTTAACCAATCAACCTTTAAGGCAGGTCTAATAAAAACCTGAGACATCGAGATGTTTGTTAAAGTGGGCTATCAAACTCAGTCATTTCGAGATATAATACAAACCACGAACAACAATCAAAGGCCAAGCACTAGTTAACTTCGTGGCTGAATTTACAGGGTTTTAGGACGAACCAATGAGAGAACCTATAAAATATTTGTGGAAACTCTTTGACGACGGATCGTCAAATGAGGACAGGCTAGAGCTGGAATAATTTTAATTTCACCCGAAGGACATCGCTTCCATACATCTCTCAGATTTGGTTTCGACGCTTCCAACAACAAAGCAGAGTACGAGGCATTATTGGTTGGAGTTCGAGTAGAAAAAGAGCTGAAGGAAAGAGTAATTCAATGCTTCAACGATTCTCAACTCGTGGTTAATCAAGTATTAAGGGAGTACCAAGCACGAAGAATCAAAATGGAAGCTTATATAGCGAAGGTTAAAGGTGAACTATCAAAATTTGAGTTTTATTCCATCGAACAAGTCCCCACGAGCAAAATATGAATGAAAATGCTTTAGCCCAACTCGCCACAACGAAAGAGGTGGACACATTAAATGTGCTCCCCATAGAATTCCTGGATAAAACTGACCAAGATGACTCTAATAACTAAATACCTCATGATTGGAAATTTTCTAAGAGATCAAAAGAATGCACGAAAGCTATTGTATCAGGTCCCATGGTATGTTATAATTCTCTACAGGCGAGGTCATTCTTTACCCCTCCTACGGTGTGTCTTGCCCGAGGAAGCACAAACCATCATTCGAGAGATACACAAAGGGTTTTGTGGAGATCACACTGGGGGGCAAAACTTTGCTCTAAAGGTATTAAGGCAAGGCTATTTCTAGCCTACGCTCAAGAAAGACTCGACCTCGTATGTCAAAAAGTGGTGTAAATGTAGCATTTTGCCACTATTTCTCAAGCAGCACCCATGGAGCTAACCATGATTTCATCGCCTTGGCCATTTGATGTATGGGGGATCGACTTAATCAGCTTGTTGCCCACTGGAAAAGGAGGAGTTCGCTATGGGGTTGTTGCCATCGACTACTTTACTAACTGGGTTGAGGCTGAGCCCCTGCTGACTATAACCTCGAAAAGAGTGCTAGATTTCATCATGAAAAACATCGTATGCCGTTTTTGGACTCCCAAAGAATATTGTGTTTGATAACAAAACTCAATTTGACAACGACCTATTAACAACCTTTTGCAAGAAATACAACATAATGAAGAGTTTATCTTCCATAGCATACCCTTAGGCTAATGGGCAGGTTGAGGCAGTAAACAAAACCCTAAAGGTGAGCCTAAAGAAGTGACTAGAAGATGATAAAGGGTTGTGGTCTGAAAATCTCCCACAAGTGCTCTGGGCCTACACCTAACATCACTCCTCTACTGGGCATACTCCCTTCTCCCTTACCTTTGAGAGTGTGGGTATGCTCCCAGTAGAGGCTCTAGTGACGTCACATAGGAAAATGACCTACAACCAAGATCAAAATCATGACCTGCTTAATGCATCCTTAGATCTAATTGAAGAGCAAAGAGAAGAGTCTCAGTTGCAGCTTGCCCATTACTAGCAAAGGCTAGGTTTGTATTTTAATTCAAAAGTCAAAGTGCATAGACTCGAGCTGGGGGATTTAGTGCTCCGAAGGGTATTTCTGGCTAACAAAGATCCTAAAGACGGTGTATTGGGACCGAACTGGGAAGGACCCTATGAGATCATGGAGATCTTATGGGAAAGAACCTTCAAACTAGCTCGATTAGGTGGAGAATTGGTTCCACAAACTTGGAACGCTCTACATCTCAAACATTATTATCAGTGATAGGACGTCTTTGTTAGATTTAATGTGTTTTGTTCTTTGTAAGGCTTAGTTATAAAAGCCATTTCATTTTGGTCATATTTTAATAATAAAAGGTTGCTACATATTTTAATCGTGGTACCGGTTTTGTCACTTTATTCTCGTAATTCAATGTGAGTTGATTATGTGAAAACAATCTAGGATATTTTTAAATTCTAATCACTTGGGCGCATATAACCCTCGAAAAGTCTTTGAAAAATTCGGCAAAGTTTTTTCAACTTAGAATTTGGAAAATTGGTCACTCTACTGCTTCTTAAAGCTCGAGTTTTCAAAAAAATTATGAATACGAACTAAGTTAAGAAAATTCAAAGCATAAGCAAAATCCTAGAACATAACTAGGTACAAAAATCTTAGAACTAAACTAGGTCCAAGGCTTGATCCCTAACAGGTATACACGAATAGGCGATCAAACTCCTTGAAATAACTAGGTGATCGACCAAAAATTAAATGGGCGAGCCATCAGGCAACAATACCTCAATCTAAAATTACCTCCTATAACTATTTGGATGTATAAGGGCGATGAAAGTTCACAAACATAAATAAAAAATATTCGAGATATACCAAAATATGTTAATTATATTGAGGGTATAAATAACATCGAATTAAAGGCCCGAGGGCAATTATCTCGGCCTAAAGGACCCACATATGAAAGGCTCCAGGCCTAATATATATATATTAATATAAAAGGGGTCCCTTTTCATCCCTTAGCTCTAGTAACTTTCCCATATATGATACCTCTACCTCCTCGGTCCCTGCAACATCTTCGAAAGTCTTGGTTGTATCCGTAGGCTCATTTGATAACCGATCATGGAACATGGTGAGGTAACACCCCCAAGGTTCCCAGTCCAGGAACGAGAAATCTCCTTCTTGGTTATATGCCCAAACTTAATAAAACATTTCTTCTAAATAGTTCTTCGCGACAGCAACATTCTCCATGGCCTTGGCCTCGACCTCCACAAGCTTTTACTTGAGACTGTCGACCTCTGCACGCTTCTACTTAAGATCATTAGCCTCGAGTTGAAGCTGGTCCCACTATCGGATTACCTTCAAGGCTTGTGCTTTAGCAATCCGCTCATTCTCCTGGTAGGTCTTCAGGGCATTGTTGGCCTTGTTCAGGGTGAGCTTCGTAGCATTGGCTTCCCCCAAGGTGGTCCTGGCCTCATCAACCTCAACTAGGATCCGAGTGATTCCAAAAATCTAAGCCATGCATGACTGTAAACAATGAATAAAGAGGGGTTAGTTTTTGAAGGCATGAGACTCAAAGAAGAGGATGAGTATAGTACTAACCATCAGAGTCATCCCCAACGCAAAGTTGAGGATGGTCATTGATGATCGTGACTCAATAGCCTGCAACTCTTTGATGCTGACCAAATTCGTGTGCTTCATCATATGGCTCATAATTTCCTGGTATGAGCCGCGCAAAGGCTCTGGATATTTCTTTGCCTCGAGGAGGGTACCTGGGATAGGGACTGTCGGGGCCTCAGTTTGGGCAAACTATAGAACAGAAGTGGGGGCGTGAGAAGCTTATGGAGGTGCTAGTATGGTTGTGACTACTGTGGGCTGAGGCTGCTGCTGCTTCTGGGTGGAGTTGGCACCCTTGTCTTTCGAAGGAGACCCGGAGGCGGCTCCAGCTCTGGGAGTTATTTTCTTCAATACCTTCTGCCTCTTTACATTTGGTCCAGTTTTGAAGGCTTCCTTTAGATTCATGTCTTTGTCTGCAAAAAACTAGGTAGAAAAGTCAGACCAAAGAAATGTTAGTCAAGATAACACAAGGCAAAGAGTAACAAAACAAGAACCCTACCCTCTGAACTAGAGGAGGAGACTACTATGATCAATTCTGAGTTATGGAACAGGATGGGTAAAACCTCTAAGTCTTGGATTATCGGAGGAGGGGGAGACTTTAGCATTACTACATTGTGGGACCTACTGTTGGGGTTTTATGCCCTAATTAACCCAATTTCTTTGTAATCTCATTTATTATCAATAGAAGAATAGAAATATTTTTTTTTACTTGGCCAATCACTTTGCTCACATGTTTTATTTTCATGATTATTTGTTTAATATAAACTTCTATTAAATCCAGAACATATAACTAATCATATTTATAGTGACGTAATCACAGTGGAATATAAATATGATTATATGTTCAAAAATAAGTTAGTCCTAAGATTAGTCAGTTCACTGGATTTACACTGACTTGCCAATCTACGATATGATCTACTTACACATTGTAGTGTTATGTTCTTTCAGGAACATTAGCAAAGTAGATAAGATCAGATGTATTCGTCACATCGGATGGGACCGATATTGACAGTAGAAAGGAAAGTAAACATACCGTTATTATCTATTCTAGTCATATCATATAATTAACCATAGGTCAATTCAATCTCAATTCTGAGTGGTTAGTATTCTAACTGATTTTACTATTTGAGTTCTTTGACTTGTTTGTTACCAGCTTACCATACGGACTTGCCCATACTTACATATTGGGAACTTGGTAGTATAATTGAGTGGGAGTGTTAATCATAGATATGAACATCTATAACTTCTGATGAAGAAGTGAAACGATGGTTTTCTTTTAGTTTGGTTAAAGCTGCTAAATGATAGAGATCTCATTTCAGTAATTAATATTAGTTTACTGAAATATCATTTACAAGGAACTAAGTGTTTTAAGGATAAAATACAATGAGGGGTAAAACAGTATTTTAGTCCCATCTCATTGTAAACCGTCTATAGAGGATTGAGTGACAATTATGGTTGTAACAATGGATAATTAATAACGTATCTATATTGATTATAGAGTGTTCTATGGATTCAAGAGTGCAATTCTGAGTCTTTAGTAGAGTCACGAGGAATTAATAAGTTAGTAAATTTATTTGTTAGATTTATGATAACTTATTGGAGCTTGATTTCATAGGCCCATGGTCCCCACTGTACCTTGGATAAAATCATCTAGATAGTCTCAATTAATTGATTTAATTATCAATTAGAATTATCAAAGTTTACAAGGTCAATTTTGGATAGTTTTACAGAGTCATACAATTTAGAGAAGAAAAGAGAAATTAGGGAAGATTTATTAATTAAGATAAATTAGTATCTAAATTAATAAATAAGTTTAAATAAAGGTTCAAATTATAAATAATTGATTTGATAAAGGATATAAATAATTATTTAATTAATTAAATCAATAGAAAATAATACAAGCCTTAATTTTAAGTCCAACGAGCATATAATCAAATGAGAAATTTCACCAGACTAAAGCCCATGATAATTTCGACCTAGGGCTGTCAATTGACTATTATTTTATTGATTTTTTAATTAAATAAATGACCTAATTGATTCTATAAAAGGAATGTGAAATGAGAGATGAAGTGATAAGTCAAAAACACAAGTTCAGATTTCTGAAACACAAGTTTCTGATAGGTTTTAGATTCTTTCTAAACATAAGTCCTTTTCTAAGCCTTACTGTTCTTTTCTCTTCTTCTCTCTATATCTATCTCATGTGTTGAGAATTTTCTACTCTATTCTAGGTGATTCTAAGGATACTTTGGAAGGCTATGAAGAAAATTGAAGATCGGTTCAGTTTCTTGGTAATACTTCGTGACAGAAATGATACAAGGGTTAGAGAAACTGAAGGAATGACTCTATGATTCCGCTGCGTATAATGTAAGTATTCTTATCATTATATCTCTTTGAATTCAATTTTAGAAACATGTTCTAGGTTGTCTCATATTAACATGTTTAATATTAGATCTACATAAAAATAATTAAAGATCCTGTAGAAGTTTTTCTAACAACTGGCCTCAGAGCCTTTGGTAATCTTTATTTTCATGCATGAACATGTTAAAAATTGAATTATTTGATGTGTTGAGTAATTAGATGGATTTCATGATTTTATGAAGCAGATTGAATTCTATGTGATTATTAGTAATTTTTAGGTTATTTTGTAGAGTTTTCTATGCCATTAGTTTTTATATATGCTTTATTTTGTGTTAAAACATGGTAAAAATTAATTAGAAAATAGTTTTGGTTTGAAAAATTGCACAAAAAAATTTTCTGAATTTTTTTGCCCTGGCTGCTCATGCGTGCACACACACTAGCGCGCCTCCTCCTCGGCAGCCAGAAGTCCTCGCACGTGCACCCTAGCGCACACGGTGAATAGTACCCGAGACTTTTTTTTAAATAAAAATGTGAAAATTGATTATTTATAATCAAAGCCAAAAATATCAGATTTGTTTTATAATTTAAAAATGTTTTTTTAAAATAAGATATTTTTGTTGGTTGAGATTTAAATAATTAGATATTTTTACAAAGATTCAAAGTCAAATTTAAAAATAGACTAACAACTTAATTTTAAATCTTTTAAAATATTAAAATATTAGAGTTAAGATATCAGATATTTAAGATATTTTCTTTTAAATACTTGTTATTTTTATTAAATCTTTATTTGAAAATATAAATATCTGTTTATTCTATAGTTTTTAATATTTAAATTATTTAAAATTTAAAATTTGTTAGTTAGATATTTTTATGGATTTTTGAATTTGTTTAACTGTTTTGAGATAATTTTGGGTTGTTATAACTATTAATATATATTTTTTAAATGGTTAAAATATTAGCTTATTGTTGTAACAACACAAGATATTTTTGAAAAACGGTTAAGATATTTTTTCAACCAATTAACAAAATATTTTTTTAATGGGATTTAAATTAACTTTGATTAATTATTGATAAATTCTATTTAAATTAAATTAATATTTTTCAAATTTACCTAAAACCAAGTTGATTGTTGATATATGGAATTTAAATTAACTTTTGTTAATTGTTGATAAATTTCATTTAAATTGACTTATTTCTATAAAAATTTAATTAATTCAAATTTTTTGATAAATTCTAGAAAATTAATTGTGGTATTTTTGCATAAATTCATGGACTAGCTCATATAGTAACATGATTAGGCCCATCCAATTAAAACATGTCTGTTTGCACTATATGTGGTATTTTTGCAATTGAGCTTAAATGCATATAGTGGCCCATATGTTTGTTAGATATATGGATTTTGTCAAATAAAATATTCATAAAATGATAAGTTTTATTTGGGTCCATTAGAAAATGTAAAGTTTAAATTCCTCTCTTGTGGGTGATTCCACTTGTGAAGGCCCATTTGCTTTGCATGACTATAGTGAGCCTAATCAATTAATAACAACTAATAAAATGAAGGTTTAAATTCCTGTCTTTTGGACCTTGTATGGAAGTATGGGGGCCTTTGTAGTGGGTACGACATACTGGACCCTACCCTCTTCCATACAAGCCCAATTGTTAAGGCCCATTTACCTGAGTTGGACCTAATTGTATAGGTTCATTATATAAGTTAAACCTAAATATTGATTAGCAAAAAATTAATTCTAAATTAATTGAATTTGTTTCAATGTGACACTTTAGAATTAATAGGAAATTATTGGACTTTGGTTTTAAAAATTTAATATTTTCAATTTTTTGGAGAACCATAGTCATTAATTTTCTAAAAATAAATAATAAAAATACTATTGTTAATTTTATAATGAGCTTATTTTAAGAATGATATTCGATCTCCACCGTTGGTTTAACAAAATCAATAACTTAATGGGGTCTCGAGACGCTTTTATTCGTCCCCTTACAAAAGGTGTTCATTAATTATTTTGACAATGTTAGATTTCGAAAGATAGATAATTATAGGTCAAATTCTACTACACTCACCCCTACGGTGACTACTAGGACTAAATCTATGATTATCGAAACTGTGGGTCTAGCTCATAAAATAAGAGATATTGTTTTCTTATTTTGATCAAATAGTAGGTTGTTAATAATGATGTCCATTATTAAATAAGTTTACAACTTTATTTAACTAGTGATATTTTGGACTTTCGCCAACCGGGACACGGATATCATAGATTAGTTAAAAACCTAAATAAATAGAGATATGATTGTTCTTAGTATCTTTTCTCATATCTTACATATTTTGGTATATGTTGTGCTATTTCTTGAAATCTGTGTGAATAAGAGTTTTATTGAGCAAAAGTTATTGATTTCTATTTTTATTGATAATAAGTAGTTTTAAGTATGACTATGTCTACTCCCATCATTTCTCAACTTTCGATGAAGAAACTCACTGGAGAAAACTTTCTTAAAATGGAAGCAAAACATCAACATTGTATTTATTGGTGACAACTCTGAGTTCGTCATGACTGAGGAATCCCTAGAACGGGCACCGTCTCCGCATGTTCATGATGGCACAGTCAATGCTCGGATGGCACCGTGTCCGCACGTTCGTGATCAACTCAACTATGGTTTGACGTAGCTCATGAACAAGCTTGAGAATTTCGAGTCTATCATGGGTGGACCTAGTAAGGGAGGAGAAATAAGACTACTGTTGCTGTAGCTAATCCATTTAAGGCTGAAGCTAACCAAGTTTATTCTTCGAAAGCTGGAAACAAAAGGAAAGGTGGACAAAACAACAACCCCAAGCTTGCAAAGGCTGCAAAGACAAGTGCACAACCAAATGCACAGACGCCAAAAGGGATAAACAAAAAAACAAGAAAGGTAAAGATAAGTGCTTTCACTGCAAAGAGAAGGGGCATTGGAAACAGGATTGCCCCAAGAATCTAGCAGCGAAAAACAAAGGTAATGATTATAGTTCATTTATCTTAGAAACATATGTTTTAGAGAATGATAAACCCGTTTGGATTATTGATTCTGGATCTACCAACAATGTTTACATCTTCTTGAATAGTGGGAGGAAGTGGACGAAGGCGGCTTAAAGCTTAGAGTTAGGAATGGAGCGTTCGTTGCATTCCATGCTAGAGGAATAGTGTAACGTCCCAAATAACCTAATAAGGCTCAGGGCCTTGATTAGGGGGCCAGGATGGAAAATTTTGGAATTATATGATTATGTGATATTTATGTGTATCATTATGTGAATATGTGAGTTATATTATAATAGGTGTATTAAATATGCATATGGGCCCATTTTGTTTAATTGGGCAATTTTCATATTTTGGCAATTTTGGGTATATTTTACATATATGTGATATGTGTGTGGTGCTTCATTATTATTGGGTTATGCTAGGGTTACTCAACACGAGACGATCCTAGGAAGCAAGCTAGTGGGAAAGTCACAAGGGGATTCATACTTGACTTAGAGTGAGTCAAGGGGTATTTAGCACATTAGCGGGATATTGGGTAATGGGAATAAATATTTGATGATAAATTGGGAGTTAGTGAGGTTAGGGGGAAATTATGGGATTTTTGACTATTTTACCCACAGGGGCGTTTTCGGGACCCTGAGTATTGGGATTCGCTTGAGGTTACTAAAGCTCGAAGTAACCTGTCAGAAAGATAAAAAGAACGTTCAATACGTTTTCTCTCTCTCCCATTCCATTTTTGACACCGTTCGCATTTTCTAAGGAAACTTGAGTTCTAGGACTTGGATTCAGGCAAGGATTGAGGCATAGCGATTCTAGGGAAGATTAGAAGCTTATTAGCCGGAGGATTTAGCGAGAAACAACGTAATAAGAGGTAATTTAACCCTTGAATTCCTGAGTTTATTATCTGTTCTTGAGTGTTATGAACTCAAGACTTGGATTATGAGTTTCTATGGGGATTTTGGTTATTTTTTGTTGTTTTAATGTAGCTAAGCTATTGGGTGAGGTGTTTAGGGGATTTAAATGTTGATTTGAGGGGCTAGGGACTCGTTGGGGTTAGATTTGGAGCTTTGAAGCTCGAAGAACACGAGTTGAGAAACCCAGAATTCTGGTTTGAGCACTGTAGCGCTACAACACTGGGTTGTCTATTTGGGGGTTGAAGTTCTGCCTATAGCGTTGTAGGGCCCAATAGGTAGCACTACACAGCCTTCAGAACTTGGTTTCTTGGTACTTTTTGGGGTTTTGACCCGAGGGCTCGGGGGATGATCTCATTACCCTGTTTGGTGGGATTGGAGGTCCTGAGGGTGCGAGATCGGTCCAGAGATTGGGTTTTGGAACTTGAACTCATTGAAACACCGTTTATGGTTATGACCAGGTTATCGCTAGGGGCTTGGAAACAGGATCGTGCTTGTGGCTCATTTATTGGTAACCTGTGCTTGGACCAAAGGTAAGAAAACTGCACCCAGTATGTGATGCATGTGATGCATAAGATACATGTGATTAGGGCATGGCATGAATATTGAATACGAGATTGATTAGAGCTTCAGTCTCTGTAATTGTGCATGATTATGATTATGCTTGTGATTATCAATTAAGCATGTTGAATGCCTTATATTTGGATGTTTTAAGGTGCATGGTTATAATTATTCTGGTAATTGTTGATGAGGCACATTGAATGCTCTATATATGGACATTGATTGCATAGTAGCTTTGCTTATCTGTGTATGGTACTGAGTTATTAGTCAGAGATCGACAACGGTGTCAGTATTGATTGTGAAGTTGTGACTTATTAGTCAAGTTCGGCAGTGGTATTGAGCACTGGTCGTATGGAATTGGCTTATGAGTCAAGAACGGTATTAGTGTGTTTAACGCAAGCCGAAAAGATTAGATCTAATCGACATAAGCATTATCAACATAAGTATGAAATGCTTGACCGACCCTAAGTTCAATGAAAACAAAAGCGCTTGTCTAGTGTAAAGGCTAGTTACATAGAGCCAAGGCTATAAGCTCAGGTGACTGATACGTCACATGGCTAGAAGGGCGTGGGACCTCAGAGATAGACTTATCAATCATCTAAACAGAGATATACTTATCAGTCATCTACATAGAGATGGACTTATCAGCCATCTAAACAGAGATAGACTTATCAGTCATCTATACAGAGATGGACTTATCCGCCATCTACACAGAGATGGACTTATCAGTCATCTATACCGAGATGGACTTATCCGCCATCGACACAGAGATGGACTTATCAGTCATCTACACAGAGATAGACTTATCAGTCATCTACACAGAGATAGACTTATCAGTCATCTATACAGAGATGGACTTATCAGTCTACATAGAGATGGACTTATCAGTCATTTACACAGAGATGGACTTATCAGTCATCTACATAGAGAAGGACTTATCAGTCATCTATATAAAGATAGACTTATCAATCATCTACATAGAGATAGAATTATCAGTCATCTAAACAGAGATAGACTTATCAGTCATCTATACAGAGATGGACTTATCAGTCATCTACACAGAGATAGACTTATCAGTCATCTATACAAAGATGGACTAATTATTCATCTACATAGAGATAGACTTATCAGTCATCTATATAGAGATGGACTTATCGGTCATCTATACAAAGATGGACTTATCAGTCATCTACACAGAGATAGACTTATCAGTCATCTACACAGAGATGGACTTATCAGTCATCTACACAGAGATAGACTTATCAATCATCTATACGGAGAAAGACTTATTAGTCATCTAAACAGAGACAGACTTATCAGTCATCTACATAGAGATAGACTTATCAGTCATCTAAACAGAGATGGACTTATCAATCATCTACACAGAGATAGAATTATCAGTCATCTATACAGAGACGGGCTTATCAGTGATCTACACAGAGCACAGGACTCCACAAACATTTATTTGTACCTGCTTGCATGCATGAGCAGGGTTATTACTGCTAGGCATGCCTATTGTGATTTGGTGACATGTTATTACCTATTCATGAGCATATTGAGTTTTATTACTGAGCCTCGGCTCACGGGTTCTATGTGGTGCAGGTAAAGGCAAAAGAAAGTTGGACCATTCTTGAGTTGGAGAGCTTAGGTGATGATGTGTACATATGCGGCTACTCGACCACCATGGCTGAAGGTTTAAAGAGGAACTAGGGATAAACCTTATTTTGCCGCTTAGGTCGGCTGGTTGTAAATATTTTATTGTAATTAACCTTTAAATTATATTTTTGGGATCCCAATGTATTCAGTAAACGTTTTAGTGAAACGTTGTATCTTTGACCAAAATTTTTAACCCTAAATCGTTAATCACACTTAGTTACATGATTATGACCAAATGGCTCAGTTAGCGAGTTTAGCACTGTTTAAAATGCACAACGTAATGGTCCCTGGGTAGTAGGGCATTGCAAATAGCTCGTATGAAGTTTGGGAATAAATACTTAATTTTAAATGATGTATTTTTTTTATTCTGGATTTTAGTAGAAATTTAATTTCAATTTCCATGTTGCAATTAGAACGATTTGTTATGACTTTCAAAAGTTCTAATATATCTATTTCCTTCAATGGATCACAATAGTGTATTACATGTTTGGAAAATGAGCTTTATATTCTACGACCTAACGAACCCCTCGCTCTTAACAATGATTTATTCAAAGTAGCTAAAGCTAGGACCAATAAACGTCAAAATACCGATAACGACAACATGACATATTTATGGCACTTGAGACTAGGTCACATTGGCTATGATAGGATTCAAAGACTTACAAAGAATGAGCCTTTGAGGGAACTCACCTCAGGTGAATTACCTGTTTGTGAATCTTGTCTAGAAGGCAAACTGACCAAGTGTCCATTCTCTACAAAGGGTGATAGAGCCAAAGAACCACTTGGACTTGTGCATTCAGATATTTATGGACCTTTGAATGTACAAGCCAAGGGTGGTTTTGCGTATTTTTTCACTTTCATTGACGATTATTCTAGATACTCATGTCTTTACTTAATGCATAGGAAATCAGAAACATTTTCAAAGTTTCAGGAATTCTTAGCTATGGCTCAGAACCAATTAGGTAAAACGTTAAAATTCTTGCGATTTGATAGGGGTGGAGAATATTTGGATATACAGTTCCAAGATGATTTAACAGAACTTGAGATTTTATCACAACTTATTTCCCCAAGTACTCCGCAACAAAATGGTGCAGCGGAACGCCAGAACAAAACTTTATTAGAAAAGGTTAAATGCATGCTTAGTTACTCAACTCTACCAACTTCATTCGGGGGACATGCAATTGAAACTGTGAACGAAATTCTCAATGTTGTGCCATCTAAATCAATCCCCAAAACACCTTTAGAATGCTGGAATGGTCATGAACCTAGTTTACGCCATTATAGAATCTGGGGGTGTCCCGCCCACGTCCTAAGGAAAAAGGCAGGAAAGCTAGAACCACGAACTGAAGTTTGCACGTTTTTTGGCTATCCAAATGGTACTCGAGGTGGAATTTTCTATAATCATTCATAAAAGAAAGTGTTTACTTCTATGAATGCTACTTTTATGGAAAATAACTATGTCCAAAACTTCAAACGACGTAGCAAAGTAGTTTTAGAGGAGATGGTTAAAGAATTGAATCCAACCAATGTTCCATCGCCATCAACGCAAGTTGATGATGAAATTCCCACTCTTCATGTCCAACCGATGCAAGTCGATTTAAATGAAGAAAGTACCACTGTTCCTGAGCAAATAGTCACAGAGCCTCGTCGTAGTGGGAGAGTTTCTAGGAACCCAGTTCGCTATGGTTTGGATGGTGAAACCAATATGAATTTTTGTGAGACTAGTGATGATCCGTTGTCTTTCAAATAGGCAATGGCTAGCCATGAAACAGGAAATGGAGTCCATGTACTCAAATTCCGTCTGGGTTCTTGTAGAAGCACCTAGTGACTTTAAGGCCATTGGGTGCAAGTGGATCTACAAGAAGAGACGAGGTGTTAATGGAAATATCGAGACTTATAAAGATTGATTAGTGGCAAAGGGTTATACCCAAAGAGAAGGCGTGGACTTTGAGGAAACTTTTAGTCTGGTAGACATGCTCAAGTCCATTCGCATCCTCCTATCCATAACAGCCGCTTTCGACTATGAGATCTGGCAAATGGACATCAAGACAGCTTTTCTTAATGGAAAGATTGATGAAGTCATTTATATGGATCTTCCAGAAGGTTTTAAAGTAGCTGGACAAGAAGGAAAAGTTTGCAAATTGAACAGGTGCATTTATGGACTTAACCAAGCCTCTCGTTCCTGGAATCTTAGGTTTGATGAAATAATCAAAACCTATGGCTTTGAACAAAATATTTATGAGCCTTGTGTTTACCAACTAAAGGAAAATCAAATACTGGTATTCCTGGTTCTTCATGTAGATGATATCTTACTCATTGGAAACAATGTTAAGAAATAGTCAGATGTGAAGAATTGGCTGAGAACTCAATTCTAGATGAAGGATTTGGGTGAAGCAAGTTATGTTCTAGGTATCTAGATCATTAGGGATAGAAAGAATAGACTCTTAGCTTTATCTCAGGCAGCGTACATAGATATAGTGCTTGAACGTTTCTCAATGAAAAATTCAAAGAAAGGACGTTTACTGTCCTGCCATGGAATTCATCGTTCAAAGAAGCAATCTCCCCAGAATCCTGAAGAGGAAGATGCAATGAGAAAAGTTCCTTACGCATCTGCAGTTGGAAGTCTAATGTACGCCATGTTGTGTACTAGACCATATATCTGCTATGCAATGGGAGTAGTGAGCAGGTATCAGTCAAGCCCTGGACCAGAACATTGGATAGCAGTTAAGAATATCCTGAAGTATTTAAGGCAGACTAGGGATTATATGTTAGTCTACATGGTGTTCTGAACCCTATAGGCTACACCGATTCAAATTTTCAGACTGATGTCGATGACAGGAAGTCTACTTTTGGAATGATGTTTACTCTTGAGGGTGGAGCTGTGATATGGAGAAGCGTAAAGCAGCCTACAATCTCAGATTCCACCATGGAGGCTGAGTATATAGCCACGTCAGAAGCAGCTAAGGAAATAGTCTAGCTAAAGAAGTTCTATTCCGATCTTGGTGTTATTCCAGAAATGGATAAACCGCTTGTGTTGTTTTGTGAAAATATAAGAGCGATAGCCAACTCAAAAGAACCTCGTAGTCACAAGAGGAGTAAGCATATAGAAAGGACGTATCACATTATTCAAGAATATGTGGCCAGGGGAGATGTGAAGGTTATGAAGAATGCATCTAAAGACAATATTGTAGATCAGTTTACGAAGACACAACCAGAAGCTACATTTGATAAGCATATCAAGGAAATGGGATTAGTAGAATCAAGGCATTAGTTTCAATTAGTGCAAGTGGGAGTTTGTTGGGGTTTTATGCCTTAATTAAAACTCAATTTCTTCGTAATCTCATTTATTATCAATAGAAGAATAGAAATCATTTTTTGACTTGGTCAATAACTTTGCTCACATGTTTTATTTTCATGATTATTTGTTTAATATAAACTTCTATTAAATCAAGAACATATAGCTAATCATATTTATAGTGACATAATCACATTGGAATATAAATATGATTATATGTTCAAAAATAAGTTAGTTCTAAGAATAGTTAGTGCACTGAATTTACACTGTCTTGCCAATCTATGATATGATCTACTTACACATTGTAGTGTTATGTTCTTTCCAGAACATTAGCAAAGTAGATAAGATTGGATGTATTTGTTACATCGGACTGGACCAATATTGACAGTAGAAAGGATAAGTAAACATACTGTTATTATCTATTCTAGTCATATCATATAGTTGACCATAGGTCAATTCAATCTCAATTCTGAGTGGTTAGTATTCTAACTGATTGTATTATTTGAGTTCTTTGACTTGTTCGTTACATCTTGGGAACTCGGTAGTATAATTGAGTGGGAGTGTTAATCATAGATATGAACATCTATAGCTTCTGATGAAGAAGTGAAACGATGGTTTCCTTTTAATTTGGTTCAAGGTGCTAAATGATAGAGATCTAATTTTAGTAATTAATATTAGTTTACTGAAATATCATTTAGAAGGAACTAAGTGTTTTAAGGATAAAATACAATGAGAGGTAAAATGGTATTTTAGTCCAATCTCATTGTAGACCGTATATAGAGGATTGAGTGAAAATTATGGTTACAAAAATGGATAATTAATAACGTATCTATATTGCTTATAGATATTTCTATGAACTCAAGAGTGCAATTCTGAGTCTTTAGTGGAGTCACGAGCAATTAATAAGTTAGTAAATTTATATGTTAGATTTATGATAACTTATTGGAGCTTGATTTCTTACGCCCATGGTCCCCACTGTACCTTGGATAAAATCATCTAAAGTCTCAATTAATTCATTTAATTATCAATTAGAATTATCAAAGTTGACCAAGTCAATTTTGGATAGTTTCACAGAGCTATACAATTTAGAGATGAAAAGAGAAATTATGGCAGATTTAATAATTAAGATAAATTGGTATCTACATTAATAAATAAGTTTAAATCAAGTTTAAATTATAAATAATTAATTTTATAAAGGATTTAAATACTTATTTAATTAGTTAAATCAATAGAAAATAATACAGACCTTGATTTTAAGTCCATCGGGCTTTAATCAAATGAGAAATTTTACGGGCCTAAAGCCCATGATAATTTTGACCTAGGGCTATTAGTTGGCTATAATTTTATTTATTTTTTAATTAAATAAATTACCTTATTGAGTCTATAAAAGGAATGTTAAATGAGAAATGAAATGATAAGTCAAAAACACAAGTTCAGATTTTTGAAACACAAGTTTCTGATAGGTTTTAGATTATCTCTAAACATAAGTCCTTTTCTAAGCCTTACTGTTCTTTTCTCTTCTTTTCTCTGTATCTATCTCATGTGTTGAGAATTTCCCACTATAGTCTAGGTGATTCTAAGGATACTTTGGAAGGCTATGAAGAAAATTGAAGATCGATTCAGTTTCTTGGTAATACTTTGCGATAGAAAGGATACAAAGGTTAGAGAAATTGAAGGAATGACTTTATTATTCCGCTGTGTATAATGTAAGTATTCTTATCATTATTTCTCTTTGAATTCAATTTTAGAAACAAGTTCTAGGTTGTCTCATATTAACTTGTTTAATATTAGATATACATGAAAATAAGTAAAGATCCTGTATAAGTTTTCCTAACACCTACGGTCTTCGGACCCTTCATCCGGACTAGAATTGTGCTCAGCCCGCCTAATACCCAGAGTAAATATACCATGACATAGGGAAGGCCATGAAAATATATTTGTACCATACTATTAAAAAATAGTGGACCTATAATGAATGGTATTATCTACCACTACAATACATCTGGGGTAACCATAATCGTGGTGAAAGGCCAACTGGACAATACACTGGAGTGGGGTCACATCCAAGTCCGGATCAACTGGATGTCGGCTCGCCTCGGGTTGATTCAGACTACCTTAAAACTGGTAGCAACCCAATTTATTTTTCTATATGGATTACCTTGGCCGAAGGTGCAGGCTGCTGCCTTCGATTAAGTACAACCTTGACCAAAATCTTGTCTATCTTCAAGAGACTTCTATCTTACGCACCAATGGTGCGACCTCATCTTCTTCCTCAACCTCCTCAGTGACTAGAAGGAACTCCTGTGGAGGAGGGAGCTTCGGGAGAGGACCTCGAGCCCTGATGGGCAGTGTCTGATCCTTTCTGATCAGCTTACAAGCCACCATGGTGGCGTCATTCACCACCATCTTGAACTCTTTCTCCTTGGCAGGAGTACTTGCCCGAGTCTTATATTGACTTTTGAAGGTCTCAGACCACTTCGTTCTCATATATATAGGTGGACAAGGTAACAACTTGATCAGAATAAGTTTTAACCTGATTAAGATATTCAAGAGATCAAAAAGCTGAGAAACTTATGAGGATGATTTAAGTACTATGGAGTGTAGTTCTTGAATGCGTTTGGAATAAATAATTGGTCCTTAAAGTCATTCGGGTGGCTGGGGAGGTCGATGATGATGTAAGATTTAGGGAACCGGGTGAGGTAGTAGAATTGTCACCTTGAGTTTTAGTGTCTGGGTTGGCTTTCAGATAGAAAAAATACATAATTTACTCTAGAGTGGGGACCTCCCACTTTTCTTGAGGAATAAATATCTTAACCTCGCGAGGAGGCGATATGAATTCAGGGGGAGCTGGAATGAACTGAGCTCAACGTTGTTCAGGAAATCTTCGAAGTACTGGTCCAGCAGTAGGAAGGCACCTGCTTTCAGGTGCTCATCACTCTAAGCCTAGAAGTCATCTTCCAATGGGGGGCAACCCCATTCCCCTTCCAAGGGAGGTAGGGCTTAAAACTCACAGGTCTTCTCTATCCCATGATTCAGCATAATCTTGTTGACCTTGTCTTGAGTTGTTATTCGAGACACGATTAGCTTGGCCTCATAGAAGCTATCAGGTCTTACCTCGGCCTCCCTCTCCACCATTGTGCCGAAGTGGGGAATTGGGGTCTCCGAGGAGACCTGCTTCTCCTTACCTCGAGAAGTAGAACCAGTCACAATGTTTTTCTTAGGGGCCATGATACAGATTTTACTTTGCTTGATTACAAAATGATCCATTAGGGGAGACTTGGAAATATAACCTAATTCTAATAGCGGAAAAAATGGCGACCTAAAGTTGACCTAAATTTCTAAGGCGTCATTATTTGACCTAAGACATCTTATAAGTCAAGATCGGGTGTGGTGTCCCATCGCATGTTCTCACGCACATCTCTAGTTCACGGGTTCGAATCTCGGGAAGGTGCCAAAATTTCAGGATTCACGTTTCAAATACAATGGTTTCGAATGGCGGTTTAATGCAAAACTGCCCCTATATCATTACCCTTAAGCTACCCAAAACTGAACCTAAACCCCTAAAATCTTCAAACCCAGAAATTCAAACTTTCATCCTTTAAACCAAGAAAATTACCCATTTTTTATGCATTATTTCTAGGCGGACCTAGTGCTATTATTTTTGGCCTAACAAAAACCCACACTAAACTCATGCAAAACCAAAATAAGGCAAAAGAAATAGGAAAATTTTATAAGACTTGTTGAAAAATGAGAAAATGAAATTTAAACCAGGGATGACATACTTACGAATTGGTTTCTTGATCGATGAGTGAAATAAGAACATAAAGTGCTTGAAAAATCCGAGCGTGAGGACGTGGGGATCTCTAGGAAGCAAGGGATTTCAAAAAGATTGAATATTTTAAGAAGAAGAAAGGTAAAAAGGAATGTTTTGAATGCAAAGGTGGCTATGCTCAAATTCTTCTCTTCTATTTATACGTAAACTTTGGGGACAAATCTGAGTCACACGATTAAAGCAGAAAAAGATCCGAAGACCAGAATTAAATAAATCAAATGGTGGAATAAAGTTGACAAGACAACTATCACAGTAATCGAAACTCAAACATGCGCATATGACAGAGAGACGTGTCCCATACTCGAGTGAGTGGATAGGCACATTTTCTCATAACAGAAGCCAAAATACCCCTACTATGCATGTCAGAGGTGACATCACGCATAAGTAGGAGTTTGGGGGGAAAATGTTGTACTCCAAACACATTGTCTGAAGTATTCAACATGAGGTACAGCTAGCAGAGAAGCGCATGAAGAAAATATACAATATTTTCTTCACTTTGGAGTGAGTAGCTCGAGGCTACTTGGCAGTCTGGGACATCCTAGGTTTCTAGATTGCCTCTTATGCAAACAACTTAGTTTGAGGTGCATAACGTTCAGATCGCCCTTGTGAAATTCTGGACATGACCCACGTCAGTTCCCACTAGTCTTACAACATCTAGCTTGAGGAGTGTGTTCAACTTGTGAAAGCATGACTGACGCACAGTGAAGGATCCCAAAAGACTCATAAATTCCTTAAATGCCTAATAAATTCCCACACTTTATTACGTATTTATTATCTGATATAGCGGATATAGAATTATTAGGCAGTTATGTATTTATATAATTGGGAGGTGACCCAAATTTGTTAGTTACCATATTAATGAACGATTACCCAATACTGTCAACCATTTTCCATAAAAATATAGAGGGAATGGACTATAAAAAGGACAAACCTTTTGTATGCTAAATATCTGTTGAAATTGTCATAAAAAATTCATAATCAACTCAATAAGAGTGACTCGTGGGCTAGGTGGATTTTAACCACTGAACCACGTAAAATTGAGTGAATGCTTCGTGTTCGTGTTCTTGTTTTTTTTTTTGTTATTTACTAATACATTTGGTTTACAGAAATCCTAATATATCTGTCTTGGATTTCTAAATCCCCGATTGACAAAGAAACCGCGTCAACATTCATTTTTTTATACTCTTCCCATTAGCGTCACTGCATAACCAATGCTATTTGTTATCCCAAAAATCAGAAGTGAATGACATGGCAGGAATTAATTGCACGTGGCTGACACCTGGCAAAGCCTATGTTCGACTATCGACCAGAAAGGTGTTCGGTGTTGTGCGATCAGTCTTTTCCTACGACCAGTCTGGTCGTAGGCACGTAACACGCGGAGGAAATCTTAGGCAGTTATGATGGAATCTGAAATTCTCTCCCACGATTTCCTGAGTATCCGATTATTTAGGAAATAATATCTGTAACAAATCAATGTAAATCTTCCCTGAGCTTATAAATAGAAGAGGAGGGCTCAGGGAAGGGGATGTGACCCTTTTTACTCTTTTCCTACTTCTAAATCGCTGGTGATCAGAAAGATCATAGAAATCATATTGTATTGTTCTTCAGAGGATAGTGAAACTCATTGAACCCTAGTTCTTTGATCACTCCTTTGATTCTCACATCAATAACAATCTAAGTGGACGTAGGTTATTACCAGATCCTGGGGCCGAACCACTATAAAATATTGTGTTCTTATTATTTTCGTCATTACGTTTCTTCCAACGCATTCTTCCACATCAAGCATATTTTGACTCCGTGTCAGTTGAACAAAATCTGGGTCAACATTCTGGTGCTTTCATTGAGAGCTTGATATATCATCGTTGAAGAAAACAATGGCAAAAACTGCAAGGAAAACTGGACAGACGGCCACCGCCGCACCGTCAAACCCGCCTCCTCCTCCTACTCTTGCAAGCGTGGCTGAGGATGAGCCGCATTTGGAATTTGAGGAAGAAGAAATGGATGACGCGATGCTAAAGAGTACCCTAGGGGCGTTGTATGAAGAGCTAGCTAATCTGAGGGCCGGCCAAGAAAGTGCTGCCGAAATCATGGCGCGGCAGCAGCAAGAGATTGAACGGTCGCGCGCAGAGTTAAGTGAGTGGCAGGCGGAGATGGACCGTCGCCAGAGTGAAGCCATGGAAGCCCTTGAGGCAGCCTTGCAATTGGCTAGGAATCAGGCTGAACCTGCCTCGCAGCCTGAACATCCTGGGAATGGGCCACCCTATAGGGGTACCAATCCTAGCTCGCCTATCTAACCCTCTAGCCCGCAAAGACCCGAGAAGCCTCAGGTGCCCCATGACGATGTCCCATAGGACCCCGAGGCATAGCCTCCATCCCAAGTTGGTTGCGGCAATCCTCCACATCAGAGGCAGAATAGGACCGAGCATCAGCCTCGTAATCCTAGGCGCCATAGGGACGACGAACCGAATCTTTCGAACAGAGGTCAAAATCCTCCTGGTAACAGGAGGAACTCAGAGTTAGGCTCTGTGGTCTGGGGTCCCCCACGGCATGATAATGCACGGGGACACAGCGACCAGCGCAGACCACCCTCTAACGCTCGGGACGTTTCAGCCAGGGATGGAAATCGAGGGAACAGTCGATCCCACCATAGCAAATCAAGATTCAGAGATGGCCATGGGTATAATGAGGCCGACTCAGGCAAGGGAAATGCCGGCCGGAGGAATGAAGAAAGCGGTAGAGGCGGGAGCCAGATACCTCAAGATGACCAACCCAATAGACGGGATGCTGGGGGGCAGCCCAGGCAAAATGATGTCTTCAACCGGCTCGGGGGTAGCGAGCAGCGGAGAAGAGACAAGGAATTGAGAGATGTACTCAACGATCGCCGCGAGCGGCATGGCGAGAACGTCCCCCCAGCAATAGAGGCCACAATAATTCCTATCGCTATACAGGCCCAGATAGATGCCCTCAACTAGGCAGTGCAATAGCTGGTCGGGGGAAGAACATCTTAAATCGACCACGATAGGAGGAAAGGCACTCGTTTCGTCCAGAGGATAGCTATGGCGGAGACTCCTGGCAAGTTTAAAATGCCTACGCTACCAAACTTTGATGGGTACGGTGACCCGGTATCTCACGTCAATAAGTTTGAGATACAGATGGACATTGAGAAAGTGTCCGAAGACGCTCAGTGCAGGATCTTCCCTGCAACACTTTCTGATGCCGCACAGGAGTGGTTTTTTAAGTTCCCTCCTACAAGCATAGTTTCCTAGGAAATGTTCGTAAGGGAGTTTTACGGATAGTTCTATGCAGGTCGTGTGCATCCGACCGAGGCAAACCAGCTGGTTGAAATTCGCCAGCAGGATGGAGAATCAATGAAGGACTACATCCAGCGCTTTATGCGAGCAGCAGCTGGAGAAAAAATGGTGGGGGACGAAGGCAAAATGATGGACATAACCGCGGGGGTTAGGCGTCGCTCCCCCCTCTGGAAGAGCCTTCGCAAAGATGGAGTTAGAACTACCCAGGAATTCTTGGACCGGGCTGATCGGTACATCAAGCTCGAAGATGCCATTGCCGACAATGGAAAGCCCTCAGGCAAGGATAAGAAAACGTCCGAGCCCGCCAAAGCCGCCAATGGGTCCAAACCTAACGGCAACAGCAAAGCCAACGGGAACGGTAACGGCAATGGCAAGAATGGTGGAAAACGGCCACACAATGAGCCTTCCACCTCTGACAATAAACGAGCCAAGGGTAATCGTTATGAACCTCGGTTCACTAACTACACTGCCCTAGTTGAGTCTCGGGGAGAGGTTTATCAGGCCGCGGGTTCCAGTGTGCCTTATAAGAAGCCTGGCCCCATTCGATAGGATATTTCGAAAAGAGACACTTCCAAGTTCTGTCGTTATCATAACGACTACGGACATGACACCAATGAATGCAACCAGTTGAAAGAAAAAATCGAGTTCCTTATTAGACAAGGACACTTGAGAAGATACGTACGGGCCTCGGGAAATTCCCAACGAGAAGCTCCAGGTAGCAACGAGCAAGCACCCACGCGCCAACGCTTGCCACCTTTGCAGCCTGCCCCCGTGACTGGCACACTCTTAACCATTTGTGGAGGCCCGCACCTCGTGGGAAATAGCGGAAAGGCTAGGGAACGATACGCTCGGACTCTGCGCCATGACCAGGACAGCGAGATGATGACTGTGGAGGACCGCGTGCCAAAAAAGGCTCGATCAGAAGAGGGCGAAATAACCTTCTCTGATGGCGATGCCCAACACGTCCGGTTCCCACATTCCAATCCACTGGTCGTGGACATCCAAATGGCCAACATGATGGTAAAGAGAGTGCTGGTCGATACAGGAAGTTCGGGGAATATCCTGTATAAATCTTCGCTGGAATGCATGAAATTGTCCGTTAAGGACCTGGAGCCCTGCAAGCAAACAATATACGGATTCTCTGGTGAGGGACTCGCCCCTGCCGGATCGATCAGACTACCAGTGACGACAGGTACAACGCCTGCTACCAGGACATTACTCGCTACTTTTGTAGTAGTCGATTGTCCTTCAGCGTACAATGCCGTCATTGGAAGGCCTATACTGGTTGATCTGCGGGCCGTCATCTCTATGTGGCACTTAGCCATGAAGTTCCCAACAGACGCAGGGGTAAGATGCGTGTTAAGGAACCAAAGATAAGCCAGAGAGTGTTATAACGCCTCAGTTACGAAGGCAAAAAAAGGAACATCAAAAAGCACTACCTCAGATAGGTTGCAGAAGGCGGTGGATACACAAGCCCAATCCGGTGATGAGGTCACCAAATAGGGTGTTGCCCAATGTGAGGATAGAGATCTAGATCCTCGCTTTGGGGATTTCGAAGAGAACGTTGGACCCGTTGAGGACTTGGAAGAAGTCCAACTCGACGAAAAAGACCCGACCAAAGTCATAAAGGTCAGGAGAAACTTAGAACCAACCACGAAACATGCACTGGTGGAATTTTTGCGGAGTAACCAGGAAGTCTTTCCCTGGTCGCACAATGACATGGCTGGGATAGACCCTGCAGTTATCAGCCATGTCCTGAATATAGACAAGACTTTTCCACCCGTGCAACAAAAAAGAAGGCTGCTCGATAAGGATAGATTGAGAGCCTTAAAAGAAGAAGTTGAAAGATTAAAGGAGAATGGGTTCATTAGGGTGGCATTTTATCCATCGTGGGTCTCCAATCCGGTGTTGGTTCCCAAGCCTAACGGAAAATGGCGAACCTGCATGGATTTTACAGACCTCAATAAAGCCTGCCCAAAGGATTGCTTCCCACTCCCAAGAATCGACCAGCTGGTCGATGCTACTGCAGGACACGAGATCCTCTCGTTCATGGATGCATATTCAAGCTACAATCAGATTAGCATGCATCCCCCCCGACGAGGATCACACCAGCTTTCAGACCGATACAGGCTTATACTGTTACAAAGTAATGCCCTTCGGACTGAAAAACGCAGGTGCGACTTACCAGCGGCTAGTCAACCATATGTTTAGGGAGCTGATCGGAGTAAACATGGAGGTATACGTGGACGACATGCTGGTAAAGTCTAAGAAAGCAGAAGGACATGTGAAGGATTTACAAGAGTGCTTTGATGTGTTGAACGAATACCAGATGAAGTTAAATCCCCTCAAATGTTCCTTTGGAGTTGGATCAGGGAATTTTTTGGGGTTCATTGTAAATTCAAGAGGAATTGAGGCCAACCCCGACAAGATAAAAGCCCTGATCGACATGAAATCGCCAGAAAGAATCAAAGATGTACAAAGTTTAACCGGGAGAATCGTAGCCCTAAGTAGATTTATTTCGAAGTCAATAGACAAATGCGTCCCTTTCTTCAATCTACTTAGGGGAAATAAGAAGTTTGAATGGACAGGAGACTGCGAGCAGGCTTTCCAGGCCTTGAAAGCCCATATGGCACAACCTCCCGTTTTATCAAAGCCAATCGAAGGAGAAACTTTGTTTATTTACCTGGCGATCACAGAAGTTGCTGCTAGCGCGGTGCTGGTATGAGAAGAGGAAGGCGTACAAAAAGCGGTCTACTATGTTAGCAAGAGGCTAATCGGGGCAGAACTGAGATATCCACCAATTGAGAGGTTAGCATATTGCTTAATCCTAGCCTTCAGGAAGCTGCGCCCTTACTTCCAAGCCCATCCTATCACAGTTTTAACTGACCAGCCCCTTCAGCAAGTCCTCCAAAAACCTGAGGCGGCTGGGCGATTATTAAAATGGGCAGTTGAACTAGGACAGTTCGATATAACTTATTCACCGCGAGCAGCGGTAAAGGGACAAGTCTTGGCTGATCTTATTGCAGAGTTCACAGAACTCCCAGACAGCGAGCAGTGCGAATCGCCTAGTATGCCTAAGCCTCAAGAGAAAGCTCCTTCGTGAAAGTTATTCACAGATGGGTAGTCCAACGAATCCCACGCTGGAGCGGGAGTGATATTGATAACGCCGGAAGGGCATCGATTTCACTGCGCCATCAGGTTCGACTTCACTGCGTCAAACAATGAAGCCGAATACGAAGCACTCCTCACTGGATTGAGAATGGCGAAAGACATGAGCACAAAGACGCTTGATATTTACAGTGACTCACAGCTGGTGGTGAATCAAGTTCTAGGGGAATATCAAGCAAGAGGCTTAAAAATGGTGTCCTACTTGAATAAAACTAAGGACCTGCTAGCCCAGTTCACGAAGTACACCCTCCATCAAATACCGCGGGATTAGAATTCAAACGGAGACGCCTTAGCCAAGCTCGCGAGCGCGAAAGATGCTGACACTTTGAACATTGTGCCGGTAGAAAGATTGAGTGAGCCAAGCATACAAACGGTTGGAACCAGTATGGAAATTCAAATGGAGGATACATGGATGGCACCTTACTTGGAGTATCTGACAAACGGTGTGCTACCAACAGATAGAAACAAAGCCAGAACTCTACAAAGGCAGGCCGCTAGGTACATACTGGTCGATGGTGTTATGTACCGAAGAGGGTATTCGATGCCACTACTCAGATGCGTTACACCAGAAAAAGCTAAGGAACTCATGAAAGAGGTGCATGAAGGCTTCTGCGAGGATCACGCTGGGGGGCAGAGTTTGGCAAAGAAGATTCTAAGGCAAGGTTACTTTTGGCCAACCATGAATGAAGATTCGATGGATTTTGTGCGAAGATGCGATAAGTGTCAAAGGTTCTCCAAAATTCCACGAGCAGCACCAAACGAATTGAAACAGATGCAAAGCCTATGGCCTTTTGCGATATGGGGGATAGATTTGATTGGATCCCTGCCAACGGGAAAGGGTGGAGTAAAGTACGCAGTCGTGGCAGTTGATTACTTCACCAAATGGGCTAAAGCTGAACCACTCGCTACCATAACGACCAAGAAAGTTCTTGACTTTGTCATCAAGAACATTGTTTGTCGTTATGGTCTGCCTTGAAAGATAGTTTCAGACAACAGAACCCAATTTGACAGCGATTTATTCACCGACTTCTGCGAAAGGCATGGAGTTATCAAAAGCTTTTCTTCAGTTGTGCATCCCCAAGCAAACGGGCAGGTCGAGGCCATGAATAAAACTCTTAAGGACACCCTGAAAAAGAGGCTTGAAGGTGCTAAAGGAGCATGGCCAGAACAGCTGCCTGAAGTCCTCTGGTCGTATAGAATGTCTCACCGAACAGCGACAGAGGACATACCCCATTTTCCTTAGCCTACGGATATGAGGCTATGTTGCCTGTCGAATTAGATCCCCCCTCGCATCGGCGCATAACATACGACCAGGACCAGAACAGTCAACTAATGATGGAGTCCCTAGACTCAATTGACAAGATACGGGAGAAGGCCCAACTCCGAGTTTCTGCGTACCAGCAAAAGGTCGCCCGGTACTTTAACTCAAAAGTTAAATAAAGAAAATTCAACGTTTGCGACTTAGTGCTATGACGAGTTTTCTTAAATACCCGCGACCCCACTGCTGGAGTACTCAGACCTAATTGGGAAGGACCTTACCAGATTGAAGAAGTCCTTCATTCGGGCACCTACAAACTTGCACGCCTAAATGGAGATATCGTTCCACGTTATTGGAATGGAGAACACCTGCGCAAGTATTATCAGTGAACAGTCCTTTTTAAAGGACTGGCTTGTATTAAATTCTACTTTTTACAAGTTTTGCAAAAAGGGTTAGCCACGTTGTATGGCTAATCGCTTATATATGTAAGATCCTTTCTTTAGGATCACTCGTAAAGACATGTTTAGTCCATTTTTAATACGAGATTATAAGGGACTGTGCACAGCCAGTCATTCTTGCCAACCTTTGTAAATTTATTTTTACAAGTATTTTTTCATTACGTGTATTGTTTTGCTGTATTACAAAGTATTACGTTTCCACGCGAGCAGTAATGTTCGCACAGGTCGTGGTCAAGGCAAGTGACCAAGGACCTAAAGCTCGTCGATCACTTGGGGGGCATATAAGGCACATCGATAGCAAAGCATACTACAAGGTATGTAAACACATGAACAAAATAAGTGAAAGCATGTTACGGTACTTAGAGTATTTTTCAAAATATATGATTTTGTTAAATCAAACCAAAGTATTATGCTATGTTCGGTCAAGCGAACATGTATTATAATAGAAAGATTATAATATCAGAGGCAAACGTTTACTCTGCGAGCATTAGTGCTCGGATGTAAATATGAAATTAAAAGAAAAAAAAACCTTTACACTGCGAGCAGTACTGCTCGGATGTAACTGTTCAAGTATAAGCAAAAGAGATGCCCTCGCAGCAATAAAAGAAAAAAAGATTGTCTTTACAAAAAAACCCATGGGCCATAAAGCGAAAAAAGAAAAATAAATAAATATTAATTTTGCTGGGGGGCAGGAGGGTCTTCTGGATTGGGAGTGTTTTGATCAGCCGGAGGTTTGGCCACAGCAGCAGCAGCAGCAGGAGTTTGGGCCTTGTCTTTCTCTTTTACCTCCAGCCGAGCAACGCATTGCGCCATCAGCGTCTTTTGCAACTGCTCGGAGAGATAGCTAATGTCTACTCCCCGATTGTGCTTCCAGAGGTCGTAGAATCAGAGGAAGGTGGCTTCCTTATACTTCTTCAGAGTTTTAACTCTGTCCTCCTCGAGCTCGCGCACCCGTTCCTCAAGCTTCTTTACCTCATCCCTGCTGGCAGTCAGATCGAGTGTGAGCTGTTTGCACTCTTGGGTGTTGAGTTTGCAGTTCTCCTTCCATTTGTGCCGCTCGTTAATGGCTTTGTTCCGGGCCGCTTCACTCTCCTGAAGCTCTCGGGTGAGAGTGGATTGGTCCTCGCATAGCTGCTCGTTCAGCTTAGCCAGCTCCTTGTTCTCCTCGAGCAGCTTGGCCTTCTCATCCTCGAGCGCTTGCGTGGCCTGGGCAAGCCTGGCGTCAAAGTTCCTCTCCCGAGAAACCATCGCCCCAGATCGACGCCAACTGGCAGTCAAGGACAAGAATCCTTGAAGAAAAAACAAGTTAAGAAAGGAAGTAAGCATAAATGACAAAGCAGCGAAAGGCGACTTACACTGGCTATCTCGTTCAGCCCCCTGTTTATGATTTCGTTGATATCCATCGTGGCAGTGTCAGTAATGGCGACCTGGGCGCGCTTATGCTTGGAGAGCCGGTATAATCTCTCCCTGGCCATGCCAACTATGTGGATGGGCAGGGAGCCTTCGGGCAAGTTGTCCGTGGTCTCTTTGTCTACGGCCCTTGAGGAAGGCCGAGGGTTGGCAGGCACGGATGTTTGTTGCTCAGGGGCAGGCGGAGGTGTTGAGTCCTCTCTGGAAGGGGTGTCGGTAGGAGCGTCTTCTGTTCGGGCCTTCTTCGCAAAGGTCTTGCTACTTTCCCCACGAGCTCTTTTGCTGTCCTTCTTCGGGATAGAGGCTTCGGCAGCAGCTTGGTAGTGTGCAAAGAAATCCCCTGGGTCCATGCCTGCACAAGGAGCGACATTTCAAATGATGAGATTAAGGGGTCGCAAAGAAACAAAGGTTAGAGTATAAAAGTGTTGTAAAAGTAAAGTACCCGAGCTACACCTACTGGTCGTAACATTATCTACAGAACTACCTAGTTCCTGGAAGAAATCTGAATTTAATGAAGGAGCGTTCCTAAATTTTCCATCCCCATCAAATAGGTGGATGGGAATTGGCAAGTTATTTAAAAACGATAATGGTGTACCGTATACATCCAACGAGTCGTCAGATTGTTCGGCAGGCTCAGCAGCCTTTTGTTTCCCCTTGCCCTAGGGGATCGACGGTTCTGCTGCTCGCTGGGAAACAGCAGGCTCCCTGATAGTAACCCCAGTTGACCTCCTCCTAGGAGGAGGTGCCTGAGGTTGTTGCTCGGGACCTTGCTCATGTCCCACATCAGCATGGACTCCACCCGTCGCAGGTTCACTGGACACAGGAAGAGAGCCCTTGAGGCCAGCCAACCTAAGGTTAGCCTCAGTGATCAAGTTTTTCACGCTCTTAGCAGCATTGGGCATGCTGGCTAAGAGTGCTGCCCTCGACTCCATTCCTGGAGTGGGGGTCGGGCGCAACCATGGACCTGGAGTACAGTGGGACAGAAAATCATTATGACAAGGAGGATTTAAAGGACATGAAATACATGTTTAAGGCTCGTTAATTCCCTTACTTCCTTGGGTGAAGGCCAGGTTGTCTGCGGCAATATCAGGCGTGAGGAAGTACTCCAGATGATACTTCCCCACATTGGAGATATGGGTGGTCTCGGACAGAAATGTGCGTCCGGTCTCCTGGTGGCAAAAATGGAAGAATCCCGTACCGTCTTGGTTGAGGTTGGACTTAAGGTCAAATAGATAATTGACCTCATGAGGAGAGGGGGCTGGCCATTTCTTGAGTTTGTAAAAAATATAGAGCGCGATCAGCATCCTATATCCGTTCGGGGTAATCTGAAAAGGGGCCACCCCGAAGTAATTAGCCACCCCTTGGAAAAAAGAATGCAGAGGCAAGGTGGCACCCGCCTCAATGTGATATCTCGACCAGGCGCTATAAGCCCCCCCTGGCAAGTTGGCTTGTTGGTCGATCGAAGGTCTGAGTAGTGTTATCCCCGTCAGATTGTACTTAGTTAAATAATTGGAGACCATGCGAATGGTTATCGTGCTCGGAGATACTACGTGCCACTCGACAGCCGGCTGGTTGGCGTGACGATGATGGGCACGTGCCTGGACTTCGGTCTCAGGCGGGAATTCTCCTCGACCAATGGTCGAGGGGGCATCAGCAGGAGGCTAACTTGGAGAAGGGTTACGTCTTTTTCTGGCCTTAGTTTTTGTTCTGGCCATTTTCTGGGTAGGAGCTGGTGGAGGATTTGGGTTAGAACGTGAGAATGGGATTTCTGGAATCAACGTGGATGGATTCTCTTCACCTTCAAGCAGTTGGGCTAAGAGTTCGTCCTTGATAGGTCTTTCTCCTCCCCAAGGGTCTTGCATATGAACTACAAACAGACAATGGAGGAGATAAGACAATTCGCGAAGTAGTGTGGGGAACTGGGATAATGTTGCTCATGCCTAAGTAGCCAGCAGTATCCTAATCCTACGCTAACTTCAACGTGGGTAAATAAATACGAAAAAAGGAAAGAAGAATGTTTTCTGAACATAACTTTTTTCAACTCCTAAGGGGCGGGAACAAATTTCAGTTTTTTCGTCTAGCATAAAGGTTGAACTTTTCGACAACCTAACGTCCCAAATCGGAAACTCTATCTATCAAAGTACTGATCTAACCCATACAAGGTATAAAGATACAGTTCTGCAGAATGTTAGGTGATTTATATCAAAAACCCTAAAAACCCTATTCAAGAACGCAGACATACCAGAGCACAAAAATAGCATGCATGGCATAGTACAGAGTTTAAAGGATGGAATTCTTACCTGAGACTGGGAGGAGATTCGGAGGAAAATGAAAACTTGAGACGGAAGATCTTCGGCACGGCGTCGAACTGGTTTTCGAAGCACTGAACAACTGGTGCAAGTTCTTGAAATTTTTGGCAAGAATGACGGGTAAAGATTTCTTGAAAAAGAGGGAAGGCAACTTATAAAGATCAAAGGGGTAGCCCAAAAGACGGTAATCATCACTTCCCACTTTCGAAACGTGGGGAAGTGGACAAGCCGTCAAATTGCCTTTTTGGAAACCGAAAAGACTTGATTAGACATAATTATGTCACAGTTTTCGAAAGTGCACGGGGATTCTGACAGGCGTGGGAAGGCGAATGGTTGTTTCCTTAAGTTTCTTTATTACTGGTTGCACTAAACAAACTTGGGGGGCAAATGTTATCCCAAAAATCAGAAGTGAATGACATGGTAGGAATTAATTGCACGTGGCTGACACCTGGCAAAGCCTATGTTCGACTATCGGCCAGAAAGGTGTTCGGTGTTGTGCGATCAGTCTTTTCCTACGACCAGTCTGGTCGTAGGGACGTAACACGCAGAGGAAATCTTAGGCAGTTATGATGGAATCCGAAATTCTCTCCCACGATTTCCTGAGTATCCGATTATTTAGGAAATAATATCTGTAACAAATCAATGTAAATCTTCCCTGAGCTTATAAATAGAAGAGGAGGGCTCAGGGAAGGGGATGGGACCCTTTTTACTCTTTTCTTACTTCTAAATCGCTGGTGATCAGAAAGATCATAGAAATCATATTGTATTGTTCTTCAGAGGCTAGTGAAACTCATTGAACCCTAGTTCTTTGATCACTCCTTTGATTCTCACATCAATAACAATCTAAGTGGACGTAGGTTATTACCAGATCCTGGGGCCGAACCACTATAAAATATCGTGTTCTTATTATTTTCGTCATTACGTTTCTTCCAATGCATTCTTCCACATCAAGCATATTTTGACTCCGTGTCAGTTGACCAAAATCTGGGTCAACACTATTGATATCAGAATTGTCGCGATTGATATTAGAAGCATCTTTTTTGCCCTTTTTTTTTAATAATATTCCCCTTAGCATCACTGCATAATTGACTCTATTGATATCGAAATCGACATGATTGATATCAAAAGTGTTGCGTGGTTCTAAACCGACGCTAATGCCTTTTTTATTTTTTATTTTTTATTTTTTATAATCTTCCCATTAGTGTCACTGCATAACCGACACTATTGATATCAGGACAATTGTGATTGATATCAGAAGCGTCAGTTTAGAACTGTTGCAATTGATATCAGAAGCGTCGGTTTAGAACCGATGCTAATGGTCCTTACTAATAGCATCGGTTAGTATACCAACACAATTAACAAAAATTAGTGTTACTTTAAAACCGACACTATTGAGTTGATTTGATCAATTGCGACAGCGAGTATGTAAAACTGACGCAAAAAAGGGATGCTAAAAGACATTATTGTTGCAATATACCTACAATTTATAAAAGTTTCGTCCTAAAACTTATGGGGATACAATTGTTTCATTTTTGCTTTTGTCTCCCATGTGGCTTCTTCAATGTCGTGGTTACACCACTGAACCTTAAGGAGCAACACTGACTTGTTCCTTAACACTTTGTCCTTCCGGTCCAAAATGGCCTCCAGTTTCTCTTCGTAGAGCAGTTGATGGTCAACATTTATCTGCTCATAACTGAGCACATGCGTGGGGTCATTCATGTATTTTCTCATCATGGGTACATGAAACACATCGTGAACCTAGGACAATGCAGGCGGAAGGGCTAACCTATAAGCCACTTCCCCAATTCTTTATAGGATCTCGAATGGTCTGATAAACCTCGGACTTAGCTTAACCTTCCTTCTGAAGCACATAACTCCTTCATTGGAGCTATCTTTAATATCACCATGTCGCTAACCTCGAGTACTAGGGGCCTCCTTTGTCGGTCAGCATATTTATGTTGTCGATCCACCGACTTCTGAAATCGTTGCCGAATTCGCCGAATATCCTCACTGGTTTGATCGACCTAGTCTGACCCAAGGAATTTTCTTTCACTGAACTCATGCTAATGAGTTGGTGAGCGACACTTCATCCCGTATAGAGCATCATATAGAGCCATATTGATAGAATCATGATAGCTGTTGTTGTAAGCGAACTTTATTAATATGGTAGCTTCTCATTTCATGACCCTTGAAAATTGAGCACACAAGCTCTCAACATATCCTCTAAGGTCCAGATTTTTCGTTCACTCTGACCATCTGTTTGGGGATTGAAGGTGGTACTAAATTTCAATGTAGTTCCTAGTTTGGTCTGAATCCTCTTCAAGAATGCATAAATTAAACAACATTCACGGTCGAATACAATGGAGATGGGTACTCCGTGAAGTCTTAGCGCCTCTGCTCTATAGATAACTGCCAACATACGTGATGCATAAGTTATCTTGATAGGCAAGAAATGAGCGAACTTAGTTATTAAGCCTATTATAATCCATATTGTATCCTCTCCCTTAGGAGTAGTTGGAAGACCTACAATGAAGTCCGCTGTAATTATTTCCCACTTCCACTCTGGGATCTCCAAGAGTTGCAATAATCCAGCCGATCGTTGATGTTCTGCCTTCATTTGTTGGCAAATTAAGCAGTGAGCCACGTACTCCACCACTTCCCTGTTCGTTACTAGCCAACAATCTAGGATCGTTACAATGTGTGTTTAAAATAGTGATTAACTCGTTAAGCGAGTCATTTGGAATTGAAAGTGTAATTAAAACTAACCCAAGGTTAGGTATTTAAAATTTCAGTCAGAAGGTATAAACATTTTTCCATTAAAATTTAAAATGTTTACGGGGGATCCCAACAAGAGTTTTTAAATAAAAAGTAACTACACTTAATGTTACAAAAATAGTCGACCTAAGCAGCAAAATTAGATTGGTAACCTAAGTCTCTCATATTACTCGACCGTGGCGGCTGAGGTGGTCGGATATGTAAGCGCCGCTCCAAAGCTCTCCAATTCATGGCTGAATATATCTAGATCGCCATTTCCTTCACCATAGAGCACTCGTGAGCTGAGGCCCAACAAGAAAAGTTTCACAAGACATGCATAACAATTATATCATGAACATATAACAACTGATATAGATAACATTTCACATAATTTATAAATCATTGCCACACATACAATTGATAATCATCATAACATTCTATAACAATCAATATCAAGTGATTTTCATCATGAGCATTGTAACGCCTCACTACCCTAGAGCCGTTACGATGTGATTTTAAAAGTGCCATTAGCCCGCTAATCGAGGTTTTAGACCAAAAGTGTGATTAAATTAAAGTAAAGACTCGTAGAATGAAATTTAAATATAAAATGTTGGTCATTCGTTTAAGTCATAAAAGTGTTCATTGGGAACCCAAAATATTGTTTTCAAACATATTTACAACTCAAAGTCTTTGTGCCGTCGACCTAGGCGAAAAAATTGGTCATTTATAACACATTCCTCAAAACTATCCCAGTCGAGGCGGCCAGGTAGGCCAAACATGTACGCACCGCTCCATGCCCTCCAACTCATGCTTGGTCGACCTTTCCTTTGCCCTTACCTACACCATAGAGCACCTGTGAGCCGAAGCCCAGCAAGAAAATTTCACAGCACAACATACAATAATTTATTTCAACATATACATATTAAATCTAAGACAACAAACAATTTACAAGTTCCTATTGGAATTCACAACAACGGCCTACGCCGATCAGGGTGCGGTACTAGGCACCAAGTTCACGGTTTTAACCGAGCAAGTGTGTACAACACCCTTAGAGGGTCTCGCCCTGGCGGCCTGCATTCAACATGCTTAATGTCGTTCCCGACATTTTCCATTTCTGACCTTTTCCATTCCAGACCTCTACCAATTCCGGGCTTTGCTACACTCAAACTCTGCCGACAAACATATGTATGATGTAATAGTTACAAACAATACACACAACACTCATCACAATATAGCTCTATGGGCACAGATAGTTCTCTTACCTTGAGTCTCGACCTGAGAACACAGGCAATCCCGAGCACGATCCCTAATCCTAAGCCTTAGCGGTAAAAACTAGTCACAACATAATGATAAATAGCCATCCCAATCCATATCAATTAAAAGCCTTCAAAATAACATACTAGCCTCCGGGACCTTGAATTATACTAAACTGGGTAGCAGAATCATTCCCAAGCCTTAAGATTTGAGTTCCTGAGCTTAAAGCCCTTAATTGGCCAATACCCCCTATTTGAGCCGTGGCTCGGACCCTAGGGCCGCGACGCCTACAAGTCAGAGAGCCCCAAGGCACTCTTTTGGGGGACACGGGCCACGACGTGCCTACAGTCTGCGCAACAGTGCCTAGACAATATCAGAGGCTCCCAAGCCTACTCGTACACAAGGGCTGTGGCGCCCGAAAAATAGGGTCGCGGCTTGATCCCAAACCAAGAAATCTTCACTGTTTTCACTACGTTTTCCTCAGCCAAATTTACCAATTCATTCCCAAATCAAGACTTAAACCTAGAATTTAGTCTAGTACTCATATTAGTACAACATATTCATCATTATTACCCCATAACCTTACCCAAATAAAAAATTAGACCTAAGGTTTATATCTCAAGAAAACCTCTAACTACAGCAGAAATCTTAACAAAATAACCATAGAACCCTACCTCAATTAAGGAATTTGACCCCTAGCTAAACCTTAAGCACTTCAAGCTTCAAGTTTCTTCAAATCCTTAGCAAATTCCCCAAGAATTCCAAGCATCTCTTTAAATTTCAGTAAAAACCCCCAAGTTAGGGATAAAGAGAGAGTGTTGTGTGTCTTTTGTGTTCTGGTAACTTCATAATGGTTATCCAAGTCTATCACATGCCACAAAATGACCAAAATGCCCCTTTATATCAATTCTAGCCCTTTATTACCACCAAGGGAAATTTTGTCATTTGCCACATTCTCACTAATTCTTCGAGTATTCCTATAAATCCCAAATTAATCCCGACATGCCAAAATAACCGCTAAATAGCTACCCGTTACTCAGTACACCCCAAACATACGCCAAGTTCCCAAAATACCTCTAGGCTCACCCCGAGCCGAGTATCTGGCCTCATTGTGACTATTCCGCTAATCCACCCACTAGGATCGTCTCGAACCACATATCTCAAATATATCCCCATAACACTGGGGTCTGACTCACAATACATACACAATGCAAATATAACCTCAACGGGTCAAAAATTACAAATATGCCCTTATTAACAAAAATGGCCCACATGCATATTTAATTTACCTAAACATGCATATATATATATATTCAAATAACCGTATAAATAATTATACCATATAATCACACATATGATTCCAATTGTGCCCTACAGGCATAGTAATCAAGGCACTCAGCCTTAGAAGAAAATTTGGGACGTTACAACTATCCCATCCTTATTGAAATTTCGTCCTCGAAATTTATTCAAACATCTCGGAATACTAATTTCGCAAACCTGACTATAAATTCAGAGTCAAGTCCTTTAACTTGCCACTTCTTTGTGACACCTTCACAAGGACGATCGTCTTAATCTGTATGACTTTATTACTTTTATCCAGAATTTCCACTGGCTTTTCCCTACACAATAAGTTTCACTGAATTTCCAGGGTCTCCTCACCCAATCAGAGGTCATACTTGACACCTTTTTCCTTCACATTGGCATACCACCTTATAAGCCTCTACCCATACTGGAGTAAGGCTAATCTGTAGGCCCCCGACCTAATCCTTATTACGATCTCTCGGGTTTATCAAATCTAGAGTAAAAACTCCTTCTTTCATTCTTAAACTATTTTATCCCTCTTAGTCCAGAATATACAGAGAAGTACAGGGTCCCGAATCTTGGAACTCCATGTTCCCATATTTAGATTTGCAAACTCTTATGTCCTCCCAATAACGCAGACACTCTTGCCCTAACAATCTTTAATAATTTCACTGGTCGTCCGAGACAATTCTGAACCAGGATACTTCCTGCCTCTCATCTCATTTTCCCAGAATAGGAAATTTTCGTTTCCTATCCCATAATATCTTATTTAGAGTCACTCTGGCCATCGACTGGTATTCATCATTGTGACAGTCCATCCAAGGGACCGTATTTGCCTCACTGTTCTGAAAACTCATATATTTGAACTAAAACACTTAGAGTGTAAGTTGCTCCTTCAGGTTGTTAGTCTGTTTGAAGGTAATCAATAATTCCAAATCGCAATCCTATACTACTCGCCCTCCATGACCCTTTTCAGAACCTGGGAACTAAAGGGTCTCAATATGACACTATTAACTTCGGTGTCCAGTGGAGACAAACGATCTCCTTTCGTACACATTTCCCTCCTTTGATATCTCACTCACACAAATCATAGTGTGTTAACCCAATATGCCAAGTCACAAATTTTCACATCCACTCACCTCATCTGGAATCGAAGGTGATCCACCCTTACGATCTATAATTATATTCCTCCTCACTAACTCCATGATACCCTAGAGTCATAATAGCCCTTTTGGCTTTTGTTTATCGTTCCTCACTTACAAAAAGATTAGGCAGTGCACCTCCTGGTATAAAATTTTTAGGTCTTAACACCCATTCAATCTTCCTGGATACAAAAATTATAAGGGGTAGCGTAAGACTCGCTCGAATCTCCCCCCTTGACGCTAGCATCCACCGGATCACTCATCCAATCTACATATCTTTTCTATCCATGCCAAAGTGGTAGGAATCTTAACCATTACTACAAGATCTGCTTGTGGTATTTCATCATTATTCATAAAAGTATATCTACAAAATATCAATCGTAGGTTCCATACCAATCCCAATCATTACTTCACCCTAACTGTGGCTAACTGGCATTAATGTCAACTCGACCTCCTATGTATAACATCTAGTCCTTATCCCTTCATCCACTGTGAGGTATGAACAATCCCCCTTTCAATTTACACACGACGCCCCATTCTAGTCCTTGACGCACCACATTATAACTCCATGTTTTAAACAAGGTCAGTGTCCGTCGTATCGTCCTCATGTGTCAGTCCATCACATACATGTTTGAATACCATGACGTACTAATCAACCTTTATTTCTACTTTTGGGAACCCGACACATAACTATCCATTCAGAAAAAATTAAATCCCTACCATATTTCATCAAAAGGTATGGCAGTCCTTGGAGATGTTTCAAGTAAAAGTCGATGTGTTCTCACCAATCTCACCGTGCTTCTAACCCCTAAGGAATTCCTTTAGCAATTTCCTTGGGGCATCTATCTTAACTGAATCATACATAATTACATCACTTCCCATAGTATGACCTGGAATATTAGTTAGAGAAATTGGAGCCTATCCTTTCTGGAATTTTACCCGTAATCCCCACTTCCTCAGCCTCAATAGTATCAACACAGGTATTACTCGTATTCTGTCCTTAACCGGAACTAGTCCAAAACATTCTCGATCAAGCTAGATAGGACTTGTCCAAATCATTTATGTATTATCTACTTGCTAAATTTACGTGGGCCACTGAAGCATCGGTCAGTTCAAGAGCCTTCACTGATAACCCATCACATCACACTTGGCACGAGCGACAATTCTTGGAATGTCTCTTTCCTTGATCCTCAGCTGGTAATAACCAGATCGATGGTCAATTCCTAAGAACACTGTCCTACTTTGCAACCGGGCAAATAAATCCTTCATTCTTGTCAATGGTTATCTATTCTTAACAATTACTTTATTTGGCTATCCATATGCAGTACACAGTCTCGCAGGCCTGGCCTTCTCCTTAACGAATGGCAGTTACATGTCCCACTGTGAGATGCTCTGTCTGATCACTCTTAAGTCAAATAACTTCTTTAACTGAACCTTTAATTTTGTCTGCTTAGCTAGCGTCATTCTTCATGGTTTTTCTGATATTAGTTCTATCCTTGCTTTAATCCCATAACACACTTAATTTCCTAGTCGCGACAGCAATCCCGACGAATCCTTATAAACTCATATGAAATCTCACAGAACAATCTAGTTTCCCTCTATCCTAACTGATATAATTCTTGGGGCACCCATCACAATAGCTAGGCATCTCGTGAACGCAATCGGATCCTTTCCTTTTAAACCTGGAAGTCACAATCCTTTCTTACAGTCTATGGTTATCCCTTATTTGGAAAACTAATCCATACTTAGAATCATACTGAGATCTTCATATAACCATCCCACTAAATTCTTACTGCTAACTTTCTACTCGTAATACTTTGACCCATTCCCTCCCTGGAAATTACCAACTTTCCTAGCAGACACAAGATCTCTAGTTCCACAACATAATATTCATACGGTAGGTATCACATGTCTATATTTCTACTAGGAGGTATGCAGCACCAAACACAATTCAGTACAATATAAAGGAATGAGAACTAGAAGGCCAACCTGTCATTTTTGAGGGACCAGCCTCCGGATCTGGCTGCCTCTAGGTGAACTCTCAAGTTGGGGTTGAGCTATCAGTACTCATTGGTTCTTCTATCTTTGAGTTCGAGAAATGCTTCTTGATGTGCCCAACTATTCCACATAGAAAACATGCTTTCGCTTGACATTCTCCCAGATGGCATCTCCTGCACCTTGCACACACTAGATAGCCTCTCCAGACCTCATTGTCGCCCTGGCAGCTACTTTGAATACTATGACCCCTCCTCTCAAGACCAAGGGTAGTAGAGCTATCAGGGGTCTTTCTTTTCTGGTTACTAAGGCCTCTACCCCTACCCAATCCCACAAACAGGGGTACCCTTATCTGAGCTTCCTGCCCTATGGAACTTTAGCTCCATATCTCACCTTCTACGTCCTTTATAGCAAGGGCCCTCCCTACCGCCTGAGCGTAGGTAGAAATCTCATGGAATGGAGCGATCCTAACTCTCTGGGCTACCCCAGGGTTCAGTCCTCGAATGAATCGTTCCTTCTAGGCTGCATCTATTGGTACCAAATCAAAAGCGAACTTGGCCAACCCATCAAAATTGTTGACATACTCTGTCACTGTCTTATTGCCTTGAACCAAATTCATAAACTCATTGGTCTTTGCAATTCGAACTGTGCAACAGTAGTACCTCTCGTTGAACAATTTTTTGAATTCCACCCAGCCACACATAACAATATTCTGGGTCTTGGATTTCACTTTCCACCACTTCACTTTCCACCACGTTTGGGCATCCTCCCGCACCATGTACATGGAACAATCTATTCTATCGTTGCCTACCACTCCCATATAGTCAAGGATGGAGTTAATATTTCCCATCCATTGTTCAGCTCTGAACGGGTCCAAGCCTCCCTCGAAAATTGGAGGGTAATGCTCTTGGAATCTTTCATACAGTAATTCGCATATGTTCCCACCCTCAAGTTTAATTGAAATTGGTACCATTGTTGTCAAAACATATGAAGCAGCGTTCCCTGATGGAACCCGCTATCTCAACCACCTAATCTCTTTCTCTTGCTTTTTCAGTCTATCCTACATGTCAGCGAACATCTGCTGCCAATCCCAGGGGGCAGATTGAGGATTCAAGCCCTGACTATCATTCGCAACCCCAGTATTAACAATGCCTACTCCAATTGTCTTTCTCAGATACATAACTTCTAAATCTGTCTGCAATCAATGACTTAACTCATCAGATATGATGCTCTCATCCGAAATTACTCCACGAGCAGGGCCAAACAACACAATAGCCACATACAATAAGCATACCAAGACACAAGTCTATAATGTTCATGCTTTCTATATTAACAAGTAGATAAGGTAATTCAAATAAGCAGTTAAAACAAATATTTCACTTAATACCAACCAACCCTGAGTCGAGCTTGTCTCTGTCAACGAGCATACATGTTCGGTCCATCTCCAGAAACCATAAACTTGGCACGCTACGATACCAAGTTGTAACACCCTACTACCCTAGAGTTGTTACCATGTGATTTTAAAATGTTTTCATTGGCTCGCTAATCAAGGTTTTAGACCATAAAGTGTGATTAAAATAAAGTACAGACTCATTTAATGAAATTTAAATATAAATTGTTGGTTATTCGTTTAAATCATAAAAGTATCACATCGGGACCTGGAATAATACTAAAATAGGTAGTAGAATCAATCCCGAGCCTTAAGATTTGAGTTCCCGAGCTTAAAGCCCTTAATTGGCCAATATTGCCTATTTGAGCCGCGACCCATACCCCTAGGGCCATGGTGCCTACAACTCAGAGAGTTCCAAGGCTCTCTTCTGGGGGACACGGGCTCCGGCGCACCTCAGCCCGTGCCACGGTGCCTGTACGATATCAGAGCCTGCCAAGCCTTCTCGCACACACGGGTCGTGACGCCTAAAGAATAGGGCTGCGGCTCGAGCCCAAACCCATAAATCTTCATTGTTTTCACTATGTTTTCCTCAGCCAAATTTACGAATTCATACCTGAATCAAGACTTAAACCTAGAATTTAGTCAAGAACTTGTATCCGTACAACATATTTATCATTTTTACCCCAAGAACTACCCCGTAACCTTACTAAAATTAAAAATCACACTTAAGGTTTATGTCTCAAGATAACCTCTAACTACAACAAAAATCTTAACAATATCAGCGTAGAACCTTACCTCAATTAAGGAATTCGACCCCCAGCTAAACCCCAAGCACTTCAAGCTTTTTCTTCAAATCCTTAGCCAATTCCTTAAGAAGTCCTATCTTCTTTTTGAATTTCAGTAAAAACCCTTAAGCTAGGGATATATATAGAGAGAGTATGTATCGAGAGAGAGAGAGAGAAGAAGAGCTGAGAATGTTGTGTGTCTTTTGTGTTTTGGTCATTTTCGAATGGTTATCCATGTCTATCACATGCCTTAAAATGACCAAAACGCCCCTTAGATCAATTCTAGCCCTTTAATACTACTCGAACAATTATGTCATTTGCCACATTCTCACTAATTCCTTGAGTATTCCTATAAATCCCCAATTAATCTTGACATACCCAAATAATTACTAAATAGCTACCCATTACCGGTAATCCCCAAACACACGCCAAGTTCCCAAAATACCCGTAGGCTCACCCCAAGATGGGTATTCGGCCCCGTTGTGACTATTCTGTTAATCTGCCCACAAGGATTGTCTCGGACCACATATCTAAAATATATCCCCATAACACTGGGGTCTCACTCACAATACATACACAATGCAAATATACCATCAACAGGTCAAAAATTACAAATATACCCTTATTAACAAAAAAGGGCCCATATGCATATTTAATTTACCTAAACATGCATATTATATATATATATAAATTCACATCACCATGTAAATCATTATACCACATAATCACACCTCTATTCTATTAATTACACATATAATTTCAATTATGCCCTCTAGGCACAGTAATCAAGGCACTCAGCCTTAGTAGCAAATTCGGACGTTACACGCACAATATGTACGGTCAATGCCTAATAGAGTGCATTTCCCGACACTAGGATTATGGTAATAATCGCATACTCACAAACCATCAAGGTAAATAATAACCATACACCATCTAACTCATTTAGTTAGTGTAGTCATAACCACTTCAGGAGGCAATAGGGCTAATGCCCGCTCTATGTGCAATGTCAACTTTTCTTACCTCAAGTCCTGCGTGAATAGTGAAATAACTCAAAGAGTGATCCCTGTCCCGAGCCTCACGGAACCCTAGTCAAAATGTAAATGAAGCACTCATTAAGGATTAAACTCATATCCCGAGTACCTGATAAACGAGTTTTAGGTTCGTTTATGGTCTAGTTTTATGTTGGTTTTCGTTAGTTTAGGATTATTTTATTGCAGAATTATGCTCGTTTGTTCATGTTTCAGGTTTTCCATGCTAAGTTGGTGAAAAGAGTGAAAGTGGAAGAAAATACAGTTAAGTTGGATAAAATCGTGTTTTTTCGGGGTCGATATGTGCGAGTTTTGATGCTGTCAATAGCGATACAACGCTATCAAAGGAGCGCCATAGTGCTAGGAAGGATATGAAGGACTGTTGAATCTGTAAGTAGTACCCCAGCGCTACAAAGCCAGCACTACAACGCTATCAAGACCAAAACATAAGCGCCCCAGCGCTGCATGAAAGGCGCTACAACGCTAGTGCACTAATTCTTGAGGAAATTTGATTCTGACTATAGCACTACAACGCTCAATACATAGCGCCATAGGACTGTAAACGCTTTTTTTTTTCATATTTTTTGCTACTTTTTATAGGATAAAATGGTCTTTTCACTTGGGAGAATTTGAATACTTGATTTAATGGTTTTGATTCAAAATTTGAAAGATGAGAATTGAATATGCTATCATTGTATAGAAATAGGTTGCATATTAGACGAAAGATACCTGTATGACTTGTGTAGTAATTAGGTTTCCATGTTTAATGCCTTCTATATGTTCAAGTTTATCACAGAAATGTAGAAAACCTGCATATAGATTGAGATCTTATATCTTGAAAAAGAATAGGAATCAATTATATCAACCTGTTATTAGAATAGAAAAAAGAGATTTAGAATTGATTATTAAAACTAATAGAATGAACAGTTGATGAAATTATTTCGTAGGCTTTTTCTTATTGATTTTTGATTAGTTGATTCATTGTTTTGTTTCCAGTTATTTAAATTATGTTCATAAGTTAAAGTATTCACTTTAATTTTATTCTTTTCATCATAATTTAAATTCACCAAATAGAAAGTCAAAGAACAATTAGTGGTATTTGGAAATCAGTCTCCATGGGATCGACACTCTACTTATCATATATTACTTGATTCGACCACGTATACTTGCGTGTTAATTTTCACAGACCAGTACCAATCTAATCTCTAACTCATGGAACCACTACTCTTGGAAAGTGGGGTGATAGGAAAGTCCCCCCGAACCCCCAAGCAGGCCCCCAAAACCATTCCTAGAAACCTCGAGCCTTAAACCTAAAATCCAGAAACATACAAATTCTAGGCTCCTGGCACGGTCACACCCATAGAAAATCTGCATTTTTTGGAGCACTGGCACGGTTGCACCATGCCCAGTGCAATCGCGTCCCTAGAATTGAAACCCCAATTCCAATTCAAAAGTTCACACTTTCTAAGACACTAGCGTTGCCGCTTCACAACCTAGCGCGGTCGCGCTAGGTTCTTAGAAACCCAAAATTGCCCCAAAACCAAAGTGTTTTTCACCAATTCAAAGTTACGACTACTCCCTGCATATTTCGACCCAAAAATCGATCCCATGATGTTTCCCAGCATATTTTTGACGTTAAAGTAGCCACAAATTGGTATTAAAACCCCATAGCAACTTTAAAACCTCCTCAAAACATCTAAAACATAAGAACATCAAAATTGAAAAGTTTGAGCTTGGAACTCAAGCCCCTACTATCCAAATCCGAGAATTCTAAACAAAATTATGTGAATTCCAATTCAATTTGAGCCTTAAATCCATTTTAAAAAGGATTATAAGCCTACCCAACTCTTTTGAACAACACAAACTTACCAAAAACCAAACCTACACCCAAAATTCCTAACTTTTCCTCAAAAACACAAAGTTGAGCAAAGAGAGAGATAGAGAGATTACCTCTGAAATTTCAAAAATCTTTGGTATGGTTGTGCCTTGAGCAGTTGCTAATCCTTCTAACAACTTCCACTCCCAAATCCTCAATCCAAGCTAAGACCAATTCTTGAGTTTAGTGACCTTGAGAGTGCTCCCCCAAGATGACCAAATGAAGGCTAGGGACTCCTTTGAACATGAATGGTAGTTGCTACAACACTTACCCAAAATTTACCACCAAATGGTCAAATGACCAAACTACCCCTCCCTTCACTTAACCTCCAAACTATCCTCAAGGGAAAAATAGTCATTTTTCCTTGATTCCCACTAATCCTCAATTTAACCCTAATATCCAAATTAATCAACCAATCTTCCAAATACAAATATTTTCCCCAACACAATCTCACATATTCCATTAATTATCAAAATATGTAGAATTACCAAAATACCCCTTGACTCACCCCTAGCTGGGTATAACTCCCTCTTGCAACTTTTATGCTAAATTGCTCAAAAGGATCGACTCATGCCGAATATCACAATTATATCCATATAATCATGTGGTCTCAAGCATGTAGCACATAAAATACAAATATACCCTCAACGGGTCAAAATTACGAAAATGTCCCTTTTAAACAAAAGCGTGACTTTAAGCATATTTAATACACATAAACATGCATAAACAATCATATCATAATATAACTCATATAATCCACATAATCACATATTTATTCAAATTAATTAACACATAATTACTCCACGTGCCCTCCTGGCACGCTAATCAAGGCACTAAGCCTCACAAAGAATATTTAAGGCTCTTGTAATCAGTATAAATATCACACTGGATTCTGTATAATTAGTGCCTCCAAATCTTAAGTGCAAATACAACCTCTGCTAACTCTAGATCATGTGTGGGGTAATTCTTCTCATAATTCTTCAATTGTTGGGAGGCATATGCTATGACTTTTCCATTTTGCATTAATTTTTCCCCCAACCATTGCCCTGATGCATCACTGTATATGGTATATCCCTCTGTGTCATTAAGGATAGTCAATACTGGAGTAGTTGTTAGCCTTTTTTTAAGCGCTTGAAAGCTGTTTTCTCACTTGTCTTTTCATTCGAATTTAATATCCTTACAAGTAAGAGTGGTCATTGGTGTGGCTATTTTGGATAAACCTTCCACAAATCGCCTATAATAACCTATTAACCTAAGGAAACGTCGAACCTCATGTGCCTTTCTTTAGGGTTTCCACTGATTCACAGCTTCAAACTCGGTTGGATTTACTGAAATATCATCTCCTCACACCACGTGTCCAATAAAACTTACTTTCTCCAGCATAAATTCACACTTTGAGAACTTTGCATACAACTTCTTCTTTTGTGGTCGATGCAAAACAAGTTCTAAGTGTACCACAAGCTCCTCCTTACTTTTTAAATATATAAGGATGTCGTCTATGGATATGATAACAAATTTATCTAAGTATTCACTGAACACCCTATTCATTATGTCCATAAATGCTGCAAGTGCGTTGGTGAGTTCGATGGACATCACAATGAACTCATAGTGACATAATGCATATGGAAAACAGTCTTTAGAATGTTTAACCATTTCGCATTCAGCTAATGATAACCTGATAGTAAATCGATCTTAGAGAATATTGACCCTCCATGTAATTGAACGAATAAGTTGTTGATTCTGGGTAAAGGGTATCAGTTCTTGATTGTCACCTTGTTCAACTCCAGGTAATCAATACACATTGTTATGGAGCTGTCTTTCTTTTTGATGAACAGAATTGGGGCTCCCCATGGAGAATTGATTTGCCTAATGAACGTTTTGTCCAACAACTCCTGTAATTGCGTGTGTAGCTCTTTGAGCTCATCTGGTGCCATCGGGTATGGGGCTTTGGAGATCGGTGCCATTCCCGAAATTAGCTCTATCTCGAATACAACTTCTCGATCTAGAAGTATCCCTAGAAGACCCTCAGGAAATACTTCAGGGAATTCGCATAATACTGGTACATTGGCTCATTGCAGCTTTGTCTCTTTCTCATTGTCCACGATAATTGCAAGGTATCCAATGCATCTGTCATCAAGAATTTTTCTTGCCTTCAGTGCCGAGATCATTGGCCACTTCTTTTCTTAGAACATGCCCTTGAATTCAAACGAAGGCTAGCCTACCGGAATGAAAACCACATTTTTGCGCTTGTAGTTGATAATGACCCCATATTAGGTCAACCATTCCATTCCAAATATGACATCATATTCGTGTAAATCCAAAACTAATAGGTTGACTATTAGTTCACGTCCTTATACCCATGACCGCACCAGTATATCATCTCCCGAAGGTAAAGATACTTAACATACATTAAACATATGCTCAGGCCTTCTATCTATTTTCTTCACAAAGGAAGCTTATAAGATAGATTGCGATGAACCAGTGTCCATCAATGCATAAGCTAAAGATTGGGTGATAAAAATCTAACCAGACACAATTTCTGATGGTTCAACCTCTTTATCGCCTTGCGTGAGAGAAAAGACTTGTGGCGGTGCTCCTATTAGCCTCGACTTTGTACATTTCGTAGTAAAGTGTCCATTACCACCGCACGTCAAATAGGCTTTGGCATTGCAATCGCCCAGATGATGTCAGTTGCATTTAGGACAATTAGGCCAAATCTCAAATTCGCATCTGGGTTGCTTGTTAGAATTTGATCCCTATTAAGAGGTCCTGCACTCCTCGTGTTGCCTCCTCTATTTTTAGTTCTTAAGCCACCTTGACCGTTATACCTTCTAGAATTTTAGTTGAACCTAGGAGTGAATCTTCCCTTTGGTCCATTTCTATTGGTCTGAATTGCTATCGGCACCACGGCTGGCAAGTTACCTTGTTTGTTCTCAACAGCAGGTGGTACTTGGTTATTTTGGCCATCATTTGGTGTTGTTGGAAGTCGATGCAGCAGAGTTTGGAACATTTCAGCTTGACGGGCTTCAGCATCTTCCTTTCATTTTCTATCTGGTTCCAATATAGTTCTTTACTTATCCAAAGCTCTCTATAGTTCCTGCATTTTTTCAGCCAATAAGAGTTAAGCTCACTATGCTCTTGTTGTAGGCGCCATGTTTGGTCATATGTAGATACTCCTTTAATGAGGTAACAACGCAAATTATTACTTAATATAAAAATTAATTACACTAAACATATCACAAAAATCAAAATACATAATCAAATAGAACATAAATAACATTTTACTACATACAATAATCACTCTATGCGAGTTTCAAAGTTAGGCTTAGTCATCCTACGAAGTTTCCAAAAAAATAAATATTAGCCCTAAGGTACTAGTTTACTTAGCTTAGTTATCATACAGATTTACAAAACTTAGCTCTAACATATGGGTTCTACAAACCACTGATTAAAATATAAATCAAATATATTCATAACCAAAATTACATAGTCTATTTACTCAATGTACGATATCTGAGTCAGAGTCGGATCCTCGTTCGAGTGGTCCTTGACATTTTCCTCAAATTTTTCTTCCTCGGAATCTGCTCCAGCATGCTCGGCGGCAGGCATGAGAGCGACCTAAGGAATCAGTTAAGCTCCACACAAAGTCTTCGCTCCAACCAGAAATTTGACCTGTGTGATCATCTGAACTCACAAAGAGTTCATCCAGCTCTCCATGACGATTTGAGTTATACTTACGCCAGTGGAGATCCATCTATTGTACATGACAATGGGAATGTACCACCTAATCGAGCTCAAACTTGGAGGGATAATAACCCGTCCAACGCGTATAATAGGGTGGGAGCTGGTGACCAGCTCCCAAACAGCCTGGAGACCAAGTATCCAACCATCGAGCGGATGGCCTTAATGCAGTAACAGATGAAAAGACTGATGTCTGGAAAGAACATTGATGACTGTGATTTTGATGAGGAGCTCGAGCCTTTTGCTCCCCATGTGGCGGCAGCTCCGTATCCTGCTGGCATAAGGATGTTGATTATGCTCACGTATAATGGAACCACTGATTTGTCCAATCATCTCGGGACCTTCAACACACTGATGATGGCCCACACTGTAAATGTCGACCTAAGGTGTATTCTTTTCCCTCCAATGTTGACTGGACCAATCAAACTGTGGTTCAATAAATATAAAAAAATTTAATCACCCCCTAGAAAAAACTATCTTCCAAGTTTAAAAGATAGTTTCGCGCTGCAAAAGAGACTAGAGTAGAGGCCGATTCATCGGCTAACATCAAGCAGTAGCCCAGTGAATCCTCGACAACATATCTCAATCGATTCATGAATGTAGCGGTCCGACCTAGAGACACTGATGATAACTCTAAGCTCATGGCCATGAAGACGGGCATTACAGTAGTGAAGAGTGTAGATGAATTCTTGGCTCCAGCTCAAGAATGGATAAATTTACAAGAGGCTGAGTCTGCTATCGCAGGAACCTGCCAGACCCCCATTTAGCTTGCTAGAGTGGTAACATATGCTGCAACTATGGCTGAGTCTACTACCCAAAATAACAAGTCGGGGGGAAATAAACAGAAAGGGAATGGTGAGGCTGACCAGAACAGGTCCAAGAAAAATAAGCACAGGGATAAATATACATCCATCTACACTTCATATATTGATTTAACAGATACACGATAGTGTATTTTTTTAGCTAACTCTACTCACCTTCCATGGAAGAAGCCCGAGCCAATGAAGCATCAAAGGGTAAAGAGAGACCCAGCTAAATTCTGTCAGTATCATAATGACATTGGCCTCAACAATGATGATTGTCGTCAACGGAAAGATGATAACGAGACTCTCATTTAGGCTCGACCGTTAGCATAATACGCTTGAAACAGGGTAGGTCCTAGTTAACCGGTAGGGAAGAACCCTCAGCCATCTAAGGCATGCCAGACCAACCCTCAACTAGCTTAAGGAAATCAGATTATTCCTCCTCTTGTTGACGTTGGGGAAATAGACACTATTGCTGGAAGTCCCCATTTTACAGGAACGAGCAACGAAGCCCAGAAAAGGTATATCTAGGAGCTGAAGACATGAAATGGTGTTGAATTTGTACTGGAGCATAGGTCACTAAATCAACACATAATATCCATGTCCAATTCCCGAATAATGACCCACTGGGATAACCATCCAGCTCACCAATAGAAGAGTACGAAGGATACTGATCGACAATGGGAACTCCGTAAATGTGTTATTCAAGTCGACCCTTGAAAATATGGGGCTATCTGTAGCCGATCTTCAAGTGACCTCAATGACCCTCTATGGATTTTTCGATAGAGGGAATGGAAGCCATAGGTACGATTGAGCTCGTGGTAACATTATGGAATGATGCATGAGTTGTAGCTAAACTGCTCGAATTTGTAGTAATCAATTGTCTGACCGCCTACAACGTAATTTTGGGGAGACCTGCATTGATGTGTTTGAAGCTATAACTTCAGTTTTCCATTTAGCCATGAAGTTCTCCTCGACCTCATGAATGTGCACCGTGAGGGGAGATCAACTCACTACCAGGGAATGCTATAGCATTTCCATGAAGGGAAAATCACAGCCTGGGCAACAAGCCATGGTAATAACCGAGGAGAATGGGGAACCTCGGGCAATGGAAGTTGCCGGAGAGGTGGAAGAACCTCAAGAATTTAGAATTGAGGTCACCCAACTTGAAATAATTGATCCGAGATTAGGCGAAAACAAATCTGTGCTCCAAGCCTTAGAGGAGCTAGGGGAAATCGTTCTCAACTTAGAAGTACCTTCAAGAGTAGTAAGGGTTGAAAAAAAAATATCGGAATCGAAGGAAATAAGGAATTGGTCAAGTATTTAAGAAGAAATTTTGACGTCTTTGCCTGGTCGCATGAGGGCATTGTAATGCCCTGGTTACCCCAGAACAGTTACGGTGAACGCTGAACCGAAAATTTGACTCATTGCCTGAGTCCTTTGGTTAAAAACGTGTTTTAAGTGTTATTAACAGGTTAAGGTGAAAACCAATAAAAAGGAAAGGATATGTTTTATTTGATACATAAAATTGTTCATGGGCCCACAAGAACATTTACAACTCAAAAAGGTCTCACTGTTCCAAAATTTCAAACCCCGCCGACCTAAGCGGCAAAAATAGGGTAAACCCCCTAGTTCCTCTGAGAACTCCTTGGCCGTGGTGGTTAAGCGGCCGCATATGTACACATCACCACCTAAGCTCTCCACTCAAGGCTGGGTGAGCTTTTCTTTTCCTTTACCTGCACCACATAGCACCCATGAGCCAAAGCCCAGTAAGAAAACATGGCAGTGCATGTAAACATCATCAAATGATTATCATTATAATCACACAGTGCTCATAGCTTTCAAATAGATGAGTGAATAACGCTTTGAGGTCCTGGTAAACCATACTGAGTGACTGACAAATAGATCACTAATTCAAATGGAAGAGTGGCTGCTAGGTAATCCACTAGCCTTCAACAGGTTCTGGTAAACCATGCTAAGTTACCGACAAGCAGGTCACTAATTCAAATGGAAGAGTGGTTGCTAGGTAAGCCACTAGCCTTCAAGCGCTTATAATATTCATCGAACTTGAGGTCGGTCCGGCATTAATGCTCTTTGAGTCATTCAATTCAGAAAGTCGATTAGATATAATCTTTATTGGCTTGCGTTGAACACGCTAGGGCCGTCCTCACTAATGAGTCAGCACAATGTGACCAGTGCCCAGTACCACTGCCGAACCTAACTAATGAGTCCCAGCTTCACAGTTGATACTAGCACCTTTGCCAAATCTGACTAATGATTCAGTACCATGCACAAGTGAGCAACATTGCTAAGTATTCCACAATCAATTCATGTCCACATTTATACAACCAACATGCCTCATGAGTAACCATGCATGTCACATATGGGGTGCAGTTTTCTTACCTCTGATTCGAGCTAGAATGAACAAAAGAACGACCCTTGAGAACGGTTTAGCTTTTAGTCCTTTAGCGGTTACCTAATCGTAACACATTATAGGATACCATCAATAACATGATAATCAAGGGTTCTCAAACCAAGATTTAGCCTCCGAGACATCAATCCCCACTAAGCCGGGTAGTAGGAGTGATCCCGAGGCCTAAAACCAAGATTCCGGGGTCAAAAAATGCAAATGGGCTCAACCCTGCACATGAGCCGTGGCCCGGGCACCTTGTGCCGCGGCCCCCAGAAATTCCAGAAGCAAGGGCTGCGGCGCCCAACCCAAGGGTCGCGGCGCCCAAGAACAGGGTCGCGGCCCCCAACCCTGGGCCATTCCCAAATGCGTTTTCAACTTCTCAAAACCTCCAAAATCACACCTAAACATTCCCCAATTATCAAAACAAGGTTCCCAAGCTTCCCAATGCACCAAAACCCAAGGTTCAAACGAATCGAAAACTCAACAATTCACAAAGTCCAATTCAAAGCTTAGAAACTCTAAAAACTCAAAACTTCAAACTTAGATTACCTTCGATTAGGTTGTTTTCCATCAAATCCTTCGGTCAAGAAGCTTCTAATCTTTCCTAGGATCGCTATGCCTTGATCCTCGCTCGATTCTAACTCCTAATACTCAAGATTTCTTCAAATACGCTTTGGGTGGCAAAAATGAACTAACGAAGGAGAACAAGAGGTTTTCTAATCGTACGTTCTATCTGACAGCTACTTCAATGCTAAAGTAACCTCAAATTAAACCTAATGCTTGGGGTCCCAAAAATACCCCCGGGGACATTATAGTCAAAACTTCCAGAATTTCACCCTGATCTCAAATATTCCCAATTTATCATCAAATAAACATTCCTATTACCCCAAAATTTACCCCGTTATGACAAAACCGCTAATCCACTAAATATGACCGTCTCATGCCGAATAGCTCGAATATATCTCCATAATAATGGAATCTCATTCATAAATCACATCATGAACCCAAATACACAAATTTACCCTCAATGGGCCAAATTATCAAAACATCATAATATATCAAATGTGGACCCACATGCATGCATATATCATTATATCATAATATAATTCACATAAACATGCATATATTCATTTAATGGCGTAATTTAGCAATTATGGCCCTCCCGGCCTACTAAACCGCCACTAAACCATATCAGAGAATTTAGGGCATTACAGACATGGTAGGAATAAGTCCAAGCGTGATGATGCACATATTAATCCTGGAAAAAAATGTACCTACGAAGGCACAATAATGAAGGTTGTCGGGAAAAGAGCAAGGAGAAGCTCTGGAGGAAGAGGTAGCTCGCTTATTTAAGTGTCGGTTCATCAGGGGGGCTAAATATCCGACCTGGATAGCTAACCCCATTTTGGTCTCGTGGAAAGTAGAGAACCTGCATCGATTTCTCTTACCTTAATAAAGCCTTTCCTAAGGAATTTTTCCCACTACATATTATTTATCAATTAGTAGATGCAATGGCTGGTCACAAGCTCATGTCCTTTATGGACGCGTATTCTGGATATAACCAGATCACGATGAACCCCGTGCACTAAGAGCACACCAGCTTCATGATCGAGCATAACGTATATTTTTACAAAGTTACACCATTTGTGCTGAAGAATGCTGGTGAAGCTTACCAAAGGCTGGTCAACAAGATGTTCGTTAACAAGATCAGGAAAAACATGGAGGTGTATGTCATGATATGTACGTAAAGTCAAAGGCTGCCAACAACCATGTTTCCCACCTGGAAGAATATTTTGGCGTACTGGGAAAATACGACATGTAGTTGAACCCCTAAAAATACACCTTTGGGGTCTTATCTGAGAAGTTTTTAGGCTTCATAGTCAATGCAATGGGGATCGAGGAAAACCCATAAAAGATCAGTTCATTGTTGGAAATGAATTCGCCTTGGTCACGGAAAGAAGTACAAAGCATAATCAGAAAGGTCATGGCCTTAAACCGATTCGTATCAAAGTCCATGGACAAATGTCTTCCCTTCTACAACTTGTTTACTGGAAATAAACAGTTTGAATGGACATAACAATGCGAACAGGCATTTCAGGTTCTAAAGACTCATCTAGGTGAGCCCCCAGCGTTATCACAACTATATGTTCGGGAAGGTCTATACTTATAACTAGTTGTAATAGAAAATGCGGTCACTGTTGTGTTAGTTCGAGAGGAAAACCGAACACAAAAACAAGTGTATTATGTGAGGAAGAGTCTTTTGGGAGTTGAATCCATATATCCTCTAATCGAGAAACTCACAGTGTGTTTGTTCCTAGCCTCAAGAAAACTCATGTTGTATTTCCAGTCCCACACTATACATGTCTTAACCGATCAACCTTTAAGGCAAGTCTTGCAAAAACCTGAGACACTGGGGCTTTTGTTAAAGTGGGCCATCGAACTCAGTTAGTTTGAGATATTATACAAACCATGAAAACCAATCAAAGGCCAATCAGTCACTGGCTTCATGGCTGAATATACCGGGTTCTGAGATGACCATTGAGAGAACCTATACAAGAGTTGTGGAAACTCTTCGTTGACATATCATCAAATAAGAATGGGTCTGGAGCTGAAATAATTTAATTTCACCCAAAGGACATCGCTTCCATTCGACTTTCAGATTTGGTTTCGACGCCTCCAACAACGAAGCAGAGTACGAGGCATTAATGGCTGGAGTTATGATAGAAAATGAGCTTAAAGCAAGAGCAATTCAATGCTTTAGCGATTCTCAACTCGTGGTTATAAAATATTGTGGGAGTAACAAGCTCAAGGAATCAAAATGGCAGCTTATCTAGCTAAGGTTAAAGGTGAACAGTCCGAATTCGAGTTCTATTCCATCGAGCACGTCCCCCGCGAACATAACACTAATGCTGATGCTCTAGCTTGACTCGCCACCACCAAAGAAATGAACACGTTAAATGTGGTCCCCGTAGAATTCTTGGAACAACCAAGTATCGAGAAAGAGTCAGTAGAAGTCAGAGTAATTTGCACAAAACCGACCTGAAAGAATCCTTTTGTCGAGTACCTTATGATCTAAAAACTACAAAGATCAAAAGAATGCAAGAAAATTATTGTACCAGGTTCCACGGTATGTTATGGTTGAAGGAATTCTCTACCAGCGAGGTCATTAGTTGCCCCTCATGCGATACGTTTTGCTCGAGGAAGCACATACCATCCTTTGTGAAATGCACGAAGGGATTTGTGGAGACCGTTCTAGGGGGGAAAACTTGGCTTTGAAAGTATTAAGGCAAGGCTACTTCTGGCCTACAATCAGGAAGGACTCGGCCTCGTATGTCATAGAGTGAAATAAGTGTCAGCGTTTTTCCACTATTGCTTGAGCAACACCCATGGAGCTTACCATGATTTCGCCGCCTTAGCCATTTGTTGTATGGGGGAATGACTTAATTAGCTCATTTCCAAATGGAAAGGGAAGAGTTCACTATGCGATTGTTGCCATCGACTATTTTACTAAGTGGGTTCAGGTCGAGCCCCTGGCGACTATATCCTCTAAGAGGGTCCTAGATTTTGTCGTGAAATACATAATATGCCATTTTGGACTCCCTAAAAAGATCGTGTTCGACAACGGAACTCAATTCAATAGTGACCTTTTCGAATTTTTTTGCGAGAAGTACAGTATAAACAAGAATTTCTCTTCAGTGGCATGCCATCAAGTCAATGGGCAGGTCGAGGCAGTTAAAAAAACCCTAAAGGCGAGCTTTAAAAAATGACTAGAAGAAGCTATAGCGCTTTGGCCCGAGTGACTCCCGCAAGTACTCTGGGCCTACCGGACCTCACTTCGCACCTCCACTGAACACACTCCCTCCTCTCTGGCCTTTGGAAGTGAGGCTATTCTCCCAGTAGAGGCCCTAGTGATGTCACATAAGTAAAGAACCTATAACCAGGTTTCGAATCATTACATCCTTAATGCATCCCTTGATTTCATTGAAGAGCGGCAGGATGAGTCTCAATTACAACTCGCCCATTAACAACAAAAGGTTACTCGCTACTTTAATTCGAAAGTCAAAGTACGTAGACTCAAACTGGGTGATATAGTGCTCCGAAGGGTATTTTTGGCAAACAAAGATCCTAAAGATGGTGTATTGGAACCGAACTGGGAAGGACCCTACCAGATCATGGAAATCTTGGGTGAAGGAACCTTCAAACTAGCTCGGTTGAGTGGAGAATTGGTCCCACAGACTTGGAATGTTCTACATCTCAAAAAACACTATCAGTAATAGGATGAATTTTTTAGATTTTAATATTTTTAGTATTTTTTCTTCCGTGTAAGGCTTGTTTATAAAAGTAATTTTATTTTAAGAACACATGATTGCTACGTAATTTAAATGTAGAATCAATATTTTATTTATTCTTGTAATATATCTCGACCTCATTTTGTAAAAGCGATTTAGAATATTCATAAATTCCGATCGCTTGGGGGGCATATAACCCTTGAAGAGTCTTTGCAGTATTCAACAAATTAAGATAAAATTTGCACAACTTACAATTCAGAAAATTGATTATTCTACGACTTTTTAAAGCTCGATTTTTTGAAGAAATTCTGAACACTAACTAAGTTAATAAAATTAAAAGTAAAACAAAACCTAGAATTCAACTAGGTAATCCTGAATATAAACAGCTCCGAGGTCTGATTCTTAACAGGTGTAACGCTATTAGGTGAACATACTCATTGATATAACCAGGTCATCGACCATAATTAACTAGTCGATCCATTAGGCATTTATCTCGATCTAAAGTTAACCCTTATGACTATGCGAATGTACAAGGACTATTTTTTAAGTTCATAAACATGGTTAGATAATAGATTAAGGGGAACAAAAAATTGATCAGAAATTAATAAACATGTACGAACATAAGTATGTGAATAACTCAAGGAAAAATCGCCTCGAATTGAGCCTGAAGGTGAATGTCTCGACTTTTGAAAGCCTAATTAGAAAGGGTTCAAAGAACTGATAATAAAACATAAAAATAAAAAAGAAAAAAAAGAAGAAGAGGATGCCCTAGACATCACTAAGCTCCGACAATTGCCCATGTGATGTCACCTCTTCATCACCCCCTTTAGCAGCCCCAAAAACCTCTACGGACTCGGAGGGCTCTTGCAATAATTGGTTATGGAACTTGGCGAGGTATCGCCCCCAAAGTGACGAGTCGAAGAATGAGAAGTCTCCTTCATGGTTGTACACCCTGCAACGATAAAACATTTCCTTCAGTGGGCCTGTTGCCTCGGTTCCTCCTGCTTGTTTGTAGCGCACCAAATTTTTTTTTTAGATTATTTAAATTTTTGTGATTTATTTTATTTAAATGTTAAGTGTGATGAATTGTTTTATTTTAGTGTTGTTATTTTATTTAGTTGATTATTTGTTTTATTTGATTGTTTATTATTTTATTTAATTGTTAGAATTGTTTGGTATAATCTTTTGAATTTAAATTTGTTAATTGTTTGTTTGGTTAATTAATTTAATAAGTGAATAATTGTGTAACATGTTTATTTTACTATTAGTGTTACATTTTAAATAAGTGTGACAATTGATGTGATTATGTGAGTTATGGTTGAATGCACTAAGGTGCATGGTAAATAGTAATGCACTCTAGTGTTTTAGTGTGTGCTAGTACATGGTAATGAGGTGCACATGTGTAGATTTTCTACACACTCTTTCCTTTATGGGATTTATTTTAGTTAATAAAAAAAATAATAAATAAAGGAAATGGCTAGTGTGGACGTGTAGTGTGTGGTGTGTAGTGGGAAAAGGATTGTTTTTTTTTAGGTAATAAAATCAAAATTTGGAAGGCACTAGCTATTTTGGGATAGGAATGTGATCACCCTTTATTATTTTATATCTATTATAATAAAAGAAAAATGAAAGGGAATTAAAGGAAAATGGGGAAGAAAGGAAACTTACCATTTCCTCTTGATAGTAGCTTTATGGGAATGAGAATTTAAAAAGGGGATTTAGAAGAGATTAGGCCATTTGGCCGTGACCTAGAGAGGAGATAGAGAGAGAGAAAGCAAGGGCTGCAATATTTTCTAGAGAAGAAGAAGAAGAAAAGAGAGAGAAGGAGAAGAAGAAGGGGGTTTCGAACCCTAGGTAAGAATCTATCAACTAGTGTTTCACATATTTGCTTTTGGATCTTCCACTCTTCTCTAATCTAAGGTTGATTTTGTGGTTTCTTTCTTTGGGTGTATGGTGTTTGGAAATCATCTATAGGTGACAAGAGGTTTTCTTGCTATTGTGTTCTTGATTTTACAATCAAGAGAGGTAATGGTCTTTCTTAGCCTATATATTGGTTTTGATGGGTTTGTCTTTGAGATTTTTGATGGTGATGCTAATGGTTGATTATTGTAGGATTGATGATTATGATTTGTATATTTTGAGAATATGATTTGTTTGAAAAGGGTATCATGGTTTAATGTATAAAAGGGTTATGATGTTGATTTTTCTATGTATAATGATTAGTGGTAATTTTTGAATGCAAATATGGGGTTTCGGCCTAGGCATACCTAAGGATTATCTTGATATTTTGTTTGATGTTGTATGATTTTCAATATATATTAGATCCATGTTTGAGGACCTATGTAATATGGGTAAGATGATAATTGGCAATCTTGATATTTGGATCCATGAAATTTTGATAGGATGCATGTTATATTGTGAATGAATAAATTATAAGATGCATGAAAATAATGATAGAAACATGTTAGGTTAATATAAAGGCATATGTGAATATGGTGCTTATGAATTAATGTATGTTACCGTTATGGTTATTGTTGTTGGATTTCATGTGTAGATTCAATGGAATAGAAAAAGATGGTTTTATAACATTTCATGTGAATATGTTAGTAATATTAGAATCATGTATATAATAAGAGTATGATGAGATTTTGGACATGTATGATTTTATGTGAAATTTTTGGGATAAAAGATGAGTTTCATGAGGAATTAAGCTTACTGATTTTTGTAAATAATTGGGTAAAAGTTTGATAAAAAGATGATTTGCATGCATAAGTAATGTCCTTGATGTTATGTTAATTTTATGTAATTAAAAAGGGGATTTTAAGTCTCATTTAAATGATATTTTACTCAAATAATTACCTACAGAATTTTGATTGATTTTTGAGAAAATATGAGCTTTTAAATTGAATATGGTGATTTTTAATGATAAAAATAGTTGCTGGAATTTTTGTAAGAATATATGAAGTGAATTTCACTAAAATGAATTTGATGAGTTTTTGGAATAAATTATTTTTCCTAAGTTATGGTAATATTGAAAAATGGTATTTTTAATGGTATGAATGCATATTTTTATAAGTTATGATTTTTCCTTTGTTTTGATTGAGAAAAATATTTAGATTCTATTTATTTGTGATTTTTGGAGAAAATAAATGGTGGCTGAAGGTTAAAAATTGTTATTTAATTGTCACATATGGTTTTTGTTACATAAAACTAAGTCTTAAATAATTTAAATAAAAATATATTTTTCCACACTTAAAAATATATTTTTCACATCATTTATGTAACACAATGATAAAATTTATTTTTCTAAAGAAACATATTAAAATAGGTATTTTAATTAAATCCAAGCTTTTTGGTTAATTCTTTGTAATTTGAGATTAATAAATGAAAATGTCACATATTTTATTTTTGAGCTAAAATGAAATAATTTTATAAAATAAAATAATGTTTTGAGAAATTTAATCAACTTAGAAATTTTTAAGAAAAATAAAGCATGTAATATGTCTATTGATTTTAAAATAATAAAAGTAAGAAATGTAGAATTATCGTTTTTGAAAACGTCTCTATTACGCAATGTTCCCACGTATGCATGTTACATGCAACTCCACTTTTACGTCCAAAATTATGTTTAATATTCAACTATGTGGTTTTTATAAAACGATCATGCATGTAAAATGGGTCAAACGAGCATTATTCTTTTATGGAGATAATTGCATGTTTTGTGTAACTGATATTATGTGTGCATAGCCCATGCACACATGAGTTGTGTGGAATGGCAAAATAGTAATTTTATGAACCTAAGAAATGTTATTTTGATTATGATATAGGCTCGTTGAAAGATTGTGAAAATTCTTAGCTTGGACCTGAGGTAAGGAAGTTAGATAGATTCTATGATTTTATGCTATGAATGGTAAGATTGTTGTATGAATGAATTGTTATGAATTATGAATGCCATAACGTGATGATATGTTGAATGTGATATGTGTATGGATGTTAGATACATCAAACCAGTTACGATGTCAGATACATCAAACAGATTACGATGTTAGATACATCAAACAGATTACGATGTCAGATACATCGAACGAGTTACTAAGGACATTGAGACGTAACTCCTAGGGCGGACGCGCCGAGGTTATTCAAGGACCAGTGATCTCCTGTTTACCTCATAGGGTGACATGGACAACTAGCGATCCATGCTCATCATGTATGCTGTATGTTTGTGATATGATGATATGTCACGATTATGTTATGATATGATGGTATGTTACGATTATGTTATGATATGGTGATATGTTACGAATATGTTATGATGTACCATGATGTTTTAGATGAACGTTAGTGTTTGCTTTTGTTGTACTCTTACTTGCTTATTTGTTTGTACTTCCTTACTGGGCTTTTAGCTCACCCCCTTACTTTCCTTCCAGGTAGCAAATAGGATTTCTTTATGGCACGCGTGTTGACGTGAGGAGTTCTTTCATCATGGGGTGTATGGCGTGGGGTAATCCTATGGACGGAAAAACGATCAACGTAGAACGCCATTTAAATTATGTTTTGTTTTTAAGAGACTTTCCTAAATTATCAGTGGGACTCAGTTATTTAATTTTTGGTTTCTTTGAACTTTGCATAAAAATCTATGTTTTATTTTAAAACTTATGGCGCCAACTTGCATGGTTTTAAACAAGTCCCCCTGAGACTTTGATAATGAATGTTATTCTTTTATAAACTAAGTTATGCGAATGTTTTGTAAGTATTAGCCTAGGGCCTTCTTTACAAATGGTATCAGAGACGGTCGTCCATGTTTTCCAAGGACCCCCCCCCCCCCCCATACACGCTAAAGATGGGAAAATCTCACTTCACCGCGTCGTAAGTATTTGCTTATGTGTTATTACTTGCTTCTATTTTATTTAATTTTTCTATTGTTAACTGTTGTAGTAAATATGCCTCCTATGTTAAGAACAACAAAGAAACAATTGTTTAAGGAGATCCGTGCGATTCCTAAAGTTGAGCTTGACGAAGACTATTACGATTGGAAGATAGCAGTCTTAAAGACGACGAAGGAGGTTTGCGATCGTATACAAGGAATGATGAATAAGAGAGGAGCCTTGCTTTGGCCCATAGAACAATACTGGGTAATGAGTGAGGCGTTGTCGATGTACCCAGAGGCTCTTTTACAGTTAAATCAATCATGGAATAACGTTGTGATAGATGACATGGAGTTTAGCACCATGGAGTTTACGATTCGCGACTTTCTGGTAAGTTACGAGCTTGATCATCAGGAGCTGGTATTATTAATGACGGATGATGGCGAAATAGAGGAGCGTGTAGAGTCGGTGTATGACGTAGAGGAAGTACTGCGAGTTATACCGCGTCTGACCCCGAGGATGGAGATTTTGGCAAGCGCGCCTGACTATTACCACATTCCGGAGGACATTTTCAACTATGATTCATGGGTTAAACAAGACTACAAAAGAAAAATATATATCAGGGTTAGTTTGCGAACAAAAAAAAATGATGTCCAAAAAAAAGGGGGGGGGGGAATAACTTACAGTCAGAGTCATTCCTAAGGCCGACTCCTAGACATTCTCTTAGCAATGCACCTCTATGGCCCTCAGGTCCTTGATGTTCATCTTATTGGCATGGCCCTCCAGATGATTTGTCATATCATGGAGGGACTCGCAAATTTCCTCTGAGATCCTTCCGAACTCAAGCAGAATAATAGGAAGCTGCATAGACGAGGCCTCTCCTATATAACTTGAGGCATCGAAATAGAGTCGTGAGGAAGAGGCAGAGGGGCTTCATGAACGGTATTGTTGCTACATGGGTTGGCGGCTCCTTTGTTTCCTGCTGCTTTTGGGTGGATCTGGCACCTTTATCTTTTGTAGGGGATCCAGTGGCAGTTCTGACTGTGGATCTTGTTTTCTTTGATGTTCTCTGCCTCTTGATGACAGGCCCAGCTCTGGCCCCACTAGGCTTGAAGGCGCTCTTTAGGTCCATGTTTTCATCTGCAGGAGATAGAGCAAAAGAGTTAGATCCAAGGATTGGGTCTAGATAATACAAAGAAATAAGGAGAAAACCATACCCTCCAAGAAAGAAGGGGAGACGACTATGACTAGATCCAAATTCTGATCCAGGCCAGACTCGATCTCTAATTCACAAACGGCCGGAGAAGGGGGTTAATATAAATAGATTATATCATGAGGCTCACTAGGACCGAGCACCTTAACCGAGCAAGGTTCATACTTGGGCTTGGAAACGCCAAAGGCATGATTACCCTGGCGAATGGACTCCCAGGTCAGAAGGTTGGTCCCATATTGGTTAAAAATTGTTGACCTGAAGGTGTTGTCTAATATTACATTGTATTTAAGGAGAGACAAGTTGTGGCAGACTACTAGATCATTGATGCATTGTTGAAGAGTGATATTTAGGTTCGAGTTTTCACGATGGTGACTAACGAACCGCCTCGGATCATGCCAAGCCAAAATAAAATCGGCAACAACTTAGTTTATGTCCTTATCATTATTACCTTGGCTAGAGGTGCCAACTGCTGCCCCGACTCTGCTCGCTCTTGCGTTTCCTCAATTCTTAGGGCCCTCTTAGCAGGCCTCTTGCTCACCAAAGGCATGACCTCCACCTGTTCTTCTTCCTCGATCTCCTCAATAACTAGAGCCCAAGATCTCAGCCTTAAGGTCTGACCTTCCCTTATCAAACCACACTTTACCATTATGGCATCATTTAAAACCGCCCTGTAATCCTTCTTTTGGATAGTGCGGTTGGTCAAGGTTTCGTATTGTCATCCCAAGATCGCAGATCGATCCGTCCTCTTATAAATAGTTGCATGAGACAAATACTCGATCAGAATCAATGATTAACTTAGATAAAAAGGATTCAGATAAAGAATTCGAAGGGCTGGGAAACTTACGAGGATGGTTGAAGTATCTATACTCGCAGTTCTTGAACTCATTGGACATAAAAAATATGTCATTAAAGTCACTCGGGTGGCTGGGGAGGTCGATAATAGAGCCTGTGTTGGTGAATCTGGTGAGATAGTAGAAACCATCACCTCGGCCCTTTGACTTTAGATTGGCGTTGAGGCAGAAGAAATACATAATATCGGCAGGGGTGGGGACCTCCCATTCGAGCTTCAAAAATAAATACTTCAACCCCGCCAGGAGTCGATACGATTTTGGCGGGGGGGGGGGGGGAGCAGGAACGATGCCACTTCAATGTAGTTTAAAAAGTACACGAATCCAAGCTGAAAGTATATTGGAACCCTTCTCGATCTCATGACTCAGCAAGATTTTGTTCACCTCGCTCTGAGTCTTTATCTGAAACTTGATGTTCTCTGCCTCGAAGAAGGCATCGGGGCCAACCTCATCCTGCCTGTCCACCACTGGGCCAATGCCTGGAATGGGGGTCTCGGAAGTGACCTGCTTATCTTTATTTATGTTTTGGGAGGAGGAGCTCGCCACTGTTTTCTTCTTCTGACTAGCCATAATTTAATTTGTCTGTTGACAAAGCGACCTATTAGAGGTGACCTAAGATATAACCTCACATCGATAATAGAAGTGAGGACAGTCTGGGGTTTCGGATTCCGTGTACTCGACCTAAGTTACCCATGAGCTAAGTTCTCACTTGATGCTATTATGTGAGTGCACGCACGGTTAGAAATCACGCACAATAACCTCGGGAAACCTCGATAATTGGGGATTCATGTGTGAGACCAGTACCTCTCTGGAAAGCGATTTAATGTAAAACCACTCTAAGATACCGTGACCCTTAAGCTACCTAGGACTGAACCTAAAACCCCTCAAATCTTCAAATTCAGATATTCAAACATTCCTCTCTCAAACCCAGAAACGTAGACAATGACCCATTTTTTTCGAAGCATTATTGCTAGCCGTTCCTAATGTTATCAATTTTGGCCACATATAAAACCTAAACTAAACTCGTACCAGACCGTAACAATTAAAAAAAATACTTGAAAATTTTGTAAAACTTATTGAAAAATAAGACAATGAAATTTAAACTAGATATAAAAATACTTATAGTTTGGCTTCTTGGTCGACGAAATGAAGAAGGTAAGGGAAGAATAGGAAATGCTAGAGGAATCCGAGGTGAGAGTCTAAAAGGTCTTGAGAAACAAGGGATGCAGAGAGCTTTGAGTGTTTTGAGAAGGAAGAAAGGGAAGGGGAAAATTTCAAATGCAAAGGTTGTAGGGCACAGGCTTGGTTCTCCTATTTATAGGAAAGCTTCGAGAACTGATCTAAGCCACACGATTAGATCAATTCGAGATCCAAGGGCCATAATTAATTAAACCAAAAGACGGGAAAAAGTTGACAAGACAATTGTCACAGTACTCGAAACCCGAACACACGCCTATGACAGATAGACATGTGTCCCATACTCAAGTGAGTGGTGGGCACGTTTTCTCATAACAGAAGTCGAAAATCCCCAACTGTGCATGTTAGAAGTGACGTCATGCATGAGCAGGAGCTTGGGGAAAATGATGTACTCCAAAAATACGAGCTGAAATACTCAGCACGAGGTACAACTGGCAAAAAAGCGTATGAAGAAAAGCATACGTAGAGTATCTTGTTAACTCTGGAGTTAGCAGCTCCAGTCAACTTGATAGCCTACGACAACCAGAGAGCTTCCAGATCATCACTTACGCAAACAACTTAGTTCGAGGTACGCATCACCCGGATAACCTTCATGAAGCTCTGAACATGACCCGTGTCATTTCAGATTAGTCCTACAGTATGTAGCTCGAGGAATGTGTTGAGCTCGTGGAATGTTGGCCATGACGCACAATGAATGATCTCAAAAGACTTGGAGATTCTCCTTACGCCTCATAAAGGCCCAAATTTTATTATGCATTTATTACCCGATATAACATATATAAATTTAATAGACAATCATATATTTATGTAAATGGGGTGTTACCCAAATTTTTAAGTTACCATATTAATGTACGATTACCCAAAACTATCCATGAGAATCTCCTGTAAATACAAGGGGAATGGACAGACAAAAGGGATTGACTTTCTATAAGAAAAAACTCTGCTGAAATTGTGATAAACAATTTCAGCAAGAGTCCTACACTACACCAAATACCCATTTCCATAACACATGAATATAATAGAAATGAAAAAGTATTATGGAAAATGTTATATATGTGGCAAATGAAAAAGGCGCTAATATTTTGGGAGCCTGCCACTTATACATTTTTTTCAGAAAAAATCCTTCCAATTTCGGACTCACCATTTTCTTCTTCGGCTAAGCACTGTATGTCTCGGAACTCTATCCAGCTTCAGTTTCATTCATCCCTGCTTCAAATCTCAGCTTAAATCTCCTCCATCCCTCAAATCTCAGCTCAAGTCTCCTCCATCCCTTATGTCTCCTCTCTCTCTCTCGTCTTTCTCTATCTCTCTGTCAATCGATTTCCATTCGTTGGGTTTCTGTGTGTCGCTCCTTCTCTTCGGTCTTGGCAAGCCAAGTAAGTATATTTAGTTTTAGGTGTTATTGGAAGCATTAACCTCAAAAGTTATCAGCATTTTCAAATTTAATTATGTGTTTTGCAGATTGTTGGCAATTTTTCAATCCGAGGCCTCACTCCCTCGATCTCGGCTCAGTCGCACCTCCCTTCCTCACTCAGTCTCCGACCAGTTCAAGACTTGGGTTACCTCAAGTACATTAGCTTTCACCAGGTACGGTTTGGGTCATTGTTTGAGTTTATGTTTAAAGATCATATTTTGATTGATATTTTGAACTGTTTTTGAGACAAGATACTTTGATTGATTTTTGGCTCTGAAATATACTGGTATAAATGTTGGCAAAGTTGGATTAGATCAGAGAGGCTTTAGTAGTTGCAATATAATATTCTCTAATTGTTCTCAAATTCCTTTCAAGATCATATCTTTAGTCGATTTTATGGGGTCCATTGTCACCTAAACAATCATTGATCATCTTTTGTTTTGCATACTCTGATATTTTGGTCTCCTATCACCACATAAAATATGGTTAGACAACTTAGCTTACTTGGGATTAGAATGGAATCAAATTATTTCCATGTTGTTTTTTTGGCATGTTTTGAATTGAGCCAAGAATTGCTAGCAGCCCTAGTTGGAAAGGAAAAGAAGAAAAATGAAAGATGCTTCTAGCTTGTTCCAATGTATATAATCTATATGATAAAATGTATTTGATATAGATGGAAAATTATGGACAATCTTATTGATAAAACCCATGTTGTGACTATGAGGACCACCACACTTGTTGTTTTGCTTATCTTTGTACTTTCTCTTAATTCCTTCATGTAATGAAAAAACTGTCCTGCAGTCTTGGAGAGTCTTTTTAATGCTATATATTGTCCATTAGATAGCCTACCCTGAAGAAGCAATACATGGAATAATATGCAAGGAGAATGAGTCAAATCTCAATCAAGATATTGATAAAATATCTTTTTGATATATAGTTCATAGAGTAATTTATTAAAACATGTAGAGCCAAGACCAGAGATCACAACAACTTGCACAAACACAATTTGATCCAAAGAAACAGTCACAAGAACAAACCAGTTAGAAGAAACACACAAGAAATCAAACCAGTTAAAACATAACACAGAATTACGTTGTCCGAATTATAGTCAAAACTTAGAACTCTAAGCTACATCCATGGGCAGCCACTTTTATTAGAACTTCCTTCTTCTTTTAGTACAAATCTCTCTTCTCTCAGTTACAGATTTTTTTACTGAATTACAAGGAAAAGTTTCTAAAAAACTATATGTAAAAGTATACAACTCAACAGTATATATAGCAGTAGTAAACATAACGAAACATAACTAACTGCTTTACAAGAATGGTTGTAAACATAAAAGATTGCTGACTAGACCAAAATAACTAAAAAATTCTCCACCTTGGTGCAGTAACAATCTTAGATAAGTGGCTGCACTTAAGGGCCCGAATGGCTTAGTTTCCTTTCAGCTGAATCAGATCCAAGGAGTGGAAAAACTTACTACTTGGAATCACCTTAGTAATCATATCTGAGGGATTATGATCAGATGAAATATTTTCAATTTTAACTGATCCTTGAGCAATTATTTCTCTAACAAAATGCAGTTTGATGTCCACATGCTTTGTCCCTTCATAATACACTTGATTTTTTGACACGTGAATGGCACTTTGGTTATCACAGTGAACGGTGATAACTTTGTCTTGCATCTTCAATTCTCGAGCAAGGCCTTCCAGCCATATAGCTTCCTTGACAACTTCTGTTAAAGCTATATGTTCAGCTTCTGTAGTAGATAAAGCAACCATCTTTTGCAAACTGGCTTTCTAGCTAACAGATGTACCGAAAACTGCAAAAACATAGCCTGTAAGTGATTTTCTAATTTCTAGACAGCCTGCAAAATATGAGTCAACAAAACCTTCTATAGCAGCTGTCCTATATTCGTTTCCAGCTCCACCATAAACCAGAAATCAATACCCAAAATTAGTTTTGCAGCACCCAAATCTTTCATCTCAAATTCTTTTTTCAGTTCAGCCTTTACCCTTTCAATTTCTCTTTGTAATTTAAGCCAGAGTATATTCAGTATATACTCTGTAATTTCTATTAGAGTATAAATGTCCCGTAGAAAAAAATTATTGGATAATAACATCTCAATCATCCCCGGAAAGAAAAAATTCAATTATGGAAAAAGTACCATTTAATCCCATATATTCAGAAAACGATCAAAACTTACTGTTGTATTGTGTGAAATAGGTACACTCTCTTATCCATTTTGTCAAAATTTACTAAGTCATACTTAAAATGCCATTAAAGTAAATGTGTGTATATATTTTATCCCCAAATTTTAAGATCAAATTAGATAAATTTTGGATTTCAAAGGCTGTTTTAATATCTTTTGACAAATTTTAACTAAGTTGCATATGCAGCAGGCAGTAAAGCAAATACTAATTACCAACAACAACAACAACAAAAGATAAATCAAACTTACTTTCAAGATTTTCCCTTGGCCTCCTCATCAACTTAAAGAAAATGCATACAAGATTTTCCCTCTGCATACGTAAATTTAGGCGTGTTGCTTCAAGTTCTGTGTCTAACATCCCTTACCTGTAAGCATTAATGGAATTTGTCACTGTAGAGTCCAAGAACTTTACTTAGCTAATTATTTAGTAGTATTATAGTATGTATAGTATTATCTTTGTAACTGTGGATTTTTGGTTCAGACCGGGATTTATTTGGACACTCATAGTAGTACGTGTAGATTTTCTAAGTTTAACCTATAGTTTAAGAATATTAATTTTAACCTAAGGTTTGATTAATATGACTGATATTGATGATGATATTTATTATATTATAAGGTTTAGATAAACCCAATAAGATAGTAACACTTGTCTTATGTATGATTATTAAGGAATTATTATTTTAATGATAAAATAAGAGAAATATAAGACTTAGTATTCACCAAAATCTGATAAGAGCATGATAATTGTCACAATTTTATTTATTTGTGAATTAGGTTGTAAATAGATTTTTCGTAACTTTAGGGTACTGTAACTTCCGACCTGTTTTTGACCTAGTTATATTAGGAATTTCGAAAAATAGTATTTCTTAAAAGTTGTAGATAATTTAATGAGGTTTCTAACGGTATATAGAGAGTCCAAATTGGAGTTCTACAGCGTCAGATATGTTGATTTTACTGAAGGGGAGTTTAGAGTTACGAGATTTAGGGAGTTAGAAGTTAGGATTCTATTTGTTTTTATTATTTTAAAAATCAAGCTTTGAATCCTTAAATCTCTCTGAAAAATTTGAACAATTCCTAAGCCTTTAGCTGAAGGATATTCAAATATTTTCAATTAAATTTATTATTTTTATTCAAAGCTAGAAAGAAGATTTTTGTTCCTAGAACTCTATAAATAGGACCTAGTACCCAGCCATTATTCACCTTTTACTCTAAGTTCAGAGGCTGCAAGATCTAGGAGAGTGTGAGAGTTAAACACCTGGGTTGGGGAATCATAAGCTTGATCATCATAAGCTTATCAAACACTTTGGGAAGTAAGGTTTTATGGTATTTCGGTTTGAGGTGTAGATTGGTCTTACAAGTCTTTGAGGTAAACCCGAAACTCTATTTCATTTGTTTCATGTTATTTTCTTTCTCAAAGCCTTCTACTCAGTCCCCTAAACTCATTCTTATTTTGGTTAGGGAATCCAAGTTCTTAAGCACATAAGTTGTGGTAAGCATATTTCTCAATGGTTTAGTCTTCCTATTCATTTTCATTTCTTCTTCTTAAGACTCACTCTTTCTCATATGGTTTAGGAGTGTTCCAAAAGTCCCAACTCAGTCCATCATATCCCGGTAACTTTGGTAAGGAAAATAGGATAGAATCTATATGTGTATTGCTTATGTTATCTTATGTGTTATGTTATGAAATATGATATGTTATGAATATGTTATGAATGTGTATGTTTATAGGCTTGGGCTTATGCCCTATTTGACTAACAAGACCCCAAAAAGATTATGGGCATATGCCTACTTAGCTAGTAGGACCCCACTAATCTCATGGGCATAAGCTTGTTTAGTCTATGGGACCCCAAGTAATAATGGCCATTATAATAAGTGTATGTATTAAGTGTTATGATATGTCTTTACGGTTATTATGAAATTTATGTTTATGACTATGTGTTAGATTTTCCTTGCTGGGCATTAGGCTCATTCCTTTTTGTTTTATGTGCAGGAAAATATCTTTAGAGGCGGTAAGATTCGTGATGCTTAGAGGATGTGTATCGATGGTGAATGGAGTCAAGGGGCCGAGCGTTATTCGATTCGAGGATGTAGTCTCATTTTACCTCTTTATGGTTTTATATGTATTTTCCGCATTTCTTATGTAATTCTTTTCATTTAAATCATGTTTTTGTTTTTAAAGACAATAGGATCCCATATCCTTCTTAGTATTCTATTTTGTAAGTAACTCTTATTTTCACAAGTTACTCGATAAAATTATGGTATTTCCGCAAAATTGTAAGTTTTATGTATAGTTTCGTTAATGGTCCAAATAGTCTAGATTAGTGGGTCATTACAGTGACATGATCATAGGAAGTTAAAAGCCACTTAATTAGTTTACATGTGTATATGTATATATATATGTGTATATTTCTTAATCGAATTTAATGGTTAGTTTCATTCATCTGATCTTAAGAAATTACCAACCACTTTGAAGATAAGATACTACCATGTAGAATGGCTTCACACACATCTTTATGTTCAGCTCTAACGATTTAAGCCTGCCAAATAAACTATTTTGACCTTCAGCTGATAAGAAGTAATTTCATGAATTTTATGGTTCTTTTGTATCATTTAATTTTAATTTTGTATCAATCTTTTAGGTATAGATTATATTCTTTAGGTTGTGGATCGAATTGGTAAGGAGCATTGCAAAGTTAATTTGCAAGAGGTACGGAATTATGTTCTTTTAACTCTTATTATTAATATCTTAAAAATGTTAGAGGAGTTTGAATATCTTAAATATTCATCCATAGAGAAGTAGGTTCTGAGATTAAAATTGTGTGTTGCGGTGATAACGGAAGGTTGAAAACTTGTGTGTATTAGAGAAGTAGGTTCTGGCAAATTTGTTTGTGTGCTGCGGTGATATAAGGAAGAAAACTTATTGTGTGTTGTTTGAATTTTTTGACTTGTTATTGATAGATGGTTAGGTAAGCTTTTATATGTATAGATTAGATTTTTCATTATATGTATAGGTTAGATTTTTCATTTAGTCATATTGTTTTCATTATTTCCATATGTATAGATTAGATTTTTCAGCCATAAATATTGATGAAAAATAACTCAAATAACAATTATATGTATAATCAAAGATAAAAACAAGTTATACTAATATATAACCAGCCAAAATTATTCCTTAGTGCAAAACCAAGTGGGATGCTACCATAAATTTTTAAATTATATTTTAAGAGAATCAAGGCTTAAATGCCACTATAGACTTAATTGCCATAACCCAAGCTAAAATCTTGTCTTTGATCCAAACCCAATTAGTTAGTGGCTACCATTTTAGATTCTGATTTTTAAATTAAAAACAACACTAGAATCTCTTGATATTCATTTCAAGCACAAATGTTGTTACTTATTTTTCTAAGATAATATAAATAAAAAAACACAAAAATATGGGTTGGAAAGATCTCACCTCAATCCTCTTTTTCCATGCCTACGATTCCTAATATACATGTGTTTATGTGTGTGTGAGTGAGTGTGTGTATGTATATATATAGAGAGAGATAGAGAAAGAGAGAGAGGTAAAGACTAAGATAATTACTAAAAAGGCTTGAATAGAGAAGTGTTTATTGAACTAGAGACTATTAAATGGATAGAAAATAAACCAGAAGAATTAACAAAAACTGGTGGTCAAGGCACAACATAGACCAGTGCCAAGTTACTTGTAGGGCTGGAAAACTAAGATCTAATAATTTTGCATGTAAATATGGCTGTTGCTCATATGCAGTCTATCATAAAAAAACAATGAATTCAGCATGTATAATTATTAATTAGAACATATTAAATATGGTGAAACAGAAGCATGTATAATTGGAAAATATTAAATTTGGTGAAAATAAGTGATTAATGAAGGCAATAGACTAGCATAATCAAACCTTCTCTTGATTTCCAATTGTAGAATTTGTCAAATAAAATTGGAACTAGAAGATAGAATAAATTAATCAAGTGTAGCAGAATTTTATTTACAGTAACAAAATTCTATTTATACATATATAGAGAATAACAAGAATTACAAATCATTGATCCCAACACTCCTTAGTACATAATTTAATGAGTTTATAGTCTTCTTTTTAACAAGCCTAAGGAGACCAAACAACACAACAAAAAAGTATTGAAATAAGAACAAGCACCACTTAAGTAGAAAAAAAAAACAGCTAAGAAAAGTACCAAGTCACACATTTGAAAATATTTATAATGTTTTTGTTTCTTCTTTTCCTTATACATATATAAATTAAAGCTAAAAAAGACTTATATGCATAGGAGACTCAAAAATAAGGGAATCATTAAAGTATGAAAAATTAATGAATCATAACTACTATATGCGAAAAAATGGATACCTAATGTTACAGACTCAAACAGAACAAGTTCTAGCAATAGTTCTACATGATATGCAATTGGAACAATATCAGAGAACCATGAATAGTATTAAAGAAATACTTAGGCCATCCTAAATATTAATGTGCTTACTTAAATAATGTTTATCTTTGATAGTCATGGTTAGTGTTGTTTAATGATCTTGGTTCAACTCTTCATAACATAGTACATAGCAAGATCATTTTTCAAATTTGCTAAATTATAAATGAACTAGAATGAAATATTATTCATCCAACAACAAACCAATCATTTAAATAAATTAAGTTTTATACTATTTGTATTTTTGCTTCCATTATTGTAGTCTCTATTTTATAATCTCTATTGATGTATTGTGTAGAAGAAAGAAAATGAGGATGTTAAAATATCTAGAATCAATGCTTTTCGGAGAGCCCATACCAAGAAGAATGGTGAACCTGTAAACCCAACGACATCTGATATTTTTGTGAGTATTAGTCATTTAATTTTTGTGAATTTTTACTTATTTTCCATAATGCATACATTAGTTATACTAATTTATATGCAGGGTTCATTGAATGAGATTCTCCTTGAAGACCCAAAATCTGGAACTACAGAAAACGCTGATGAGGATGCCTTGACAAAATTGTTTGGTAACCCAAAATCTGGTCGTTTAATCGGACACGGAAGAGGCATAACATGGTCAAAGCTAACTGTTGTTAATATGTGTAATAGCAAAATCTCCAAGTTAGAAGAAGAGCAATAGAATATGAAGCTCAAAATGACTGAAATGATGAATCTACTTAAAGAACACTTGGTGGTATTTATATCTTGCACTTATAAACCTTAGTTTTCTTTTCTTCCAATGAAACTTATCTTGGTTTTATATTTAGGTTGGTGGTAAAGTGAAACCAAGCGAAGGACAGTCTCACAATGCACCACAATCAAACAATATTCAGTCCCCTAAGGTAAATTATAAAAGTTGTTATTGTTTTAAATTTTCATTTTTGAAGAACAAATACAGAAACTAATATATTGTCTTTAAAATCAATTTGGTAGAGTATTGCACTAGAAAAAAGACATAACTTTACAGAAGGGAAGAATGCTTGCTACTTGCTTGACTGGGACGATGTAATTGTTGTTGAAGGTCGTTGGGATTCTAGTGATACAAAGATAATTGTACATGGAAAGCCTCTTGGACCAGACTTTATGCGAGTATGGGTTGATGTTGATATTGTACCATAATCTTACTTATTTTGTCCTAAAAATGTGATGCTTACAATACAAGAAGCAGTTGGTTCCACAGTTGCATGGCCTTCTAAAAAAGTTATTCCAAGAGGTACATTTTCATACTCAAAATATAACCCATGTCTTATAATTTAGTGTTTGGTTTCTTTGTTTGCTTTGGTGTAGTTGTGAATTCATTATTTTGTATGTGGTATCATTTCTTGGATATAATTTCCATAGCATTTTTCTTGAAGTAATTTGTGATGTTAGATAATAACAATAAAATATTTCTTTGTTTATTTTACAGATGTGACAAGCGAAGTAGAAAATGATACTTAATTTTGAAGGCTTTGTGTTGAAAGCAGTACCTTTTCACTATGTTGAATATTTAAGACTCCTTGAATACTTAAAGAACATTGTGTTGTTGAGGACAGTGTTGAATGTTTTAAACTAATTTGTGGATTGTTAATACAATGTTGAATGTTTTTACTTTTTGTTATTTGAAAATCAAATTCATTTGATGATGCTAGTATATATTAGAAAGCTAATTTTAATTATATAAAAAAAATTAAAATATAATAGAATAAATTAGTGTTATATAAATGAAATATGTAATGAGAATTTAAACTTATCTAAATATTAAAATAATACGAAAATTGTGTTATAATATCTATTACAATAACACTTTTTATGCAAAGAATTGTGTTATGCAAACTTCATTATATAACAAAAATAATGTGTTATACTAAAGTGTAGTATAACACAAAAAATGTGTTATACTAAAGTATAGTATAGCACAAAACATGTGTTATACTAAAGTGTAGTATAACAAAAATTTATAAGTATTGAAATGTGTTATATATTCGACTATAAATAACATAATTAAACACTTATCTATTTATTAAAATAATGCAAAAAGTGTGTTATCGTTGACAGTATAATAACACATATGTATAACAATGATAAAGTGTTATGTAAAGTACCCTGACCTACGATAACATAGTCGGTCTTAACACATCAAAAAGTGTTATGGTAAGTTTTGATAACACATTTTCGGTGTTATTAAAAGCATTTTTTCTTGTAGTGCTAAATAGATCAATAAGAGTGAATCGTGGACTAGGTGGATTTTAACCACTTAACCACCTAAAATCATGTAAGCATTTTGTATTCTTGTTTTCTATCATTTCCTTCTATTCGATTTATTAAAAAGCCTAATCTTTCTATTTTCGGATTTTTAAATCCCTGTTGCCAAAAAACCTCGTGAATAAATGCCTACTTTGGGTATAATCAAATCAGCATGTACTCTCCCGATGAGGACCATACGAACTTTAGAATTGACATAGAACTATATTGTTACAAAGTAATGCCTTTTGGACTTAAAAATGCTTGCACGACATACCAGCGATTAGTCAATATGGTGTTCGAGAATCAGATAGGCAATAACATGGAAGTCTATGTCAATGATATGCTGGTTTAATTTAAAAGGGTTGGGGGGCATGATAAAGATTTATTGGAATGCTTTAACATTTCAAAGCATTACAATATTAATCTCAATCTTTTAAAGTGCTCATTTGGAGTAGGCTTGAAAAATTTTATGGGTTTTATCGTCAATTCACGTAGAATAGAAGCAAACATAGAGAAAATCAAAGCGTTGATTGACATGAAGTCACCAACTAAGATCAAGGATGTATAAAGCCTCACTGGATGAATATTAGCCCTTAGCAGATTTGTATCAAAATTGACATACAAATGCGTTCCATTCGTCAACTTTCTAAAGGGGAGCAACAAGTTTGAGTGGAAAGAGGAGTGTGAAAAATCGCTCTAGGCTCTTAAGGAGCATCTTGCAGGACCACCTATTTTGTCGAAATCTGTTGATGGTGAAACTCTCCTCATTTATCTAACAGTCACTAAAAATGTTGTTAGTGCAACACTTAAAAGAGAAAAAGATAGAACTCAGCATCCGGTGTACTACATTAGCAAGAGGCTGGTAGGAGCAGAAATGAGATATCCTTTGATCGAAAAGTTGGAATATTGCTTACTTCTTCCATCAAAGAAATTGAAACCATATTTTCAAGGCCATACAATCAAGGTTCTAATCGACCACCCCTTAGGAAGGTTCTGCAAAACTTGAAGCATCAGATCGACTACTTAAATGGGTAATAGAGCTTGGGAATTACGAAATTACCTACAAGCCACGAATATCAATAAATGGGCAAGCACTAGTGGATTTCATTGCTGAATGTATAGGTGACAGACAATAACGAGCAAGTTATAGCACCAGCCAAAAATGAGGAGACCAGGCCAACATGGAAGATATATGTGGATGGTTCCTTAAATAGGCACAACTTCTTGGCTAGTCTAATTTTAACTACACCCGAAGGACATCGTATTTATTGTGCATTAAGATTTGGATTTAATGCCTCAAATAATGAAGCAGAGTACGGATCCATACTTGTTGGATTATGACTTGCTATAGATGTTAAAACCTTGTCAGTAGATATCTATAGTGATTCATAGTTAGTTGTCAGTCAAATTATTGGAGAATACCAAGCTCGGGGCATGAGGATGGCAATTCACTTGAGCAAAGCTAAATACCAGCTTGCATAGTTCAAGAAATACATCATACAACACGTACCACGCAACCAAAATTCCAATGTTGTTGCTTTGTCTAAGCTTGGAAGTGCTAAGGATGCAGACACTTTAAACGTAATACCAGTTGAGCTCCTTGACCAACCAAGCATCCATGAAAAAGAAACAACATTGTTGATAGACAATTCTCCATCCTGGAAGACTCCTATTGCCACCTACCTAGAGTAGGGTACTTTACCCTTAGACAAAAATGAAGCACGAAAAGTATTGCGGCAAGCTACCAACTATGTAATCATTGATGGAGTGATGTACAGACGAGGGTACTCAATTCCTCTACTTCAATGTGTTACCAAAATAGAAGTTGAATTGATGATGGTAAAAGTACATGAAGGATTTTGTGGCAAACATTTAGGGGCAAAGCCTAGCAAAGAAGATATTGAGATAAGGATATTTTCGGCCGACAATGAGTGAGGATGCACTGGAGTACATGAAGAAATGTGACAAGTGTCAAAGGTTCTCCAAGATGCCTCGAGCAACTTCTAATGAGTTCAAACAAATGCAAATTCCATGGCCTTTTCCTGTATGGGGAATAGATTTGATTGGGCAATTACCTATAGGAAAAGGAAGAGTCAAGTTTGCAGTCATTGCAGTGGATTACTTTACCAAATGGATTGAAGCAGAGCCATTAGCAACTATCACTTCAAAAAAAGTACTTAGCTTTGTAGTGAAAAATATCATAAGCCAGTATGGAATACCAAAAATGAATGTTTTAGATAATGGTACACAGTTTGATAACGATCTATTTACAAACTTCTGTGCAAGACATGGCATCACGAAGAGTTTCTCTCTGCAGTTGCTCGTCCTCAATCAAATGGGCAAGTCAAAGCTATTAACAAGACTTTAAATGATACCATGAAGAAGCGTCTCGAAAAACCAAAGGCAACTCATCGAACATCTTGCTAGAGGTACTATGGTCATACCGCACTACTACTCGTACATCAACTGGTCCTACACCATTTTCCTTAGTATATGGGTATGAACCAATGATACTAGTTAAGTTAACCCCCCCCCCCCCCCCCCAACACATAGAAGAAGTACGTATGACCAGGATCATAATCACCAATTGCTAGCAAAAACTCTTGCCTTAATTGACGAACAACGAGAACAACCACGATTGCGAGTAGTTGCGTACCAGCAAAAAGTTACTCGATATTTGTAGTGTCCCAGAATATTTACTTAGCTAGCTAGATAGTAGTAGTAGTTGTAGTATGTTAGTTTCCATGGATTTTGGTTCAAGCCGGGACTTAGTTGGAAACTCATAGCAACACTTATGCATTTTATAAGTTTAACCTATAGTTTAGAAATATTAATTATAACATAAGGTTTGATTATCATTGCTGGTTTTAGAAATATTATTCATTATAACCTAAGGTTTAGATAGAATCTAAGAGCATGACACTTGTCGCAATCATGTTTATTGGAGGATTTAAGCATTTTATGTAAATAATTTAGTAAAAGAAGAATCTAGAAGCTCTAGAACCTTCCAGCACCTGCTAGAATCACGTTTAGACTCAGTCAAGCAGTTTAATCAATTTCAAATATGTTGAATAAGTGCAAATATGTGTTTGATATATCAACGTATGCCGATATATCATAGATATAGGAGCCGATATATTGCCTACGTAAGATACGGAAAACATGTCGACTTCGCACAAACGATCGAACGGAGGCTCGGGAACATAGTGGAGGCGATATATCGCCTATAGGGGGTGATATATTGGCCCCACCTGTAGAGTCCAAGAACTTTACTAAGTTAAGTTAGATAGTAGTATAATAGTAATAATAGTATTATCTTTATGACTGGATTTTTGGTTCAGACTGGGATTTATTTGGACACTCATAGTAATACTTGTAGATTTTCTAAGTTTAACCTATAGTTTAAGAATATTAATTTTAACCTAAGGTTTGATTAATATGACTGATATTGAGGGTAATATTTATTATATTATAAGGTTTAGATAAGACCCAATAAGATTATAGCACATGTCATGTGTATGTTTAATAATGATTAAGTATTTTGAGGAATAAATTTATTAAGGATAAAATTTGAATATCCTAGGGTAAGTCAGCAACTTTGAAAACGTTAGAGGGCTTAGTCAAGGCTATTTACTCAATTTAAATTAAGCTAAAAATGTGTAATTTCGTGTTTAAATATTCAGCGTATGCCGATATATTGCAGCACGGAAAAAAAAAACGTCGCACGATTGCCTCGGGCATACTGGCCCAGGCGATATATCGCCTCCTTCAGGGCATTTTAAAACATTTTAAAAATGTTCTCCATTCAAATCTTCAACCTCTTGATAAGTCCATCATCTTTCTGAACGAATCTTCAGCCTCTGCTGAACGATAATTCAAATATTTTTCACTTAAAAAGCCATTATTTTTATTCAAGTTAAATGAAGATCTTTTCATTCCTAAACTCTATAAATAGGACCTAGCACCCAGCCATTTATTCATCTATTACTCTAAGTTCAGAGGCTGCAAGTTGCTAGGTTATTATATTGAGAGTGTAAACACTTGGGTTGGGAATTATAAGCTTGATCATTATAAGCTTACCAAACACTTGCGAAGTAAGGTTTATAGCATTTTGGTTCAAGGTTTAGATTGGCTATAGAAGCATTCAAGGTATTTCACACTCTAGTTCATTTGGTATTATTTTCTTTAAGTTCTTATAGTCTTCTACTCAACATTCTAACCTTATTCTTTATTCTTGGTTAGGAAACCTAAGGTCTTGAACATAAGTTTTTGGTAAGTATATTCTCAATGGTATAGTTCTTCCATTCTTTTCATCTCATTCTCTTTAGTATACTCACTCTCCCATTTATGGTTTTTAGGAGTGTTCCAAAGTCCCAAAATCTGTTCTCATATGCTGGTAATTTTGGTAAGGAAAATAAGATAGGATTTATGTGTTATATGATTTTATATGTTATGTTATGATTATGTGTTATGTAATATGCTATGTTAAGTATGTTTGTAGACTTCGGCATATGACCCGTACAACTAACAAGCTCCAAATAGATTATGGGCATATGACTTGCTTAGCTAGCAAGCCCCACTAATCTAATGGGCATATGACTTGTTTAGTTTATGGGCCCCCAAGTAATAATGGCCATTATAGTATGTATGTGACATAAGTGTTATGATATGTTTTATGTTACATTATGAATTTTATGTATATGGTTATATGTTAGATTTTCCTTGCAGGGCATTAGGCTCACTCCTTTTTGTTTATATGTACAGGAAAATAGCTTTAGTTGCGGGAAAGGTTCTTGGAAGCTTGGGGAATGTGTATTGAGGCGGAATGGATTCAAAGAGCCGAGAGTTTCGATTCGAGGATGAAGTCTTTACTTATGGTTTTATGTGTATTTTTCCGCACTTATTTATGTAATCTCTTTTAATTACAATTATGTTATGTTTTGATTTTACAACAACGGGATCCCATATCCTACTTTGAGTTTTATGTAAGTTTAACATTTGTTTTTACATGTTTTTAATAAAGTTATGATCATTTCACTTGTAAGTGTTATTATGGATTAGTGTCTATGTATAGTTTTTGTTAATGGTCCAAAGTCTAGAGTAGTTAGGTCTTTACACCACCCTTGAATTTTTGAACTCCGTGGAATCTGAGCTTAAAACATTTCTTAACCTCTTGGACCTGCCTTTGAACGATTTTGACCGAGTTCTGGGCATCTGTTGAACGAAAATTCAAATCTTTTTCAATTTATATTCATTTATTTATTCAAATTAAAATGGGTTAGTTTCACTCCTTGAACTCTATAAATAGGACCTAGAACTCAGCCATTTTCTTCATTCTTTAAGCCTCCAAGTTGCTAAGGTTATCATAGAGAGAAACACTTGGGTTTCTGGGTTATAAGCTTTATCATTCTATGCTTTTCTAAACACTTGGGAAGTGAGATATAGTGTTATTTTTGTATCAAGGTGTAGATCATGTTCTAGTTCAACAAAGGTATTCTTATCCTCAAGTTAAAGTTCTTCATAGTTCTTTAGTTTTCTTATATTTTCTTTTCAGATCCTAACTCTTGTTTATGATTCTTGGTAAGGTATTTAAGTTTCTTGAAATTAAGGTTCTTTTCAGTAAGTTTCTACTTAGGTGGTTTAGTTCTCTTTTCACCTTCCTTCTTTAGAAATACTCATCGTTTTGATGTTGGTTTTTAGGAGTGTTCCAATCCCGTTCTTGTTTTCAAATATCCCGATTTTTGGTAAGGAAAATAGGATATATTTTATGTGTTTATATGTTTATGTGATGATATGTTTTATGCTTTGATATATATATATAAATATGTCTTGTAGTCATTTGGGGTTTATAGTTACTTAGATAGCAAACCCCAATATTTTTATGTCCCTTATAGTTGCTTAGATAGCAAACCCTAATAATTTTTATCATTTTCAGGGTTTAGAGTGATGATTTACCCTACCTCGATTAGTAGACAGGGGACCTAGATGGGTTATCATATACTACCATGTGATATAACCTACCTCGATTAGTAAACAGAGGACCTAGATGGTTTATCACATGCCATGTTAATGAGTTAATGTCCTTTAATAATGTTGTCCTATATGGTATATGCTTTTATAGTCATATGTTTTATAGTATATGTTTATATTTATGATGTATGTTGTTAATAGATTTTTCCTTGCTGGGCATTAGGCTCAGTCCTTTATTTTTTAGCTTGATGCAAGGAAAATAAATGTAATGACCCAAATTCACTAATAAGGCTTAAGGGCCTTGATTAGTGTGTCACGAGGGCATAACTGGATTATATGTGATTTAATGATTAAAAAGCATGTTATATGATTATTTGATATATGTGATGCATGACTATGTGTATTAGTATGCATGTAGGCCCTGACTAGGTTAGAATGGCATATTCGTAATTTTAGCCCGTTGAGGACGTAAATGTAAATAATTGTAATAAATTGTCAAGACCACATTATAATGTGGATATATATGTAATCTGTGACTCGAGGTGATCCAAGTGAGCGGTTCAGCGAAAAAGTCATGGCGGGGATTTATACCCGACTCGAGGCGAGCTTGGGGGTAATGATGGGGATTTAGAGAATATATTGGGGTCTATTATGATATTGAGGAATATAATTGGTGATTAGTTAGGCATCGGGAAGTAAGCGGAAAATATTAGAGACATTCGAGGAATTAGCGGGGATTGGGAGAAAAAGACCAAAATGCCCCTAGGTTGATTTAAAGGCTTAGGAATTATGGGAGGGAAAATGGGTCATTTTGTTTAAAAACCAAGGATAAGCATCACTCTGCCTTTATACACTTAGTGGAATGTTTAGAAACCAAAGGAAGCTGGAAAGAAAAGAAAAGGAAAGAAGGAAGAAGGAGATAGAAGTTTCTCTCTCACGGTTTGGGTTTTTCTTCATCCATTTCTTGAGGTCTCTTGGAGCTAGAACTCAGAGAAGATTTAGGCCAAGACTTTGCACTAGGATCCTTTATTTTTCTTGGGGAATTAGCAGAGGTTACTCATCATTTGAGGTAAGGTCTTGAGGTTGTAATTCAGTTTTTTGATTCATAGTATAAATATGGATTTTGAGCTGAGTTTTGGTGGGAATCCTAGGGAATTGAGGCTGAAGCTTTGAGGAGTGAAAGCTAAGGAAGAGTGGAGGATAGCCTAAGGTTGAACTTCTCTATTTAATGTAAGAAGCTCTGATATTGGTCACTTGAATTTTGTGGTTTCAGTTGTTTTTCTTGTTGGGTTTCTGAGCTCTAGGTTCAACTTGGTGATTTCCTTGATTTTGGGTGCATATGATTGAGTTTTGTATGGTTGGGACTTATGGGATGAGTTGAGGATGTTGGAAGGCTTGTTTTGAAGTTTGGTTGAGTTTTGGAAAGGTTTGGCTCAGGAAAATTCAAAGGAGAAAAATCTGTGCTGGGCTGTGCTGTGACTAGCGCTACAGCACTAAGCTCTGAAGCTCCAGAGCTTTTTGGCTCTATTTGTAGTGCTATAGCGCTCTCCTTAGGGTGCTGTAGCGCTACCCTATTCCTAGAAAGAGGTTGTTGAGTTATTTCTTAGGGTTTTTGCCCGGGGGCTTGAGGTTTGATTCCACCACCTCGTTTTGTGGAATTAGGGCTTCCCGAGGGCTCGGGATTGGTCTCGAGGCTAGGTTTTGGAATTAAGGTTTGGAGTTGGTTCTAACTTGTGACCGTGACTAGGTGTAAACTAGGGCTCGAACGAGATCGTGCTTGAGGGTTATGATGGTATTGTGCCATGGCACCCGGTTATGTATTTATGATGGGACTAAGAGCTACCTATATCTGTATGATGTCATGATGGTATTATGCCATGGGACACATGATAAACGGCCTAAGGGTGCCATAAATAATACTTGCGCATAGGGCGCGGCTCGGCCACTAGTAGCTGAGGACAGCTTAATATTCACTGAGCTCGGTTTAAGTGGGCCGGAGTCAGTGGGATAAATAGAGGGTGCGGCCTAAGGGCGTTAACCCTGGTTATCATATGTGAATTGATTATTGATATGAAATGATGTACTTGGTATGCTGAATACTTGGATGACATGAATGTTTGAACTGTTGAGTACTTGTTTATACTGTATGAGTTATCTGGTTGTTGCTTGATGATTATGCTTTGTTATTGTGTTTTCTTGCTGGGCCTTGGCTCACGGGTGCTACGTGGTGCAGGTAAAGGCATGGCCAAGTTGGATCAGTCCTGAGATGGAGAGCTTCGGGGCTGAATGTACATAATCAGCTGATTGACTGCCACGACCGAGGAGTGGAACAGGATGAGAAAAGCCTCACTACAAGAAATATAAGCTTCTACTTCGTTTTTTACACAAACAATAATTAAAAATGAAGTAAAAGCTTCTAAATAGATTTTTACTTCACTTGGAGGAATGAGTACGCTTAAAAAAAATAGTTATTACTCCGCTTTTATAAAAAAAACGAAGTAAAAACCATGAAAGACTTTTCACTTCGGTTTTTATGAAAAAACCGAAATAAAAAACTATATACCGCGAAAGATTTTCCACTTCGGTTTTTATGAAAAAACCGCAGTAAAAAAACATTATATAACAAACAAGAGTCTTTCTTTTTTGGAGACCCTTTTACTTCGGTTGTTATATATAAACCGAAGTAAAAACTAAATTGCTGAATATTTAATTGAGCAAAAGGCCCAACCCGTTAATTTATCTCCCCAAGTTGTATATATAATCAAATTAATTAAGAAACCCTACAGTAGTCCTTCATGTTCATGTGTTCCCAGCCGCCACTCTTATAGCAAACCCATTTTATCAATTATTTTTTTTCAATTTCTCATCTAAATCTCTCTGCTCTTCTAGTCACAGATCCATGCTCCGCCACATGCCGTCGCTGCCATCACGCGAGATGCATCCCCGTCGCCTCCTTGCCAAGTTCCTTCGTCGGGAGAGTTACGACGCCAAGCTCTGTCACGAGAGTCGCATCCCTACTACTTCCCTCGTCTGAGTCTCTTTCAGACCAAAAAGAAATAGAAAAGAAGATGGGGACTCAAGCAATAAAGTGTTTCTCATAATGTGAGCTATTTGATTCTAGCTGAATCAATTTTCGTTGTCTTTTCTATGTAATCTTTCCGAGAACTTCATGGGTTCTCTTTGTCTTTTCTATGTAATCTTTTTATGTGCCAACCACATTAATGATAATAACTTTATTTTCTTGATCATGTTGACATGAAAGAACTTTGAAGTATGAATTATAAGATTGAGCTAGAAAAAAAAAAGACAGATTATTATTTTATTACACAATAAGATAACAATGTTTAAAAATCTGTAATGTTTTGAGATCTTGAACGTATTGTAATGTTTTTTTGAAAAGAGTTATATGTGGATGAAAGAAATATATCTGGATGAGTAATTTATATGTAATTTTTTTTTTGTTTATACAGATATTACTTCGGTTATTTACAAAAAACCGAAGTAGTAAGTGTTCTTAAAATAAAAAGCGACATTTATTTATACTTTTAACTTCGGTTTTTACGTAAAAACCGAAGTAGAAAGTCTATTTTTCACTTCGGTTATTACGTAAGAACCGAAGTTAAAAGTTAATTTACTACTTCGCTTTTTTCAGACATTTAACTTCGCTCAGATACACTGCGGTTTTTATTTGGTGCGAGAACCGAAGTGTATATGGAAAAAGAACCGAAGTAAAAGCCTATTCTCCTAGTAGTGCCTATTTGTCTGTTTTTCCTTAGAGTGGCTTGTAACTGTATTTTAATCCTGAATCTTTTGTAAACGGTTTGTAAGTTTACTGTTTCTGGGATCCCATGTAAAAGAAAATGTTTGTTTATAAGAAATGAAGCTTTTGAGACCAAAACCTTTCAACCCTAGTTCAACTATAGTTTCAGTAACACGTTTCAAATTAAATGACTTGATTAGCAAGTCTTGCATCTTTATAAACACACAGTGTAATGATCTTGGCTATCCAGGGTGATACAATAAATATGGAAGGCGGAAAGATTCATGGCAGCTTGGCTTGTGTGTTGAGGATGAATGGACTGAATGGACTGCGTGAACGATCGAGGATGACGTTATTTTTAAGTCTTTTGAATTATGTTTCTTTTTTTAATTCTGCACTTAGTTTTTTAAAACTATTGATTTAAGTTTATTGTTTATGTTTTTATGTATTAAACAATGGGTACCCATACTGTATTTTATATTTCATATTTTACCATGTATTTTGCACAATATTTATTTTTGGGGTTTTAAATAAAGTTATGTTATTTCTTATGTATGTTTCCTAAAATAGTAGCTATGTCTAGTATTTTTAATGGTCCAAGGTATTAGAAATAGTTGGGTCATTACAGTTGGTATCAAAGTAACAGTTCATATGCATGAAGTTCTCCTTGATACATGCGCACAAGCTCCGACTCTAACTGCCAATGTGAGTGTTTATGTTTATTATGCTTATGTTTATGTTTATTGCTAACATTTTAGCCCTTATGTTTTCAGTTAAGAATGGATGGAGCCTTGACCTATGAGGATATCTGAGCCATTAAGGCATTGAAAAGGATTAGAGAGCCAAGGAATACAGTAGGAGTGTTATAAAGAATCACTCAGAGATTAATCTTATTCCACAAGGAGATTGTTCATCTTCAGACTACTAAGAAAATTATGATGAGAGCTACGGAGCAATATGTCTTAGTAATTAGGCTTTTTCTAAGATTTTCCTTCTTTAATTTCAACATTAGAAGAAATATGGGAGACTATAGATGATGAAGATGATTTACCGGTAGCCATGAGTTATTATTTTCTCATACTTAGGTTCACCTCTAAGTTAGAATTTCAATTTACTAATGAGCAAAAGCTTAGAATATTTATGAATCTTCTTGGAGGAAATTTTGAGGCTAGAGATAATGATGAGTATGAAGAGATAGATGAAGATATGTTAGATGAAGGGTCAGATGTAGAAGATCCTGATTTTTAGATTTCCCCTAGTTATGTTAGATTATTTATTTATTTTGCATTTATTATTGTAGTTAGTGAAAACCTTTTTCCAAATGAATATTATTGTTATTTTTGTAATGACATGTATGAGTTTGATTTTTTTTACAATCATAATAAATGTAATAAATAATGACCAAGTTCGGTGAGGGTGGATACAAATCAATGAACTAGGTTCTATATTGAGAGTTTAGGGGGCCATAGTAGTGGGAACGATTTTAATGATCCCAGCCCTCCTTCAATATGGTTAACTTTGGAACAACGATGAGTTTCAAGCCTGAGAATTAAGTCATATAGGATGATTAGAAACAGACTTAGAAAATAATAAAGATGACTTATTTTTCTAAGTATAGAAACACACCCTAATGATAAAGAAGGTTTATCTAATTTGTCATAAGAAATCATAATTAATAGGTCCGAGTTATGTTTTCTTAGATTAAGTTTTGCCTTAGAGCCTATTAGGGTAAGTTCTAACACGCTTTTCTCAACTGTTAGAACTTTGTTGAAGATGTCGCTCAGAAGGTCTGCACGCACAGCCAGCAATGCCTCCAATGCCGCCAATGAGACTAATGAAGCCCCTCCAGTTCGAAGTAAGGGAGTGCGTGCTACCAATGCTGCTGCTAATAGAAGTGCACCGCCGCCTCTGGTTGACAACACCACTTAGATTGTCCAACTGCGACCACAAGTGGAAGAACTGCTACAGCAACATTGACAACAGGCTCAGCCGCAGCCACAGACTCAGACTCAGCCTCAGCCGCAACCGCAGCCTCAGCAAATGGCTCAAGCACCCCAACAAGTAGGTCCTTACTGGGGATGGCCAATGGAGAACTATGCGCCCTACCCAGGTCAGTACATAGAGCCAATCTATGAGTAGTTTCGTAAGCAACACACTCCAAACTTTGAAGGGACAACCGAGCCCTTCGAGGAGGAAGAATGGCTCAGGAATGTAGAGTCGATCCTAGCACATATGAATCTCGACAACGCAGACCAAATATCCTGCGTTTCTTCTCTTCTAAAGAAGGATGCTAGAATCTGGTGGGATTTAGTTCTGCAGACTCATGACATCGCCACCTTGACATGGACTTGATTTGTGGAATTCTTTCACAAGAAGTATTACAACTCGACAGTCATCGCTACAAGGGTAGAAGAGTTCATCAGTCTGAAGCAGGGCATCTTATCGGTAATAGAGTATGCTCGACAATTCGACTAACTAGCCAAGTTTGCACTAGAGTTGGTTCTAACAGAATTTTTAAGGGTCACCAAGTTCGTTAGAGGACTCAGACCAAAGATTGAGCTAGGAGTCAAGCTAGCAACTCCTGAAACCACTTCTTATGCCGATGCTCTAGAAACAACTATAGAAGTGGAAAGGCTACAAGCGAATGTTTGTAAGGAGGAGGCTAGTAAGCCTGAACCTAAACAGCAGAATCAACCTCAGAATGGTTGGAACCACATTGACAACCATCAGCATAGCAACAATAATGTCCAGAAGAGAAGGCATCCGGACAATATGCAGTCCGACAATGATAATAGAGCACGGACAAACAATGGGGGCAACAGTTCGGGTTATGTAGAATACCGGCATTGCTCTAAATGCCAAAAGAAGCATCCTAGTGAATGTCGTACAAACACCAAGGGATGTTATAATTGTGGCCAGGAAGGTCATCGAAAGAAAGAATTTCCACAGCTCAAGCAAGAAGAGAAAAGGGACAATAAGATGGTTCCTGGCAAAGTCTTTGCCTTGACCCAGGGAGAAGCTAAAGCTAGTAATAAAGTGGTCACAGGTCAGATTCCTATCCTAGATAATATATGTTCAGTATTATTTGATTCGGGAGCAACACTCTCTTATATCTCGTTAGGAATGATAGAGAAATTAGAAAAACCTTGTGAAATATTTAGAACTAGGTTTGTGATAGAATTGCCTTCGGGTGAAGTAGTCCTATCATCACGGATAGTACAAGGCATACCGATCAAAATAGAGGACGTAGAACTAGAAGGAGACCTGATAGAGTTAGAGATCAAAGACTTCTACGTGATACTGGGCATGGATTGGCTAGCAAGGCATGGCCCAACCATTGACTATAGACGCAAGCAAGTGATGTTCGAAACTCCTGACGGTCAGAGTCTAAGTTTTATGGGAAAAGTTTCAGGACTACCAACACCTCTTATTTCATCTCTCAAAGCTCAGAGGATGATTGAGAAAGGATGTCACGCATTCTTAGCAAGCATCACAGATGTGGTAAAGGAAACACCACTAAAGGTTGGAGACGTCCGCTTTATAAAAGAATTCCCAGAAGTATTTCCTGACGACTTACCAGGGTTGCCGCCGACTCGAGAAATTGACTTCACAATCGAGCTAGTACCGGGAACTGAGCCTATCGCAAAGGAACCATACCGGATGGCACCTACCAAACTCAAGGAGTTGAAGACGCAGCTACAAGAACTCCTGGACTTGGGTTTCATTAGCGCAAGCCATTCACCATGGGGAGCCCCGGTTCTGTTTGTGAAGAAGAAGGACAGAAGCATGCTGATGTGTATAGATTATCGCGAGCTGAACAAGGTGACAATTAAGAATAAGTGCCCGCTACCCCAGATTGACGACTTGTTTGATCAACTCTGAGGAGCGACTATGTTTTCTATGATCGATTTACGGTTCGGGTATCACTAGCTCAAGGTATGGGAAGAGAATATTCCCAAGAAAGCTTTTAGAACTCGTTATGGACATTACAAGTTTCTAGTTATGTCTTTTGGTCTTACCAACACTCCAGCCGCATTTATGGATTTAATGAATTGGGTCTTCAAGGACTACTTGGACAAATTTGTCGTGGTGTTCATCGACGATATTTTGGTGTACTCTAAGGACGAACTCGAGCACGAGGAAAATTTAAGAATGACTATGTTGTGATTGAAGGAGCATCAACTTTACGCCAAGTTCAAGAAGTGCGAATATTGGCTTTCACAAGTAGTGTTTCTAGGCCACATAGTATCCAAGGACGGAGTTGCTGTAGACCCAACTAAGGTAGAGGTTGTGAAGGATTGACCAAGACCTAAGAATGCGTCAGTGGTTAGAAGCTTTCTTGGGCTAGCAGGCTACTATTGGAGGTTTGTAGAAGGCTTTTCTAAGATAGCCACTCTGCTTACCAACCTGACCCGAAAACAGCAAAGGTTCAACTGGACGGATAAGTGTGAAGAGATCTTCCAGTTGCTTAAGGATAAGTTATGCTCATCATCAGTACTTTGTGTACCGACACCCAATGACAAGTTTGTAGTAAATTGTGACACATCAAAGAAGGTTTGGGTTGTGTACTGATGCAGAATGATGAAGTAATAGCCTACGCCTCAAGGCAGCTGAAGGAATATGAGCAACGCTATCCAATGCACGATATGGAGTTAGGAGCAGTGGTCTTCCCATTGAAAATTTGGCGCCACTATCTTTATGGAGAACGGTGTGAGTTTTATACGAACCACAAAAGCTTAAAATATTCCTTCACGCGAAATGAACTCAACATGAGGCAGTGCATGTGGTTAGAACTAGTAAAGGATTATGACTGCGAAATCCTATACCACCCGGGAAAACAAACTTAGTTTTTGATGCGCTAAGCAGAAAGAGTTGAGAATCTAGTAGCGATATCTAGAATAGAAAAGCTGCTTCAGCAAGAGCTGATCAATGCCGAAATAGAAGTAGTCATTGGTAAACTGGCTAACTTGTCCATCCAGTCAAGTCTGTTAGAAGATATACGGATCGGGAAGGGCATGATGACACATTAGTAACACATATGAATGCAGTTAAAGAAGGCAAGGCCACAGATTTCTCTATATCAGGATAGGGGTTCTTGAGATATAAGGACTGGGTATGCGTGCCAAATGATCATGGAATTAAGATGAAGATTTTAGAAGAAGCGCACAATACCCCATACTCAGTTCACCCAGGGTCGACTAAGATGACTCACGACGTTAAGGCATTGTATTAGTGGCCAGGTATGAAGAAAGATGTGGTGGAGTATGTGTCTAATTGGTTAGTATGCTAGCAAATGAAAGCAGAACATCAGTGCCCTACAGGCTTATTGCAACCGCTTAGTATTCCAGAATGCAAGTGGGAGGACATAACCATGGACTTCGTGATAGGACTACCACGAACAAATAAGCAGCACGACTTAGCTTGGGTAGTAGTAGATAGACTAACCAATTCAGCTCACTTTCTGCCTGTCAAGACTATGCACACAGTAGATCAGTACACAGACATTTATGTCCGAGAAATAGTACGAATGCATGGAATCCCTAAAACCATAGTATCCGATATAGGATCGGTGTTTACATCGAGATTTTGGGGAAGATTGCAGCAAGCTATCGGTACCAAGTTAAGTCTTAGAACGACATTTCATCCTCAGACTGACGGTCAGTCCGAGCGTACCATACATATTTCAGAAGATATGTTGCGCACTTGTGCACTTGACTTCGGAGGATCGTGGAGTAAGTATTTTCCACTGATAGAGTTCTCCTACAACAATAGCTACCAGTCAACAATCGGGATGGCACCCTATGATTTACTTTATGGAAGGAGGTGTCGATCGCCGCTACATTGGGATGAGGTAGGAGAAGGATAACTTCTTGGACACGAAGCTGTTAGAGAGGCTCCAGATGCAGTAGTGCTGATTTAGAAAGTGTATGCTTGCTGCTCAGAGCTGACATAAAAGTTATGCGGATGCCAAGCAGTGTGATGTGAAATTCAAAGTCGGAGACCAAGTCTTTTTAAAGATATCTCCTATGAAAGGTTTGAAGTAGCTTGGGAAGAAAGGCAAGCTTAGTCCCTGGTTTATAGGTCCTTTTGAGATATTGGACAAGGTGGGAACAGTTGCATATAGATTAGCCCTACCGCCAGCTCTAGCAGATAGCCATAATGTATTTCACATCTCAATGCTGCATAGATATGTGTCAGACCCATCTCATGTCCTCAAGTACAATATGATAGCACTCCAGAAAGACATGAGTTACAAGGAACAACCGGTTAACATCCTAGATAAAGGGACGAAGGAATTACAATGTAAGAGTATTCCAATAGTCAAGGTCCTATGGAGTAATAGTTCTGAAAGGGAGGCAATGTGGGAGTTGGAGGAAGACATGTTAGCACGGTATCTGGAATTGTTTGGTAAGTAAATTTTGGGGACGAAATTCTTTTAAGTAGGGGAGAATTGTAGTGTCCAAGAATATTTACTTAGCTATCTAGATAGTAGTAGTAGTTAGTATTAGTTGTAGTATGTTAGTTTCCGTGGATTTTGGTTCAAGCCGAGACTTAGTTGGAAACTCATAGCAACACTTATGCATTTTATAAGTTTAACCTATAGTTTAGAAATATTAATTATAACATAAGGTTTGATTAATATTGCTGGTTTTAGAAATATTATTCATTATAACCTAAGGTTTAGATAGAATTTAAGAGCATGACACTTGTTGCAATCATGTTTATTGGAGGATTTAAGCATTTTAAGTAAAGAGTTTAGTAAAATAATAATTTAGAAGCTCTAGAACCTTCCAGCACTTGCTAGAATCACGTTTAGACTCAGTCAAGCTGTTTAATCAATTTCAAATATACTTAATAAGTGCAAATATGTGTTTGATATATCAACGTATGCCGATATATCACAGCTATAGGATCCGATATATCACCTACGGAAGATACAGAAAGTACGTTGACTTCGCACGAACGATCGAACAGAGGCTCGGGAACATAGTGGAGGCGATATATCGCCTACAGGGGCGATAAATTGGCCCCACCCTTGCATTTTTGAACTCTGTGGAATCCAAGCTTAAAACATCCCTAAACCTCTTGGACCTGCCTTCGAACAATTTTGACCGAGTTCTGGGCATCTGTTGAACGAAAATTCAAATATTTTCCATTTTATATTCATTTATTTATTCAAATTAAAAGGGGTTAGGTTCACTCCTTGAACTCTATAAATAGGACCTAGTACTCAGCCATTTTCTTCATTCTTCAAGCATTGTTCAGAGCCTCCAAGTTGCTAAGGTTGTCATAGAGAGAAACACTTCGATTTTTGGGTTAAAAGCTTTATCATTCTAAGCTTTTCTAAACACTTGGGAAGTGAGATATAGTGTTATTTTGGTATCGAGGTGTAGATCGGGTTCTAGTTCAACAAAGGTATTCTTATCCTCAAGTTCAAGTTCTTCATATTTCTTTAGTTTTCTTTTATTTTCTTTTTAGATCCTAACTCTTATTTATGAATACGTATTGTAGTTGCTTGGATAGAAAACCCGAATATTTTTATGTCGCTTGGGACTTATAGTTGCTTAGATAGCAAACCCCAAGAATTTTTATCATTTTCATGGTTTAGAGTTATGATTTACCCTACCTCGATTAGTAGACAGAGGACCTAGATGGGTTATCATGTACTACCATGTGATCTAACCTACCTCGATTAGTAGACAGAGGACCTAGATGGTTTAGCACATGCCATGTTAATGAGTTAATGGCCATTAATATTGTAGTCCTATATGATATATGCTTTTATAGTCATATGTTTCATATTATATGTTTATGCTATAGTCTTATGTTTATATTTATGATGTATGTTGTTAATAGATTTTTGCTTGCTGGGCATTAGGCTCATTCCTTTATTTTTTAGCTTGATGAAAGAAAAATGAATATGGAAGGCAGAAAGATTCATGGCAGCTTGGCTTATGTGTTGAGGATGAATGGACTGCGTGAACGATCGATGATGACGTTATTTTTAAGTCTTCAATTATGTTTCTTTTGTAATTACGCACTTAGTTTTTTAAAACAATTGATTTAAGTTTATTGTTTATGTTTTATGTATTAAACAATGGGTACCCATGCCGTATTTTATATTTCATATTTTACCTTGTATTTTGCACAATATTTATTTTTGGGGTTTTAAATAAAGTTGTGTTATTTCTTATGTATGTTTCCCAAAATAATAGCTATGTCTAGTAGTTTTAATGGTCCAAGGTTTTAGAAATAGTTGGGTCATTACAATATTTTAACTCTCAGGTCAAGGATATAAAGATTGCCAAAGGAGATTTGGTCTTGCGACAAGTGTTCCAAAATACTTGGGATCTTGTATCAGGAGTTTTGGGGCCTAACTTAGAAGGACCGTACCAAATCGTAGATGTTTTGTAGCCGGTCATGTATAATCTTGCTTGATTAAACGGTGAACTGGTTCCAAGATACTGGAATGGAGAACATCTTCATAAGTATTATCAGTAATTTAGTGTTGCCACTTTCATGTTAAAATTGGTCGTAAGACATGTTTTTTCCCATTTGTACGACCAGTGTGTTCCTAGATATTGTTATTTTTGTATTCATTTTAAATGCACATTTTTGTAATGACAAATTATTTCTCAGACTAATCATTATCTGGTCGTAAGGCGCGTTTATGCCCATTTTTACACGACAAGTTATTTATAAAATTCATTTCTAGATGTTTTCTTTCTAAAACAATTGTTGCGTGTACACATTTTCAATTTGATAGACACGATTTTTTCCATTTCACTATGAGTTATTTAAAAGGGAGTTTGCTCAACACATTTACATTTTGCCAAAATTATTGTTATTTTGACAAGTATTGCTTAACATGTATGATTTTTCTAAGTACACTACTTCTTGTATTTGTTGTTAACAACAAGATTCGTTCGAACATGTTTGGTTTTTCGGCAAGTGACCAAGGACTTTAACCCCCTCGATAAATTGGGAGGCATATAGAGTATACATAGTCACACATAAGCAAAAGAGTAAAAAACACGACTGAGTAGTACTTAATTTTAAAAAAAAAAAAGCTATAAAGTATTGTGCTTTGTTTGTTACGTCAAATAGGGAAATTAAACACTTTGTTAGCTGCATCGAGCAAGGAAGTTAGAAATCATATGTAATAGTTAAAATTTATATCTAGTTAAAATTAAACGAGCAGTATAGTGTATCAGTATGCACAAAAAATATTTAAAGTATTAGAGTGTAATGACCAAACTATTTCTAAGACCTTGGACCATTAAAACTACTAGACATAGCTACTATTTCGATACAAACATAAGAAATAACATGCCTTTATTGAAAACCCAAAATATAAGAAATAGCATGTCTTTATTAAAAATGTAAAATAAAATGTGATATGGTATGGTATGGGATCCCATTGTTTACAAAACATAAAACATAGCTTTAAAAACAAGTTCAAAAAAATCTGAATGCGGAATTACAAAAGAGACATATTTCAAAAGACTAAAATAAACGTCATCCTCGATCGACATGCAGTCCATCCATTCCATTCATCCTCAACACACATGCCATGCTACCAAGAATCCTTTCGCCTCCATAATCATTTTCCTGCATCACACTAAAATAAAGGAATGAGCCTAATGCCCAGCAAGGAAAATCTACTAAAAACAAAACATACATTGTAAACATAAGCATAAGGCTACATAAAATAATATAAAAGAACATAAGACTATCTAAAACATATATCATATATCATAAGCATACACTATAAAAAATATGGCTACAAAAACATCTATTACAGTGGCCATCATACATCTTGGGGCTTGCTAGCTAGGCAATCATATGCCCATAATTCTACAGGGCTAGTTATCTAAACAAGTCATATAAATTTATGGGGCTTGTTATCTAAATAAAACATATACCCAAGAACTGAAACATATCATACATATACATATACATATCATAGCACAAACATATAACATATCATATCATAACATAACATAACATAAACATAACATATAAGCACATAAAATCTATCATATTTTCCTTACCAACACCGGGATATGAGAACAAGGACGGGATTTGGAACACTCCTAAAACCAATAATACAAATGGTGAGTATTTCTAAAGAATAAAGAATGAATGTGGAAACTAACCATCAAGAGGAAACTTACCAAGAAAGAAATTAAGTTTCAAGAACCTAATCAAGAACCAATAACGAAAGATAGGATTTGAATAAAAGAAACTAAGAAAACTAAAGAGTTTTAAAGGATTGAACTTAAAGAATAAGAGTACCTTGGTTGACCTTATGGATTGGTTTAACTCCAATACCGAAATAACTAAACCTCACTTCCCAAGTGTTTTATAAAGCTTAAGAATGGAAAAGCTTTTTCCCAACCCATGTGTTTATCACTCTATGGTAGTACTAGCACATTGGAGTTTGATCACAGCTGAAGAGTGAGGAGAAGGGCTGGGTTCTAAGTCCTATTTATAGAGTTCTAGGAATAAAAATCTTATTTTTGGCTTTGAATAAAAATAATGAATTTAATTGAAAATATTTGAATATTCGTCAGTCAAAGGCTTAGGACTCAGTCAAATTGTTCAGAGGTAGGTCTAAGGCATCAAAGCTTGTTTTAAAACTTAAAAAAAAAATAGAATCCTAACTTCTAATTTCCCTAAATCTCGTAACTCTAAACTCACCTGTAGTAAAATCAATATAACTAGAGTCATAGGACTCCGATTTAGACCATCTTCATACCGTTAGAAATCTGATTCAATTATCTACAACTTTCTAGAAATACTATTTTTCTAAATTCATAAAATAACTGGGTCAAAAATAGGTCGGAACTTACAGTACACTAAAGTTATAGGAAAATCTATTTAATTATCTAAATAACAACCTAATCCAGAAATTTCTTAACTAACCATAAAATAACAAACTCTAATTCCCTAATAATCATGCTTATGACAAGTGTCATATTCTTATTGGCTTTATCTAAACCTTAGGTTATAATAAATAATACACATAGGACCAACAATATTAATCAAACCTTATGTTATAATAAATATTCTTAAACTATAGGTTAAACTTATAAAATTCATAACTATTGCTATGAGTTTCCAACTAAGTCCCAACTTGAACCAAAATCCACGGAATCTAACATACTAAAAACTAACACTAACTACTACTACTACTACTACTGCTACTACTACTACTACTACTACTACTACTACTACTACTACTACTACTACTATCTAGCTAGTAAAGTAAATATTCTGGGACTCTACACAGAGATTAAAACTACTCAAACACTCATTGTCTTTATACCACGAACTTGATTTCCCGAGTGTTAAAAATGAAAAAAAGTAAAAAAGAAACAACATTACTAACGATCAACAACATCCTCCTCGACCTCCTCATGCTCCTGGTGACAATTCGGGTTCAAGTGTAGGATCTTGGAATTTAAATCTAGATGCATACTCCATATTACTTTTCGAAAAACATAATAGAATTATAGAATAGCATGGCAAACATATGAGCATCAGATTCATAAATTAAAACAAACACAAAGATGTAGAAACTTATGAATACGCAGCGGAACAATGTATCATTCCTTTAGATTCTCTATCTTTTTGTCCTTTTTGAATTCTAGGAATTATCAAGAATGTAAACCATTTAGACTATGCCAAATTCTTCCAAGTATGGGCAATTTCTCAACACATGAGATAGAATTAGAGAGGGAAGAACAAGAGAGAGAGCGACCAAGAAGGGATTACACTATCTAGGTTTTCACTTACCCAAGTGAATCAACTGAGACTATCTTCTCAAAACCCTAGACATCACATTCCTTATATAGGCAACTTAATGTACTTTATTTTATTTTCAATAATAAATTAAAATAAAAAAAAAAAAATCCAAATCCTTCGGCTCCCACGCGAGGACTTGGACCCAATCTCTTTGTCTTGAATTTAAATCCCAATTGGGCCTAAATTCAAAGCCTTTTTATTTATTTATCTTTTAATTACTTAATTAAATAATTAAATCCTTATTCAAATTAACTAATTATAATTTGAGACTTGATTTTAGATTGACACCAATTTATCAATATTAATAAATTTTTCCAAAGACTCTCTTTTATTCCCAAATTCTTATTACGTGTAAATATCACTAAATTGACCGAGACAATTTGATATTTCTAATTGATAGTTAAATCAATTGTTTGAGACTATTAAAATTGATTTGATAAGATTCCACATGGGGACCATGGATCCAAGAATACAAGCTTTAATAAATTCTCGTGAGTTTATTTATTACATAAATTTTCTCAAAATTTATTAATTTCTCACGACTCCACTATAGATTCAGAATTAAACTCTTGAATTCATAGAATGTATTTTCCAAACCACAAATACGTTATCCATTGTTATAACCATTACAATCAATCAATCCTTTCTCGATGACTTACTAACGAGTTGGATGCAAATTACCCTTTTACCGCTCATCAATTTTTTATCCTTAACTCCCACTATGTTCCAGCTGAAATTTTTGTTCATCCTAGGGTTTAGCTTTGCTTGAAGCCTCATGGTATTGGTAATCGCCATTGCTGGCTCGCCTCTTATGGTCTGATCGTTCGCTCCAGGTTGGTGGTCGTTATTAGCACTGGTCGCATGCCTTGCGACTTTTGGATCTGTAGAAGTTCTTTGACGAGTAACCTTCTTTACTCTTGCCATGTCTAGAGGAGAAAAAGAAATAATTATAACATGTTCAACTATTGAAGCCTTACTCATTGCTCTCCCAATGGTTGAAATTTCGACCGAGAGAGTGTCGATAGAATCAAGATGGACAACGTAGCTCCAATCCTTTGGAAGGAATTTCCTTATTCCTTGGTGTATTTTGTCAACCTTTTGACGATACTCTTGGTCGCGGTTAAAATGGAAGCGATATTGATGCTTTTGAATCCCTGCTCGAGACAATGTTTCAAGAGTTTCTAGGTTGAGATCGATGCCTAGTCGAATCTGGTCAAAGTCATCGACCAACATTTGGAGTAAGTATAGGTCTATGGAATAATCACTTCCCCAGTGATAGCGTGCATACATCTGATAAAAATAAAAGGGGAAGTAAGTTTTTTTACCAGCATATGTGTGCCTAAAGCAGTATGTTGCTCGAATAAACACAATGTTGTATTTGACCAAGTCTAAAATTGGATCGAAAATGCTATTAAAAAGATTTTCCACAAACGTTTTCGCTCACGTTTTAGAGGGAATTTTCCCACCATTTTTTCCAATTTTCAAAAATTGAATTTTCCATTTATTCTATGAATTTTCCTAACAACTAAAAAAATTTACGCATACCCAAGGCGCTATAATGCATTTCCATACTTCCCAAACACCATTTTCCCCAATAAAAGAAAAAAAAATAGTAGAAAACCCTAAGTTTTCCTACGAGTTATTCAAGAACATCAAGAACATGATGAACACGACTATAAGAGGGTGATCGAGACCTTACTTGAAGAATGGTTTTGAAGATAAATTTATGAAAAAATAGATCAAAATTTGAGGATTTAAGAAGAAAAACTTCGAGCTGGAGAGGTTTTTTGGAGGAACAAGAAAATTTGGAGAATTTGAAGAAGATGAAGGTAGTGGGAAAGGCAAGGCTATATAGCCTTGCCCGCATGCGAGCAACCATGATGTCATCAGAAAAAAGGTGTGACATCCCAAATTTGCTAATCAGGCTTAGTGCATTGATTAGTGTGCTGGGAGGGCATAAATGAATATTATGTGTATTTTGTGATTATATATGTATGATTACATGAGTTATATTATGATATGAATGTTTATGCATGTTTAAGTGTATCAAATATGCATGTGGGCCTATTTCTTATTAGAAGGGTATTTTAGTGACCCGTTGAGGGTATATTTGTAAATATATGTGATTTTTTATTGAGGCCACATTATTATGTGGATATATTTGGGTTACTCGGCACGAGACGATCCTAGTGAGCAAGTTAGCGAAAAGGTCAAAGTGAGATTAAATACCTGGCTCGGGGTGAGCCTAAGGGTATTTCAGTACTTTAGTACATTATAGGGGTCTATCGAGTAATGGGAAATTATTTGATGAGTATTTGGGTGTAATGGATTTAATTGGGAAATTAGAGTTATATTTGAGATTAGTGAGAATCTCGAGAAAATACCAAAATGCCCTTGGTTTTGTTAAAGGGGCATTGGTTTTGGTGAGGGCAAAAGGGTCTTTTAGCTATTTGGCTGAGTTAAATGAATCAAGTGTTGAACACTCTAGGACTTACATGTTATTCTCTTATCTCTCTCCTTTGGAATTGTATTGAAACCTTAGAAGCAAGCCAAGGATTGGAATTTTGGAAGCCAAGATAAAGCTTTAGCACTTTAAAGATTCTAGGGACATTTTTTGGCTCAAGGAGAAGGGGTGACTATAGCTAGGAGTCCTATGTGATCAAGGGGAATTCAAAATCCATCTTAGAGGTAACCTCTCTTGCTTCTTCTTGATGGGTTCTTGGTGTTCTTATGAATAGATGGTGTTTTGATTTTCAATTTCATAGTTGGTGCCCTTATGGTGGTTTAAAGGTTGAATTGATGATGGAAAATGGTTCATAAACTGATATTTGATACTTGTTCTCATTGGCAAATTATGTTTTAAAGTTGGAATTTTAGAATTTGAAGCTTAAGTTGAGTTTGAAACTCAACTATGGTTTTAAGTGTGTTTGTGTCGTCTAATAAGGTTGGGTTCTAATTATTTAAGTTGTATGAGGTGTTTTGAGATAAAAAATCTGGTATGGAAACTTGGTTTGGTGATTTTTAAGGGGCGAGTTTTGGCTGAAGGAATTATAGAAAATGCAAGCCAGAATTCTAGGTTTGCGAGGTGGTGCCCCCTGCTCTGGGTTTCGGCGCTTCTGCGCTAAGCATGGGAGGGCTTTAGGGTCTCTCTAACATGTTTGGACGCCCCTGCCCTTGTTCTGATCGCCCCTACGCTATGTAGAGGAGTTCCTAGGAACTCTCTGACTTGCTTGGGCACTCCTGCCCTATGTGAATTTCTGCAAGCCTCATTGTTAGAGCTTGGGAAGAACTTGGGGGCTTGGGGGACGATTCCACAATCTCATTAGGTGGAATTGGAGGTCCCGAGGGCACAGGATTGGTCCCAGAGTTTGTTTATGGGATTGCATCATAATGAGGATATTATTTATTGTTGTGACTAGGTTACCGCTAGGGCTCTGGACAGAATCGTGCTTGAGGGTCATTTTGTTTCAAAGGTAAGAAGACTGCACCCAGTATGTGATTAGGGCTTAGCCCGGTTATTGAACATGGTTATGATCATGATTGGACTGTGTTTATTAGACATGTTAACTGTGTTGTGCATACTTGTAATATATAATTTATGCTTATTTATTTTACTTGATTGAAAAGGCTTGAACTGTGTTGTGCATACTTGTAATATATAATTTATGCTTATTTATTTTACTTGATTGAAAAGGCTTGATTTATGAGTTAAGGGTGGCAATAGCACGTTGAGCGCTGGCCGATATGGTTACGCCTATCAAGGAGCGTGGTATACACTTGACCAACCCTATGATCGCTTAGAAAATAAAGCGCTAGGTACGCTTGGCCAGCTATAAGTTTGTTTATATAGAGGATAGGGCAATGGGCCCCACGGTGACTCTATAGTCACTTATCCTAGGGCAATGGGCCAGGGTGTGACTCTATCGTCACTTTTCTGAATTGATAGTATGCATAAGTAGGGTTATTACTGCTAGGCATGCTAATTATGATTCTGTAAAATGTTTCAAATTGCTTATGAGCATGTTTAAGTTTTCTTGCTGAGCCTTGGCTCACGGGTGCTATGTCCTGTAGGCAAGGGAAAAGGGAAGCTGGACTAGCCATGAGTTAGAGAGCTTTGGTTGTGCCATGTACATATGTAGATTGCTTGACAACCACGGCCGAGGATTCACAGAGAAACTTGGGTTAAATCCTAATTTTGCCACTTAGGTCGGCTTGTGTTGTAACCACCCTTTTGGATTGTAAATAACTTTTTAAATGTTTATTTTTGGATCCCATGTATGAACTTAATCTTCTAATGAAAGAAAATATTCCTTTGACCAAATTTATTAACCCTAATTCGTTAATTACTTCTAGTTACACGTGTATGTTCAAATGACTTGATTAACAAATCCAACACTATTTAAAATACACAATGTAATGGTCTTGGCTATCGAGGGTGTTACGAAAGGTCATCATTATTTCCAAGATGATGTGACGTCAACTGCATCGGAAGTTGAGCAATTGTCACTTCTTTTACTAAAAGAAACCATCATTACTCCAATTGATGTGACTATAACAAGCATTGGAAACCAAAAATATTTGTTGGTTTTATAAAAAAGTATCATCATCACTTGGAAATAGTGGTACTTCATTTTTCAATGTATAGGAATTTGAAAAGGTACCAGCCTAGTCGAAGCATGCCAGTTTATCTAGTGCTGGTCGCGCTAAGATAAATTGGGGGCAAATGTGGCATATGAAAATGACACGTGGCAGCAATATGTATTAAAGTTGCCTATGCTAGTCGATTTGCCTGTGTTGGTCGATTGTACTTGGCCAAAAGAGAAGAAGCTACCCACTGCGGAATCAGATAAGAGATTAAAGATCACTGCTCAAAGATTTCTTGTCGACAGCAAGGACCTGATCGAGTACACCCAGAACATATAAGTTGCTTGAGAGAAATATCTCAGCACACTTATTCATTAAGACTATTCTTCCCACAAGAGACTTCTGTCCATAACCATCCAACTCTTCAAAATCCACCACTTAGTCCTCTTCTTCCTCCACCACCAGTTTACTTGCCTTTGAATAAATGTCATCAACTCCATCCCCACTTCGTTACAAGCCATGAATAACAAGAAAGTAAAAAATCAAACACAAAAGAACACGAGTCACTCACCTAGAAACCTTACCTAGAAAACCTAAAACTAATACTCTCACAAGGTCATGAAGACCAAGGGACTCTCGCTAATATTTGGCCATGCAACAAAATATTAAATAAGAAACCTCAAAATGTATATTTTTTTGGTGTTGAACGAAACATATATATGATAGTTATAAAAAAAAATTCCGGTTTTATTCTTAGAATGTAAATTAGTCAAGTTCAAGAAAAGAAATTATTATATATATATGTCACTCATGTTTCTACAAGAAATCAAATGAAACATATTCAGAAAGACAAAGATAGTTAAACTAACAAGCAGAAAAGCTCTTCCAACAATACATATGGTCCAAATGTTTAAAACAGAAAAAAATACTAATCAAGTTTTTTTTTTCTTTATTTAAAAAAAATACATATATGGGGTGGGTTGACCAAACTCATTTAAATGTGGGGCAAAGGTGACCTACTCCGTTTAGTGCGTGGTAAACTTGCCTTCGTGGTGCCCCGCCCCACTGCTCCATATTTCCATCTTTAAGGTATCTAAGCATGCCCAAAAATTTTGGGAACGTTTGGAGGTGTTTAAGGTCATTTTTAGACAAGTTGGGAGTATTTTGAGGTGTTTTGGGGCGAAGTACGGGATCATAAGTCAGGGTCACAGGCGTTGTATCGCTTGTTGAGAGGCGTTGCATTGCTTGTTCTCGAATACCTAGATAGGCGACACATCATTTGCACGGGGGTGATGCATCGCATACCAGGTGACGCATTGCCAGCATTCAGGAGATACATTGCGTGGGTCGCCCGTACGGAACCATACAGTTACATGTTTTGGCTCAAAAAATTAGTTTAAAATGCTCCAATCTCATTGGTTAACACTAACTACAATTGCTACACTATTTATTGGGTTCATTTGGGACTTCGATGAACTGATAACTCTTCACTCTCTCCTTTTCTCTAAAACCTTCTCTCACTCTAACTCACAAAGGTTACTAGTTATTAATGCAATTTTTCGCTAACACTGAACTAAGAATTTCAAAAATGAGGAATTAGGCTTTATCGAAACTGTAAGTAAAAACACTAAGAAGTTTACGTGGTTTAGTGATTAAAATTCACCTAGTCCATGAGTTTGTATTATTGCCTTGTGATCTCTACGAAAATTATTTTTGAAAATTTTATTAGAGTTTTGACAAACAAAAGTTTGGTCCCTTTTTCAGTCCATTCTTCATCTAGTTATAGGGGTTCAACAGGACAAAATTCAGTGACCATTTACATTTGAGTAACTACCCGAATGTACAAATAAATGTAATAAAGACAGTAATTGCCTTATATCATACGTTTATCAGGCAGGGGTTACAACAGTTACAGCATATTATTATTCGTATAATGTCTTCGAGTCCTTAGGAAATCAAGGCCATGCATTCCAAGTGTTTACGATGAGTTGAATTCACTCCTTAAGCTGGAGGTTTATAGGCTACAGCGAGATGGTGCTAAGTGATCTCCATGACATGTGGTTGACTTGGCAACCTCCTTGAGGTCTACTAGAGCTGGGCCTTTCTCGAGATACTCATCTTAGAACATATACAACGTTCTAAGGACTGAATAATCTTCAATAATTGCGTGCCAGTTATACTGCGAATTAAGACACATCAACTTGTATTTTTCAGGTACAACATTTTCCCCCCAAGCCTCTGCTCATGTATGACGTCACTCCTATGTCAGACACACATAGTAGAGGCTTTTCTACTTCCGTCGTGGGAGAGGTGCCCACCTACCCTTTTGAGTATGGGACACGTGTCTGATTTCTCCACACGTATGTTTGTGTTTCTAGAATAGTGACAGTTGTCTTGTCACCTTTTTTCCATCATTTTGTCTATTTAAGTTTTGCCCTTCAATCGAATGACTTCGAATATTTCCCTGGCTTAGGCTATATATAAGGATACTTAGTTAGTCGATCCTCACCACCTTTTCATCCTTTGCTAAAAAATCTTAATTTTCTCTCTCATTATTCTTAATCTCCTAAGAACCCTCTAGCGATTTCTCTCTGATTCATCACCGAGTCTCTCCATTCCTTCAATCCTTCAAGTTTTTCTGTTTGATCAAAATTGTAAGTAATTTTCCATTCTTTGCTGCAAATTTATTCATATTTTGTGCTATATTTTTTCTTTCGAATGCTTGTGCAAAATTACTTTTTTTTTTTATGTACTGGTTCTATCAAAGGTTTTGGCTTGCATATTTGCATTTTGTAAAGAGAGATAGGTTATAAGGAGAATATAGGTTTTTTTAGCTGAGTATACTGAGAGGATAATAAAATAGGTAAATTTCTGGGCAATTTCTACTTTTTGGAGTTTGAATGAAGAACAATTTAGGCTAAACTTCTCGGTTTCTAGCCCAAAAAAGTAGGTAGCATAAAGGGCAGATTTTTTTTTGGGTGGTTTTGCATTAAAACCGCTTTCCAAAACTATGTTTCTAACACTCATTTTCTGAGGTGACAATACTTTTCTATACTTGGGTGCGTGAATTAGGGACACACGTGGATCCACGTACACGAGTTCTAAACCCATACTAATTTATAGGATTTCTAGATCGTAGGATCCGTCTCCTTCAAATGTTAGGTTGAGTTTTTCAGGGACCCTCATTTGTTTATTAAGTATGACCAATTCACTTGATTCTCTTAACCCTTATCCCAGAGTTATATCCTTACGTCGCCTACTAACAATTATTAATGTTCTGCGCCTAGGAGAGCTAAGTTACCATCAAAATGAGTTAATGAAAAAAAAAACAACATAGTTGGCTCCTCTTCTCAAGGCCAGCAGGCCGCAAAGACCCCTATTCCTCACTTCTAGCCAGTGGTGGAAAGGGAGGTCGAGGTAACTGCCAACAACTTCTATGAGGCCGAGCGGATCATTTCTTGAATAACCTCCATGCCCCAAGTGAATAGCATATTATGAGGCCATGGCATCCAAACATATTCGATGTTCTGGCCCGCCTAGCGTTCGAAGGAGAGCAAAGCTGCGCTCCATTAGAGGAAAACTTTGGAGCTTGGAGGGACGAGCATCTGAAGGCGGGAACTTTTCTTCCACTGAGCTTGTACTTCTCTGATTTTTAAATTTTCTGAAGTTATCTCCGTTCCAACTCCCTCCAACATGTACCGCCTCCTCGCAGGGCTTAAATATTTATTTCTTAAAAATGAGTGGGAGGACCCCACTTCTAAGGATATCCTTTTATTTTTGTGCCTCAAGGCCAATCTTGATACCAGAACTAGAGTTGACAGATTTTACTACCTCACTCAGTTCCCCAAGACCGCAAGCATCATCGATCTCCCAAGCCACCCAAATGACTTTAATGATCTATTCTTCATGTCGAACGGGTTTATGACCTATGACTATCGATACTTTAACCGACCTCGTAAGTACCTTTACCTTGAGAATTTCATATATATATATATGTCTTCTTCACAATATTAACCTATTGTGATCATGTTAGTTGTTTGTGCAGCTATCTACAAGAGGTCTAAGGCTTCCGTTGCCAGGAAGGACAAGTACCTATGACCCGCCTCCTTTCCCACTGAAGAAAACAAGTGGCGAGCAATGATAACCAATGCCAACATGTTCGTGTGCAAGTTGGTTGGGGATGGCCAATCCTTGGCACTCCGACCTCGGGGTCCTCCTAGAAAGAGGGCCCTAGCCATCGTAGACAAGGTTGAGGAAGAGGAGGTCGCGTCATTGGTGACCTTCGCAGGGTGGTCTAAATAGTGACTCAGGTCGGGCAGAGTCCGGGGCAGCAGCCAACACCGAGCTGCTACCAACTTCATGCTTGTTCGACATGACCCAAGGAAGATCATGACCAGATACCACATGGACCCAGATAAGAACATTACAATCCAATAGTTTGTTGACCTTTCAGTTCTCCGTCATGATATTAGTCTCCCTAAAATGACAATAGAAGTATACAACAACTTACACATTAGGAGGACTATCTTCGAGCAGAATGGTACTAACATCCGCCTTGGATTATTTTGGACCTCAGGTACTTTTTTCTCGTCTCTAGGCAGCCAGAGTATGATTAGAGCTTAGATGATGAGCTCGAGACTGAAATGGTGCCTAACATTGTATTGTTAGAGTCTGCTCCACCCATGTTATCCAGTAGTTAGTGAATCCTCCCTTAGCTATTCTAGTACTCAATCCGAATCCAATTATTGTAGTCTCCTCCTCATGCTCGGAGGGTAGGATTTTATTCTTTACATGTTATTTCCAAAGTTTAATTGATGTTTGTCTAACCCTCTCTTTACTATTTTGCAGAAGACAACACGAGTAATTGTAATGAATATTTGATAACGCAAGTATACACATCGTTTACAAGTTGTAAAATGCAAACTAAAGAATCGTTCCCATAAGGATTGAATATTAATTACCAATGACTTAATTTCTTCGTTCTATTTGGTTAATAAAACTTTGATTGGAAAATAATACAATAAAAAGTAGGGGTGTTCGCATTGCGGGCGGTGCAGTTTTTTGAAAATTTATTGGACCGCATTGCATATGCAATTTGAGAAATTTTTCGAACCGCGACCCACACCACATAGACCTCAAACTGCATAAAGCGCACCGCAAAAGTGCGATACAGTGTGGTCATTTTATACCGATCGCCAAATGATTTACAAATTAAACATTATAATTAGTAAAGATTCATAATAAAGGTCATAACTAAAGAGTGTTTGACAAAATAATAAATATACAACAAACTAATAAACTCTTAGCAAAACAATAAAAGTACAAAAAACTAATAACAAAGAAAAAAATGTGATATAGAAGTAAAGATTTTAATCAAGGATGAATATCTTAGGTTGAAGTAGAATATGTGTTAGCATCCTATGAAACATAATATTTTTTCTAGATATTGTGTATATTATACTATATAGATATATATATGCATTAAGTTTAAATGTAGTAAAATTGAAAAATATATATATAACAATGCGGTGTAGTGCAATTTTAACTACATTTATACAATTCAAAACTGCAAATCGCACCACACATTTTGGCAAAAATGCAAATCGCAACAACACCGCGAAGGGTTCCAAACCGCAAATTGTAGTGCAGTGTGGGCGGTTTGATGAACACCACTAATAAAAATAATAAAAACAACTGAAATTAAATAGAAAATATTTAAGAATTTAGTTAATGGAGGAAAACTAGGGTATGTAATTTCATCAATTATCATCTCTATATCTTATTAACACAATTTCTACTATTCATCTTCATATTGTGATAGCGGATTAGCAAGGATAATCTATATTCTTACTAGGACATATATATTTCAATTATATGCAAACTTTGTACATCTCTGTGATAAATTAAAGAAATAATAGGCATTAAGGAAAACAATCCTAAAGTTACACAAGAGATATAAGTACTCTTGTCTAATATTGAAATTCATGTTTATTCAACTATATCACATTTAACTCTCATTTATCAAATTTTGAATTAAAATCATAAATAATGTAAATAGTGATCAACCTCTCACAAGCATTAAGCAAAAATTGAAAGAAATCACAATATAGAGGAAGAATTCATAGAAATTGCATTAAATTATTAAAGAGTTTCAAAAGACTCCATTACAAACCCTAGAAAGTGAAATTAGTTCATAACTAAAACAAGAATAATACCCATTAAACTGATTGAAAGCATTAAAATTAAAAAAGTAAAAGAACGAGGAAGAAAAACTCTATAAGATCTCTAATTGTTGTCTCCTCAAATATCCAATCGCTTTTCTGAGTTTAACACAATCTCCGCCTCTCTAAAATCGCACTAAATGGTGTTTAAATAGCAGCCCTAGCGATTTGTGATGGATATACCATTTTGCCCCAGTTGAAATGCAACTTACGATACCAGTACAGACTCAAGCACCGCAGCTCAGAAACAAGCTCTGCGACGCCTCTGCGATATGCCCCAAATGTTGTAGCTTTTGACTTTGACTGTGCTGGGACTCTGACTTTAAGCGCCACAACTTAAAAATTATGGAACTTCTATAGGGCCACGACATACACACCATCGCCGCATCTCCTGGGAATCTGAAATTCTGGGCATCCTGACATCAGCTGGGTCGCGACTCTATTAATAGGCGGTGTGGCTCAAATTCATTTTTCTCATAAAATTGATTTCTTTCTCTCCCAAAATGAAATTTGAGTAGCCCATACTTTAATTCTCCAGTTGTTCCCCCCACGTGGATGCGGGCAAGTTTCCAACCCACCTCCGAGATTCCATCTAGCTCCTAACCAGTGAAGTGGTGGGACACATTAACTAGCTCTCCATCCGCGAGGTGGAGAAAATTGAGGGTGCAGCTTTCTGGGATGTGATGTGGTCCACCCTAGGAATGCAACTGACCGTAAGTTCTTCACAAGGTTTTTATGCTTTTCCCATGCTTTTCCATGATCTAACTTTTTGGTTGTTTCTATTAGCAGTCATATCTGGTGTAGATTCGAACAAGCGCTAAGATCCTCGACAAACTGGAGCAATCTGCCACCGAGCTGGAACATGTCACGGATAGATGCAGACAGATCGAGGATTCTACCTCACATGAGTAGGAGCAAGCCCGTGACAAGAGTAAGCATATAGAGGAAGCTAACTCTCAACTGGGGGAGACGATTCTGAAGCTTCAAGCGGACCTTGAGATGACCCGATCTAATGAGAAGATTTCCAAGGCGCAAGCATTAGAGGTGATAAAAGCTAGAGACTAGCTCCCAGAAAAAGTTAATGAGCTCCAGCTCAAGGTGGATGGCCATGAAGCCTAGATAAACTCAATTGTTGAAGAAATTTTCTACAAATTCTGGTGCTTCAACCAGGAGGGTGACTTCTCGTTCCTAAATGCCGAGCTGTGGGAGCGCTATCAAGTCAAGTTGCAAGTTCGTCTGGCAAAAGAGCCTTTAGAGACGGTGGATACTGCCTCAAGAGATATAGTAGAGGGTGGTGAGGATGAAGTTATCTCACAAGGGCGAGCTCAAGGCTGAGGAGCTTCTTGGTCGTTTATTTTTAGAGTAATTGGCAGCGAAATTCCCTAAGTTTTTCGAAGTTAGATATTTAACACCTAAGTCTTTTTTTGACGGTATAAATATCTTCCGCCAACATTTCTTGACAACCTAGGGACCTGATGTTAAGTTTTCTGTTAAAATCCAAATGAGCTCCTATGTGGCGACACGTGATTGGTCCATGTTTGATTACTTTTTAAAAAATTCATTAAAATATTAAAAAAAATTAAAAGTGATTTAAAATATAATTACAAATTAAAAAAAAAATATTCAGATTCAAATTCATTTTTTAAAATTAAAAAAATAATTATAAACTAACTAAAATTAATTTCAATTAAAAACCCAAATTTGTTTATTACTTTTACAAAAATAATCTATTTAAAAGTTTAACCTTAAACTAATCTAATTAAAATTAACAAAAAATCATATTCAAAATCTGTAAATTTCTTCTTCGTTTTCTTCCTCGTATTCTTCTTAGTTACATAGGTGATGGGATCTTCTCGGTGTTTTCTTCTCAAGTGCATAGGCGATGGGATCTTCTTAGGTGCAAGAAGTTTTTATGATATAGTGCTAGCTCTGATTTGTTGATGTTTGTTGATTGTCTTTTCTTAGCATTTTCTTTACTAAATAGGTTGAGGAAGATGCAACAATCCTGGGAGCAGATTTAAATTTGATGCTGCAACAATCAACGAGTGGTTCACTTAGTGGAGTGTGGTCATTGATGAAGTGGATTTGAGAGGTAATGAGAGACACCTTCAATTTTCTTCATCTTGGCAGGACCAGAGGAGCACACATGGGTGTCGAACGTAGGAGAAGAAGAAAGGGCGTTGATATGAAATTTGGGAAAAACAAGAGGAGGATGGATCGGAGCTTGGACGGGGCCGGAGAAGAAGTGGACGCATCATATTGACAGATCTGCGACATTGGAGACTTGGAGATGAGGCAAACCCAGATCTAAAGACGAAGGCTTAGTTTTGGGGCCTTTTTCTTTATGCCATAAGATGATGAGGTACAATTTTCTACATAAGAACTTCTCAGCAAATATGGGTTTTAAGCATTTTAATTCTTGGACTTGAGGAATTTGAATCTGGGTATTGATGAACACATGAAAATGTTCTTGTTTCTGATTTAATTTTTTTTTAAAAAAAGATGTGAGTGTATAAATCTGTATACATTTGAGTATACGTATAATGGATGATTGATGAAGACGAACATATTATTGAGTTGAGTGTGTATTTTGTGTTGTATTTTAGACTCTGTAATGATGATCAATTTGGGTTGTTAGCAAAACTAAGTTTCACGAATATCATGAAGAAGTTTAATTTTTTATTTTATTTTTTTAATATTAAGATTTTTCTTAAATTTCAATTTTATTAAAATTTGTATTTTTTAAATTTTGATTATTTAAAATTGAATTTTAATTATATCTTTGAATTTTTTAAATAAAAAATAAATAATTATTGACATGGACCAATTAGAGTTTGCCACATTGGCACCTACATTTTACTTGATAGAAAACTTAACGTCAAGTACCTAGGTTATCAAGAAATATTGACGGAAGGTATTTATACCATAAAAAAAAGAGACTTAGGTATTAAATTGCTAATTTTGAAAAACATAGATATTTTTGTTGCCCATTACTCTTATTTTTATTATTCTCTCTCCTATTTTTTTTGGGGTGGAACTTACTTCCCTTGTAATTAGGCCTTTCAGGCTGAGACAATCTGCCAATGTGGCTGTGTTCGAGGTTATTTTTCCTCGTTCTATATTTACTTTTCTCTTATCTTTATATATATCCCTTCTACTATTGTGCTTAATCTTTTGAATTTTATACACATGCATAGTTGTAAGGAATTATTTTAGATCGATGTATTTTTAGAACTTCATGCTTAATAGTTGACCGGTTAATTTTCAGGTCGTAGTAGACCTGGTTATATCAAGGATTTTAATAGCTTAATAGTGTACCTGCTAATATTCAGGCCTCATATTTGATTCAGTTCAGGGTTTTATTACTTTGAATTTTCTTGTTTAACTTAGTTAAATTCATAATTGCTTTAAAAACTAGAGCTTCTCCAAGCTACTAAATTTCTAAATTCTTAGTTACAGAAATTTTGTAAAGACTTAATAAATTATTATCAAGGGTATCCGCCCCAAAGCGGTCATAATATATGGATATTCTAGGTCGCTTTTACATAGTGATAATACAAAATTTTGATGGAAATTTGGTACCATGTTTAAATTACACGACAACCATAAATTTGTTAAATAAGAGAAAGTTTAAAACGAAATAGCCTTTATAAATAAGCCTTACAGTAGAAAATTAAAATTGAACTTAATCAATCACTGATAATATTTCTTCAAATGCAAAGCGTTCTAAGTTCGAGGAACTCCTCCACCTGGTAGAGCTAACCTGAAGTTTCCTTCTCGTAGAATTTCCACGTTCTAATAGGGTCCTTCCCATTTTGGTCCTAATACGCCATCTTTAGGGTATTTATTGGCGAGGAACACCATTCTCAACACCAGATCTTCTAACTCGAGCTTCCTTTCTTTAACCTTTAAGTTGAAATAATGAGTTACCTTCAGTTGATAATGAGGAAATTGAATCTGTGACTCTTCTCGACATTCCTCAATCAGATCTAGAGATGCTTATAATAGATTGGGGTATTGTTGATGGTTACAAGTCCTTTGCATGTGCGACATCACTAGGGCTTCGACGGGGAGAATTTCTTCACTTATGAATGTTAATGAGAATGGTGTATGACCAGTAGATGTGTGATGAGAGGCTATGTAGGCTCAAAGCACTTATTGGAGCTGTTCATGCCATAACCCTTCAACGTCCTCCAACCTATTTTTTAAGATGGCCTTGAGGGTTTTATTCATTGCCTATACTTGGCCATTAGCATGCAGTTACGCCACCAAGGAGAAACTCTTGATAACCCTGTACTTTTCACAAAAATTAGCAAACAACTTGTTGTTGAACTAGGTCCCATTATCTGATACGATTTTCCTTGGGAGCTTGAAGCAAAAAATTATGTTCTTCATAACAAAATTGAGTACACACATTGAGGTTATTGTTGCAAATGGCTCAACTTTGGTTCACTTCATGAAGTAGTCCACGACAATTACAACATAGCGAAATCCTCCTTTCTTTATTGGCAAGGATCCGATTAAATCTATTTCCTAGATAGCAAATGGCCAAGGCGATGAGATCATGGTTAACTTGATCGGTGCAGCTCGAGTTATTGTAGAAAATCACTAACACTTATCACACTTTCAAATATATGAAGTCGAGTCTTTCTTTAGAGTTGGCCAGAAAAACCCATGCCGCAATATCTTCATAGCTAAGTTCTGCCCCCCAGCATGGTCTCCACAAAATCCTTCATGAACTTCCTTTAGGGTAACCTGGGCTCCCTCTGGTAAGACACGTCTGAGCAGAGGCATGGAATGGCCTTGCCTATAGGGAATTCCTTTGTCTAGGACGTGTCTAGGGATTTGGTACAACAATCTAGGTGCATCCTTATGATCCTTAGGTAGTCTTCTGGAAGTGAGGTATTCCCTGATAGGAGTCATCCAGGTTGATCTTTCGTGGATTAGCTCGAAGTTCTTTTATTATTCTTTTATGCTTGGTTTTCCAAGAAACTTCACAAGTACCACGTTCAACGTATCGACTTCCTTGGTTGTGGCAAGCTGAGCTAAGGCATCTGCATTTGTATTCTGTTTGCAGGGGACTTGATCCATAGTGACTGCTCACTTTTTACCCTAGCTAGATAGGCAGCCATCTTGATTCTACATGCCTGGTATTCTCCCAACACTTGGTTTACCACGAGTTGCGAATCACTGAAGACTTGGATGGCTTTTGATTTCAATTGTTTGGCGATCTAGATCCCTGCCATCAAGGCCTCGTACTCAGCTTCGTTATTTGAGGCACTGAATCTGAATCTTAGAGCAATGTGAAAGCATTGTCCTTCAGGAGTGATCATAATGATTTCTGCTCTTGATTCGTGGACATTAGATGAACCATCCAAGAAAGGTTTCCATAATTAATGCACATGATCCCTTATAGGTTCTTCTGGAAATCCATTCCATTCGGCCACAAAATCAGCTAAGCCTTGTCCCTTGATATCTGATCGTGGTTTATACAAAATCTCGAATTAGCTGAGTTCGATGGCCGACTATAATAAACGTCTTGGTGCTTTAGCCTTTTGCAAAAACTTCCTTAAAGGCTTATTGGTTAGGACATGTATTGCTCGATACTAGAAGTAAGGGCGCAACTTTTTCGAAGCTAGGACCAAGTAGAATGCAAGTTTCTCTGTAAAGACCCAACTACTCTAGACTTTGGACCATTAACAAAAACTATACATAGACACTAATCCTTAATAACACTTACAAGTGAAATGATCATAACTTTATTAAAAACTTGTAAAAACAAATGTTAAACTTACATAAAACTCAAAGTAGGATATGGGATCCCATTGTTTTAAAATCAAAACATACATAATTGTAATTAAAAGAGATTACATAAATAAGTGCGGAAAAATACACATAAAACCATAAGTAAAGACTTCATCCTCGAATCGAAACTCTCGGCTCTTTGAATCCATTCCGCCTCAATACACATTCCCCAAGCTTCCAAGAAACTTTCCCGCCACTAAAGTTATTTTCCTGTACATATAAACAAAAAGGAGTGAGCCTAATGCCCAGCAAGAAAAATCTAACATATAACCATATACATAAAATTCATAATGAAACATAAAACATATCATAACACTTATGTCACATACATACTATAATGGCCATTTTTACTTGAAGTCCCATAAACTAAACAAGTCATAAGCCCATTAGATTAGTGGGGCTTGCTAGCTAAGCAAGTCATATGCCCATAATCTATCTGGGGCTTGTTAGTTGTACGGGTCATATGCCCAAGTCTACAAACATACTTAGCATAGCATATTACATAACACATAATCATAAGATAACATATAAAATCATATAACACATAAATCCTATCCTATTTTCCTTACCAAAATTACCGGGATATGAGAACAGATTTTGGGACTTTGGAACACTCCTAAAAACCATAAATGGGAGAGTGAGTATACTAAAGAGAATGAGATGAAAAGAATGGAAGAACTATACCATTGAGAATATACTTACCAAAAACTTATGTTCAAGACCTTAGCTTTCCTAACCAAGAATAAAGAATAAGGTTAGAATGCTGAGTAGAAGACTATAAGAACTTAAAGAAAATAATACCAAATGAACTAGAGTGTGAAATACCTTGAATGCTTCTATATCCAATCTAAACCTTGAACCGAAATGCTATAAACCTTACTTCCCAAGTGTTTGGTAAGCTTATAATGATCAAGCTTATAATTCCCAACCCAAGTGTTTACACTCCCAATATAATAACCTAGCAACTTGCAGCCTCTGAACTTAGAGTAATAGATGAATAAATGGCTGGGTACTAGGTCCTATTTATAGAGTTTAGGAATGAAAAGATCTTCATTTAACTTGAATAAAAATAATGGCTTTTTAAGTGAAAAATATTTGAATTATCGTTCAGCAGAGGCTGAAGACTCGTTCAGAAAGATGCTGGACTTATCAAGAGGTTGAAGATTTGAATGGAGAACATTTTCAAAATGTTTCAAAATGCCCTGAAGGAGGCGATATATCGCCCCCTTTAGGCGATATATAGCTTGGGCCAGTATGCCCGAGGCAATCGTGCGACGTTTTTTTTCTTTTCCGTGCTGCGATATATCGCCCCTATAGCTGCGATATATCGGCATACGCTGAATATTTAAACACGAAATTACACATTTTTAGCTTAATTTGAATTGAGTAAACAGCCTTGATTAAGCCCTCTAATGTTTTCAAAGCTGCTGACTGACCCTAGGATATTCAAATTTTATCCTTAATAAATTTATTCCTCAAAATATTTAATCATTATTAAACATACACTTGAAATATGCTATAATCTTATTGGGTCTTATCTAAACCTTATAATATAATAAATATTACCCTCAATATCAATCATATTAATCAAACCTTAGGTTAAAATTAATATTCTTAAACTATAGGTTAAACTTAGAAAATCTACAAGTATTACTATGAGTGTCCAAATAAATCCCAGTCTGAACCAAAAATCCACAGTCATAAAGATAATACTATTATTACTATTATACTACTATCTAACTTAGCTAAGTAAAGTTCTTGGACTCTACATTCTCGATTAGAGGGTATCGATAATTAGCTCACAGAAGCCTCTTGTTGATATGATAGACTGGCTTCTGAGTTCGATCTTCCTTGTGAACTAAAATTGCAATAATTGAGCTTATATGGGGGATAGGATGGTAATTGTGTATTATTGATTATTAAGAATTAATTAGTTATGGAAAAATAAAGGTTTAATCTATCGTATTATTGTCAGTAAATTTATCGATCAAAGCATGGATTTTCTCTGAGGTTGAGGTCTAGAAGGTTGGAGAAGTAAGATCCAACTTGAAGGTAAGATCTTATTACTCTTTACAATCTAGATCATGTTTCTGATTGTTCATGGAATTTAAGGGTAGATAATATGAATTAATTCTTAGAATTTCATGTTAGGGTATTTTATGCATATGTTTTAACGTTATAAACATGCTATGGAAGAATTAATGACGAAATAAGGAATGGTTTTGGGATATATGTTAATAACTTAGGAAGAATGAGTTTTATTGTGTAAGAATTGTTAGAGTTTTTGAGTTAGGGGATTCTTATGAATTTTTTATATTTTATTAATATCTAATAATTGTACGATGATATAGACGGATTCAATATGAGAAAAACGCAAAAGGAATTGTTCAAATCAGATTTAAATTGAGAGAGTGATGGTTGTTTGAAGAACAGTCGCGATCTGGGTTCTCTGTCGGGTGCGACCGCGCCCAAGGGATAGCGCGACCGCGCTACATGCCCAGAAACACATGTTTTTTCCTCATTTTGATGGACTTGGTTGGGTCTTTGATTGTGTATTTTAAGGGATTTTTGATTGAGGATTTTAGGACTTTCTTAAGGATATTTTAAGGTTGTTAGGAGTCCTAGAAAGTCTAAGAGAGATTGCATAAGTCTAATACAATGTATGATCTCTAAGTTCAAGCTTGTATGTTGTTTGGCTTAGGACTTGCTAAAGGATACTTGAATGGAACAAGGAACACATTTTGGAGTATTGCAGGGCTTGAGGTAAGAAGAGTGGTCACTGTAACACAGGGTGTGCATTTGAAGGCACAAATTTATGTATATGTGATCTAATTAAGTTTATGTATTTTATGGTTATGGTTATGATTTGTTATGTATGTTATGAGTTTATGAATATTGCATGTTTATGTACGTTGTTGCATGCTTACATTGATATGGGTGTGAGTACACGTGAGCAGAGTTGCTATAACCTATGTATATGTTAAGACATTGTTTGGTGTTTGGTAAGATGTTGGGCATGGTAGTTATCAGAATAGGTAAGTGTCCGAGGTCGTGGAGGTTTAGGGTGGGACACCACTCGCTACTATAAACTGTCAACACTTGCTTACGTTGTTTGTTTACTGTATACTTGTGTGACATGCTTACGTGATGAAAATACTTCTTTATGTTATGATAAAATGCATGCTTACGTTTCTCGTGCTTAGTTGCACACTTGACCAAGTTAGCACTCGTTTACGACCGGTATGACATCGGTAATACGTGTTACGATTGTATGATGAGATGTTGTGGTACGGTATGGTAATGAAATAATTATGATACATTATGGAATGCAATGGTATGTTAAGTTATGCTATGAGAATGATGTGATACGATATGAATTATTATTGAACTCTATATATGTTAAGGTATAGATTATGAGTAGTATATAAATTAGGTTGTGATAGTTTGAATTAGTTTATGTTTTATATTTTATGTTTATGTTTTTTGTTTGAGCTTTGGGGTTGTGACCTACATAGCTCTTCTTGCTGGGCGTTAGCTAACAGGCACTCTGTATTGCAGGTAAGGGCAGAGGCGTAGTAAATGAGGCCATGAGTTGGAGCAGGCTCGGTCCAATGTGTGCATGTCGTGATTGGTTGAGATGGGGGTCAAGGGGTTGCTACTTATGTATTATTGTTATAATTTTTTTTTATCATTTGGTTTATGTTGTGTCTTAAACGTGTATTTTTACTTACGTCGTGCATGTGAAACATGATTTATTTTAGATATCGGGATCTTGAGTTGCATGTTTTGCAAAATGTGTCAATTCATGTTTATTTCAATAAAAGTTTTATTTTTTTAAGGAGATTCATGCATACATTAATTTACTAAAATATGAAGTATTTAGTAAATTAATGGGTTTTATGTCGGGTCGTTACATGGTTATTGGTAGTCTTACACTAGAATAGCATGTCATCAACATATACTTCCATGTTTCTACCGATATGGTTAAAGAACATTTTGTTCACCAGTCTCTGGTAAGTTGCTCCATCATTCTTCAACCCAAAATGCATGACATTGTACCAATACACATTGTACAATATCAATGTTTGATCAAGCAAAGACATGGAGGTTATTTCTCAAAAACTCGACCAGACTCTTCTTCTGTTCAGCATTGAGGTTTTTCCCATTCTTTACAACACTGAGAGTTGCTTCCTGGTCAAGAACTACTTCCTCCAGTTCCTTTAGAGCTTGGAACTCTGACCTATCTTCGCTGTCAGTGGGTCAATCTATTCTTGATTGGCAAACTCAACCTTCATTACTTGAGGTTCCTTCGCTTCCCCTACAATCACTTTTTCTTGATGTTCTTCACTTTCCTCTATTATCACCATATCTTGCTACTCGGTTTGTGCTCTTCCCTTCATCAAAATGCTATAGCATTCTCTAGCAGCGAGCTAATCTCCTTTGACCGTACATATTCTAGTTGGTGAGGGAATTTTCTTCGCAAGGTGGTGAAGATGGAAGATGGAAATTGACAACAATAAGCTTGAGTATCTTCACAGTAACTCGAGTTTCATAATCGATTGTTACAACGAGATTGATCAATCCTATTGCTGCAAATCCTTCTCCTGAGAACCCATATAGATTTGTTGAGGAAGCTTTTAACTCTATGACTGAAAGTCCCATCTTTTCTGATGTGGACATAAATAACACATTCACTAAGCTCCCATTGTCAATCAGAATCTCCAAAGTCTGCTGTTAGCGAGCTGAACGACCATTAGAGTGGATCATTGTGTTGGAATTGGACAAGTGGCATCTTTCGCAAAAATGATGGGTTGTTTATCCATCATCTGATTCTTTGGCAAGCGTTGCTTAGGAGTATGCACCACACCGTTGTGGGCCTTTAGCTCCTGAATATACCTCTTCTGGTCATTACTAGTTCCAGCTATATGTGGCCCGCCTGCAATGGTGGCTATGTCCCCCCCTTCAACTGGATGTGGGATGAAAGGATTTTCTGGAGCTGGAAGAGCTGCAGGTGGGTTTTCCTAATTACTCAGAGCTGGTTGTGGATTTTGCACGACTTGCTAGTTAGGAGCTACTAAATTTCGGGCATATTGTGCTAATGTCCCAACCCGAATCAATGTTTTGATCTCATCTTTTAACTGGCGACAATCATCTATAGTATGACTTATGTCATTATGGTAATGAAAAAACTTCGACGGGTCTATTTTGGTGCGCTAATTTCTCAAGGGCTCGAGTATTTTCAATGGAAGGCGAGCAAAGTTAGCTAGTTAAGGTGTACTTATCCCCAACTTAATTTTTCTTAGACCCTACTTGGTCCCCTTCATTGTTCCCTTTCCTTATAGTATTGTTACTCGACTGGTTGTTATGGGTAACTGCCTAAGTTGATGCTACAATATATGTTGGGTTAGTGCCTTGATTAGTGCACCTGGAGGACATAATTGGATTTATCTGTAACAATTGTGATTTTATTGATTGTTTATATGTGAATTATATTAGTTATATTATGATATGAGTGTTTATGCATGTTTATGAATATTAAATGTGCATATAGGCCTATGTATGTTAAAAAGAGAATTTTTGTAATTTTAACCCGTTGATGGTATATTTGTAATTTTAAGTGCTATATGTTTGAGACAACATTATTATGTGGATATATTTGAGATATTCGACACGAGTCATTTCTTTTGAGCAAGTTAGCGAAAAGGTCACAATGGGGACATATTCTCAGCTTAGGGTGAGCCTAGAGGTATTTTGGTAATTTGGTGAATTACCAAGAATTATTAGGATATGAGATATATTTGAGAAAGATATTAGTATTTGGAGGATTAGTGGATTAATTGGGAATTTTAATTGTAATTTGAGGTTTAGTGGGAATTTGTGTCAAATGACCAAAATAACCTTGGAGGTTAGCTTTGAGGTTTGACTAAGACAGAGGAAAAATGGTCTTTTGCCATTAATTTAGCTAAATACATAGTAAAGTCAAAAAATTTCCCTCACTTTTTCCCATACTTTCTCCCTCTCTCCTTCCCATTTTCTCACTTTTGGATTTTGAGGAACTCTTCCTAGAACATCAAGCCTAGAAGCAATCTTTGATCGTAATTGAAGGGTGTAGTGGGATTAGAAGATGTTAAAGGCCACCATTTAGTCTAGGATTTTCAAATTTTGAGGTAATTCTTTGGTTCTTTTCTTCTTTAATGTGTTCTTGTGGGTTCTTTGAGTTTAGAATTTAGGTTTGTTAATTGTTAGTTCTAGGATGTTATTGGGAGTATTTTAGATCTGTTGATGTTGTATTTGAACTGCCTGGTTGATTTCGGGTCGATTTTTGGTTACTTGGTACGAATTGTGATTTTTGAAATTGCAATTCTTGGGTTTCTCGCTATAGCGCAGCAACGCATAGTAGGAGCACCATGACCCGCTTGAATATCTTCGAGAATGGGTTTCCCTCGGACGGCCATGGCGTTGCGGCCATTAGTAGGAATCATCGCGACTCAAAATGGGACGAAATTTTGGGTCAAAATCTCGGGCAGTGGGGTGTTGTGACCCTTAGTGGTGGGCGTTGCAGCTAAAAATGCTTATGGTTTCTTGGAGGCTTCTTAGATAAGGTGGGGTCGTGGTGCAACTAGGGGGCACTGCGGCGCTAAATGTGATATTATAATATCTTGAGTTTGGGTTTTGGGGAACCAAATAATAGGGCTCGGGAATGATTCTGCTACATGGTTTAGTGGAATTTGAGGTCCCAAGGGCTAGGGCTTGGTCTCGAAGCTCTTTATTGGTATTAGTTCTTGATGGAATTTCTCAATGTGTTGTGACTAGGCATTACCGCTAGGCTTGGGAGGAAAGGATCGTACTCGAGGTCACCTTATTAAATCATTGAGGACTCGAGGTAAGAAAACTGGCAATTGGACCAAGTGTAGGGTATGGACCCTGATTATAGGACATAGGTATGATCGAATATCATGACTCTACTTAAAGTTAAATGTCTACTTTGTATAAACCTTTGTTGTTATAACTGCTTGTAGTGATAGATTGTGATTGTGACTGTGATCGATGGGATGTGAGACTGTTATCGACATTACATACGTAATGTAGGCCGTAGAGGCGGGGCCATTACAGGGGTGCTATATGTGCCGTAGTGGTGGGGCCATTGTAGGGGCGCAATATGAATATTCTCGGTATGAGTCGTACACTGATTGGAAAATTAATGTGAACCCGTGGTGATTATAAAGTATGCAGTACATGTTTTTGTCTATCTGGATATCTATTTTACTTGTTTCGGTTTTCTTACTGAGCCTTGGTTCACGATTTCTTCATGGTGTAGGTAAGGGCAAAGGAATGATGGACCAGCCAAGAGTTGGAGAGCTGCAGGAGCGACGTGTACATACTCAGCCTGCTCAACCGCCATGGTTGAGATACTTTTGAAGAACAGTGGTTATTAGTTTGATTTTGTCATTTAGGTTGGCTAATTCTATAATTTTTATAAACCTGTACTTTTATTTAGAAACCTTTGGGATCCCTTGTATTTAGTCAAATCCTTTTAATGAAAAGTTTAACTTCATTGACCAAAATTTTTAATACTGAACTTGTTATTTAACTTTAATTACATTTTTAAGTCCAAAAGAATCACTGAACGAGTTAAGCACCATTTTTAATACACAATGTAACAATCCTTTATTAGTAGCACGTTATAACTTGGTATCACAGCTGCCAAGGTTAATGGTTCCTAATGATAGGCTGGGTGTGTACACTCGCTGCTAAAGATAAGCTCAACTCACGGTTCGATAACTTACATGTTAAATGTGTGTTTAACTACATAACTAGAATATATAAGCTTCTTTTTGCATGCTAGGATATGAAGCATGAGATATACTTCTAGGGCCTGGCCTTTGGCTGTTATGTGATTATGAAAATGCATGGTTATTAGTGTTGATGCTATGTGTGAAATGTTTATTAGCATTATGATTGTGAGTGTTTTCTTATTGGTTCATTCATGGACCGTGGGGGTGGTTTCTGGAATCTGTTATGGACATAGTCTCAAATCTAGAACTCCACGTTCTAACACTTTGGATCTGCGTAGCTTTATTGTCTATTCTACAAAGCAAGCACCCGTGCTCTAATTTTCTCAATGGCTACATTGGCTCTCTAAATAGCCTCACGACCAAGATACTTGCTCTCTCCCATTTCATCCCAATGGATAGGAAATCTACATTTCCTACCATACAACATCTCATACAGAGCTACTCCGATAGTTGACTAATAACTATTGTTGTAGAAAAACTTAATCAAGGGGGGATACTTACTCCATGATCCCTCAAAGTCCAGTACTCATGCCTGAAGCATTTCCTCTAGTATCTGGATCGTCCTCTAAAATTGTCCATTTTTCTGGGGATTATAAACAGTACTAAACTTCAGTCTTGTACCCATTGCCTTCAGTAAACCTTCCCATAACATGGAGGTAAATATAGGATCTCAATTCGACACTATAGACTTTGGTGCCCCATGGAGATGTACAATATCCTTTACATATATCTCCACACATTGATCCATAGTATAATTCGTTCACAAAGGCAGAAAGTGTGCTCACTTGGTATATCAATCCATGATCACCCATACAGAATCATATTTCCCCACTGTCTTAGGCAATCTAGCCACAAAGTCCATGGTTATATCTTCCTATTTCGATTCAAGAATTTCCAAAGGTTGTAATAAAGCTATGCAGATCCAAAGCGTAGGAACGTGGACAAGTTAGGCACTTTGCCACTTATTCAACTACATTTTTCTTCATCCCTGACCACCAATACAAATATTTGAAATCTTGATACCTCTAAGTGGTGTATGGATGTAATTAGTATGGAGTGGTATGAAACTCATCCAGAATCTCTTTCTTGAGACCAGCATCCATTGGAAAACTTAGAACTGGTGTAGTAATCAATCTCTACTTCAACTCTTGGAAACTTTACTCATATTTACTAGTTCACACAAACTTAAAATTCTTACATGTCAATTCAGTCAGAAGTATTGTAATCCTTGATAATCCCTCAACAAAACGCAAGTAATATCCTGTGAGTCCAAGGAAACTTCTAACTTCCGAAGCGTCTCTTGGCCCTGGCCAATCTTTTACCACTTCTATCTTTGTTTTATAAACCATAATCCAAGTCTTTCTCATAATGTGTCCCTTAAATGTTACTTAAGAAGGCTAGAATTCACATTTCTTGAAGTTTGCATACAATTTATGTTCTCTCAGCCTCTGTAGTACCCAAAGAAGACATGCTTCATTTTTTTCTTTTGATTACGAATAGACCAATATATCATCAATAAACACAATCACAAATTTTTCTAAATAATCCTTGAACACTCTGTTCATCAAATCCATGAAGGACGTTGGAGCATTGGTCAGTCCAAAAGACATCACTAGAAACTCATAATGTCCATATTCCTCGTGCGAAAGGCGGTCTTTGGAATATCTTCTTCCTTGATCCTTAGCTGGTGCTAACCATATCAATGATCAATCTTGGATAACATTGTATTGCCTTGCAAATGATCAAACAAGTTGTCAAATCCTATGTAGTGGATACTTATGCTTGATAATCACCTTATTAAGTTCCCAGTAGTCGATACACATCTGTAACCACCCGTCTTTCTACTTTACAAAAAATAACGATGCACACTGTGGTGAGAAACTCGGTCTAATAAACTCCAAATTAAAAAATTCTTCTAATTTAATTTCAATTCCTTTAATTCCACTAGTACCATGTGGTGGGGTGCCCTAGATATTGGTTTAGTTCTAGGTGCCAATTCTACAACAACTAAATTTCTCAATGGGGTGGTACTACGATAAATCTTTCTAGAAATACATACAAAACTCACAAAACATTCTAGTCTCCTTCGATCCAATGGTTTCTGTAATAGATCCCATGCTTTCAGCACCGAGATCATCGAAATGCGAGGTCCGCTAATAGCACTCACTAACGCAAATTGGTCGTCGCCCTCAAACTCAAACATCACCATCTTTCTTTTACAATATATGTTCGTCCCATACTTGGATAACCAATCTATACCCAGTATTATGTTGAAATGCTCCATTTCTAATCCAATAAGATCCACTAATAATTCTCTACTATCCTCCCCCAATGGTAAGGATTTATTGCATCCCCTAGAGATTACTAACTCACAATAAGTAACAGGGTTCGAAAGCCCACAACATACATATCACAAGGTTTACTGTAGTGTCCCAGAAAATTAAATTATTAGCTAGATAGTAGTAGTAGTAATAGTTAGTAGTATGTTAGTTACCTTGAATTTTGGTTCAAACCGGGACTTAGTTGGAAACTCATAGCAACCGTTATGGATTTTATAAGTTTAACCTATAGTTTAAGAATATTAATTATAACATAAGGTTCAATTAATATTGTCGGTCATCGAAATATATTTATTATAACCTATGGTTTACATAGAGCTAATAAGAGTGTGACACTTGTCATAATTATGATTAATAAGGAATTAAGAATTTTTTATGGATAGTTTTAATAAAAGAAAGATCTAAAAAGCTCTAGAACCTTGCAGCAGCTGTTAGGGTTGTATTATGACTTAGACAAAGATGTTTATCCAATTTAAATTATGTTGAAAAAGTGCAAATACGTGTTTAATATATCAACGTATGTCGATATATCGTAGCATAGGAGCCGATATATCGCCTACGAAAGATACGGAAAAACACATCGACTTTGCACGAACAATCGAATGAGGCTCGAAAATACAAGGGGAGGCGATATCGCCTATAGGCAGCGATATATCAGCTCCATGTATTTATTTTTGAAAGTTTGATTTTTGAATTTTACAATTTCCCTTAACCACTTAGACCTGCCTTTGAACGATTTTGACCGAGTTCTGGGCGTCAATTGAACGAAAATTCAAATATTTTTCATTTTATAATAATTTATTTATTCAAATTGAAAGGGGTTAGTTCACTCCTTGAACTATATAAATAGGACCTAGTGCTCAGCCATTTTCTTCGTTCTTCAAGCATTTGATCAGAGCCTCCAAGGTGCTAGTGTTACTATAGAAAGATACACTTGGGTTTTGGGTTAAAGCTTTATCATTCTAAGCTTTAATAAATACTTGGGAAGTGAGAAATAGTGTGATTTCAATATTGAGGTATAGACCAATCCATAAGCTCATTCAAGGTATTTCTATTCCTAAGTTCAGTTCTATACGGTTCTTTAGTTTTCTTTTATTCAGATCCTAACTCTTGTTTGTGATTCTTGATTAGGTATTTAAGTTCTTGAAACTTAAGATCCTTCTTGGTAAGTTTCTTCTTGATGGCTTAGTTCTCATTTCATATTTATTCTTGAGAGATTCTCAACATTTTACTATTGGTTTATAGGAGTTTCTAATCTCGTTCTTGTCCCAATATCCCAACCTTTGGTAAGAAAAATAGGATAGATTTTATGTGCTTATATGTTATGATATGTTTATGTTATGATATGTTTACATCATGATATGTTTATGCTATGGTATGTATATGTATGATATATTTTTAGTCGCTTGGGCATATGACTTGCTTAGATAGCAAGCCCCAAGATTATTTATCATTTCATGGGTTAGAGTTATGATTCACCCTACCTCGACTAGTAGAGGACCCATATGGGTTATCATATACTACCATGTGATCTACCTACCTCGATTAGTAGACAGAGGACCTAGATGGTTTATCACATGCCATGTTAATGAGTTAATGGCCATTAATATTGTAGTCCTATATGATATATGTTTCTTTTATAGTCATATGTTTTCACTCCTTAGGTTTAGAACAATCCATAAGGTCATTCAAGGTATTTTTATTCCTAAGTTCAGTTCTATACGATTCTTTAGTTTTCCTTTATTCAGATCCTAACTCTTGTTTTTGATTCTTGATTAGGTATTCAAGTTCTTGAAACTTAAGATCCTTCTTGGTAAGTTTCTTCTTGATAGTTTAGTTCTCATTTCATCTTTATTCTTTAGAGATTCTCACCATTTTACTGTTGGTTTATAGGAGTTTCTAATCCCGTTCTTGTTCCCAAATATTCCAACTTTTGGTAATGAAAATAGGATAGATTTTATGTGCTTATATGTTATGATATGGTTATGTTATGATATGTTTACGTTACGTTATGATATGTTTATGTTATGGTATGTATATGTTTGATATATTTTTAGTTGCTTGGGCATAAGATAGCAAGCCCCAAGATTATTTATCATTTCATGGGTTAGAGTTATGATTCACCCTACCTCGACTAGTAGAGGACCTAGATGGGTTATCATATACTACCATGTGATCTACCTACCTCGATTAGTAGACAGAGGACCTAGATGGTTTATCACATGCCATGCTAATGAGTTAATGGCCATTAATATTGTAGTCCTATATGATATATGTTTCTTTTATAGTCATATGTTTTTTATATAGTTTTATGCTTATATGTGTTAGTAGATTTTTCCTTGCTGGGCATTAGGCTCACTCCTTTATTTTTAGTGTGATGCAAGAAAATGATTATGGAGGTGGAAGGATTCTTGGTAGCTTGGCTTGTGTGTTAAGGATGAAGGGATTCAATGGACTGCGTGCTGATCGTGGACGACGTTATTTATTTTATGTCTTTTAAATTATGTTCTGATGTAATTCCGCTATTAGTATTTAAAGTTGTGTTTTATGTTTTACTAAAAAATGGGTACCCATACCATATTTTACATCTTATTTTGGGGTTTTGATAAATTAATGATTATTTTCTTATGTGTGTTTTCTCAAAAATAGTAGCTATGTCTAGTAGTTTTAATGGTCCAAGGTCTTACAAATAGTTGGGTCATTACATTTACTAAGCTTGTCTATCATTTTACAAAATACAAACAAACGAATAACCATTCTTTCTATTTGGATCCATGGAGCCACCACCTCTTCTAGGTCAAATACATGGAGGAGTCATCCTTTGAGCATCACATCTTGCGACACCCTCTCTCTCTCCATATCTTATTCTTTGCTCCCTCAGCAGTAAGGGTCTTCTCTACCACCTGAACATAAGTAGAAACTCTAGGTACAGAGGTGATTCTCACATCTTAGGCTACCATAGAATTCAGCCCTTAATAAATCTTTATTTCCTTTCTACTTTGATTGGCACTAAGTTAGCAACAAACTTAGCCAACATACCAAACTTCGAGGTATATTCAGTCACAGCCATATTGCCCTGACCAAACTAGTGAACTCAACCACCTTCGAAGTCTAACTGTGTCAATATAATGTATTTCATTAATTATTTCCTAGAATTCTTTCCTACTTATTGTGGCGATATACTTGTCTAGGTTATAACCACCCACCATATTCTAATACCATCTAATTGTTGGTAGTTGGTTTACCAAATGCGTGGCGAAAAACACGAGTTGTTAGGCCCAGAGATTTCAAAAAATTTATTTAAACAAACTTTAAACAACCAATTCCATTAACATGCAAAACATTAATCATAAAGAAATAAAAAGATGAGGATTTACGAGTTGAAGAATTTTCAAGAATCCTCGCTATCTATTTGTATCTCCAATGAACATCCTATCCAAAGCAGTCTTTGAAATACTCAGACCAAGATCTTCCAAGATGTATCTCGACACCTCAAGACGTGCGTAGGCACATAGAGTAATACTAGGAAAATTTCTGATTCACAATATATTCTCAACACATGAGATCTTCAAATATTAAGTCTGAGATAAATTTCAGGGATAGGAATTACGATATATTTTCTTTTTCTCTTTGAATATTCTTAAAATATTATGTATCTCTTGTAAAACTCTATTTCTGATAGATTTATAAAAGAATTACTTAAATTCAAAATTTAAAATTCAAACTATAAATCTATTATTAAATAAATAAAATAAAAGTATCAAGATCCAATCTTGATCTATTACATGTTGTACACGCCAACCACAGTCCCTGGACTGTGGTTGGTGTGTAGCATCTCTATTTTTAGGGATGTGTTACAACCGATTTTCTTTTAAATATATTTGATAATTTATTTATTCAAAAATATCTAAATCTGATAACATATCTTATCAGATTAATTAAAGAATAAATGTTAATTCAAATTCAAAACCACTTTGAATTATCATAAATATATTTTTTCCACAATATTTAAATAATAAAACTTCTTAATTCAAAATTAATTATTTTAATTATTTAAATGCTAATTTCGAAAATGCAATTTTATTTAAAAAATACTTTTCATAAATTGCCTTAATTAAAAATGCCAATTTCGAAAATTTTATATTAATTAAATAATTTGTCTCAATTACATATTTGACCTCGAACAACAAATTTTTTCCAAATATGTCATTTTCTTGATTTTTCCCAATTTAAACTCTTACCTTGAATAGTGTTGCTAGAGTCATCTCAGGGACCTATGGACCTATAATTTCAAGCTCCAATAAATTTAGATTATTAATTAAAACTCAATAATACAATAAACTTAATTTATTAATTTCAATATTATTCCACTAAAAATATTAGACTACACTCTTGTAATTATAGACATTGATTTATTGAGTACTTTTAAATACATAAAAGTGTCCATCGATCTAATCACTACATACAATTCAATCCTCTATTAATGGCTCATAACTAAAGTAGGAATTAATTACCGTTTAACATCTTTAATTATATATTGTTTCCATAAGTACCATTGACTTTTCTAGTGAAGGTTAACTCATAAACTAATTCATGAATTTGAGCTCAACAACCTTTCAATTTCAAAAGTCAACCCTTAAGAGAACCATTATTCAATTCCTCTTGAAAAGTTATAGATTCCATATCTCTATATTATGTCCCCACTCATCTATATCATTGAGTTCCCGAAACAAAAGTTTTTAGTGTGATCATTTTGACAACCCATAACAAGTGAGTCAAACAAATCATATGACATAAACGAGAGTTCATAATAACTTCAAAATTAAGATCAATTTGTATATGATGATCTTATTGATATGTTAAATTAATACTTATAAAGTAAGCGATATTATTAAATATTAATAACATATCGAGTCCCATTCATGTATAACCACTTTATACAAAATACCTCCACTAAGATGTCCTACTACATTAGTAATCCAGATCTAGAATACATGTATTCATAATAGTAGTGAACCGTACTTACAGTATTTAATCCAAAGATTCCATATAGCTTTGTTTTACTGCTAGCTGTTTAAATTCTTTCCCTACAATCTTAATCCTCTCATACCAATACAAGATTGTAGTCACAATAACAAATTTGGGAATTTTCTTATATTGATCTATTATTATTCTAATAATAATAATAATAAATAAATAAACAATATATGCAAAAATTTATTTCAATTATTTATTTCATAAAATATTGTTCAAAATATATGTTGTAAAGGGCACTAATCCCAACACTAATACCATATAATTGGCATAAGCCATCTTATCATTACACACCATCCTCATAAAATCCAGGATGTAATTAATCATGCCCATCCACTATTCAGCTGTGAGTGGATCTGACCTCCCTCATTAAAACAGGAGGGTATTGCTCCCAGAACCTATCATACTATGGTTTCAATCGATTTCCTACTTCATGTTGCACTACCACAGGTATCAGTGTAGGAATCACTTATTGATCAAAATTCTCTGATCAAATTTATTTCCCCAACCATCATATCTCTTTATCCTATCTTTGCACTTAAGCTTGCACATCACCAAGCCTCTGCTCCCACTCTTGAGAAGTAAACTAAGGTTCAATAATAACATTTCCCGCCTCTATATACTCACTACAGAGTTTAACTGATCACCTCATAAGCCTCATTTTCAAATACTTCTTCAATCAACAACTCTGCCTCATTAGGCCATGATAACAACCTCAAACCATCTCATGATTAAGCCAAACAAAACTACAATTCCACAATAAAAAATAATGCACAAAAGCATATCTATCTTTTATGGTCAAAACCAACCAAATACATTTTTCACATCAATGATAATGTTGATAAGCATATCTTATATATCACTATATATCATGCATGGGCCCTTGCCCTACAAATATATCATACTCTCTATTTTAACATGCAAATAAGATAATATACTTCAAATAAGCAGTTAAATAGACAATCAACCCATTACCCACGAAACTGTGAGTTGAGTTTGTCATTGGTAGCGAGTGTACATGTTTGGTCAATCTTCAGGAGCCATACAAACTTGGCAAGCTATGATACCAAGTTTTAACACCCTAATATACCAGAATCATTACCGTACATGTTTAAAATAGTGCTTAACTCATTAAAAAAGTCTTTTGGATTCAAAAGTGACATTTAATGATAAAACCGTGTACTAAAACACCAAAGGTTGATAAAAAGATTCAAGTAATTTAATTTGAATGCATAAAAGTTACATGGGATCCCATTAAATTTAAATAAAAACATAATTATAACTTGTGTACACAAAATAAGTCAGCCTAAGCGACAAAATAAGACTTTTGACCCAAGTCCAATAGATAACTCAACCCCGTAGGTTAAGTAGGCCAAACATGTACACACTCTCGCCAAACCCTCATACTCATGGCTGATTCGTGAGCCAAATAATATCACAACATGTAAATAATATCACCGCATAAATCATGCCACACATGTATCAGCAATAGCAATAGCAATCCTTATGGTTTATAAACATAACAACATATGTTATAGTCATATAAATATTCAATACTAACTATGCCAATCAATATGCATCACCAACACCATGTGTATGGTCGATGCCTACTAAGGTGCCACGTGTAGCAAACTGTGTCTCCTGGAACTATGCTTAGGGTAATAATCTCATGCTCATTACAATACTTACAGTAATAACCATAACCTCATTTCAATACTTAAGGTAATAACCGTAATCTTATTTCAATATGACCTATACCGCTCTATGTGAAAATGTAAATTTTTCTTACCTAGAGTCTAGCAATGAAGTTAATATCAACCCAAGTGTAATTTTCTTCAAGTGTCCTTAAACAACCCTATGTCACAATCAATATAATGTAGGTTTAGTTTTCCCAAAAACTACAACCTATCATAACTTTTCAATAAACCACACAAAGCTCAAAATTTACTTTAAACATGCCCAATTTTTTCTTAAGAACCTTGTCTATGATACCCTAAGGTTACCCATCAAAATCTATTGAAAACAAACCTAAACATAAGCTACCAGCATAGGTCGGTCGACTGGGTGCCCTAGGCCGGTCGACAGGCTCATGTTAGAGAGCCCAGTTTTGCGTATTTCCAGAATTACGAACTTGTTCAAATTCCTCCTAAATCTTCCCAAAATATTTTCAAACAAATATTTATGCATCAAAACAATTATACAACTTATATACAACCTATAACATAAAACTTACATCAAATTACAAGTTCTCGGTCATTAATTCAAGAATTATGGCTAAATCCCCAATCTCTAAAACTGAAAAAAAAAATCATGGTGTACAATTAGAATTTGGAGATTAAAACAATTCATAAACATGTTTCTAATCTCAACCTACCCATAGAAAAAACCTAGCATCATCAAATTTTGAAAATTGAACAAAAACCTGAGAAATCCTTGAGAACACAAATGAAGAACAAAGTAGAGAATTCCTACCTTCTCCTGTGATTGAATCCTATGGTGAAGATGTAGTCTAAGTTGCTGCAAATTCCTCTTTGAAGCTAGAAATTGTCTAAACAACATGGAAGAATTCAAAGCTTGGTTGAGAGCTACAGTGAGGGAGTGTTCTTGAGAGAGCAAGAATGAATGAGAAGAAGAGAAATGGTGAAAATTAAAAGGAAAGAAAGAAATGTTCATCTTATTACTATCCAATCCTCCAAATTACTAAATTACCCCTCCATTTAATTCCATTCCTTAACCATCCTCAAGGGTATAGTGGTCAGCTGACCTAAACCTCTAATTACCAATACTACTATTTATCCCCAAAATCTCCAAGTACCTCAATAATATCATCAAGTGAAAAGATCTTGTCAACTACCTTAACCTCAACAATATTCTCAAACTCAACCAAAGTCGGATATTTCCATTGTGACATTCCGCTATTATCGTTTGAAGAAATCCACTATTTCCGACATTCAACATATTACCACATAATAGTGCGGTCACAACGCACATAACATATAAAATCACAAATATACCATCACAGGTCAAATTACAAATATGTCCATTCTCACCATGGACGGTTCTTAAACACATTTAATGCACATAATCAAATATATAATGATATAATTCATAAAATAATTCCACTCATGCACCCATGCATGCCATTAAGGTACTTAACCTCATTTGGAGTTTTCCGGCATTACAAGATATCTTTGGAAGAAATCCTTAAGGACCTAAGGATTGTAGAGGACTCTCGTTCTAGAGAAAAGTGTATTGAATCCTAGGAAAATGCTATAGAGCAAACATCTCAATCAAAAGAGAAAGCTCACAAGAAGCCCCAATCAAGGAATGAAAATTACCTAATCCTAAGGAATAATGAATGGAAATTCAAGGGTATGAAAGGCTCTTGTTTTGTTTGGGGCAAGAATGGTCACTTGGCTCGGAATGAAAATTCTAAAGATCTACCAATTTCGGATACAAGGTCAACACAACCATAGAGGAGTTAGTTCCAACCTTGAGTGTAGTGAATGATATCCAAGGGGAAGTGCAAGGTTGGTGGTATGACACTTGTGCCACCATTCATGTAACTTATGAGAGAGAAATCTTCAAGACATTTGAAGAGGCCAAGGATGGCCATGAAATCCAAATGGTGAACGAGCATAGATTCAAGGTGATGGGCAAGGGCAATGTTGATCTCTTTTTCACATTTGGAAAGAATGTGCTTCTTATTAATGTTGTATGTTCAAGATATCAGTTGAAACCTTGTAAGTGGAAACTTGTTAAGAAAATCAGGCATCAAAGCAATGTTGAGGTTGGTAAGCTAATTTTGTCCAAGGGTCACTAATTTGTGGGAAAATAGTATGTTTATGATGGCATGTTCAAGTTGTGTACTCAAGACTCCAATTTTGATAATATTGCATCTACATATTCATGTTATATGCTTGGTTTTCATTCTATTACTTTGTGGCATAATAGACTTGCTCATATAGGTTATAGTAGAATTAAAAGAGTTATTAAATGTCGTTTAATTGTATGAAATGACATTGAGCATGATAAATGTGAACTATGTGTTAAATCTAAGATGATAAAAATACTTTATCCTAGTGTTGAAAGAGAAACTAACTTGTTAGATTTGATACATAGTGATTCATGTGAATTAAATGAAATAATATTTAGGGTTGGACATAGGTACCTCATTACCTTTGTTGATGATAGTTCTAGGTTCACATATGTTTATCTATTATCCGCTTCAACGAGTAGGGGTATATTGGTAATTTTCACTTAGGTCCATGGTATTGTGGTAAATTGTATGTTTTTATGTGCTAAATGATATGAGTCATGATATGTATTATTTTTATTTATATGTTATTTTTTAACCTGTCAGTTCGATCACACATGTGTTCTTTTTCAGTATTAGGGGGCTAAAAGCAATATTAGTTTAGTTATGGGGGTCAAATTATAAATATAATCTTTATACTAGAAAGTATAATTAATGAAAGTGAAAACTATTAGCTTAATGAGGAAATTACAAAAAAGGGCTTATGTTATTGCTTGAGGAGATTTAGAGTTGGGGTTTAGCAGTAATTATTTTTTACAAGAATGTTTTAGTAGAATTAAATAAAAATAGAGAAATTAAAGTTAGTTCTCACACTTGTGAGACGACTCACAAATTCATTAGATTAGAAAAACAGGAGGCTATTCTCTCTCTTGATCCAATCACTCTTGAGGCTTACGGAATTGGAGATGGACATCAATTTATTAGTTTTGACGACTGGGAGTTTGACAAAGGACTAAGGACTTGAGGATTTGTGACAAATTTATTGTCAGGTAAACTCTTGGAACTATGTTATTTATGTTTGATGTTTGATTTAGGTATGATATTGAAAAAGGGTTTTTGATTGTGCTTTTGGTTAATGGGATTTTGTTAGTTGTTTGGGATTCACTTTATTTGTTTTAGAAATGTTGGAAACATGCTAGGTTGATTGATAGGGTGATTTGGGTTGAAACCTTGCGATTTAGGGTTGTAATTTGGGGTTAAAATCACACTTGAGATTCCAGAAATTGTGACAAGCGTGAATTCACCCATGCCCTAGTGCGACTGAATTGCTCGCCTGGAAAGTGCGAACTCTCTATGGGCGCGACCGCGCCGGTTGCCCACAAATGGGATTTTTCTTTTGGTTATCATTTGGTAGCTTTTTGTTTGGGGTTTTGTGTAGTAGGGTTTTAGAACTTTCTTAAGAATATTTTAAGTATGAATTAACTTTAAGAGGGACATGAGTGTACTTTTAATATAGTTTTGTTTTGGCTTGAGTTTTAAGCTTTTCATTTTGTATGACATGTCTAGGCTCGCTAAGGATACTTAAAGGGACGCATTAGTGTGTGTTGAACACTGTTGTGATCGAGGTATGAAGAGTTGACACCTTCTCGCAGAGTGTACGCTCAACGTACTCGTTTATGTGACTATGTTTAATGAATTATATGACTATTACACAAGTGTAGTAGGATTGTGTGGCATGCTTACGCTATTAAATGCATATCTACGGTACGAAATTGCATGGTTATGATATGTTGAAAATTGCATGCTTACGTCATTTTGTGCTCACTGCGCTATTGTCCAATTTAACTTGGATTATGAACTTTTGCTTAATGGATATGTTATGATATAAGATTTATTGTTATGTTTTAAAGTTATTTTTTATATGTTTTCTGGTTAAGTTTAAGGGGTTGTGTCCTACACACCTCTTCTTGTTGGGCTTTGGCTCACAGTTACTCTATGACATAGGTAAAGGCAAGGAGTTGATTACATTGCAATTAGTTAGAGAGCTTTGGTGGAGGGCATACATGTCCAAGACTCAATGACCGCTAAAGGTCGGACCTGCTTAGGAATTTATTTACTGTTTAGTTTTAATGGTGTGTTTCAGTTGGAGAATATGAGTTTATGTTATGGTTTAAGTTGTATTATTTGGATAAAGATGTTTTCTTTTGTTTATCACTAAACAAGAAACTTCGGAGTTTCTTTTCTTTTTAAATTTTTTTGTTGCCAATCACATTCATTTTCTTTATAATAAATGGTGTTTTATTTCACATTTATTTATTTATTACATGAGCGTAATCATAAGGGAGAAACTTGGAAGTATCCAATGGGACTTTAAGTAGAGGACGATCCAAAGACCTTTCAAGAAGCTATGCCTTCATGGGACTCAATATTTTGGAAGGAGGTCATAAATGATGTGATGGATTCAATTATTTCTAACCACACTTAGGAGATTTTTTATCTACCACAAGGATCAAAGCCAATAGGTTGTAAGTGGGTATTAAAAGAAAATATCACACTAATGGGACAATCCAAGACTTTAAAGCAAAGTTTGTGCTCAAAGGGTTTAGACAAAAGGAAGGCATATAGTATTTTGATACCTATGTAGTGCTGGCAGAGACAACTCCAATAATAATGTTGTTTTCCTTATCATTAATATGCAACCTATATTTTCATCAAATTGATATCAAAAAGACATTCCTAAATGGTAATCTCGATTAGGAGGTTTACATTGAACAACTGGAATGGTTCGTTCTAACAGGAAATGAACATAAGGTGTGTAGACTTGTTAAATCATTATATGATTTAAAACAAGCTCCAAAATAATGGCATGAGAATTTTGATGAAGCCACTGTTTCAGATGGGTTTAGACACAATAGCGTGGACTAGTGCTTATACTCTAGGACTTGTGATGACTATGTCATTCTAGTGTATCTATATGCTGATCTTATGTAATGACATGAAATGAATTATAGAACCAAAGAGGTTGATACCATACTAGGTATCAAAGTTATAAGAAATGTGGATGGATATGCCTTAGGTCTAGCTCACTATATTGAGAAGATGCTTGACAAATTTAGTCATCTTAAAATCAAATAGGCAAACACATCCTTTGATCCAAGCCAGAAGCTTGAAAATAATGATGGGAGAGCAGTTTCTCAATTAAAGTACGTAAGTGCAATAGGCAGTTTAATGTACGCCACATATTGTACAAGAGCGGATACTGAATTTATGGTTATTAAACTTAGTAGGTTTACTAGAAATCCAAGTATAATACATTGGAAGGCCATAGAAAGAATTTTTGGATACCTCAAAAGTACCAAAGAACTATACCTCCAATATTTGAAATTTCCTAAGATACTTGAAGGATATTCCTATGCAAGTTGGATATCCAGTCTTGGGGATAATCTCTCTACAACCGGTTGGGTGTTCACCTTTGGTGGGAGTGCAGTTTTTTAGGGATCTAAGAAACAAACATGTATATGTCACTCAACCAGGAGTCCGAGTTTGTAGCTCTAGCAGCAATCGGTAAAGAGGCTGAGTGGCTTAGAGTTCTCATGATGGAGATACGAAAAACAACAATTAATGTACCATGATCTTGATACATTGTGATAATAACACCACTTTGATTAGAGCTTACAATAAGATATACAGTGGGAAGTCTAGACACATAAGTGTAAGACATGACTACATGAGGGAATTAATTGATAAGGGAGTCATATCAATTTCGTATGTCAAACCGTGTGAGAACTTAGCAGATACATTTACCAAACCTCTAGGGAGATATTTGGTTAGTTCTACAAATAGAGGGATGAGACTAAAACTCCTTGACAAATAGATTCCCCAATGATGGTAAACTAACTCAGAGCCCGTATACATCGAGTGTAGAGTTCAATGGGTAAGAACAAGTTCTTGAAAAGGGAATAGTTGACAACATTAATGACTTAGAGTCCGATCTAGAATATTTAATGTTGGTTGCTATCAGACATGAGGGTTAAGCCATAGGATTTTAATGAACTTCAGTTGAAGAACAACAAACATTTCTAAAGGTAGCAAAGATTTTGTACGAATTTCTCCTATGTGAATTTGGAGGTGGAGCCACCTCTCAATACAGTAAGAGTTTTCTCTCCAGATGGTTCATGAATAGATAAGCACAAGGCCATAAAAGTGCTAAGCACGCAAAGTGGGAAACACATGAGTAATCAGGTAGAGGTGTGTAAGATACTACCGATTTTATCACTAGGACTGTTTGGTTCAATCTTTTAAGAATACTAAATATTTCGGTAAAGCTTTGTAGTATTTTCACTAAGAAAAAGTTCAAACATAAAGATACTTTATTTTATTCTCTACTATCATTTGGGATAGAGGTAGAGGATGTATTTAACCAAGTATGGGATTGTTAGGACTTGTTAAATACAAGCAAAAATTATTTATGCACATAGAGATGTGATCATAGCGATCTCACTATAGTTAATATGAGCGGATTGACTTTTGTTTTAGGATTTATAAAATAATAATTTTTGGTCCAAAGTGTTTCCTTGAAGTGTATAAGAGTACATAAAATATTTGGGAGAATTTGGAGGTGTTTTGGGGCAATGTACAAGGTCAAAAGTAAAGGCCACAGGCGCTACATCGCCTGTTGAGAGGCATTGCATTGCCAGTTCTTGAACAACCCAGACAGGTGACGTATTGCCAGCATGCAGGCGATGCATCACATGGGTCATCCGTACTAATCCACTAATTTACGTGTTTTGGATCCAAAACTTAGTTTAAAATGCTCTAATATCACTGGTTAACACTAATTACAGTTCCTACACTATTTAAGGTGTTCATTTGAGACTTTGGTGAACTAATCACTATCCATTCTCTCTCTCTCTTTCTCTCTCTCACTCACAAAGGTTACTAGTTTTCTCCAAGATCTTCACCAAGAATGCTTGACTTGTTTAAAGACCAAAGCTTGTTAATCCCAAGACTCATTGCACTATTGTAGTAGCTTCAAGCAATATCTTTATGGGCGGCTAGGAATAGAGTTTTTTGGAGAACAATTCAATTGTGTCAAGCCTTCATAATCCTCTCCATTGATTTATTACATTACATCACAACTTTATGATTTTTGTAACTAGAGTTTCTACCAAAAAGGTTCATTATTTCCTTTGATTTAACTTGTGTTTATTCTTCCATTGTTTAAGATATTATCTAGAGTTATGTAATGACCCAAATATTTCTAAGACCTTGGACCATTAAAACTACTAGACATAACTACTATTTTGGGAAACATACATAAGAAATAACATAACTTTATTTAAAACCCCAAAATAAATATTGTGCAAAATACAAAGTAAAATATAAAATATAAAATACAGTATGGGTACCCATTGTTTAATACATAAAAACATAAACAATAAACTTAAATCAATTTTTTTAGAACAGAAACATAATTCAAAGTGCATAATTACAACAGAAACATAATTCAAAAGACTTAAAAATAACGTCATCCTCTATCGTTCATGCAGTCCATTCATCCTCAACACACAAGCCAAGCTGCCATGAATCTTTCCGCCTTCCATATTCATTTTCCTACATCAATCTAAAAAAATAAAGGAATGAGCCTAATGCCCAGCAAGGAAAATCTACTAGCACATAAATCATAAATCATAAACATAAGACTATATCATGTACATATATTATAAAACATATGACTATAAAAACGTATATCATATAGGACTACAATATTAATGGCCATTAACTCATTAACATGGCATGTGATAAAACCATATAGGTCCTCTGTCTACTAATCGAGGTAGGTTAGATCGCATGGTAGTATATGATAACCCATCTAGGTCCTCTGTCTACTAATCGAGGTAGGGTAAATCATAACTCTAAACCATGAAAATGATAAAAATTCTTAGGGCTTGCTCTCTAAGCAAGTCATATGCCCAAGCGACTACAAAACATATTCTTCGGGCTTGCTATCTAAGCAAGTCATATGTCCAAGGACTACAAAACATATTTATACATATGCATATTATAGCATAAAACATATCATAACATAAACATATAAACACATAAAATCTATTCTATTTTCCTTACCAAAAATCGGGATAGTTGAGAACAAGAACGGGATTCGGAACACTCCTTAAAACAATAGTAAAAATGGTGAGTTTCTAAAGAAAAAAAGATGAAAAGAAAACTAAACCATCAAGAAGAAACTTGCCGGAAAGAACCTTAAGTTTCAAGAAACTTAAACACCTTGAATGATCTTATGACTTGATCTATACCTTGATATTGAAATAACTCTATATCTTACTTCCCAAGTGTTTAGAAAAGCTTAGATTGGAAAAGCTTTTTATCCCAAAACCCAAGTGTTTCTCTCTATAGTAACCTTAACAACTTTGAGGCTCTAAACAAATGCTTGAAGAATGAAGAAAATTGCTGAGTACTAGGTCCTATTTATAGAGTTCAAGGAGTGAAACTAACCCCTTTTAATTTGAATAAATAAATGAATATAAAATGAAAAAGATTTGAATTTTCATTCAACAGACGCCTAGAACTCAGTGAAAATCGTTCAAAGGCAGGTTCAAGTGGTTAAGGCTATTTTTAAATTTAAAAATCCTCAAGATTAAAAAATGATGCACCAGGGGCGATATATCGCCAACCTAGGCGATATATCGCCTAGACCATTTTCCCAAGCCCCGTTTGTTCGTTCGTACGAAGCTAACGTGTTTTTCGTATCTTCTGTATGCAATATATCAGTCCCTATAGCTGCGATATATCGGCATACGTTGATATATCAAACATGTATTTGCACTTTTTCAGCATATTTTTAATTGATAAAGTAGCTTTGACTAATTCTAAACGTGATCCTAACCGTTTTTGGAAGGTTCTAGAGCTTCTAGACCTTTCTTTTATTTAAACTATTCATAAAAAATACTTAAATCCTCAATAAATATGATTATGACTAGTGTCATGCTCTTATAAATTCTATCTAAACCTTAGGTTATAATAAAAAATATTTTCTAAGACCAACAATATTAATCAAACCTTATGTTATAATTAATATTTCTAAACTATATATTAAACTTATAAAATCCATAACAGTTGCTATGAGTTTCCAACTAAGTCCTGGCTTGAACCAAAATTCATGAAATCTAACATACTACAAACTATTACTAACTACTACTACTATCTAGCTAAGTAAAATTATGGGACACTACAAGTTATGTTCCTTTGAATACATTCGTATATTGTGTTTGATTATCCTAAATTACAATATTCTAGTTGTGTTAATTAGCCATAATCCTTACACAAAATATGTTTTGAAATGGTTTAATCCTTTTGGTTAGACCTAATGACAGTGCCTAACTTATTTATAGGTTTTTTTTTTGGGGATTTTATCTTTCATATCCACTCTCTCTCCAGCTCTCCAAGTGTCTCAAGTGAAGATCAAAGGCTTGTTATAACTCATTCTTTATTCAAAATGTAGAAACTGCAAGCTTCATTCATAGTTGTTTGGAATAAAGGTTTTGGATAGAGATTTCCTTAATCTTGACCAGTATTATGTGTTTATTGCTCAATTAATTTGTGTTTTGATTGATAGATTATCTACTCTATTGCTGTTTAAGATAACTAGTTACCTCGAACAATGTGTGCAATGGATGGGACTGAAAGGAGGGATATTCATCATGCTATTTGGAAACGCCAAGCAATGAAGGATATTTTGAAAATTAGTTGTTTTGGAAAAGTGATTAGAGATTGTTATGACAAAAATACTATTACTTTTCTTTATATTGTTACTAGAAATCTCTCTGCTGGTGCTCTATATAAATTTATGATGACAAGTTGACATGTTTAGACAAGTAGGAATAACTTTATTCATGGCTAGATTGTACCAAAACCAAAGGATTCAATGGAGTTGACTGATAAGTTTTTAAATGAATTTTAGATGGCACACTGTGGTAGAAAGAAGAAGGGTAAATCTGAGGACCAAAGATGCTCCTCTCCTCCTTTTGGGAAATTGTTTAACAAAGTAGATGCTGCTTTAGTCGAGGGTGAGGGTATGGGTAGAAAGAGAGAATGCAGAAGTGGGATTATTATAAGTGATTCAAGTGGTGTTGTTAAAGTTGCTCAATTTTAGTATGTATCGAGGCCTCCATCTCCATTGGTAACAGACTTACATGTGATCTATGATGGAATTAAACTTACAAAAAGATTTTCATTGTGAGAATTTCTTTGTCATTTAAGATTACTTGTTGGCAATAACAATTCTCAATTCGCAAACTCATTGTTATGATAATATGGGTGTGATTGTCAAAGATATTTTGCTAGATTATCGAAACTCAGGTTATTTGGCAAATTTATTTAAGTACAGAGCTACAAATGTAGTGGCACATTATTTAGCTGAAGATACTTTGTGTTGGGATTATGGCTTATCAACACAACTACAATATGATTTTAGGACAATCAATCACAATATACTAATATACCAAAGAGTAAAAAAATAGATCAAGGGAAAGAGATGACATTTCTTGAGAGAAACTCTAGTTACATAAAATTATAACGTAATGATTTAAATTAATAAATCAATGGAGATGAACATAAAGGCTTGATACAATTGAATTGTTAAAAAAAATATTCTATTCCTAGCCTCCCATAAGAGATTGCTTGAAACTACAACAATGGTGGAATGAGTCTTGGTATTAACAAGCTTTGGTCTTCAAACAAGTTAAGCTTTCCCGATGAAGATCTTGGAGAAAACTAGTGTTGTACCCCAAAATAAATACGAGTTGTTTTACTCTGCACGGGGTAAGGCTTGCAGATAAGCATATCAAGAAAGCATACAGATAGAACATAAACTTAACAGTTTACGGTGACCAGATAGTTTCCAGATCACCTCTAGTTCTAACAACTCAGTACGAGATACGAAAGAACTAGATCGCTTTCATAAAATTATGAGTGTGACCTGTATCAATTTAGAGTAGTTCTTTGAAACACAGCTCAAAGGAAGTGTTCAGCTAGGGAAAGTATGATCGTGACGCACAGTGAAAGATCCTAAAACACTCGGAGATTCCTTATACACTCATTAATGCTCAGATATTATTCTGTATTTATTACCCAATATTAGGGGTATAGAGATAATAGGCATTAATGTATTTATGTAAATGTGATGTTACCCAAAAATTTATGTTACCATATTTATGCACTATTACCCAAAATTTTCCAGGAAGAATTCCCTATAAATACAGGGGGGAATGGACAGAAAGGAAGAGAACACTTTATATATTGAAACTTTGTTGAAATTGTGACAAACAATCTCACAGTGAGAACAAAACATATCAATAATAGTGGCTTGTGCACTAGGTTGATTTTAACCACTAAACCAAGTAAAAAGTGTGTGAGTGTTCTTAATACTTTATATTTTCCCAATTACGGTTTAGCAAGAGCCTAATATCCCTATTTTTTGATTTCTTAGTACAGTATTGGAAAAAATTGCATCAATAGATTGGTCATTTCATTGAATGCATAATAGGCTTAATTCCCTAAGAAAGTTTAACCTAACAGTCCATGGTGTTCACCTGATCTATGGAAGACAATGAGACGGAGAAACCTATTGATCAGGAGGCTCACTATGTGGCCATCCCCACTGGTTAAGGCTCATCTGCACAATACCATCCTGGAAAACAACATTTCGACCAAAAAGATCTTGGGAGCTTAGCATCACGCCAACCAAATCGTTGTCTTGGGTATCTGACAGCCATCGAGATGGAAAATGCCATGTTAAGGAACCATCTTTCCTAAGATAACAAATAGATTGATAAGATCTAACCTCAATTACCCCCTATTGCAACTGATGTTAACATCGGAAGGAGGCAAAGTGCGACCCATTGATCCCACAGGAATAATCGGCCAAATCTCACTCACTCTGTTAGAACTACAACTCCGAGATCTATACCTTTTGAGCGGATTCATCAAAATACTAAACCTGCTAATCCTCACAAGAATCATCGACCTCATGTTGGTTGGTCTATTCAAACTGTAACCCCGAGTTTTGTACCTTCTGAATGGATTCTATGGAATGTTCAACCTACCAACCCTCGTAAGAACGATCATTCAACTCACACTCCCAGGAACTAGCCTGGCCAAACAAGGCGTGCTAGGACCGATTCCAGGAGATGAGACATCCCAGAAAATCCATCTGTGCCACGGCCAGAACCTCTGACACAGAGAAATGAACTAACACTACCTCCAACCCAGGAAATTGGAGTAGACCAGGGGTGAGCTGATCTAGTGAGCCCTGATGGAACAAGGATAGCTTCACCAATAAGGCATCCTCCATCGTCGATTCGGCATCCAACACAACCTTTCCCCAAAGAAATGTTACAGATCGAGGGGATAGCAGGAGGAATCCTCCCCCCTTAGTAGACATTTATATCCCATGGTCACGCGCCAATAATCCAGGTCCTCAATTCCAGCAAGGATTTGTAAGCTTCGCGAATGGATGCTACTGGACAGAGAGCTAGCGCAGGGGCATGTATGAGAGCGACCTGAGAAATCACTTAAGCTCTGCACAAAGCCTTTGCTCTAATCCACATTTTGACTTGCGTGATCACCTGAATTCACAAAGAGGGTGTCTAACTTGCCATGATGATTTGAGTTACACTCAGGCCATGAGAGATCAATCTGTTGTATGTGACAATGGGAACATCCATCCTAACCAAGCTCAAGCTTGGAGGGATGATAACCCATCTAACTCATACAATAGGATGGGAGTTGATAATCAGCTCCCGAACAATCTAGACCCCAAGGATCAAACCCTTGAGCAGTTGGCTCTATTGAAAGAACAGATGAAGAATCTCCTATTTGGAAAATGACTCGATGATTATGATTTTAATGAAGAGCTTGAGCCTTTTGCTCCTAACATTGCAACAGCTTTGAATCCTATTGGCTTCAGGATGTCAACCATGGCCACATATGATGGAAACATCCACCCGTTCAATCACCTCGAGACCTTCAACACGTTAATGATGGTCGAAAACGTTGGGTTTGACTTAAGATGTATCTTGTTCCCTGCAACACTGAGTGGACCAGCCAAGTTGTGGTTCAATTAGTAGTAGAAACACTCAATCACATTATTGAAGAAACTATCTTCTGAGTTTAAGAGGCAGATTTGAGTTGTGAAAGAAGCTCTCGTTGAAGTTGATTTGTTGGCCAACATCAAACAATAGCCCGATGAGTCCCTGAAGGCATATCTAAACCAGTTTACCAATGTAGCAACACAAGCTAGGTATGGTGATGACATCTCCAAGCTAATGGCTATGAGGACAGGGATCACAGTAGGAGGTGATTTATGATAAGAACTCCAGCAGAAAGCATAAGAGTGTAGATGATTTCCTGGCTCGAGCTCAGATTTGGATAAATCTAGAGAAGGCACAATCTGTTGTCGTAAGAACCAGCCATACCTCTGTTCATCCTGTTGGAGCGATAACAGATGTTGCAGCTACATCTCAGTCCGCTACCCAGAATAACCAGGTAGGGAGTAATAAGCAAAAGGGGAGTGGTAAGGGTGACTAGAATGGCACTAAAAAGAATAGGCCCGGTGAAAAATACAAATCCATCTACACTGCCTATACTGATCTGACAAATACATGAGAGCATATCTTCCTAGCAAACTCTAATTGCCTTCCATGGAAGAAACCAGAGCCCCTGAGGCACCAGAGGGTGAAGAGAGACCTCGCTAAATTCTGCATATATCACAACGACGTCGACCACAACACTGATGATTGTTATTAAATAAAAGATGAGATCAAGACTCTCATCTAGGCAAGAGTGTTAGCCAAATATGCTCAAAATAGAGTAGTTTTCAATACACCAATGAGGTAAAACATTCAACCAGCTCAGTAAAATCTGATCAATCAACCCCAGGCTCAACCAGATCATGGAAATCAGATCACCCCTCCTCCAATAGAAGGGAGGGACATAGCCACTATTTCTGGAGGACCTCATCCAGCGGGCACGAGTAATGAGGCTCAGAAGAGGTAATACATGAGCTGAAAACCCACAATGGTATTGATTTCGATCCAGAACAAAGGTTGTCAAAACAACATCGATTGGAGAAACAACCAATCATTTTCATGGAAGAGGACACTAACCATGTCCAGTTCCCACGTAATGATCCACTGGTGATAATCGTCCAGCTCGCCAATTGAAGTGTATGGAGAATACTAATTGATAATGGGAGCTTTGTAAACGTGTTATTCAGGTCCACCCTAGAAAATATGGGGCTATCTGTAGCCGATCTTAAGGTGACCTCAATGACCCTATAAGGATTCTCAAGAGAAGGAACAATAGCCATAGGGATGATCGGGCTTGTAGTAACACTGGGGATGATATGCGAGTTATTGCTAAAATGATCGAATTCATTGTAATCAATTGCCCGCCTGCATGCAACGCAATTTTGGGATGACCCGTGTTGATGACTTTTGAAGCTATCACCTCAATCCAACATATAGCCATTAAGTTCCCCTTGACCTCAGGTATATGTACTGTAAGATAAGATCAAATTGCTGCCAGAGAAGGCTACAACATTGAGGAAAATCATAACCCGGGCAGCAAGCGATGGTCATCGTTGAGGGGAATGAGGAGCCTCGGGTCACGAAAATTTCCCATGGGGCGGAAAAACCTCATGAAGGAGATAATGAGGTCGCCCATTAGGATGAGATTGATCTGAGATTAGGCGAAGACAGGTTAGACCTCCAACATTGGAAGAGCTCGAGGAAATTAGTATCGACCAAGAGGTACCTTCAAGGGTCGTAAAGATTGGAAAGAATCTTGGAACTGAAAGGAAGAAGGAGCTGGAAGAGGTTTTTGAGAAATAACATGGATGTCTTAGCTTGGTCACGTGAAGATATGGTGGGAATCAATCCAAATGTTATGATTCATACTTTGAATTTGGACAGGAATGTTCCTGAAAAGGTATAGAAACAAAGGCTTTTTGAGAATGAGCTATCAAAAGCTTTAGAAGAAGAGGTAGTTTGCTTACTTAAGTGTGGGTTCTTAAGGGGAGAAAAATATCCAACCTGGATTGCTAACCCTGTTTTAGTCTCAAAGCCCAATGGAAAATGGAGAACTTGCATTGACTTCTCCGACCTCAATAAGGCATGTCTTAAGGATTGTTTCCCACTACCTCGAATTAATCAATTGGTAGACACAACAGCCGGTCACAAACTATTGTCTTAAATGGACGCATATTCTGGATATAACCAAATCAGGATGAATCCTGCAGACCAAGAGCACACCAGCTTCATGACTGAGCATAACATATGGTGCTACAAGGTTATGCCATTCGAGCTGAAGAATGCTGGTGTAACATACCAATGGATGGTCAACAAAATGTTTGTTAACCAGATCGGGAAAAACATGGAAGTGTATGTCGATGATATGCTCATTAAATCAAATATTGTCAGCAACCATGTATCCGACCTGGAAAAACATTTTGGCGTGCTAAGTAAATATGGCATGAAGCTAAATCCCTAGAAGTGCACCTTTGGGGTTTGCTCGGAAATTTTTTTGGGCTTCATAGTCAACACAGGGGGGATAGAGGCGAACCTAAAGAAGATTAGAATGTTATTAGAAATGCCTTCGCCTAGGCCGCATAAAGAAATACAGAGCTTAACTGGAAAGGTAGCGGCCCTAAACCGCTTCGTTTCAAACTCTAGTGACAAGTGTCTCCCGTTCTCAAACTTGCTCAGGGGAAACAAAAATTTTGAGTGGCTCGAAGAATGCGAGCAAGAATTTCAGCATCTAAAAACTCACCTAGCTAAACCACCCATATTATCAAAACCAGCAGCTAGAGAATGTTTTTTCTTATACCTAGTTGTGGCAGAGAATGCTGTCAGCGACGTATTAGTTTGAGAAGAAAATTGGGCGTAGAACCTAGTGTAATACGTGAGTAAAAGGCTTCTGGAAGTTGAATCCAGATATCCTTTAATAGAAAAATTCGTGTTGTACTTGATCATGGCCTCGACAAAACTCAGGTCGTATTTCCAGTCTCACATCCTCCACGTCTTAACCGACAACCTTTAAGGCAGGTCTTGCAAAATCCTGAAGCATCGGGACGTTTGCTTAAATGGGCCATCAAAATCAGCCAGTTGGAGATAGTACATAAGCCACGAACAAAATCAAGAGTCATGCACTCATTGATTTTGTGGTAGAATGCACAGATTTTCAGGATGAGCCAATGATAGAACTAGTGTAAGAGTTGTTGAAACTTTTCGTTGATGGATCATCTAGCAAAAACAGATTTGGAGCTAGGATAAATTTGTTCTCACCTAAGGGACATCGATTCCATACAGCCCTAAGGTTCAGTTTTGAAGCATCAAACAATGAAGCAGAGTACGAGGCTCTATTAGTGGGAATACGAGTGGCAAAAGAATTGAAAGCAGAGGAAATCTAATGATACAGTGATTCCTAGCTCGTGGTTAATCAAATAATGAGGGAGTATCAAGCTTAAGGCATCAAAATGGTGGCTTATCTAGCTAAGGTTAAAGATGAGTTATCAGAGTTTGTGTTCTGCTTCATTGAGTAGGTACCCCAAAAGCAAAATTCGAATGTTGAAGCTTTAGCCCGACTTCCCTTGTGATGTCACCTCATCATTGCCCCTTCAGCAGCTCCAAAAGCCTCCACGGTCTCAAAGAACACTTGCGAGAGTTGGATCTAGACTTCATAAGGTAACGCCTCCAAAGCTTAGCATCCAAAAATGAGAAATCTCCTTCCTGGTTGTATGCCCAACACCGGTATAACATCTCCTCAAGCGAAATTTTTACCTCAGCAACATCTTACTTCGCCTTCTCGGCATCCTCCTTAGCTTTCTCTTCGACCTTGGAAAATTTCTTATTGAGGCTGTCAACCTTGACCTGTAGCTGGTCTCAGCGCTAGCTCACTTCAATGACCTGTTCCTTGGCGATTCGTTCATTTTCTTGGGATGCCGCCAGGGTGGCCCTGACCTCATGTCTTTAAGCTTGGATTCAGGTGATGCCACTTATTTTAGCTAAACAATAGTACAAAAGAAAAATACATAGCAGAATTAGCTTGCGAAAAGAAAACAATGTAGGAAGAAAGAGGATAACTCACAATTAGATTAATTCCCATGGTTCATTCTAAGATATTCCCTGGGGAATGCTCCTCTATGGCCCTTAGGTCCTTGACATTAACCTGGTTGGCATGACCCACAATGTGATTTTCCATGTCTTGAAGCGGTCCACGAAGTGCTTCTAGGATCCTTGCGACCTCGAGCAGCATGAATGGGAGCTGTAAGTTTGGGACCTGCAAGTATGGAAGCATATTAGATGGGGATTCGCCCTGAATAACTTGAGGAATCGGAGCAGGTTTGTGAAACGACCCAACTATTCTAGACCTTGGACCATTAATAACTACTATACACATGCACTAATCTTAAGAAAACATACATATGAAATAACCATAACTTTATTAAAAACTGTAAAGCAAAGGTTAAACATACATAAAAATACGGTTAGGGTATGGGATCCCATTGTTTGAAAATAAAATAGAACATAACTTAAATCTTAAAATTCGTTACAAAACAAAGTGTGGAAAGTACATGTAAAGCATAATTTTAAATGACTAGAAACAACTTCATCCTCGAATCGTTCACGCAATCCACCAATTCCATTCTCCCTCAATAAACATTCCCAAGTTGCCAAGAACCTTCCGCCGTCATAACTATTTTCCTACACATATAAAACATAAAGGAATAAGCCTAATTCCCAGCAAGGAAAATCTACTACAAGCATGAAACATAATCATACACATAAACTATGAACATATATCGTATACTATAACACATATATCATAATTCTAACCCATGTGCATGGTAACTATTGAGGTTTTCTAACTAAGCAACTATAAGCCTCAAACTACAATGAGGTTTGCTAGTTAAGCAACTATAAGCCCCAAAAACGTAAAAATGTTGAGGTTCGCTATATAACAACTATAAGCCCAAAACATAAAAATGTTAGGGTTTGCTATATAGCAACGATAAGCCCCAAAACATGCATATATCATAACACATAAAATCATACTATAACACTTTTATATAAACATAGCACATATCACATAAGGGCTATCCTATTTTCCTTACCAAAATACCGGGATGATGAGAACAAGGTCGGGGTTTCGGAACACTCCTAAAACCATTAATAGAGAGGTGAGTATTTTAAAAGAAAAGAGATGAAAAGAATGAATTAAACCATTGAGAAGATACTTACCAACAAGAAGCTCAAGTTCAAAGAACTTAGATACCTAATCAAGAATAAGGAATACTGAGTTAGGATTTGAGTAGAGAAAAACTATAAAACTAATGAAACAATACAGGAAGGAACTAAGAATAGGAATACCTTTTATTGCTTTATAACCGAACTATACTTCAAAAACGATAAACACACTATGAACCTTACTTCCCAAGTGTTTGATAAGCTTATAATAATAAAGCTTATTACCCCAACCCAAGTGTTTAACACTCTAAAGTAATCCTAGCAGCTTGTAGGCTCTAAACTCAGCTTGAAGAATGAAGAAATGGTTGGGTACTAGGTCCTATTTATAGAGTTCAAGAATGAAAAGATCTTCATTTAGCTTGAATAAAATAATGGCTTTTTAATTGAAAAACATTTGAATAATTGTTCAGCAGAGGCTGAAGACTCGATCAAAAATATTCTGGACTTATCAAGAGGTTAAGGATTAAAATGAGCTCGGTTTCAAAATCATTTGAAAATGAAGCCCTAGAGCCGATATATCGCCTACCATAGGCGATATATCGCCTGGGCTCATACTCCTGAGGCTCGTCGAGGAGCTCGTGCGAAGTTACGTATTTTTCGTATCCCTGTGTGGCGATATATCGCCCCCTGGAGCTGTGATATATCGACATACGCAGAAATATTATACACGTAATTACACTTTTTCCGCCTAATTTGAATTAAGTAAAAAGCCTTGACCAAGTCCTTTAACAATTTCAAAGCTGCTGGCAGACTCTAGGATTTTCAAATATTATTCTTAATAAACTTATTCCTCAAAAATACTTAATTTCTCATTAAAGATACTCATGAAAAGTGTTATTATCTTATTGGGTCTATCTAAACCTTATAGTATAATAAATATCATCTCCATAATCAGTCATATTAATCAAACCTGAGGTTATAATTAATATTTTTAATCTATAGGTTAAACTTATAAATTCTACAAGTGTTACTACGAGTGTCCAACTAAGTCATGGCTTGAACCAAAATCTACAGTAATAAACATACTACAACTACTACTAGCTATTACTATTACTACTATCTAACTAGCTAAGTAAAGTTCTTGGACTCTACAGTTCGCGGGGATGAGGAGCCTCATGAATTGTAACTGTAGGTTGCTTTTGATGCTGCTGTTTTTGGGTAGAACTAGCACATTTATCCTTTGCAAGGGATCCAGTGGCAACTCTGGCTCTGAAGGTGCTTTTCTTTGATATTCTCATCTTCTTGACGATGGGTCCAATTCTAGTCTCACAAGATTTGAAGGTGCTCTTCAAGTCCATATCTTCATCTGCAAAAGGGCGAGGAGAAGAGGCAGATCCAAGAAATTATTAGTCAGAATAACACAAGGCAAAGAATAGAATAAGATCCCTACCCTCCAAGCTAGACGAGGAAACTACTATGATTGGCTCTGGATTATGAGCCGAGCTGGGTGAAACCTCTAACTCTTGGACAATCGAAAGAGGGGGGACTCTACTATTATTACATTTTGGGACCTACAGGGTTCAGACTCTTCATCTGGACTAGACTCTTGCTCGACCTGCCTAATACCCGGGGTAAAAACACCATGACATGAGGAAGGCCATGACAAAAGGTTTGTACCATATTCCTAAAAGATAGTGGACATAAAGTGCAAGGTATTATCTACCACTATGGAACATGTGAGGTCGGTTTGGTCGTGGCGTACGACCAAGTGATCCACAGAACAAAGGAGGGTCACATTCAAGTCTAGATCAACCAGGTGTCGACTCATGAACTTCCTTGGATTGAATCGAACTAGCCTAAAACTTGCACCATCTCAGTTCATTTCTCTAAATGGGATACCTTGGCCAGAGGTGCCGGCTGCAACCCCCGATTCAGCACAGCCTTGGTCAATATTATGTCCATCCTTAGGAACCTTTCTTTTGCACACCGACTGTGTGACCTCCTCCTCGTCATCAACCACTTCAAAGGCTCGGATGAGTTCCTGGGGAGGAGGGAGCTCGGGGAAGGGGCCTCAAGCTCTAATGGCTAGTGTCTAATCTTTCTGGATCAGCTTGCAGGCTGCCATGGTGGCATCATTCAGCACTCCCTAGCAGGAATACGAGCCAGAGTATCATATTGACCTCCGAGGGTCTCTGACCACCCCATTCTCTTATATATAGTTGCTAAGATAACAACTCGATTCGAATATGTTTAAACTTGGTTGAGAAAGAATTCAAGTACAAAGTTCAAGGAGCTAAAAAACTTACGATGACAACTGAAATATCTATGGGTACAGTTCTTGAACCCGTTTAACATGAAGAATTGATCCTTGTAGTCATTCGGGTGGCTGGGGTGGTCGATGATTGAGGTTGTGCTGGGGAATCTCATGAGGTAGTGGAAGCCATCACCTTCGCCCTTTGGCTCTGGATTGACCTTGAGGAAAAATAAGTACATGATATCGGCGAGGGTGGGGATCTCCCACTGGTGTTTCAAAAATAGATATTTTAGCCCCGCTAGAAGTCGGTACGAATTTGGGGGGAGCCAGAATTGTGCTAGTCTGATGTAGTTTAAAAAATCTATGAAATACTGGTCTAGGGGAAGAAAGGCACGTGCTGTTAGGAGCTCATCACTCCAAGCTGAAAAGTCATCCTCAAGTAGAGTACGGCACCGCTCTCCCTCCATCGGAGGGAAGACAACAAGACCCTTGGACCCTAACTCGATCCCGTGACTAAGTAAAATTTTATTCACCTTCCCCTGAGTCTTTATTCAGGATTCGATATGATCAGCCTTAAAGAAGGAGTTGGGGTCAACCATGAACTCCCTATCCACCACTAGGCCAAAGTGGGGATTATGGTCTTGGGTGCGATCTTCTTACCCGTATCCTTACTTTCGGAAGAAGAGCTCGCCACTGACTTCTTCTAGTTGGCCATAAGTTTGCCTGGTGACAAAGCGACATGTTATAGGCAACCTAAGATACAACCTTACTAAGATGATAAAGGTAAGGAAACCCAGAGTTTTGGATTCGATCTTTTCAACGTATGATATATACAAGCTAAGATTTCACTTAGCGCCAATGTGTGTGCACACATGCAGTCAGCGACCATGCGCTATAACCTCGGGAAACCCCTAATACTTCGGGATTTGCGGGTCAGACTCAATACCTTTTTGAAAAAGTAGTTTAATGCAAAACAACTCGAGAAACGGTGACCCTTAAACTACCTAGAACTGAACCTAAAATCCCTCAAATCTTCACATTCACATACTCAGACGATCATCATTCAAATCCAGAAAACCCAGAAAATCACTAGTTTCTTTTTATGCATCAATTCTAATCAGACCTAGTGCTATTGTTTTTGGCCTAACAAAGACTCATACGAATTCAAATAGAACCAAAGTAAGAAAATATAGTGGAAATTTCATAAAACTTATTGAGAAATAAGAAGATGAAATTTAAACTCGATATAAATATACTTACAATTTGGTTTCTCAGTCGAGGAAATGATAGCAACACCGGAGGTAATAACCTGAGTCTTTGAAAAATGAGGGAACGCCGAATTCTCTGATTGTATTTTGAGAAGAAAGGAGAGGATATTTTTTTAATGCAAAGGTGGTAAGATTAAAGTCTAGTTCTCCTATTTAAACATAAACTTCAGAAACTGATCTAGGCCACACGATTAGATCAGTTTGAGATCTGAGGCTTGGATTAAATAAATTAAGCAGCGGTAAATGGTTGACAAGACAGTTGTCACAGTACTCAAAACTTGAACAGGCGACCGATACATGTCTCATACTTGAGTGAGTAGGTACACACATCTTCACATAACAGAAGCCCAAAAGCGCCTATTGTCATGTTAGAGGCGATGTCATGCTTGAGGAGGAGCTTAGGGGCGAATGTTGTACCCCAAAATAAATACGAGTAGAATTACTCAACATGGGGTATAGCTGGTAGATAAGCGTATGAAGAAAGGGTACAGATAGAACATCTAGCTAACTCTGGATTGAGTAGCTTCAGTCAAACTTGGAAGCTTACGGCGACCAGATATTCTCTAGATTGGCTCTTGTTCCAACAACTTAGTTCGAGATATGAGAGAAGAAAATCGCCTGCGTAAAATTTCGAGCGTGACCCGTATCAGTTCAGAGTAGTTCTTCGATACCTAGCTCAAATGAAGTGTTCAGCTTGCGAAAGTCGAAACATGATGCATAGTGAAGGATCCCAAAAGACTCACAGATTCCTTATACAATCATTAATACTCAGATATTATTCTGTATTTATTACCTGATAATGAGGGCATAGAGTCAAAAGACATTAAAATATTAATGCAAATGGAATGTTACCCAAAAATGTTTGTTACCATATTTATGCACAATTACCCAAAACTATCCAGGAAGAATTCCCCATAAATGTAGGTGAGAATGGACTGAAAGGGAGAGAACATTTTATACACTGAAACTTTAGTAAAATTGTGAAAAAACAATCCCACAAAGAGAACAAAACAGATAAATAAGACTGACTCGTGGACTAGGTGGATTTTAACCACTGAACCACGTAAAAAGTGTGTGAGTGTTCCTAATACTTTTTATTTTCCCAATTACGGCTTAGGAAGAGCCTAATATCTCTATTTTCAGGTTTCTTAATCAATTGTTGGCGAAAAACCGCATCAACAAAATAGTAACGTTTGTGAGTTAGAGAGAGAGAGAGAGAATGAAAGTAATCAGTTCACAAAAATCTCAAATGAACCTCTTAAATAGTGTAGGAACTATCATTAGTGTTATCCATTGAGATTAGAGCATTTTAAACTAAGTTTAAGAGCCAAAACACATAATTGTACGGGTCCGTATGGACAGCCCTCGCGATGCGTCTCCTGTTTGGGATATCTTAAGCCAGGCGATGTAATGCATGTTGCAGTGACTTTTGCCCCAGTACATCACCCCAAAACACCTTCAAATTTCACCAAACATTTTGGGTACTCTTATATACTCCAAAGAAACACTTTGGAATCAAAAAGATAATTTTAAAAAGCCTAAACCAAAAGTCAACCTGCTCATGTTAACTTTAGTGAAATAGTTTGTTATTTTGCACCACTTTGTGCATGACTTATTTCATTATGTATTTAACCAATCCTACAATCCATCACTTGGTTAACTACAACATTTTCCTCTAGCCTGAATGATATTAGTGCATAAAATAAAGTACCTTTCAGTTTGAACTTCATCTTAGTGTAAATACCAAAAAGCTTTACAAAAATATTTAGTATTCTTAAAAGATTGATTACTAATGCATTTCCCAATTTGCACACTTAGCACTTTTATGACCTTGTGCTTATCAATTCATGAACCATCCACAGAGAAAACTCCACCTCTAGGTTCACATAGGTGAAATTATTGCAGGATATTTGCTACCTTTAGAGATGCTTGTTGGTCTTCAACCGAATTTCATTAATAGCCTATGGCTTAACCGTCATGTCTAGTAGCAACAAACATTAACTATTCTAGATGGGACTCTTATTCATCAATGTTGTCAAATATTCCTTTGCCAACAACTTGTTCTTACCCATTGAACTCTACACTCGATGTATACAGACACCCTAGAGCTTGGGGTGAGCTCAAACCTCATTAAAGGTTGGGGGCGAGCTCCAGCCTCTTTGGGGCTTGGGAGTGAGCTCAAGCCTCCCCAAAGCTTGGGGGGTGAGCTCAAGTCTCCATGTAGTTTATTGTCTACTAATAACCTAATGTGAGCATGGATAAATTACAAGAGAAGCCAAACAAGATGCTAATGCCCAAGAGGTGCTTTGAGAATATAGGGAAGACATGAAGACCAATCCCACACCCACCAGGATTCTAGGGGCGAGCTCAAGGCCCCCTTGAAGCCCAAACGTAAGTTTGACTCTACCTATGACCAAGGAACACGTGTAAGATTCCCTAGAGGCTAAGGAGATGATTCAGAGGACGTCAACAACCTTGGAGTACTAGCTTAGGACCACCACTAAGCTTGAGAGGAAATAAGCCCAATAGGCCCTTACAGCTTAAAGGCATAGTCTCTCCTCAGGCTCAAGCTATAAGTACCTTACACTCAAGCTCTCAAGGTCTTATCAAGATATAGACAAAGTAGAGGTACGAAAAAGGTCTGAGTAGTACGAAGTATGAACTAGATCAGAAGAGTAGTGGTCGTACTAATTCAGAAGAGTAGCAGTCGTACTAAGGTAGAGGGTTAGTGGCTGTACAAAGTACTGGGAGGAGGACTACGTCCTCCCATGCCTCCAAGAACTATCAGACCCAATAGGCATAAAGTGTGACACCACTAACGCCTGTGCCATGATCCTTTGAGGTGCCTCGTATTACCACCATTTCTTTATCCCCTTGGGACCGGTTTTGTACTAAGAGCCATTAGTGCTCCTCTATAAATAAGGCCTCCTCTGAAAATTGTGGGGGTTGGAAAATTCACTGTGTACTAAGGCTATTGAGTAATATACGAGCATTTTTTCTCCATTGCTATTCAATGCTTTCCTTCTTCAAGTTTTCTCTAAGTTCCTTCGAAGTTCATCATTTTCTTAAATATATCTTTGAGTTTTCTGACTTAATATCATTGACGAGTTCACACCATCAATAGTTTGGTGTCGTATAATGAAAGAACAAGTCTCAAGCCACTGTTTTTCCATCAATTCTGACAAAAAGAAATTCCAAGGCAATCAAGACGCCTATGAGAATCTTAGGATGTTGAGATTCAACTAGACGGAGACCATTGAGGAAGGGAGGTATGCCGGAGGAACCTCCAGCCCCTGGAGAGGAGAAGGAGGCATCGTCCCCATGGGTGGCCTAGGTACGCACCCTCCTCCTCGACCACCGATTGTGTCGTGATCTGACCACCGAGATCAAGGTCCATCTATGTACAGGCCTTGAAAGAGTCCTTCATTACATTATACGAGCTCCAATTCTAGATCTCGCTTTTATGAGGATGAGATATGCGAGTTTTACAAAAAAAAATCAAAGGCTAGAAACCACACTAGAGAACGTGTAGGAGGTGCTGAACGGCATGCCCCTTCTCGAGCATAGGGAGAAGGAGCGTAGGAGAGGAGAGACCACCATCCCTGTGGATGACGAGAGGACTCAAATTTCCATTAGCAACACTCTCCAGGCAAAGCACCATGAAGGCCCTAGGTCAGTGAAGTATCCCCGAGAGCAAAGGTTGAGGGACGACGATGTCATAGAAACGAAGCTGAGGTCACCTCTATGGACAAGCCCCTGGCTTAAGAGAAAATCTCAATAGAAGAAGGTCAGATGTAAGAAGAACACCCCCTATGGCCCCTCCAGAGGACAAGGGGAAAGGAAAGGAAAACCTTTTAGATTTGAGGGACTCTTTGAATAAATGGAGGCAAGAGCTAGAAAGTAAGATGAGAAGCCTTCAAAACCAATTAGTCACTAGATATGGGGGGCATACTATCGATGATGAGTTCGACTACGAGTCACCTTTCACAAGGGAGATTCAAGTTGAACGACTCCTAGCCAACTTCAAAGAGCCTCACATGACCCCTTATTAGGGCAGTACGGACCCTAAGTACAATCTTGATGCCTTCAATGACTTGATGAAGTTGAGGGGAGTCAATATTAGAGCAAGGTGCCATGGCTTTGCGCTCATGCTGAAGGGAGTTGCATAAAAATGGTTCAAGAGGCTAAGGCCATGAACCATCAGGTCATGGCAACAGTTTTCTGACAAATTTCCCCGACATCACCATGTAATACGTAATTACACTATGTCGGGCTCCAGCCTCGCTAACTTAAAGTAGGGTGAAGGCAAAGCTTAAAAAGCTATATTCATAGATTTAACATGGAAGCAGGACTAAGGTAGGAAGCCTAACTCAAGGAGAAATAAAATTGGCAATCACGGCTGGAGTGAGCCCAGGCAGCAAGCTATGGGACAATATGCTGAAAAGAGAGGTCACTGAATTAGATGACTTCAATGGAAGGGGACAAAAATACATCCTCATCAAGGATGTCCATGAGAACCTTAAGGCAGGAAGAAGTGAACTCCTATCCAAGCCCTCATCCTATGAAGGCTCAAATGGTGCAAAGAAGAAGAGAGTGTATGAAGGGCCAAGGGACGATCAACAGAGAAAACACAAACACAAAAGTGAACCCAGGATAATGCCATACACCTTCTATATAAACCTGACAAATATCAAGGAACATATTTTCCTCACAAATGAAAACCAAGTCCCCTTGAGGAGACCCCTACAAATGAAGACAGACAGATCCAGAAGGGGCCCCAATAAGTATTTCCAATACCACAAGGATATTGGCTGCACCATGGCATAGTGTACCCATTTGAAAGTGGAAATCGAGGAACTGATATGCAGGGGACCACCTAGGCTGATATGTAAGAATGGAGAACCCAAGACCAGAGGATAGGTTAGCCTTACTGCGAACCTGAGAACAAACCCCAGAGGTGACGGGAGAGGTAAGGACGGTCTTCGGAGATCCTAGATTCAAAGGAGAGTCGAGGATAAGAAGAGATAGATATGTCAGGGAAGCTAGACAAAGTCCACCCTCGTCCACCATGAGCTTGGAGCAACGACCCCCAAAGAGCTTTAAGGGAAAAAAAGGATTCGATAACATTCACGGAGGAAGATGTACGAAGGGTTCATATACCTCACAACAATACCCTCGTGCTAACTGTCCAACTATCCAATATGAGACTGCACTGGGTAGTCATTGATTATGGTAGTTCTGTAAATATCTTATATCGCATTGCATTGGAGAAGATGGGCTTGGGCGTCAGGAACTTAAATCCCTGCCATACCACCCTTACCATGAGGGAGCAATCCAGATAAACCAATGTCATGACAAACTTTGTGTAGTAGATTTCACTTCGGCTTTCAATGTGATATTAGGGAGACCCTCCTTGAGAGAATTTAAAGTAGTGACCGCAATATATCACCAGTCTTTTAAGTTCCCCACCCTAGGAGGAGTGACATGCTTGAAAGGAGAACAAGGACAAGCTAGGGAGTGTTACAATACATTCCTCATGGCAGTTGACAAATGATGGTAACCTATGGCAATGATGATCCATGGGGAACTAAGCCCCAAAAATTAGACCCCAATGTCACTGAGGAAATCAGAACTTGAGCCAACGAGAGAGATAGATAAACTACGCACTAAAAACCAGAAGATAGAAGAAACTATGCAAAAAATGTTAGAGGTGCTCAAGAAACCACTCCCTATGCTTAGAGCACCGCGGAAGTGCCATGCTGAAAATGTGACCAAGAAAGTGTGAGCCAGCGCATGGTGCGAACACCCCTACATCTAGAAATACATTGGTCAATCAGGAAAACAGATCACAATGCAAGGAAAAAGGAGTGAAAGGAAAGAAATTATGCACAACTCCTCCAATGAAGGAAATTATAACACAAGTTGTACCCACCATCGACCTTTTGAGTTTGTAAGTGTGAGGAGGAAGGGGCTGGATACGAACACACATGTGTTGGTATTAGAAGTGTAAATCAGAGTTACGCAACGGAATGAATCTTTTAAAAAAATTATTAATACCAGCAAGGATCATACATATATAGACATATTAAATCACATACATATAGATTAGATATTACCTCGTGAATCCTAACAAGATTCCACGAATCTTTTTGTATAATCAACAATCTTCTGTCCAAATTCTGAAAGCTCACACCTTGATCTTCAAGACCAATCCTCAAACACACAAGGACGTGTGTGGGCACGTGGGATTCAAAAGGTTGATTTAGAACACTTTAGATGTACTAAACACATTAGATCTAGAGAGGTTTGATTGAAAGAAGATGTATTGAAAAGTTTTTCTGGTTTAGGAAAAACTATAGCTTTTTTTTCAGAGAGAGAGTGTGACGGTCTAAGCTCTTTAATCACTTAAAACAACTTATTTATGATAGTGTCGCTTTTTCATTTTTATAAAGATAAGTAACTTTATTAATTAATATTTATTTTATTAAAATAAAACTGATGAGTTATAACCTATTTAATTATTTAATTTTAAATCTTATTTAAAAAGAGTAATTAAATAACTGATTAAACAAATAATTTTTAAATTCAAATCTCATAGATATAAAATCCATGTGTGTGGCGCCATACTCACTGTGCAGTGACTGTGTCGCACCATACTATTAGGGTTATCTCTAATTTTCTCATTTGTTTGTTTAATAAATATTTAAGACAATATATTTATCCCAAAATAAATATCAATTAATACAAAAGTAAATTTATCTTACAATATCAGTTTTAAATAAAATAAATAAATTATTATAATTAAGATAATTATTAATATCTCTTTTTTATATTAATCCAAACATGATTAATATTTATTTTACCATATAGTTCGTTAAAATAAAAAATATATGGTTAAATAATTAATCAATTGGCCATAATTATCACATAATTATTTCCTTGTCGTTGAAAATTAATTCCTTTGCAATTAAGTCATTCGCTCTACAAATCTTTCTTTTGACATCCTTACCCTTGACAGTGTAGGACAGAGGTGATCTAGGGACCATGGACCTATAATACGAAGCTCCAATAATTTAGATTATTAATTTAACTCTTTAATCTAATAATCTTATTTATTAATTCCATGATTACTCTACTATAAATATGGAATTGCACTAAGTATTTATAGGATTATATTTACAAAGTTTTCTCATGTAGTTCATTGATATAATCAATAAATGTAGTTTTGTCCTTCATTTATTGGTTCGTTAATTAGAGCTGGTCAAGATTACTGTTTTACCCTTCTAATTACCTTTTGATCCTTAAGTATCATTAATTCACTAGCGAATAATTAATTTATTATCAGTTCCATAACTATTCAGTTCCAAAATTAACCCTTAAGGGAACCAATATACGATTTGTTAGGAAAGTATATATTCCATTATTGTAGATCATGTTCCTAGCCATTCATGGTATTGAATGTCCAAAACAAAAGTCATTAGCCTCATTATACTAAGAAACCTTAAAGAATGAATCAAAAGTTCCAATAAACACAAACAAGAGTTCACGAATACTCAAGATTTAGACTGATCTACAAATGATCATCTATTATTATAAAAATTAAATCTTTATGTCAAATGACAAGTTTATAAAGATTATTAATTCTCATCGGTCCTATCATATATAATCTCTATTATATACAACACATTTACTAGGATGTCTATCAACATCAATAATCTGAATCTAGATCACTCACATCTTGTAAGCTTAGTAAACCGCACTAGTAACCTTTCATTAAAGTTCTTTTATTTTAATATGTTACTGGCTAAGTTATTCATTATATGTGATCTTAATTCTCTCGTACTAATACAAGATCATGTTGTCATGAATGAATAAGGAATTTCGTTATGTTATTATATAATTAATTCAAAAAATAATTATAACATTCAAATATAATAAAATTATATTTTTATTTAAATCAATAAAATCTCTCACTTTCCCTCAATGCAAGTGAGGCATCTCCCTTAATCCCATGTTGCATACATGACCCATAAACGACTTTGCAGGAAGTGTCTTAGTAAACGAGTCAGCCATGTTCTATTCCGACGCTGTCATCATAACATTCACATCACCTCGGTGCACAATCTCTCTAACCAGATGATATTTCATTTCTATATTCTTTCCTCTCTTTTAGCTTCTAGGTTCTTTGGAATTAGCTACTACTCCACTGTTGTCACAGTACAGGATTAGTCGCTTATCCATAACTAGAACTACTTTCAAATCAGTGTAGAACTTCCTCAACCATACAGCTTCCTTAGTTTCTTCATAAGCCACTATATACTTGGCTTCCATGGTTGAATCTACAATACAGGATTGTTTAATACTTCTCCAGACTACAGCTCATCCACCAAGAGTGAATATTGACCTAGACGTCGACTTACGAGTCTCTTTGTCTTATTGGAAATCAAAATAAATGTATCCAGTAGGGTTTAACTCACCCCCTGAAAATACAAGGATATAATATCTCGTTCTCCTAAGATACTTGAGAATGTGCTTTACTACAATCCAATGTTTCAAACATGGATTTGATTGACAACGACTCACAATCCCTACTGCATAGCATATGTCTCACAACTTCTAAATCATAGGGATGCTTTCTCATGTCCTCTTCCTCTTGAGGTGTCTTTGGACATTACTCTTTGGAAAGAGTAATTCCATGTCTGGTCGGTAACTGACCTTTCTTGGAATTCTCCATAGATAACCTTTCAAGCACCTTTTCTATATAATTAGCTTGAGAAAATGCCAAGAGCTTGTTCTTCCTATCCCTTAGGATTTGGATTCCCATAACACAGCTCGCCTCACCCAAATCTTTCATTTGGAATTTTTCGGCTAACAACATATTTACATTTTTTCCAATGAGGAGAATTTCATCCACATAAAGAACTAAGAAAACCACCACTTCTCCTTTGATATATTTATATACACATGTATCATAGACATTCTGTTCGAAGCCATATGTTTTAATTATTTCGTCAAAGTTGATATTCTGAGATTTAGATGCTTGCTTTAATCCATAAATGGATTTCAGCAACTTACACACCTTGATCTTCCCCATTATTTATGAACCCTTCTAGTTGTACCATATAGATAATTTCATCAAGATAGCCATATAGATAATCTCATAATCATACATGGCAGCTATGGAGAAGAGGATGCGAACGGATTTCAGCAAGGGAACCAGTATTGTCATTTTACCCTTCTAATTACCTCTTGATCATTAAGTACCATTAATTCACTAGCGAATAATTAATTTATTATCAAATTATAGATTTGAGCTCAATAACTATCCAGTTCCAAAATTAACCCTTAAGAAAACCAATATTCGATATGTTAGGAAAGTATGGATTCCATCATTTATATCATGTTCCTAGCCATTCATGGTATTTAATCTCCAAAACAAAAGTCATTAGTCTCATTATACTAAGAAACCTTAACGAGTGAAACAAAAGATCCAATAAACACAAATAAGAGATCATGAATATTCAGGATTTAGATTGGTCTACAAATGATCATCTAATATTTTAAGAATTAGATATTTATGTCAAATGATAAGTTAAGATAATTAATTTTCATTGGTCCTGTCATATATGATTTCTTTTTTATACAACACATTTACTAAGGTGTCTATCCACATCAGTAATCCGTACCTAGATCACGTGCATCTCGTATGCTTAGTAAACCGCACTAGTAACCATTCTTTAAAGATTTCTTACTTTAATATGTTACTAATTATTTTATTCATTATATGTGATGTTAATTATCTCGTACTAATAAAAGATCATATTCTCATGAATGAATAAGGAATTTTCTTGATATTATCATATAACTAATTCAAACAAGGATTATATCATTCAAATATAATAAAATTGTACTTTTATTTAAAAATAAAATGTATTTGCATGCTTTTAGGGCATTAATCCTAACAACAAGATCTTAGACGCAGGATAGTAGCTGCACAATGGGAAAGGCTAGGAGTCTAACAAAAATTCTCAACTCCCATGGGAGAAACAAGCAGGGCCTCTCCCATCCCACTTCAAAGAAACACACTCCAAGGAACCACGGATAATGCTTTATGAAAGGGAATCCTGCTGGCAATGCCGCGCCTCCCATGACTACGCAGTAACCACTTGGAACCTTGTGTATAAAGCATGGTGAAGGTTAAAGTTTGAGGAAGTATATTCAACGCTTCAACGTAGAGATGGCTAAAGTTGGAAGGTTGTCAAAGGACGAGCTTAAAATGGCCATCACTGCAGGAATATATCTGAAGAGTGAGATGTGGGAAAGTATGCTCAAGAGGAAAATAAAAGATATGAGTGACTTTCTACAAAAGTGCCCTAAAGTACATCCGGGTGGAAGGTGACCGTGACCACCTGGGAAAGGTAGGTCGAGGCAGTGCGTCAAGCCACCCCTGCAAAACACCCGCGAATGCTCTAAGAAACTAAAAAACACTACAACATCCTACATCAATGACCCATACCCTAGAAACTTTGACGTCGATCATTGCGGGGGTGAAGAAACCTATGAGGTAACCTAAGTAGTTTCCACTTGGGAGGGGATATATGATTGTTTCCCCGAACAAGCGCTTATATAACTCACATACACTCATTATCAATCGAAATTATCAAAGTGTATGGTGAGAATATAATGACCAAAGTGCTTGATGGAAATAATCCCCCCAACCACTTGGGGGCAGGTTATACAACAACAAAAAAAAGAAAAAAAAATCTTGCAAGGCATCCCTTGAATTCATGAGGATCAGCTACCCTTATGGATATCATGGGAGCTAAAAAGGTTTACAAGGATAACCTCGTAATATAGGATAATACCTCCACAAGGGGTAAGTTCTCCAGGAGAACGTCCACCAATAAGTCTAGAGTGGCCGAAAATTGGGAGAAATAGTTGTCCCCTACCCAGTGATAGGGATGATGAATGTCTGAACGTTGAGCAGATGTGAAAGGCTATGGACATCATGCAAAATGAAATAATTTTCCTCTGGGTCGAGCAGGCTGAGGCGGCTCAAATTGGAGAGCCACCATAGGGAAGTTGAGAAGCATCCAAAAGAGGTAATAGAGGCTCAGGAGGAAGCCTTACATCTTGCTTGGGTTAACACTCTCCCATATGCACCACCCCCGGTGAAACCTCAAAATGCAGGTAATCCATAGAGAAAAAAGGTGGGCATGAACAAAATCAATGACAAAAGAGGAAATTCCTAGAATTGACTTCTCAAAGAGATGGAGAAGATGGATCCGGGTACATAGGTTAAGATATTTTCTCGAGTTATAACATAAAAAATTCCTAATTCTAAATTTGTTAAAACTCATTAGGCACCCAAACAAAATCATCTACATAGATTATATATATAAGGACATTTGCGACAAAAATACCTAATATTTACAGAATGTAGCATTTAAATATCCAAACTATATTTATGGAAAAAGTACTCAAAGTTGTCAAAATACAGCATTTAAATACCCAAACTATATTTTTTGTGGCAAAAATACACAAAGTTACTAAAACGTTGCACATTTACTACCAAATAGTAAAAAGAAATGATAGAAATGTATTTTAAATTATAAAATTATATAAAATAAAAAAAAATTGATTGAAAATGGTTAAAAGAAATATCAATAACTAAAAAACTATTAAAAGAGAAAAAAATATTAAAAAATGTTAATATAATAAAAATTATATATACTTAATATTTTCATTAAATAAAATTATTCTGTAATTTTTGAATTAATTTAGGATATTTTTATATAATTTTAATGATCTTTTATAACTTAAAATACATTTTTATTTGTTGACTGCATTTTTCGCTATCAACCTTAAGAAGAGAGATTAAAGAAATAAGCAATAAGAATACGAATTTTTACGTGGTTCAGGTTATAAAAGAACCCCAGTCCATGAGTCTGTGATATTAAGAGGATTGGAAGCTTATGATGGCAAGCACCAACGGTGTATTCTCAGGGAGTGTTTAGATTGCTCTGAGTACAGGGTGTTCTCTCTCTAAAAAACTCAACCCTTTACAATGAGACTCCCAACCCTATTTATAGAGGCTGGGGTCATTAATATGTTGACGGTGAAATCTCGTCAACGAAATTAGGTCGGAAAACTCAAAGGTAAATGCGGCGATGTTTAGATAAGAACTTAGAATTAACTTATGAAAGGATAAACACAGATGAATAATGGAGTGAAAAATGTATATTTCTTAATAGCCTCTGCATATAATGGATTTTCCAACCCCTTTTCTGTAGGGGTGATCATCTATTTATATTGGAGCTCTAATGGCTCCTTTGTACATAGTGGTCCCTCAGGACAAAATAGTACATGAGTACACTGTCAGGATAGCAGTACAGGTGGCAGTGGTTTTGGAAGAGTGGTGGTCTTCTCTAGTACATGTCAGGGGCCTGCAAAAGTGCTCTTGTCTTGGTACCATATTATGCCCCCACTACTTGCCAGGTACTGACCTCATAAGCGTGCTGAGGGAGTCCTGTCCATGTACCATTCTTGCACTGCCACTACCAGTCTGGCGTGGACACCGTACCATCCGTATTCTAACTCTTCGTGCTCCATGATCACCACGTGGACACCCCTAAGGATGAGGCTGGTGTGTGAGAGGAGGCCACCACGAGGACCATGGCGTGACGGTTACGTGTGGTATCTTGGGGGCCGCAAGACGCTTGTCTTCTGGTGGTGTCGCGAGGCGCGCGGGGCGCGCGAGGTGCGCACGGGCGCACGAGGCGCTGGGCGCGCGGGGCGCTTGGGCTCTTTACTAGTGCCCAAGGTGGAGTGGTCAATTTGAGCAGGGTCCTTTGGAGCAGGGTCATTTTGAGCACTAATTTGAGGGTTCAAATGGACTTCAAACGTGGTTGCTTTGGACCTTCCAGGGACCTTAGGCATGAGGTGTGGGTTCTTTACCGGTGTTGAATTTTGAGCATCCACACTTGCCCCCCAGTCTAGGAGAGGACCTTTAGGTGCTCTGGTATATAACGTCCTACGTTTTTTGGTACCTTTAAACGACTCGGGTCGGGATTTTTCCTCCGGGTTAAGAATATTATTTTAAATAATATTATATTTTGTTTGTAAGTATTCCATGAGTTATTGCTAGCCAAAATATGAATTTTGTGATTTTAAAAGTCAAGATAAGACTTTCGGTCCTGGACCGACACAAAAACCCTGATCGGGTAAAAATCTCGGAAAATAAAATGAAAAATCATGGCAATTATATTTTGGGCATAAAATACATTCATAAAAGTTAAAGTTTGGTCAAAAAAATAATAAACCTAAAAGAAAATGGAAATTTTAAGGCATTTTGTGGTAAATGCCTAATTTTGCCGAAATGGGGAATTTTATTCCATGAATGGACCTTAGGTTAAATTTTATTATGTGATTAATTAAATTTAAATGTGAGAGACATTAAATTTAATTAATTAATGTTAAGTTTGGTGATTAAAACTTAATAAGAGTGAAAAAAAAGGTGTCAAAAGCCAATTTGGACTTTTCTTCTTATGAAACCTTTATTAACCTAAAATAAAAATAAAAAAATTAATGATCACATATATGGCAAAGGGTGGCCGGCCATGTGCTATTTTAGAGTGGTGTTAACCCAATTTTATAAAGTTTAACTCCCATTTAATTAAGAAGTCAAGTGGGCAAGTGGGTAGAAAAGCACTCAAGTGTTTTGTGATATTTTGAAGAGTTGTGTGAGCCATTCTAACCCCCAAATCCGACCACTCTCCCTCCCTCATTCACTCTCATCTGATTTTTTAAGACTCTCTCAAGTGTTCTCTCCATTTTAAACCCCAAGAACACCAAAGAAACTTGGAAGCTAAGTCTTGGTCTAGGAAGGGTTTTCCCTAAGGTAAAGTTTCATTAATCTAGACTTTTGTCAAGTTTTAATCATAGAGTTTCAAATAGCTAATTACCTATGTTGTTGGGGGAAGTTGGTTAGGGTTTTTGAAAGGTTTTGGAGGAGCCAAAGCTAATAGGAAGGTCCAAACCTTAAGCAAGAACACCAAAGAGGTAAAAAGTTTACTTTTGATGATTTTGTTGTAGGGTTTTTAGTTTTAAGCATTATTTGGTATATTTAATGCTTAAAGTTTCTTGTTGGTGATGTAATAAGGTTATGGTAGTTGTTTAATAATTTTTATGATGCATGTGTATTGATTTTTGAAAATGGGAACCAAAACCCCCAAGGGTTTTGTAGGATACCCTAAAACAAAACATGTTTTAAGCTGTGACTTCCAAGTGGTCAAGCAGCCACTTTATATTTTTTTTGTAAAATTAAATTGTACTGTGATGTTTTTGAGATTGAGTACATAAAATTGAGCCTTTGAAACACTAAAAAATGTTTAGAAATGAGTAAGTTATGCTATTTCAAAGTTTAGGTAAAAAACTGTTTTTTCGTATTCTTATTTTCGGAACCAAGTTTGGACAGCCACTGGATAGGGCAAATGAACCCAGTTTTTTCTAAAATTTTGTGGACATATTGCTAGCATAACCTATTATTCCACTGTAAAATTTGGTAAGAAAATATTGAACGGTTTGAAAGTTATTAACTGTCAAAGTTTGGAAAAAATAAGGGCTTGAAAATAAGGTCATTTTTACCTCATTTTTGGAAAATGATTTCACCAATCAAAAATGCTCATTTGGACCTAAGATTTTACAAAGACCTAAATGGCATAACAAAAATGGAATTGGGAAATTTTGGTAACAATTGGGTAAGTAAATTTCAAGTTATGAACTAACGAAGTATGTAGTTAAAAATGTGAAAAATAGGCTTTTCACACTTAGTGTAAAAATGAGATTTTTGGAACATAAGGTAAAAAGTAAAATTTTGCTTATTTCAAGATATAAATTGGTAAGTCTTGAAATCATATTTTCACTAAAATTACCCCTTTGAGTTTAAATGAATTATTTTAATTAAAGAGTTTATTCTTTCTAAAAATAAGAGATTTAATTTATTAATAGTTAATAAATTAAAAGAGGGTTTAAAACCCTATATTTTGAGAAAATAATTAAATGAATTATTGTTCTAGTAAGTAAAAATTGATTAATTGCTTTTGGAAAATTAATTAGTCAAGATGAGAAATTTATAACGGTTTTCCTAATTAAGACAAATTAGGCAATTTTCTTAAATCGGTTTTTAGATATTAAAACCTTAAGAAAACTAAAAGGAAAATCTAAAAAGTTTATTTTCTTTAAAAATAATTAAGGAATTTATTTGTATTTTCTGGATACAATACCGGCTAAAATCTTACATATTTTAATCGACTAGTCGAAAATGCGGGTTAATAGCGATACCTTGAAAGAATAAGATTTTTAGCGGGTTGTGGGGAAATACCATTGTGATACCCGAGCCTAGGTATCGAGACCTTAGGATAGGTCTCCCCGAGACTTAGGGTTTAGTCTCGAATATTTTGTATGACTTTCCTTAATAGGTTTAAAACCAAATAAGGATTATAAATCCTTACAAATGACTTTTATTAAAATGACCAAACTGCCCAAAATAATAATAATGAATTATGAGTGCCATAATTAATCCGAGTATACTGTATGGATAACTACAGTATTGGCTAAGCGTAACTGGACTGAACGTTGGAGGGTGAAAACCTGCTGAGCGCTAAGGACTCCAAGTAAGTCAACTTATATTGTATGGCTGCAACATGAAATGATTATTGTCTTGTATGTTAGTATAGGGATACATGCACATATATAGGCTGTCATAGAAAGTTTCTTAGAGACGTTAGTCTAGTGAGTGCTGATTTAGAAAATATGAACGGTAGATGTCCGTCATATCCTAGACGGTTGATCCCCATCACACTGCTTGATTTTATTTATGTCCGGTTCATTACCGCGACGAGTGGCTATGAGATGAGGATAAGCTGGTTAAACCTAGGGGCGCCAAGATAAATGGGACCTAGGGGCCCTCATGCTTACTTAATCATTGGACGGTTAGAATCCGAGCAAGTGCTCTGATAAGTTATTGCCGGATAGCAGCCGTGAATATTGGCCATTCAGTGAGAGTGCCTAGAGATACTAAGGGTTGCCAAGATTGAGTGAGGCTGAACACCCTAGGGGCAACTGCTCACCAGCACCATTGATTAACATAGAAGTCTCCGTAAAACCGTGTAAATTGGATTACACTCTTGAATAAGTAGCGATGCCCTAGGTAACACGATAGTTACCCTTGATGAGAATATTTATTGGCTAGATCTTAGTGTGGGGACTCGGTTCTCTTTTACAGATCAGCAATTATGTTGGAGGGCGCGTTACGCATGAATTGTTGGAAATTATCGAGCGTTGGTCTCGAATTATGTTGTGATATAATATATCTGCTTGCTCTGAGATTTTCTGAGTGAAGGGATATAATTGTTGATAAGATATAGTTGTGATATAATATATCTGCTTGTTCTGGGATTTTTCTGAGTCCAGGATTTTTATCTAGTTATGAATTAATTTATCATTGGTTATCAGGCATGACCATAAGTTTGCCAGGACGCTTTAGCGTTCTTGAAATTGATTGTGTAGGGTCCGGAACCCTAATTCTCTATATGCTTTGTTTGAAAGTTGATCTTACTAAGCGTTTTCGCTTACCTAGTTGTTTCATGTTGTAGGTAAGTGCAAGGGCAAGGCAGAGCAGTGAGCGCTGGAGTCTTCCTTGCAAATGTACATGTGGACCGACCTTTTGTGAAGCCGTTTTATTTTTGGAAATGTTGTGTAATTTTCCTAAGCAAGGCTCACTCTACTCTTTATAAAATATGTTTGTAACTAAATGTTAAGTATGGCCATACGACTTTTTAAAAAGTTTTTTTTTATACGGGTTTTTGAGACATTTTGTTAAATGAAAACATTTATATTTCCGCATTATCGAGTCTTGAAAATCCGGGTCGTTACATGGTAGACTCTTCTCTTTGATTCTTATAAATAGGTCTCCATGCCAGGTCTATACCGTTGCTCAGCTATTTGCCGACTCGGCTCATAACCCTTCCATGTCGAATGCCGAGAGGGTCCAGGAGCTCGAGGGGGAGCTTGCTGAAACCAGGTCTATGCTTGAATGGGCCTTGGACAAAATTTCTGCCTCATCGAAAAAGAAGAAGAGGGCAATTGCCAAGACCACGATGTTACGGGAATAGGTCACCAGCCTAGCGGCCAAACTCCAGGGTGCCGAACTCAAGGTCCTTAGAGTGTCTCGCAAGGCTAGGCGGCCCTTTGGGACCTATGTTCAGATGCGTGCGTCTATGCATGCGGGACACAGGAAGTCTAGCAAGGTTGCACCCCATGGGATCACTTGGAGGCAGGACGCAATGTCTCGCGTAGACACGACACGCGTAGGAGGCCAGCCGTGGGCCTCGCGTAGCGAGGGTGGCTCTCTTGGATGGAATTCACAAAGGAAGAATTCCTACATTCATAACTTCGGTGCCCACAACATCTCTGAGTGTCAAGACAAGTAGGGCCTCGCTATGGGAGGGCCTCGTGCACCTGTCCTCTCGTGACGCGTAGCTTGGCCTCTTAGCCTAGCAAGGCCATACTTCACGGCTCATAAGGTGATGCTTCCCTTGGGGCCACATCCCGGTTTCACAAGACTTACAGGTCTGAGCCTAATAATGTGACTAAGTGACCTTTAGTCTTGTATTTTAACCATGTACTGGAGATTTTTTTTTATGGTGGATTTTTGGTATCCACACTTGCCCCCCAGTCTATAGAGAGGCCTTAAGGCTTTCTTGTAGACTCTTCCTTTTTTTTTTTTTTTTGTATTTATCATGCAGGAGGTCCTTTGGAGCCCACGTGAAAGGGGGTTCGATAGGTCTCTCTTTGGTGCACCTTGATCGTATCTATAAGGATATATTGACCCCTTGGGTTCTAGTTATCCTTTTATATATTTTTGCGCGCGCTTATTATTTCTTGCGAGAAGCGTCCTTCTCGTCATTAGGCATAGTACTATTTTTGCAAGCGTCTTCTTCGAGACCCTTTTTGGAAGCGTCTACTTTGGAGACCCTTTTCTCAAGCGTCTACTTTTGAGACCCTTTTCTCAAGCGTCTACTTTGGAGACCCTTTTTTCAAGCGTCTACTTTTGAGACCCTTTTCTCAAGCGTCTACTTTGGAGACCCTTTTTTCAAGCGTCTACTTTGGAGCCCTTTTTTTAAGTGCCTACTTTGGAGACCCTTTTCTCAAGCGTCTACTTTGGAGACCCTTTTTGCAAGCATCTACTTTTTGAGACCCTTTTCTCAAGCGTCTACTTTTGAGACCCTTTTTTCAATTTTTGAGGTGATCTCCCCTCGGGTCGGGACTTTCATGGCTAGATGGTCTTCGTTCAATCTCAAACTTGGTCAGCGACCCCTCTAGCACGACGCCCCCTTCTATATGGAATCTTCAGATGTATTGGTAGTAGGGTAACTGGAGGAAGGTTCGCTTTCTTCAACATAGAAGTTCTTATGGCCCTCTTCCACACGTATGCACTTCTGTGCTCTCTCGAAGAAGTCATCCAAATTCGAAACTTCTCTTTTGAGCTTGTTACCCCACAACTTGCTTCCTGGACGAACTCTGACTATAATAGCCATCTTGTGCTCCGCTTTGGTTAAACCTCCCACCTTTGTTGCTTCTATACAGAACCTATGGATGTAGTCCTTCAGACTTTCATTCTCGCCTTGTTTTATGTTAGCAAGGCTGGTAGTTGGCATGACGTAATCACAGGCTGCATGGTGTTGCTGAAGAAATTCATCAGAGAATTGTTGCCATGACTCGATTGTTCCTGGCCTTAACCTCTTGAACCACTTGTACGCCACTCCTTTAAGCGTAACAACAAAGAAATGACACTTTGCCCTATTTTTGACCCCTCTTAACCTCATCAAGTTATTGAAGGAGTCTAAGTGATATTTTGGGTCTGTAGTACCCTCGTACGGAGTCATGTGAGGCTCTCTGAAGCCAGTGGGCACTTGCTCAGCCTGAATCTCCCTTGTGAAGGGTGAATTGCGGTCGAATTCTTCGTCATCCATGTGTCCCCCAAGTGCAGTGGTGATCTTGCCTCGAGGGCTTCGCATTTTGGTGTCTAGTCCCCTCCTCTTTTTGCATAAGGAGTTTTGCAGGTTCTCGGGCTGATCCCTTGCCTTGGTTGTGTTCCTCAGGGGAACCGTGGGGGGTTCATTTCTTACTTCTAACCTCTTCCCATGGAGCTCTTTTCTTAGGCCAAGGAGTGCCTCTTTTGAGGGGACTTCGGCCTCGTTCTTACGACCATCATCTTCCCTCCGCCTTTGCTCCTGGGGACATTTTGTCAGCCTAGGTCCCCCATGGTACTTTGTCTGGGGGGTTTTACTGGTGGAAAGTTGGGTTCCCCCATCGCCTTTGGGGATAGTGTTTCCCCCTTTTTCATGCTCCTTCCCTTTACGCTTAGGGAGGGGTATGCTTGACTTCCCTTGCAGTAGGTCGCTTAAAGCCTCCTGCATGTTCTCTATCGTGGTTTCCAGCCTTCGAGTCTTTTTTTGTAACTCGTGAATCTCATCCTTGTAAAAGCGAGTTCTTGAGCTGGAACTTACCGAGCGTACCCCGGGACCCTTGCCTGGCCAGTGCGTCGAGGGACCTGGGTCCTGGTGGCCTGAGCGTGGTGTCAATGGGGGCCGGTTAAGTGGATACACTAGTGGCTCTAAATGACCTCCGTTAGGCTGGATAGCTGGGGACGATGCTTCCCTCTCCTTCCCTGGGGGAAGAGGTTCCTCCGGTCTACCTCCATGCTTAGACGGAGGGGGATCTTTCTTGGAAGCCCTCCACTCTACTTCGTTCTGGCGAACCTCATCCTCTTGTATTTGCCGTAGGCGTTTTGAACGTCTTAGCATCTTTCTTTGTTGGAAGTGATGGAAGAACACTGGCTTGATGCTTGTTCTTCCCACAGACGGCGCCAAACTGTTGACGGTGAAATCTCGTCAATGAAATTAGGTCGGAAAACTCAAAGGTAAATGCGGTGATGTTTAGATAAGAACTTAGAATTAACTTATGAAAGGATAAACACAGATGAACAATGGAGTGAAAAATGTATATTGCTTAAAAGCCTCTGCATACAATGAATTTTCCAACCCCTTTTCTGTAGGGGTGATCATCTATTTATATTGGAGCTCTAATGGCTCCTTTGTACATAGTGGTCCCTCCGGACAAAATAGTACATGAGTACACTGTCAGGATAGCAGTACACATGGTAGTGGTGTTGGAAGAGTGGTCGTCTTCTCTAGTACATGTCAGGGACCTGCAAAAGTGCTCTTGTCTTGGTACCATATTATGCCCCCACTACTTGCCAGGTACTGACCTCATAAGCGTGCTGAGGGAGTCCTGGCCATGTACCATTCTTGCACTGCCACTACCAGTCTAGCGTGGACACCGTACCATCCGTATTCTAACTCTTCGTGTTCCATGATCACCACGTGGACACCCCTAAGGACGAGGCTGGTGTGTGAGAGGAGGCCACCACGAGGACCATGGCGTGACGGTTGCGTGTGGTATCTTGGGGGCCGCAAGATGCTTGTCTTCTGGTGGTGTCGCGAGGCGCGCGGGCGCTGGGGCACGCGGGGCGCGCTGGGCGCGCAAGGCGCTGGGCGTGCGGGGCGCTTGGGCTCTTTACTAGTGCCCAAGGTGGAGTGGTCAATTTAAGCAGGGTCCTTTGGAGCAGGGTCATTTTGAGCACTAATTTGAGGGTTCAAATGGACTTCAAACATGGTTGCTTTGGACCTTCCAGGGACCTTAGGCATGAGGTGTGGGTTCTTTACCGGTGTTGAATTTTTAGCATCCACAAATACTAATCATCAGAAATTAATACATATTCTTCCCATTATTGGAGGATTAATACCAATTCAATGCTTTGGGTTGCATTGAAAAGAGACCACGACCCAAGCGAGATTTGCGGGGCCCACTGCAGAAAAACACCTACTTTATAAGGAACATTCCCCAGGTATTGTCAAGGCATGTTGTAATTACCTCCATGTCAGACGGCGTAGTGGGAGTGTGAATTGTCGAGTCGTACACTCGACAACACTGTTGACGAATCACCCATAAAGGTTGTTAGACATCTTCTGGCTCTGAAAACCCACATTTGCTGACACGTTGCCCTTTACCATATGTACCAGAATCAGAACCTCAGACCTGTGAGACGATTGGAAGACTAGAGCCTTCGCCTTAATTTTCCGAGTTGGAGATCCTCTATCTCCAAGGACAAACCTCGAAGAGTAATCTACCCAGGCACCCATGGCCCACTATCAGAGGCAAGGTCTCACCTAGGAGGACCCTCGCTCCGACTAGAGGCCTCAGGCAATAACATAACTCAATGATGTTCATGAATGTCCGAGCTAGCCACTAGGGGTTGCCATGTGTCGGAGGTGAAAATACGAACAACATTTGCACCCCAAGTCTCTACTCATCCTGACGCAGTGGAGACTTAACTTAAGGGTGATTTGAAAAAATGGAGGGAAAAAATGTTTGGGCTTCCCTCTAACATCACTCTAAAAAGAAAACCCACGTGTCAATGCCCCACTGCTGGCCCCATCAATCTGTGCATTTGATTAGGGGTCAACTCTGAGATCCCAAACCTCCACTCTGCACCCAAGGCGTCTTTTCCCAAAGAAAACAATGATTGTGATTCGCACCTTTTGAACCCTGACCGTTGGATCACCCTCATGATCTCACTAGGGAAAACCATTCGATGGTCGTGGGGAAGTTTCTTCCCTCATAAGTATTACTGGCTATAAAAGCCCAAGAAAACCACCTTCAGCCTCACACGGTAACCATACAAAAATCAGGAAAAAACTTCTCCTAGAACCTTGTCATCTTTCTCGCCTGCCCCTCATCTTCAATCCTTTTCCCCAGAAGCTGTTGAAGACTGGCGTGAATCCTCATATTTCTGGGTAGACGGTAAGCGATATTTCAAGGATAGTACTCGCCTCACCACCTACCTCCATTTAATCTCGGGTAAGTACCTTCGACCTACCTTTTTTTGTATTTGTGTGTGCTTGAGGTTTTTTCGATATGTGTTTAAGAATACCAATGGTATGAACTTTTAGACTCTGTTTCTAGTTTTCACTAGTCATTTTAGGCTCATTTTGATGTTGGGGATGTTCAAAATGGCCCTCAAGAATCTTTATGTCAACTTTGTGTTTCAGAGCCTGTGACTGGAATCTGGGGAATTCCCAGATTCCAATAGGTTCATCCCCTTAGGCTTGTCCTTAGGCATCGGGGATACCCCGCATTTCCAAAACCTTTCTCTTCTTTTCGAGTAGCATTCCTAGAATCATTCGTGTTTTGGCCATCTTTCCTTCGGTTAGAATACTAACTGCCATGTCTTTTGTCTCAGATGTCCAAGGAACTCCAACAATTACACAAACTCGGGTTTTATCTTTTCGACCAGGAAATCTCCAATATGGCCCGAGCACAAGATGCCTCCAAAGGCAATGCAAGGGCGGAGCCATCTGGGGAGCTAGTCATTCGTCCCGACACCCAAGTGGCAGTGAAGCCCGAAATGCCGGACGATGGGGGCCTAACTGTGGAGGAGGTTAACAAGGCCCCGCTTCCACACCCTACCCAAAAGTACGAGGGTGACGCGTTCGAAGCAGAGGATTACCACACTCTGCTTCGACACCCTAATGCCATCGAGGCGATCATGAGATATTTTTTAGTTGGAGATAAGTGCCTCATCTATCTCTGTCAAGAGTTTGAGAGAGCACATCGTAGCGTCAACGGCCTGGGCGCCTGGAGCCAGGCCCACCTAATGGCAGGGGCTACCCTACCCCTTAAACAGTACTTCGTTAAGTTCCTGAAGTTCGTGGGGATACTCCCTTTCCATCTTTCCCCCAACGGCTATAGAGTGCTCGCTGGGATGTACATTCTGTATTGGAAGCAGAAATGGCTCGGGCCTTTGCCGACTGAGATCCTTTACTTCTACAGCTTTTGCACCACTCCTCGAAAGAAGAGCTCCAAGCGAGACGTGTATTATGCCCTCGCGAAGTATGTGACCTTGTCGTTCGACTATAAGGCTCTCACCATAATGAGAATCATTCTCAAGACTACAAGGACGCCTTCTTCTTAATGGATGGCTTCCCGACTCGTAGCAACCCGACCTTGATTCTTGACTGGTGAGTATCTTCCCGAATGCATTATCCTATACCTTATTAGGACTTTTCTGTATTCGATAGTTAGTCAATTCCTTTTGAATAGGTCCTTTCCACTGAACCTACTATGTCTAGCTCTTTGAGGATTGTCTCCAGGCGATGAAGGCTCTCCCCGACCAAGATTCGGACCTTAGCGTCCTGGTAATAGAAGCAAACGTCATTAGGTCGAGGTCAGCGTAGAACAACAAATCAGCAACCTGGAGCTAACCAAGTACCGCCAGTTCAAAAATTCTCAAGAGTTGGCATCGTGTCACATCAGCTACATGGACGGGTTGGCCAAGAGGGCATTACAGAAATGGCTGGTGGAGGAGAGGCTAGTGAACGTGCGCACTGTGGAGGAGGCCCGAGAGGCACAAGAGGATCAGGAGCTTGAGGAAGAGCTTCAAGCAGGGATGGAAGCTTCCCACCTTGCTCAGGTAAATCACCTTTCACCCTATCTTACACTTCCCGAGTAGGTGATAGGATAAGTCTTGAGCATGTTTGGGCTTCTCTGGCCCTCCTCCATTGTGGTCAAATTTCACATTAGCGCTAGAATAGGGAAGAATTCTAGGATTATATAGATTTAATAAACGTGTATCTCCACCGCCCAAGGAGGCAATCAACTTCTCGGGGCTTCGTACCTCTAGACCGAGTGACGTCTTTCAACTCGAGCTGGTTTTTCCAATATGGTACCAACATTATTAGTGAGGTCGAGAGTAGAATTATACACCCTCATTGTTTGCACTGAGGCTAAACTCATGGTGGGCCTCCGAGTAGCTTATGTTATTGCATTACCTTGTTGTGTAGAATGGATGCTAACTATTTAATTTGTTCCTGCAGCTCACATGGGATTGGTAGACATTACCCGGTCTGCGCTAAGGTTAGGATCAGATGACATATATAGGAGTTAAGGATTAAGATCATCGTGTAAATGATCATCATTTGACGTGTTTGATTAATACTATGAAACAATGAATGAACACGTATTGACAAATCACATCTGGTCGAGTTCTACATACTCTTTTGTATGCAAAGTACCTGCACTAAAGTGTCCTATTACACTAGTAACCCGAATCTAGGTCACATGTATTCATAATACTAGTGGACCGTACTAGCAGTAATTACTCTAAAGATTCCATAACTTTATTTTACTATGAACTATTTAAGTTTATTATCTTAATATTGATCCTCCCATACCAATATGAGATTAAGACCACATAGATAAACGTTGGAATTTTCTGATATTCACTTAATATCATCATATAATATCGGACATAGTCTATATATATAATAATTCAATTCAATTATTTATTTCATTTGAAATATTTGTCAACTATAATTGCTACTATTCCCAACAATCGATGGATGTCCTCCAAGTGCCATTCGGCTCTAGCACGAGGACAAGATTAGATAGACACCTAGGGTATTGGGCTTCTTGGATAAACCCATTGGAGAGGAGCTTGTCCACTTCGCCCTTGATAGCCTTTTTCTGAGTTTGATTAATTGTCTGTTGCTTCTGCTAGATGGGAGCAAAGCTAGGATCAATATTCAAGGCATGGCATATGATATTTGGATCAATACTATTCATGTCGGAATATGACCATGCGAACACATCTTGGTTTTCTCGAAGGAAGCCTACCAATGCCTCTCGGACTTCCATTTTTAAGCTTCCCCCAACTTGTATTTTCCTGTCAGCAGTGGAGGTATCAAGAACTATCTCCTCCAACTCCTCTATTGGTTTGATGGACCTCTCTTCTTGAACCCTTTGATCTAACTCGCCCAACATGGTCTCCTAGACACCTTGTACCTCTAAGGCTTCAGACTTCTCGGAGCCTACCTCTCTTACCATCATCACGAGAGCCTTGAGAGAGACATTGTAACATTGTCTTACCTTTTTCTGGTCGCCACGGATCGAGCCAATTCCTGCATACGTGGGGAACTTCATGCCCAGATGAAGGATAGAGGTGACAGCCCCAAACTCCACCAGTGTAGGTCGTCCCAAGATAGCAATCAATATTTCGTGATCAAGGGTGTAGTACTATTTGTAGTAGCGGTCCTCATATATCGTATTAACAATTGAAAGATGGTCGAAAGAAAACATCTCTATTTGACAAGGCTTCTTCCTATACCTATGAATTTCATTGGACTCAAAAACGATATATTGCAAAAATCTTTTGGTCTTCCAATATCAATAGGTTGATTGTTTCGCTCCTATATCTTCCAAAAGAAAAAAAAAATCTCTGGCGTTGTATGCCGAGAAACAGTCCACCACCACGAAGGTGCAGTATTTGAAGGTTTGGCGAGGTACCTCTCCAAGCATCACAGGGAGCTTTATCTGCCCCATCGGGATGAAGGCCTCTCTTGAGAATCCGTAGAGTGTTGAGGCGCACGGGGACAAATCAATCGAGGTCAACCCTATCTTCTTGAAGCCTAACTTAAACAGGATGTTCACCAAACTCCCATTGTGCACCAAGATTCCTGCCACCATTTTGGTGGATATTTGGCTCTCTATCACCAACAAGTCATGATGTGGGAAATGTAGTCTTCGAGCATTGTCTTCGGAGAATGTTATGACTTGGTCAGTCATTCGTGGCATTTGGGCAGGCAGCTGGGCCAAAGCCATGACCTCATCATCGTGATTCAAAGCCCGCGTGTACCTGTTCTGCAAGCTTCATGAAGTGCCCCCCAAGTGAGGCCCTCCTGAGATGGTTCTTACCCGTCCATTCACCGGAGGAGGCCGTTGGGCCACTGGATGTTGGGGAGTTATAGGAGCTACTGCTGGGACCTGTGGTGCCACTGGTGGGACCACCGGTCTTGCTACGAGAGGTTGTGCTTGACGTACTCCACCCTTACAATATTGATGGAGGTGTCCTAGCTTGATGAGATTCTAAATCTCATCCTTGATTAGGCGGCACTCATTGTGGTGGTGCCCTATGTCGCTGTGGAAACGATAAAATTTGCCAGGGTCCCATCTATCCTTGTCTCTTCAGATGGGCTGCGGCTTCTTATAATGAACGTATTGTGCCGTGGCCACGAAGATATACTCTCGGAAGTCTACCAAGTCAGTGTACTCGGAATACTGCGAGACATAGTTTTCACCTGATGTGACTCCCTACTTGGGTTGTATGGTTCCGCCTCCCATGGGCTTCTAGCCCTTACCTTTCCCTCCGCGCTTACTGTTATTTGGAGCTCGACTAGATTCGGTGGACTGGGAGGGGGCAACAACTCCAGCATTGAATGCAGGCTGAAAATTGCTATATCCAGTGGGCGCTGCTTTGAACCTGACTGGAGCCATACCTAATCCAGGAGTTGGACTCCCCCTGAGCTCTATTGTATGGGAAAAAAGTGGGAATATTGGATCCCTGAAGCCACGGAGCCAGCCGCAACCGAAGTAGGAAAAATGTCGGATGCTCTGATTGCCTTGATATGGGCATCCTCCAAGCTGATGTATTCTTTTGCTCGACGAAGGCATTCATCGAGATGCCAACATCCCCTTTGTTGCAGATCATCTCAAAGCGGGGATCCTGCGCAGATGTCAGCTTGTAATGCCATCAACTCCTGGCCATCATCGACCCTTTTGGTTCTCATTGCTTCCTCCTTGAAGTGTTTGATGTATGCATTGAGGGTCTTGAATGGCCCTTGTTTTATGTTGGCCAAGGCATTGACCTCAAAGCTTACCTTTTGAACTCCTATGAATTGTCTTCGGAAGGTGGGAGATAACTAGTTCCATGATTGAATGTACCCTAGTCGGAGGTTTTTAAACCATTCATCTGGTTGCCCCGTCATGGTGATCGGGAACACATGACAGTTGGCGTCATCGGAGACACGATGCAGCAACATTAACCTGTTGAACTTAGACAGATGATCCTTGGGATCCCAGCCACCATCATAGGGCGGTATGGGCCTCAACAAGGTGAGGGGCACATGGCTCCACCTCCTCATCCTCTGAGTTAGATTCATGGCCTTGTTGCCTGGCCATCCTGAGCATTATCCGCTTCAAACTTTCTAACTCTGCATGGAGTGGGTCATGTTCCTGGTTGACGCTCTGAGCTGGATGAACTCTTCTCTGAGCGTTGAGATTATCCCGGAGATCTGACGGACATCTCCCAATGGGCCCGCCTCCTGCTGCCTTATTGCATCTCTGGGCATTGAGGTTGTCTCGCAAGTCAGCCTATCCTTGAAATGCACTGTTATCCTTGGGGCAAGCCACTTCGATCTCTCCATCGGACTCGATGTTTTCTTTTACCAAGATATTGATGTTGCGTTCTCAGTTTTGTGGGGCATTCTTCAAGCGGATCCTTGGACCATTATTCCTACAGGGCTAGTTAGGTCCCTAGGGGACACCAGCTCTAGGCCTTGCGTAGTCCGTATGTGCGTTCGCTCCACGAGCGCTGACTGCTTGGCGGTGCCCTCGGGCCCCTGGGTCATTACCTTTGCCAACCCTGCTGAGGAACCTGGTGGCCTCTAGGTTCTTGACGAGCCCTCTTCTACTTTGGAGCAGGATTATCATCAATATTTCCCTTACCGCGGTTCTGCAGTGGCATCAGGGTTCCAACTCTTGCTGGGTGCCTGGTGGGCCCCCCAGCTGGTGGATCTTGAGACTTTACAGCGGGGTGCTCAGATGGCACTCCAGCGACACTGACAGGTGGCACTCAAATGGGGTGCACAGGTGGCATGACAGTTGGGTGCCTAGCAGGTACGTTTCCATTTGGGTCTACTCGCAGCCCCTGGGCAGCAAGAGTGGCCTTCATTACAAGTACCATTTCTTGCAGGGCGGCGATGTTACCCTCTTAAGCATCAATTTTTTGTTTCTGGGTGGCCACCGGCTCACGGAGCACCACCACCTCCAACGTCTCTTCTACGTCCATGGGATGAGGGTATTCGTCCTCATAATACCCCTAGTCAACACCATTATCTTCGCCGTTGTACTCCATCATCTCAGGCACGCCCTGAGGTAGCTGTCGACTGGGTTCTCCTCCTTCAACTCCGATAGGACGGAGCGCGTCATCTATAACGTTTCTTCATGTAGTTACCATGGCTGTAAAGTGTTTTAAATTCTTTCTTCAAGCTCTTAATGAAAGCACCAAAATGTTGACTATCTTTTTCGCTATCAACCTTAAGAAGAGAGATAAAAGAAATAAGCAATAAGAACACACAAATTTTTATGTGGTTCAGGTTATAAAAGAACCATAGTCCACGAGTGTCTGGTATTAACAGGATTGGAAGATTATGATGGCAAGCTCTAATGGTGTATTCTCTGGCAGTGTTTATATTGCTTTGAGTACAGGGTGTTCTCTCTCTAAAAAACCCAACCCTTTACAATGTGACTCACAACCCTATTTATAGAAGCTGGGGTCATTAATACTAATCATCATAAATTAATACACATTCTTACCATTATTGGGGGACTTATAACAATTGAATGCTTTGGGTTGTATTGAATAGAGACCACTGCCCAAGCGAGCTTTGCGGAGCCCACTATAGAAAAACACCTACTTTATAGGGAGCATGCCCGAGGTACTGTCAGGGTGTGCTGTAGTTACCTCTATGTCAGACAACATAGTGGGAGTGGGAATTGTCAAGTCGTACACTCGACAACACTATTGACGGATCACCCATAAAGGTTGTCAAATGATCTTCTGGCTCTGAAAACTAGCGTTTGCTGACACATTGCACTTTACCTTAGTTCCGAGAATAAGAACCTTGGACCTATGAGACAATTGGGAGACGAGAGCCTTCACCTTAATTGTCCGAGCTTGAGATCCTCCATATCTGAGGACAAACCTCGGAGAGTGATCTACCTAGGCACCCACGACCCACTGTCAGGGCAAGGTCTCACCTAGGAGGACCCTCGCTCCGACTAGAGGCATCGGGTAGTAACATGCCACGATGATGTTCACGAACGTCTGAGCCAATCACTGGGGGTTACCATGTGTCGGAGGTTAAAATACGGACAACGGTATTAATTATGCTTAATAGTTTGGGTAGTGAAAGTGCAACATTTATCAACTTCGGGTATTTTTACTGCCAGAAAAAGAGTTTGGGTGTTAAAATGCTACATTTTAACAACTTTGGGTACTTTTCAATGAAAAATAAAATTTGGGTATTTAAATGCCACATTCTGTAAATATTAGGTCCGCAAATATCCCTATATAAATATATTTATATTTATATATTTATATTTATATAAAAGAGAGCTTTAAGGAAATGAGGTGGCACCCTATTCTTCTATTTCTTTATTTTGTGGTTTTTCCTAATTTTTATTTAACATTTATTAAATAACATAATTAATTAATAATTAAAAAAATCTTTATAGTCACACATAGTGTATAAACCATTCTAGATATTGTACATTTAGTCTATAAATAAAGTACCCTTGGATTACTTTGATTTGTCCCAACATTAGTATTTTTTTTAATATGGGTGATTGATTTAACCCAGTCTTGCCCAAATACCAAATAGTTATATATTTTTTGAGGTTATCAAATTTAATATATAATTTATATTTTACATATTTAGTTTTTATAGCATATATTTTAATGTCATTTCAATTTGTAAATTCTATATTATATATTGAAAAAAAATGACATTATTTATCTATATTTCTGCATCTATATATAAATATATTTAATTAAGAAAAAATATCTATAAAAAAATAATAGTACCATTATTGAATATATATATAAATAAATATAATAGTAATATTATTCTCATAATAATAGGTGAATTGATACAATAAATTTTTTCCAAACCACTTTGTCTCTATTTTCTTTTTTTTTTCTACTTTTTCTAATTTATGATTATTAATTAATGGACAAATATCTATAAAAGTCTATATCTATAATAATCAATATGATTATTAATATCTATAAAAATAAATATTCCAAACAAGTAATTTCTTACTTTTTTTTAATCCTACTCTTTCTCTATTTTTATCATTTTTTATTTTATTTTTTCTAATTTATGGAAAATATATATATAAAATCTATATCGATATCTATCTACATGATTATTAATATTTATAAAAATAAAATTTTCAAACAGGTAATTTCTTACTTTTTTTAATCCATTCTATCTCTATTTTTTATCATTTTTTAATTTTACTTTTTCTAATTTATGATTGATAATAATACTAATAATAATAATAATAAATATTTATTGGAATTGCATATGCTTTTTATTCAAACGTAAATAGATTTACAAAAATACATCTTAACGTAATATATCATTTAAATTTGAATTATTCATTTAAGCTTTTGTTTTAAACGATATATATAATCTACTTATATAAAAGGAGAGCTCCAAAGAGGTGATGTGATACCTTAAAATATCTCCAAACAACTCTATCTATTTTCTAATTTTTGCTCATTTTTTATTCAAAAATTTCTAATTTATGGTTATTAATTAATATTTTATAATAATTTATCTTTTTTGGTTCAAGAAACTAACTACAAAGACAGATTTTTTTTGGGAATCGTTGGACTCTGATATGTGGAAATAGAAGTAAAATGAACTTCTACACATATAATAATTATTTATTATTTTTAATATGTATCTACAAACTGTGTGAAATAAAATATCAAATGAATCTTTTGTAAGAATTTTATCATGGGTGGAGATTAACACTCCCTATTTGATATTGCATTATAACACGTATTATTGTAAATATTATTTTTGTTGTTGTAGCGCACCAAAAAAATTTATTTTATTAATTTTGTTATTTGTTTTATTTAATTGTTTAGTGTGACGAATAATTTTTTTTATATTGTTTGAATTGTTGTTTTATGTGAATTATGAATTAATTGATTTATTTGGAATAATTGTGTAACATGTTTGTTTTATTATTATTGTTACATTTTGTTAAGTGTGACAAATTATGTGATTAGAATATGTTACTTTATTTTATTTAATAGAGTGTGTGTGCCGAAATTGGTATGTGTGTGTGTGTGAATGTGTTTTAATTTTTTTTTAAAGAAGAATAAAAAAAAAGGGAAAGGGTAGTATGAATCTAGACTTAATGTGAGTCTTGAACATTTTTTCTTTTATTGAGAAAAGAAAAGAAAAGAAATATAAGTTGTCATCTTGTAGGAATAGATGACGAGGCTTATCTTTGATTTGGTTCACATTAGGATAAGGATTAGGTGAGGTGTAAGGAGAGGAAATGATGGGATTTAGCTTAATTTGTGGGATAGGAATTTAGCTTTTCACACTTGAGTCATCTTCTTAAGATTAGGTCACTAGAGGCTACAAACAGGAGAACATAGGAGCCTTGGGAATTTTTTTGTTGGCTGCCGAAATTAGGAGGAGAAGGAGAGAGAGAGAGAGAGAGAGAGAGCTCGTGGGAGAAAGAAAGAAAAGAAAGGAGGAAGAAGAAAAAGGGGATTTTGAGAGCCTAGGGTCTAGAGGTGCCAAAAGATTGATCAATTCTTGTGTCTTTAACCACTATCAAGGAGGTAATGGAGAATCCTAGCCTTTAGCTATTACCATGATGGTTTATTGTAAATCTTGTTTATGGTTTTGGATATATTGGGAATTGTCTATGTTTTATTTCAATGCATTTAGATTATTCCTCATGATTTTTTCTAATTTTATTTGACATTCATTGAAAAATGCTAATGATTCTTGTTGTGGGCCTTGGTAGGTTGTTTTCTTTCATTTGAGCATGTATGTTTCGGCTAGGGTATGCCTTAGTAAGCATGATCTTGTTGTATGCTCTTGTTATAAACCTAATGTATTATTTTCTCACAAGGCACGAAGAGTTGGTGATATAATTTTGTAAATGGTGTTATGGATGTTTCGGTCTTGTGTGTATGAATGAAGATGGTTTCATTAATTTATTTCATGTTAATTGTAATATTAAAATACTTAAAAGAGGTGGAGAAACACGTTAGGGTCCATGTGGATGTGAGTGAGATTTTTGATATTTTATGTTTATGTCATGTGGGTTTTGGTCTATAGGGAAATTATCAATGCATGTTGGTCATTTTTCTTATTTTCTTTGATGTCACCTACACTCATTAGAAACATGCTAGGTTAATTGGTTAATTGATAATTTATCTTAGGTCTTTTATAAATGTTAATTTGATGATACATAAATGTTATAGTATGAGTTTTGAGAAGCACGATGTAAATATGAGTTTCATGATTAATATGCTCGCTGATTGTGTGTATAGTTTGTGAGAAATTTGGTGAAATAATGATTTGCATGCATAAGTGATGAACCAAGTGCTATGATGATTTTATGAAATTAAAAAGAGTATTTTAATTCACATTAAATTGATAATTTTACTGAAATTAATACCTACAGCTTTTTTATATATTTTATGAAGAAAATATAAGTTTTAATTCCACGTTTATGATTTTTAAGTGTTTAATATGTTGCTGGAAGTTTTGGGTAAAAATGATAAATGTCTTTTAAATGAAAGAAATTTTGTGTGTTTGCTGAAATAAATTAATACCCTAAACTATGTATATATTAAAATGATATTTTTAAATGTAACCATGAATTTTCACTTTTTTTTATAAGTATGGTTTTCTTTATTTTAATTAAGAAAATGTTAGGTTAAATTCACTTGTGACTTTTAAACAAATAAATAGTTGTTGAAAGTTTAGATTAATAAATTAAAAATAATTATTTTGTTTAACCTACAAGGGGTTACACTACATAAATTAAGTCTTAATTAATACAAGCAAAAATATATTTTTCCCACACAGCAAATTTTGTTTTCTCACACCAAATCTTGCATTTTTGTTAACTTAAAATAAAATGTTATTTTCTAAAAGAAACATGATATTTACAAGTACTTTTAGATAATTTCAAGTTTTGTTATTTCTCTATACAATTTTAAATTGAATTAATTTTTTTTTTTTGAAAGTGGCTAAATAAATTATTTTTATGAAATAAAAATAACTCCTTAAGAGGTTTAATCAACTTAGGAATTTAAAAGAAATAAATAATGGTGAGGAAATTATGTTGCTAAATCTTTACTTGAAAAAAGTTAGAAATAAGCGTGTAGGAATTATCATTTTTTACGTCACTTTTTAATAACGTTCTCACGTATGCATGTCACATGCAAATGCACTTTTATGTTAAAAAAATATGCCTATTATTCAACCATTTAATTTTTACTTGAAAGCCATGCATGGATAATAGGTAGAATTTGCATTATTCTTTTGTGATTCTATGTGAAAAATGTGCATGTTTGGAAATTATGTGTAAATTGCACCATGTGTGCATGGCCCATGCACACAGGGGGTATATGTGTTGGACACATGAAATCTCAAGTGAAGCTAAAGAATACTATTTGATTATCATTATAGGCTTGTTGTGAAGTTTGTTCCATTTTTGCTTTGCTCGGACCCGAGGTAAAGAAGTTAGATAGAACATTTTATTTATGCTATGAACGGTAAGATTGGTTTGAATGAGGATATATGCTATGTATGACGAAATACCATGTGATATGAAGTATGAAATGCTATTTTAAGATGATGTGATGAATTTGATGAATCATGTATTTACTTTTATGTTTATATGACTGGATTACATGTGTTTTGTATGTTGTATGAAAATCAAATGGTTGTTAGCATGTTGAATGTGACACAATAACGGGGTTACTAAGGATATAAAGACGTAACCCGAGTTAATAAGGTACGACATAACTCATGGCGGATGCGTTGAGGTTATTCAAAGACCAGAGTCTCCTGTTTACCTCGCAGAGGAGAGCTTTCCAGATTTATGCTTTTACTGGTTACCTCAAGATGTGACATGGACAAGAGAGGGTGGCATATCCACAAGGATGTGATGATGATGTTTATGTGGATGATGTTTGAATATCCTGATGATGTATGATGTATAATGATGATGTATGATGATAATGTTTATGTATGATGTATGACGATGACGTTTAATTATGATATATGACGATGTATGGATATGATGTTGTATGAGACTTATGATATGATTATGCTTTTGTTGTGTTTTTTGTTGCATGTTGTTTGTACTTCCTTACTGGGCTTTTAGCTCACCCCTTACTTTCCCCTTTCAGGTAGTAAATAGAGTTTATCTTTGGCATGCGTTGTGATGTGAGGAGTTTCGAAGTCAGAGTGTGTATGGCGTGTGGGTATTCTATGGGCAAATAAATGACCAGCTTAAATGCCAATTTTTAAAGAACGATGTTATGTTTTATTTTGATTCGAAACTTATCAGTGGGACTTCAACTATATTTATTTTTAAACGTTGCATGAGAACTTTTATTTTTATTTTAAACTGTTGGGCCTAACTTGAATGTTTTAGCAAAGCCCCACTAGATTTTCATATGTTAAATGGCTTTCATTAAATAAGTTTATGAGGTTGATTACCTATTACAAAGTACTAGTCTAGGGCGTTTTACAAATGGTATCAAAGACAGGTTGTCCATGTTTCCAAGGACCCTCCCCATACACGCTAAAGACGGGAAAATCTCACCTCACCGCGTCGTAAGTACTTGCTCTAAATGTTATCTATATTCTTTCCTACTTTTAAATTTTGTAGTTTTGTAATTGCTATGTAGAAAGTATATGTCTAGTAATTAGGACTTCTAGAAAGAAACTTCTCGATGAGATCAGTAGGATCTCAAGGGTTCATATAGATGATGTAAACGACGGAGATGAGTGGATATCAATTCCCCGAAAGATGTTTGTTGTGAATGAACATATTTAATGGATGAGATGCATCATAGAAAATCGCAAGTATGACACTATCAATTTTCAAGTAAAGCAAAGAATGGAATACATCAATGATAATATAACTGGACACTATCAAGATCAAATGACACATAAGCTTTGTGACGTGATTGTTAATAAAGACATAAGTTAGGGAGTTTACTCCAAGACATTATCTTGTGAGGTGATGTTGTTAACTAGATAGATACGTATAGTAGCAGAGGAGCACACAAAGTGGACACGCCACAACATTTAGTAGTAAACAATAGCAAAACCTCAATGAAGTAAATGGAGACTAAGGAGGCGGAGGGGTGAGTAAATCCACGATAACATAGTTCAGCATATAGGACAATGACAAGCTACGAACTAACGCAACAATGAGGATAAGTAATGAGTTGCGACATGAAAAAACAAGACAAAGGCTACTAGTACATACTAAGGATTTCCAAGGACAAAAAGATAATTAGTAATCCTAAAGATGGATGCTAGAATTTGGTGGGAAATGGTTAAGAAGACACAAAATTAGACACCATAACCTAGGCTGACTTTGTACAAGTTTTCAGCAAAAAGTACTACAATGCTATAGTACTAGCAACTAGAGTTAATGAGTTTGTGACACTGGCACAAGGTAGTCTTCCAGTCACAGAGTATGCCTAGAAGTTTGACAGACTGGCAAGGTTTGCACCTGAGATAGTCTCAACAAAGATCATGAGTGTTCAAGGATTCATAAGGGGACTGAAGCCTATGATTGCCAGGGATGTCAAAATGACCAGTACAGAGCTAGTTACCTATGCTGAGATTCTGGACAAAGCATTAGACACTGAGTATATGAAGAGTTGTATATGGAAGGACGATGCGGCAAGGAGAGAGGCTAATAAGAGTAAAGCCTTTTCAAGAGAGTAACAAGAGGAGGCCTAATACGCTCAAAATAGTGGCACTAACAAGAGTCCCAAGGTCGTAGCTCCCAATGGAAATCACAGCAACTGTAACAGTTGCAATAATGATTGAAACCGTGAGAATCACTAAAGCAATAAAGTTGAGCACCCCGGCTGTCCTAAATGCTCGAGACAACATATGGGAAAATGTCAAGACAACACCAACAAATGTTACAAGTGCGGTCAGGCAGGACATCTGAGAAAGGATTGCCCACAATGGAAGTGGGACAAAATAGTAACAGCAACCTAGTGCCAGCACGGGTTTTTGCTTTAACCCAGAATGAAGCTGCCAACACTAACACCATAGTCACAGGTCAACTCCTTATTTCTAGTACGATGTGTAGAGTCCTTATTGATTCTAGAGCGACTCACTCTTATATTTCCATCAATATGATTGATAAGTTGGGTGTGCCTTATAAACTGTTTGAGCATAGTTTTAGTACAATGTTACCATTGGGAGACATGGTGTTGTCAACTAGGTGGTTACAGTCAGCACCTATAACGATAGAGGGCAGGGAGTGCTTGGTAGACCTTATAGAACTAAATATACCAGACTATGATGCCATACTTGGCATGGATTGGTTATCCAAATATGGAACGACGGTTGACTGTCGAGAAAAGACCGTGGAGTTCAGATCAGAAGAAGGAGAACTTTGTTCTTTTAAAGGAGAGGTAACGGGTTTTCATACACCCATAATACCAGCACTGGAAGTACAAAATATGATTAAGCATGGTTGTTCGGCCTTTCTGGAAAGTGTGTGGATAAATCCAAGGAAACAGAGTTGAAACCCGAAAATGTGCATATCATCTGTGAGTTTCCGGAAGTGTTTCCAAGGAATTACCAGGTTTACCACTGGACAGAGAAATCAAATTCGTGATCGATCTTGCACCAGAAAAAGCACCAATATCTAAAGCACCCTATCGAATGGCACCTGCGGAGTTGAAGGAACTCAAGAACCAGCTATAGGAATTGTTGGATAAGGGGTTCATAAGACCTAGTCATTCGCCATGGGGGGCACCAGTCCTATTTGTGAAAAGAAGGACGAGAGCATGAGAATGTGCATTGATTATCAAAAACTCAATAAGGTCGCCATTAAAAACAAATGTCCTTTGCCTAGGATGGATGACCTTTTTGATCAACTTCAAGGGGCGGCAGTATTCTCAAAGTTTTATCTGTGATCTGGGTATCATCAGTTGAAAGTAAAGGAGGGAGACATTTCCTAAGACGGATTTCAAAACTTGCTACGAGCAATATGAGTTTCTAGTGATGTCTTTTGGACTCACTAATGCCCTAGCAGTACTCATGGACATGATGAACGAAGTATTTAAGGACTATTTGGACAAGTTTGTGGTAGTGTTTGTAGATAATATACTTATCTACTCAAAGACCAAGGAAGAGCATGAGGAGCAGTTGAGGTTGACCCTAAAAAGACTGCGAGAACATCAGCAATATGCTAAGTTCTCTAAGTGTGAGTTTTGGCTGGAACAAGTTACTTTCCTAGGGCATATAGTGTCCAAGAATGGGATAGCAGTGGATCTGTCAAAGATCGAGGCCATTAGAGACTGGCCCCAGCCAAAGAATGCCTAAGAGGTTCGAAGCTTCTTAGGATTAGCGGGTTATTATCCGAAGTTTGTCGAGGGTTTTTCAAAGATTTTCACACCCTTGAGAAACTTGACCCACAAACATCAGAAATTTGTGTGGACCGAGAAATGTGAAGAAATATTTCAGACCATGAAGGATAAGTTGATATCTACGCCTATCCTTTGTGTTCCCACGGAGGGCAGGAAGTTTGTGGTATATTGTGACGCGTCAAAGAACGACTTAGGGTGTGTGCTGATGCAGGATGGGAAGGTGGTAGCTTATGCTTCCAAACAACTCAAGGACTAAGAGCAACGATATCCCACCCATGATCTTAAGTTGGCAGTAGTGGTGTTCGCACTAAAGATATGGAGACATCACCTATATGGGGATAAGTGTGAAATCTACAATGACCACAAGAGTTTGAAATACTTCTTCACTCAAAAGGAAAAAAAATATGAGACAATGAAGGTTGTTGGAACTAGTGAAAGACTACGATTGTGAAATACTATACAACTCAGGCAAGGCCAATGTGGTTGTAGGTACATTGAGTATGTGGGGACATGGGAATGTCTTAGCACTAAGCACAATAGAGGTGCCTCTCCAGAAGGAGATTATAAATGCTGGCATCGAGTTCGTGACAGGAGGCCTAGTGAACCTTACGTGACAATCCTCCCTACAAGAACAAATTAGAGAACGACAAAAAGTGGATGAAGCCCTAATGAAGCAAGAGACTTTGGAAAGGAAAGTGGTAGCAGTGACTTCATTATGTCCAATGGTGGATTGCTGCGATTCAAAGATACGAATTGTGTGCCTGATAATGTTAAGATTAAAGAAATTATTATGAAAGAAGCGCATACAACACCCTACTCCTTACGCCCAGGGTCGACGAAGATGTACCAAGACCTTAAGGCATTATACTGGTGCCCTGGAATGAAGAGGGATATTGCTGAGTTTGTTGCCAGATGCTTGATGTTGACGGTAAGAACTCGTTAATGATATAAGGTTAGAAAACTCAAATTATGTTGTGAAAGATAGCCAAGAATAAGATGGAAAGAACTTCAAAGAGAAGAAAATACTGAACTACAATGGAGCAAAGATCATATATTCCTTAATTATCTATCCATACAATGAATTTTCCAACCCCTTAACATGAGGGGTTGAAACTTATTTATAGGTGGGCTCTATTGGCCCCGGATACAAGTAGGTCCCAGGGGACAAGGTCGTATGCATGTATAAGGCTAGGATAGTGGCTCAGGACATAGTGGTGTCTACCCTGACAATGCCAATGTAGTGGTGCAGTGTAACGACCCAAATTCACTAATAAGGCTTAAGGGCCTTGATTAGTGTGCCGGGAGGGCATGATGAGAATTATGTGTGATGATTATGATTTTAAGCATGTTATATGATATGTGAATTGTACTGTGTGGGTGCTGTGATACAAATGTGATGCACGTGCCAAGACGGTCCTAGGAAACTATATAATGGTAACTGGTGATTTGGTAACCTGCGTAACTGTTAGTAACTATAGAGAGTAACAGGTTTTATTGGGAAAGTGGTAGAATTGTAAAGTTAGGGAAAGGACAAATAAGCCCTTGAGGTCTAGTTAGTAAGTGATATTAATGGAGGGTTAAAATGGTAATTTGGTAGTAAATAGATGAGTTTGAGCTGAAGGAATAACATTTACGTATAACACTTTGGGAGTTGGTTTATGTTGAATATTGGAGACCTAGAAGTAGAACAAAAGAAAGAAGGAAAAGAGAAGCTGAACTCTAGCTCTTGGAAGGAGAATCAAGGGGGTGATTGAGGTTGTCAACCAAGCTTAGGCCAAGAAAACTCAGAGGTAAGGATTTGGCTATAATATGTTTAAGTTTCAAGTCTGAATTTGTAGAGATGAATATGAATTGAAACAAATTGGTGGCTGGTTTTGTATGAACTCAGAATTGGGAAATCAAGGGGGAAGGAGGTTTAGAGCTGGAGGTTGGACTCACCACTCAAGGTAAGGTTTCTGTGTGATTATTAGGCTTGTTTCTGTTAAGGTATAGGGAGTTTGGAGTGTGGTTTGTGTTTGAGTTCAAGCTGTTCTTAATTTTCTGATTTGAGTTGTTAAGTGTGAAATTCAAGAGTGGATTTTAGGATTGAAGGTGTGAGTGAGCTTGGGAATGATGTTTTTGGGTTGTTGTGAGGTTTATTAAGGGTTTAGAGTTGATTTTGGGACTTAGGATGGAGTTTGGGGTGATTTGGAGTGAGTTAGGCTCGGGAAAAACGCGAAGGAAAACCCAGAAATCTGGGTCTGCGATGGTGTGCCGCGGCACAGCTTTTGCTTGCCGCGGCCTAGGGGTCTCTGGTGTTGGGTGCCGCGGCACAAGGAAAGTGGTGCCGCGGTACAAGGCAAATTTCAGGGTGTTATATTTTGCAATTTTTGGCCTTTGCTCCGGGGGTTCGGGGGATGTCTCCGGGGTGTTGTTCTAAGGTTTTGGGGGTTCCGAGAGTGTGGGTTAGGTACCGGGAAGGTAGTATTGGATTGGTTAATGAAAAAGAATATTATGTTTGTGTTGTGATTAGGACTTTGGAGAGGCTCGGGGTAGAGGACCGTGCTTGTGGCTACGTGGCATCGGGAACCAGTAAATTGAAAGGTAAGAAAGCTGCACCTGAGTATGTGGTTAGGTTGGGACTAAGTGTTCCCTATGTTTGTATGCATTATTATGTGAATATGAATAATCATGTGGACACGATGGGACTAAGAGCTCCCTATATTTGTTTATCATGTCGTGAGATGGTGTTATTACGCCATGGGACATGCGATTACCGGCCTAAGGGTGTCGGAATCATTATTTGCGCACTGGGGCGCGGCTCAGCCACTGGGAGCTGAGGCAGCTTGTTTATCACTGAGCTTGGTTAAGCTGGCCAGAGTCAGTGAGTATTACACTGGGGGCGGCTCTATTGAGCCGAAGACAGTGTGCCAAATAGAGGGTGCGACTAAGGGTGCCAACCCTGAATGTTATTTGATGGGTATGACAATCTATTGGTTATGAACGTGGATATTGTGCAGTGAATATAGTTAATTGATTGTCTGAATGACAACTGTTATTGCTGATTGGATAAATGTATGAAATGTTGAATTCTCGGTTGAGCATTGTGAAATATTTGTTAAGTGTTGCTGATCTTACTATGTTATTATGCTTTCTTGCTGGGCCTTGGCTCACGGGTGCTACGTGGTGCAGGTTAAGGCAAGGGCAGGCTGGACCAAGCCCGAGGTGGAGAGCTCCAAGGTGGAATGTACATAACTAGCTGTTCGATCACCACGATCGAGGGGTGGACCAGGACAGGGACTACCTAACTGCTCGTTTTTGCCTTAGTATGGCCAGTCAGTGTATTTAAACTTTGTAACTTTTGTAAATGGTTTTTAAACTGTCGTTTTTGGGATCCCATGTAAATAAACAATGCTTAGTAATGAAAATATAACTTTTGAGACCAAAACACTTTTAACCCTAGTTATTCCACTGTTTCAGTAACACGATTTTACTTAAATAACTTGATTAGCAAGTCTGGCACCTTATAAACACACAGTGTAACGGTCTTGGCTATCCACGGCGTTACATGCAGGACATCGTACTGTCGACTCTAGTATATGGTCGGGGGAGCTCAGGTAGTGCCTCCACTCTCCGTACAAGTTTGTACTGCCACTACTAGTGAGACGCGGATGATGGGCCAGGCCTCTGTCCTCTTCATGATCATACATCCCATATCAGTACACGTACCTTGTACCCAGTCGTCCTCATCAATTCATGTTTGGTGCATAATGATTATTTGACATAGCCGTTTGTTGTTTCCAAGTGCTCCTCGTACACATATCGAGGAGGTTCCAAACTTTACATGTCATGAGAAACTAAGGCGCGGGGGTGCCTCGCTGGTGGCACCTACTTCTCAAAGGGAACTAGGGCATCTTCAGCGAGGCACGGGGTGTTTGTGGCGAGATGATAACTCTACAAAATAGAGTTATTGTACCATAATTTATATGCTAATTGTTGCTTAGTTCTTGAATTTTTAATTGATTTATTAAGTTTTTAAGTAATTTTAAAAGTATTAGTCTTATCATGATTTTATATATTTTTGTGTGTTTTTATAGATATTTTATTATAATATGTTGTAGTTTAAATTATTTGTAATTAATACAGCTTAGTTAGAAGTAAAATAAAAGTGCAAATTTTGTTGATCTTTATTGATAAATTAAGTCTTAATTAAGTATTTTCAAATCATTAATATGATTTATTTATAATTGAAAATATTTGATTGTGATTTAATTTATTTTTTTATGTTGTAGGAATTATGTTGTATCTTTGTTGTGTTTGAAAAATAAAGAGAAAGAAAGGAGAATGGCATTTGTGAAGATGAAATAGCAAAATTTGGCACAAGGCCATCTCATTTCAGAACCCCACAGATTGGGCCTTTTAGGCCCACATGCCACATGCCTCTAGCCGAAGCAAGCCCAGGCCCAATGCCTTGCATCCAGCTGCCTTCTCTCCTGGCCCGCCAGCACTCCTTCAGCCAATGCCTCCCAACGAAGAAAACGGGCATGCTCCAACTCCTTTACCTAGCTGCTGCCACAATCCGCCAGCCAGCCAAAATCAACCAAAGCCCACACAAGCCAGCTGCCAAGTCCCTTGAGCCCATCACTTGTACCTTTTGTCCCCTATGTCCAAAATGCCAATTTTTTTACCCACTTTTCTACACATTTTCACCACAACATCATCATTACACCTTATAATTTACCTCTACATACCATATTTATTTAATTTAATTAATTTAATCAATTTAATTAATTTAAGTTGATTATTTTAATAATCTCATTTTGGCTATAAATAAGGAATTTCAAGACCATTTTAGGGTGCTTAATTTTTGGTTACCATCTTCTTTTCTCCCATTTTCTCTTTACCATTCTCTCTTCCATTTTGGGTTTTTCAAAAGCATTTTGCAAGTATGCATGTCATTTGTTTTGTAATTTCTACTCTAGTTATGTGCTTCTAATCATTAAGATCATGATGAAGAAACTTGTAACTAGGTAATATTTATGTTGTATGTTGATTTTCCTTGTAATGCAACAAGTTTATGGGTTTTTCTTCTTCATATATGACTTTCATCTTTAATATCTCATATTATGGATTGTTAGATAATATGCACTTTGTTCTTCATTTTGCAAAAACATAATATTCTTTGTGTAAGATGTGTCATTAAATTGTATACATCCATGCTTAGAACAAAAATATTATATTTTGCCTTATAAATAATGTTCATTGATTTATTTGTTATTTCATTAAATTTATTTACACTAAATGCTTTGAAATTATTATTTTGAAAAGTGAAGAAAAATCCTATCTTTTTAGAAGTAATTTGTGCTTAAAATTATAAATCTATTTGGAAAATGATAGTTTGAATTATTTTAACTACCACTAAAACTTGGGAATCAATATACTGATAAATATTATTAAACTTACATTTTGTGGATTCTAGTATCTTAATAATCTTTTCCTTTAACACTTATTTTCACATCATTATTGGTTTATTTTTATTCTCTTAAATAGCTTTATTTTTCAATCTTTTATTTTATGTTCATAACATTAAAACTCATCAATCTTTGGAGCTAGGTTAGAATTTATTACTTTTGATTTAAAATAGTTTTCTTTTTTATTTTAGACAACTCCTTTGGGTTCGATCTCGTGCTTACACGAACACTATATTCCATATATGATTTGTGCGATTGCGAGTATAAATTTTTAAAACATACCCATTTTGGGTCCATCAAGTTTTTGGCGCCGTTGCCGGGGAGTTGCAAGAAAAAAGAAACAAAATTTATCTCAAGGTTAGTGAATTCTTCTACTAGTTATTTTAATTTTTTGCACATAAAAAAAACTAAAAAAATATATAAGTCTATAAAAACTAAAAAAAAAAATAAAAAGAAAATTTGGGACGGTTCTACCACCCATAAAAAAAAACTTACTTATATATATCCATTTTTTAATTTTTTTAGTCGATGGCACTTGTGCCTCCTAATTTTATTATAATTTTGTTGTAATTTTTATTTCTTGTATATCTTTGTTAGTTGATGGCACTTGTGCCTCCTAACCTTTGTTATAATTTTCTTTATTTATCTTGTTGTAATTTTTATTTTATTTAATTTCCGCAAGTTACTAGTTGATGGCAATTTGCCTCCTAGCTAGTTGATGGCAATTTTGCCTCCTAGTCTTTTATCTTATGTTTTAGTTGATGGCACTTGTGCCTCCTAATTTTTACCTTAATTTTGTTATTGTTGATGGCATGCTATGCCTCCTTACTCTTGCCTAAATTTTAGTCTTATTTAATTTTGCCTTATTTTTCTTTACCTTTTATCATATTATTCTATAATTGTGAAAAATACTTGAAAAAAAAAACCTAAATCTTGTCCTTTCACCATAAGCAATTTTTGCTTAAAGGAAATTTGAACAAAATTCTCAATCCGCCTCTACTAATTAGCCTCGGGGAGTTATTAGTAGTGCGAGAGTAAGTGGAATCAAATAGGCCTAGGGACAAGTAAACCATAAGAATTATATTATTGTGCAATCTCTAAAAATTATAAGTATGCTCTGTGGTTGCGGTTTTAACTGATCTTCCACATCAGAAAATTTCTTGTTTGAGATTATCCTCGTTGCCTTGTTTTTGAAAATTTTATGCATCATTGGGAACGTAACTCTAAAAAGCGATTAGTAAAAAGACGTTTATCTTTGTTTGAAATTGAAAGTGTTAGTAAAAATTTGAGCATCATGGAACCTATTGCTAATCCTGTTGATGAAAATGTTGTGCCTGAAAAAACTTTGCTTGAATATTTTGCACCTATTTCATCTAATGCTCCTTCATGCATTATTTTACCTACAACTTCTGCTACTCATTTTGAGCTTAAACCAACAATCATTCAATTGTTGCCATCTTTTTATGGGTTAGATAGAGAGGATCCTTACATGCATGTCAAAGATTTCTTAGAAATTTGCTCAACATTTAAATTTCAAAATTTTTCTGATGAGTCGGTCAAACTAAGATTGTTTCCTTTTTCATTAAAAGACAAATCAAAAGTTTGGTTAAATTCCCTTCCCACGGGGTATATAACTACATGGGATCAACTTTATAATAAATTCTTGCTGACATTTTTTCCTATGTCTAAAACTGATAGTCTAAGGAGAGAAATCTCCAAGTTTTTTCAAAAAGATAATGAAGAGTTTTATGAATGTTGGGAAAGATTTAAAGATTTATTATTAAAATGTCCTCATCATGGTTTTGAAAAATGGAGACTTGTAAAATATTTTTATGATGGTTTGACTCCCTCTAATCGTCAAATGATTCAATCTATCCTAGGTCTAAGTCAACTAATTCACCAAAAAGAGGAGGAAGGTATGAAGTAAAAGAAGAATTAGACTTAAGAACATCATTAGAAAAATTAGCAAGAAAAGTAGAAGCTTTAGCCATAAGCCAAACTATAAACTCTCCAATACAACGAAGAAAAGATGTTTGTTCTATATGTTCTAGTCCGTGCCATAATGCCCAATCATGCCCTTCCTACCAAGAAGCCTTTTCTGAGGAGGCCAATGCACTTCATGCTTATGGGAAACCAAATGACAGCCCATTTTCATCCACCTACAATCCGAATTGGAGAAACCATCTGAACTTTTCATGGAGACAAAACCAACCTCAAATGAATCAAGGGCACCAATACAACACAGAAAACCAAGCTCATGCCCCACAAAATCAACCATATCCGCAACAAAGAAAACCTTCCTTAGAAGATACTTTACAACAATTTATGCAATCCACTCAACAAATCCTACAAAATCAGTCTCAATCAATTACCAAACTCGAGACACAAGTAGGGCAACTCGCCATTGCATTAGCTGATAGAGATAAAGGAACATTCCCTAGTCAACCTATCCCTAATCCAAAAGGTCAATATGAGATAGGAAAGTCTAGTCATAATGGAGAAGTCAAATCAATTTCAACTCTTAGGTCCGGAAAGAACATTTTCAAACTCGATTACATACCCAAGGTTGAAAACAAAAAAGAAAAAGAAAAGAGTCAGCCTTCTAATTCTAATGCCAATGACTTTTCAAACAAGGAAACTCCAATCCATCCTTTCATTCCAAAAGCCCCATTCCCACAAAGATTACTTCAAATTAAAAAAGGCGGCCAATATAATGACATCTTAGAAGTTTTTAAACAAGTTAGTATCAATATCCCTTTCTTAGATGCCATTAAACAAATTCCTGCCTACTCTAAATTTTTAAAGGATCTTTGTACTGTTAAAAGAAACACTAATGTTCCTAAAAAGGTGTTTTTAACTGAACAAGCTAGTTCCATTATTCAATATAAGAGTCTTGTTAAATATAAAGATCCTGGGTGTCCCACAATTTCATGCATTATTAGTGATCATATTATTAACAAAGCTTTACTTGATTTGGGTGCTAGTGTGAATTTATTGCCTTAATCTGTTTATAAGCAACTTAGTCTTGGTGAACTAAAACCTACCTCTATAACTCTTCAATTAGCCGATCGTTCTGTGAAAATTCCTAGAGGCATTATAGAGGATGTTTTGATAAAAGTTGATAAATTTTATTTTCCTGTTGACTTTATTGTTCTTGATACTCAACCTGTGGAAAATGTGCATGCTCAAATTCCTATCATTTTAGGTAGACCATTCTTAGCTACATCTAATGCAATCATAAATTGACGTAATGGTGTTTTAAAATTATCTTTTGGAAATATGACTATTGAATTGAATGTATTTAATGTTGTTAAATCTGTTGAGTGCGAGGAAGTGCGTGAAGTTAACATGATAGATAGTATTTGTGAAGATGATGGAAATGACTTACTTGACTTTTGTGAAAAATACTTTGGTATGAACTTGCATGTTGATGACTCTAATGATGATGTGAATTCTTTGCTAGAGCCTATATCCGTAAATGAAACCAAAGTTGAACCTTTTTCACCCTTAGATCATGTTCAATCAGTTTTCGAGTCTCCAAAGTTAAACCTTAAACCTTTGCCAGAAAATTTAAAATATGCTTTTCTAAGAGAGTTTGAAACCTTACCTGTTATCATAGCATCCGCTTTAGATAAAGAACAAGAAGATAAATTGTTAGATGTCCTTAGAAAGCATAAAGAGGCCATAGGTTGGACCATTGGAGACATTAAAGGAATTAGCCCATACATATGTATGCATAGAATCCATCTAGAAGAGAATGCTAAAACCTCTCGAGAATGTCAAAGAAGGTTAAATCCAAATATGAAAGAAGTAGTTAGAGAAGAGGTCATAAAATTGTTAGACGTAGGTATCATTTACCCTATTTCTAATAGCCAATGGGTTAGTTCAGTTCAAGTTGTGCCTAAGAAGTCTGGGATCACAGTTGTTGAAAATAGGAAAAATGAATTAATCCCTACTAGAATTCAAACGGGGTGGAGAGTGTGCATAGACTATAGAAAGCTGAATAATGTTACAAGAAAAGACCATTTTCCATTACCCTTTATTGATCAAATGCTTGAACGTTTAGCTGGCCATGCATATTATTGCTTTCTTGATGGGTATTTAAGATATAACCAAATCCCCATTGCCCCAAAAGATCAAGAAAAGACTACATTTACATGTCCTTTCGGAACTTTTGCCTATCGTTGTATGCCTTTTGGATTATGCAATGCACCTACGACTTTTCAAAGGTGTATGCTTTCAATTTTTTCTGACATGGTTGAAAGATTTCTTGAAGTATTTATGGATGATTTTTCTGTGTTTGGTTCTTCCTTTGATGAATGTCTGCGCCATCTTTCACTTGTTTTAATTCCTTGCAAAGAGAAAAACCTTGTTCTTAACTGGGAAAAATGTCATTTTATGGTTAAGAAAGGAATTGTTTTAGGTCACGTAATCTCTTCTAAGGGAATAGAAGTTGATAAAGTTAAAGTTGATCTTATTTCAAAACTTCCCCCACCTAAAAATGTGAAAGAAATTAGATCATTCTTAGGCCATGCCGGTTTTTATAGAAGATTTATAAAAGACTTTAGCAAAATTTCTTGGCCTTTATACCATTTACTTGGAAAAGAAAATGCTTTTGTCTTTGATAATAATTGCTATGTTGCCTTTGAAAAATTAAAAAAATTGTTGACTATTGCACCCATTATTCAACCTCCCGATTGAAAAATACCTTTTGAAATAATGTGTGATGCTTCTGATTATGCCATAGGTGTTGTCTTAGGATAAATACTTGAAAAATACCTCATGTAATTTACTATGCTAGCAAAACTTTAAATGACGCTCAATTAAATTATTCCACAACCGAGAAAGAATTGCTTGCTGTTGTTTTTGCATTGGAGAAATTTAGATCTTATTTGTTAGGGTCTAAAATTATTGTCTATTTTGATCATGTTGCATTAAAATATCTCTTGTCGAAAAAAGGTGCTAAGTCTCATTTGATCCGTTGGATTCTGCTTTTACAAGAATTCAACATAGAACTACGTGATAAAAAAGGATGTGAAAATGTTGTTGCTGATCATTTATCTAGACTAGTTGTTTAAACTATACATGACTCCACTCCTATCACTGAAACTTTTCCTGATGAACAATTGATGCATGTTTCTTCCTTGCCTTGGTATGCTGATATTGTTAATTATTTGGTCACTTAAGAAATACCATCTCATTGGTCTAAGCATGATAAATCTAAATTTTATTCTGAGGTGAAATTTTTTATTTGGGATGATCATTACTTGTTTAAATACTGCCCTGATCAAATAATTAGAAGATGCATTGCAAATTATGACCAATCTAAAATCATATCTTTTTGTCACGATCATGCATGTGGAGGACATTTTAGTGGTAAGAAAACAACTGGTAAAGTTTTACAATGTGGTTTTTATTGGCCTACTATCTTTCATGATACATATGTTTATTGTAAAGCTTGTGAACGTTGCCAAAAGTTAGGAAATTTTAACTAAAAGAAACATGATGCCTTTAAATCCTATTCTTATTATTGACATATTTGATGTTTGGGGCATTGATTTTATGGGACAATTTCCTAACTCTTTTGGTAATCTTTATATTCTTGTTGGATTTGATTATGTGTCTAAATGGGTTGAAGCTATTGCATGCCACACTAATGACCACAAAGTTGTTCTTCCGTTTTTAAAAGAAAATATATTTTCCCGTTTTGGTTCACCACGTGCTATGATTAGTGATAACGGTACACACTTTTGTAATAAGCCATTTGAAAATTTGATGAAACAATATGGCCTTACGCATAAAGTCTCAACACCATATCACCCACAAACTAGTGGTCAAGTTGAAGTGTCTAATAGGGAAGTTAAGCACATTTTAGAAAAAACTATGAACTCAACTAGGAAAGATTGGTCCTTAAGACTCACTGATGCATTATGGGCGTATTGTACCGTGTAAAAAACACCCATTGGCATGTCACCCTACAGACTTGTGTATGGGAAGGCGTGCCACTTACCTATTGAGTTAGAACATAGAGCCTTTTGGGCAATTAAGCAGTTAAACTTTTCTTTAGACAAGGCTGGTGAGAAACGAAAGTTTCAACTAAATGAACTAGACAAAATTAGGAATGATGCATATGAATATTCAAAAAAGTATAAGGATCGCATGAAATTTTACCATGACAAAAATATTTTGAGAAAAGATTTTTCTCCAGGTCAGAAAGTCCTTTATACAACTCTCGTTTGCATTTATTCCCGGGAAAGTTACGCTCTAGGTGGTCCGGTCCTTAAATTGTTCGTATTATTTTTCCACATGGAGCTATTGAAATTGAAAATCCTAAAAATGGTGATATATTTAAAGTTAATGAACAAAAATTAAAACTATTTTTAGAGTTAAAAATCGATGAAGTGGATGAGATCCTCCTTGAGGACACTGTTTACCATGCTCTTTGATTCCTATTTTATCTTGATAACTTGTGTTTTATTTGTTTTATGTGTGAGTTAATTTTTGTTTGTTGGATCTTTTATTCTCTCAGTGATGCACTATATCGAGGTACGATCATTCTAAACTCTAAACTCTTGTCAATTTTAATGTATATTTATATTTTGACACATTTAAGACAATGCTTAAATTTTGTTTGGGGGTATCAAATTTATATGGTTATTATCATTAAGGAGAGTTTGATTTATTGTGTTTATGTTTTGCGTTGTATTTATTTTTTATGTTTTGTGTTAACTTTTGTTTTTATTTATGTTTGTTTAAAAAAAAGAATATTTATATATATATATATTTATTTATTTGTTTTGTTGTCTTGTAAAAAAAAAAATTTGTTCTTTTTCATAAAAATTCAGAAAAAAAATATTTGGTGATATTTTTTCATTTTCAATGATAAAAATCTTGATTGAGTTTGAATTTAATTCTCTTTAAAATATGAATAATTTTTAAGCTTTGTTTTTAATTATGGGTCAATTTTGCTTGTAACAAAAATTATATTTTTCATACACAAGAACACTCTTATTTCCTATAAGTTTAAGTGAAAAATAATTTTAATGAAAACCTATTTTTAAAAGGGAAATTGACAATTTAATTAATTACGTAAGCTTAACTTTTATTCATAATAATTTTTAGAATTAATTTCATTGTGCAATTTTTGAGAAAATCTTTTTTATATCACCAATAAAAAAATGTGTGTTTTTAATTTTCTTTTGCTTGAGGACTAGCAAACCTTTAAGTTTGGGGGAGTGATAGCTCTACAAAATAAAGTTATTGTAACATAATTTATATGCTAATTGTTGCTTAGTTCTTAAATTTTTAATTGATTTATTAAGTTTTTAAGTAATTTTAAAATTATTAGTCTTATCATAATTTTATATATTTTTGTGTGTTTTTATAGATATTTTATTATAATATGTTGTAGTTTAAATTATTTGTAATTAATATAGTTTAGTTAGAAGTAAAATAAAAGTGCAAATTTTGTTGATCTTTATTGATAAATTAAGTCTTAATTAAGTATTTTCACATCATTAATATGATTTATTTATAATTGAAAATATTTGATTGTGATTTAATTTATTTCTTTATGTTGTAGGAATTATGTTGTATCTTTGTTGTGTTTGAAAAATAAAGAGAAAGAAAGGAGAATGGCATTTGTGAAGAGGAAATAGCAAAATTTGGCACAAGGCCATCTCATTTCAGCACCCCACGGATTGGGCCTTTTAGGCCCACATGCCTCTAGCCGAAGCAGGCCCAGGCCCAATGCCTTGCATCTAGCTGCTTTCTCTCCTGGCCCACCAGCACTCCTTCAGCCAATGCCTCCCAATGAAGAAAACGGGCATGCTCCAACTCCTTCACCCAGCTGCTACCACAATCCGCCTGCCAGCCAAAATCAACCAAAGCCCACACAAGCCAGCTGCCAAGTCCCTTGAGCCCATCACTTGTACCTTTTGTCCCCTATGTCCAAAATGCCATTTTTTTTACCCATTTTTCTACATATTTTCACCACAACATCATCATTACACCCTATAATTTACCTCTACATACCATATTTATTTTATTTAATTAATTTAATCAATTTAATTAATTTAAGTTGATTATTTTAATAAACTCATTTTGGCTATAAATATGGACTTTCAAGACCATTTTAGGGTGCTTAATTTTTGGTTACCATATTCTTTTCTCCCATTTTCTCTCTACCATTCTCTCTTCCATTTTGGGTTTTTCAAGAGCATTTTGCAAGTATGTATGTAATTTATTTTGTAATTTCTACTCTAGTTATTTGCTTCTATTCTTTTCCATAAGATTATTAAGATCATGATGAAGCAACATGTAACTAGGTAATATTTATGTTGTATGTTGATTTCCCTTGTAATGCAACAAGTTTATGGATTTTTCTTCTTCATATATGTCTTTCATCCTTAATATCTCATATTTTGGATTGTTAGATAATGCACTTTGTTCTGCATTTTGCAAAAACATAATATTCTTTGTGTAAGATGTGTCATTAAATTGTACACATCCATGCTTAGAACAAAAATATTATGTTTTTCCTTATAAATAATGTTCATTGATGTATTTGTTATTTCATTAGATTGATTTACACTAAATGCTTTGAAATTATAATTTTGAAAAGTGAAGAAAAATCCTATCTTTTTAGAAGTAATTTGTGCTTAAAATTATAAATCTATTTGGAAAATGATAGTTTGAATTATTTTAACTACCACTAAAACTTGGGATTCAATATACTAATAAATATTAGTAAACTTACATTTTGTAGTTTCTAGTATCTTAATAATCTTTTCTTTTAACACTTATTTTCAAATCATTATTGGTTTATTTTTATTCTCTTAAATAGCTTTATTCTTCAATCTTTTATTTTATGTTCATAACATTAAAACTCATCAATCTTTGGAGCTGGGTTAGAATTTATTACTTTTGATTTAAAATAGGTTTCTTTTTTATTTTAGACAATTCCTTTGGGTTCGATCTCATGCTTACACGAACACTATATTCCATATATGATTCGTGCACTTGCAAGTATACATTTTTAAAACATACCCGTTTTGGTTCCATCACGAGACAAGGTGTACACGGGAGGCCTAGTGAAGGTCTCGCATAACATGATGATGGGGATCCTTTGAGGGTCTGACATAGCAAGACGACCCTTGGAGACCCTCGTTTGGATGCAACGATCTATGTAGGTGGGACACGAGAGACCATGCGAGGCTACACCCTCGCATAGCGGGGCTGGCCTAGGTGTGGACGCATGCTCCTATGGGCGCAGGACACGTGAGATGTAGCAAGGCTGGCCTAGGTGCGGACGCATGCGCCTATGGGCGAGGGACACAAGAGAAGTAGCGAGGTTTCACCCTCGCATAGCGAGGGTGCTTCGCATAGCGAGGCTGTCCTATCGTGATCACACGGAGGCTAGGCACAATGTTTCGTGTAGACGCGGCTCGCGGGAGGCTAGCCTTGAACCGTGTACAGCGAGGGTGGTGCCTCGGGGTACCCGTGTTTGGGTGCTTGGGTGCGTGTGGGAGCCTCGCTTATCTCTTTACTGAATACCGGTGCATGTGCACTTATTTGGCTCATTCACCTCATTTCAGCATCCCAATGCCACTGGGGGTTGGCAATTTTATTGCCAGATGCCTCACAGATGTAACTACCCCCAGCCCATTTAGGGATGGTCTCCCGAGTAGTACATTGTAGGCTGAAGGGGTGTCAACTATGATAAACTCCATTATCTTGGTCATTGAGACTAGATAGTCTCCCAAGGTTACTAGGAGCTCGATAGATCTCGTACTGGCTATTCCCTCTCCTAAAAATTTGTACAATGTTATCGCACAAGCCTTTAGGTCTCGAACGGAGAGTCCCATTTTTTCTAGAGTGGCCTTATAAAGGATGTTGACTGAGCTCCAGTTATCAACCAGGACTCGGTGCACCCTCTTATTGGCAAGATGGAAGCTAATTACCAAAGGGTCATTATGAAGGAATTGGATGTGCAAGGCATCTTCTTGGGTGAATGTAATGGGTTGGACTCAACCCTCTTTTGTTTCGGAGCTCAGGGTTCAAGTTCATAGGGAGATCCATCCCCCATTTTGAGTTCATTAACATACCTCTTTTGGGCATTTCTACCCGACCCAGCGATATGCGGTCCCCCCGCGATAGTTATTACATCTTCTCCATTGATTAGGGGAGGTCGATTATCCTTCCTTGCATGTGGGGTCGCAGTTTGTTGGGAAGGTTGTGTAGGAGTTGCCTTTTGTCCAAGCAAAGCTTAGGCCGAATTTCTATTTCGAACATACTATCTGAAGTATCCTCTCGAGATCTGACCTTCAATCTTGTCCTTTAACTGTCTGCATTAATAAGTGGTATGACCTATGTCCCTGTGAAATCTGCAAAACTTTTTGACATCCCTCTTGGACTTCTGGTTTCGCATCGGATCATGTCATCTGAAAGGGACCTAATTTTCATTTGCGAAAAATATGTTCTCCTGAGTATGTGTGAGCTCGGTATAAACTATGTAAATGGAGAAGTATTTCTCTCCTTTTTTCTTCGTACCCTCGTTAGCCTTCGAGTTATTCCCTTCATTCTTCTTTCTCTTGGAAGGGTTATCTCTTGAGGTTCTCAACATGGATGACGTAACCAAGGTGGTGGCTGAGTTAACGTTTGTCGTTGCAGTTATTACGCGCTAAGAAGTCAGCTTGAGTGCCAACCTCGCCTATTCTACATTGACAAACCTCTAAGCTCGAGTATTGAACTCGGTTATTGTCCTTACGGGTTTTCTTTGCATGTCATCCCAAAGGGGAATCCCTGGCAATACTCCAACTCATACCGCCATGAGATAAACATTGTCATCGACATTTCGAGCTCGTGCCACTTCTATGTTGAATCTTGTCAGGTAACTTTTCAATGACTCACCTGGATGTTGCCTAACATTAGTCAATACTGATGCCTCGGGTTTGATACTCTTCATGACCTAAAACTGCTTCTTGAATTCCTGAGACAGTTGTTCCCATGACGAGATCGAGTGTCTTCGGAACTTGTCAAACCAATTTTTCGCTGTAACTATTAGTGTGGTTAGGAATATCATACATCTTAGCTCGTATTCGACGTTGCTGGCTCACATTACCTTATTGAACGTACTCATGTGGTTGCGTGGGTCAGAAGTCCCATCGTAGGATGCCACATTTGGTATTTTAAAGCCATGAGGAAAAAGGGTATTTGAGATTTGGGGTGAAAAAGGATTGAGCTCCTCATAAGAATCGTAAGCGTTGTCCTTATTTTTTCCTTCTTGAAGGAGCCTAAATGCCTCTTAAAGTTGGTTGATCCTCTCTTGGACTGAATCCACCAAAGGGGGAGCTTGCACCAGTGGTAGTTGGTTATTGTTCGTAAGAACTCCAGCATGGTTATATTGATTCCCATATATTGGCTATAAAGGCTTTCTCCGGTTATTTTAGTGTGTCCGTAATTTCGGGTTTGGCAGACTAGATTTCCCTTTGTTCTGATTTCGATGATCTCAAAGATTAGGATAATCGTTCTCGTAATTCTTGTTATTTATGGGTTCGGCATTATACACACTCACCGACCTGCTATAGTCTTGACTTCCACTAAGGAAGCTGACATTCCTCTATAGTTGTTGTTGTTGTGTGGCTCTCGCGGGACCTCGCCTTCACCACTGTGCTCAAGTCGAGCCCTATGGCTTCAGTCTTGACTCCCACTCCGAGCACTCCATGAGGGCCTCAGAGGTGCCTGATCTAGTGCCTAGTTCCCACTGGGAACTGATTGGGGTACCTCTCGCGCTGGAGAGGTATGTCTTATTGGAGAGGGTGGATGCCTTATTGGCGAGGGCAATGGCCTCTTGTTATTTGGTCTAGAAGGTTTAGAGTTAACTCGAGAAAGCTCTGGGTTGTTCCTGACAGGTTTTCGTCTATCATTCCAAGCTATCGAACGAGCTCAGTTATTCCCAGTTCCTACAATCACACTTCCCATAGGAATGTTCCTAACAGCGTTCCGAGCATTCTCTCCAGTTCAACCGTTGCCGGTATTTGTCATGGGTCTCGGTTGAGCTTGTTGGACCCCCTTTGCTCAAAATTCTTGGTAGTCGTACTCCCTCAGGGTTGTCTTCTGGCCCTCTAAGGTGGTACCTGTACTTCAGTGGCTTGTCTCACAAACTCCTCTTTTATCCGTGTAGCCTCGACCATCTGTTCATGTTGGGGGAGAGTGAGATAATACCACGACAAAAAATAGAATCTACACAAAATTTGGATTGATAGAGACTTAAAAAATATTGAGAAAGAACATGCAAACCCAAATAGAACAATGGTGTTCTTCAAGTTTTGATGAAGCTTGAAACCCTAGGCAAATCACCATTTTGAACAATCCTTAGAGCAAACCCTTGAGCAAACCAAACACAAACCATGGCTTATACACGTTGAGAAACACTGTCTTAATACTCTATTTCCCAGCCACCATTGATGCTTGAGGCCTTCTCTTGAGGAAATGAGGATTGAGATTAAACAAGCATTCAACTCTCTAAGTCAAGCACATTCTTGGAGAGTTCTTGGAGAAAACTAGAGATTCTTGGAGCTATAGAGAGAATGAGGGTAGAGATAAATTAAAGAGAGTGATCGGGTCTCCCAAATCACTATTTTTGACCCATATATAGAGTATGCACCGCCATTAGGTCTAACCAATAGGATTAGACTTGCAAAACACGTTATTTTGAGCATTTACGTAAATCCACGTAATACAACAAGCGAAAACCCTAGCTTCCAAGCGATGTGTCGCCTCCTGGGTGGTGACATATCGCCATCCCCTCTGAGTTTGGACACTTCCAAATGTCCAAAACATCTTTTTGGGAACCCTTAGATACTTTTTGGGAACCCTTAGATACTTTGGTGTATCACTTTGGACCAAAATTTGCATTTTCTAAGTGCCTACAATTTGAAACTCAAATTCACATCTTCACTATGTGAACTCTACTAAGTGTTTATACCTTGCTTGTATTTTAACACTTTATCATTTATATTTAACCAATCATAACAATCTCCTGCTTGGTTAAATACAAGACACATTCTCTAGCTTAAACAATTTTGGTGTGTAATGCCCTACTTCCTTAGAGTCGTTACTAAGTTAGTTAAAAATGTGCCATTAGCTCACTAATCGAGGTTTTAGGTTAAAAGTGTGACTAAACTGTAACAAAACTCATTTAAAGGCATTAAGTATAAAACATTTTGTTATTCATTGAAATCTTAGAAATTTTTACAGTTGGGATCCCAAAATACTGTTTAGAAAATACATTATAGATCAAAATTTACATATGGTCGACTTAGGCAACAAAACAACTATTACAGTACATTTTCCCAAAAATAACCCTAGCTGTGGCAGTCAAGCAGGCCGAACATGTACCCGTCGCTCGACACTCTTCGTACTCATGGTTGGTCGACCTTTCCTTTGCCCTTACCTACACCATAGAGCACCCGTGAGCCAAAGCCCAGCAAGAAAACCAAACACAAAACATATAACATATGCATAACAATCCACATTATATAACAAAACATCCAGCAGGCTAAACACATAATGGCCAATGTCGTCCTAGGCACTTTACCAGGCCTTGGGTTCGTGGTCTTCATCGAGAGGGTGGCTCCATCTCCTTAGGACGGTCTCGCCCTAACGGCCTACACTCAGCATGCTCAACGCTGATCCCGGCCCCTTGCCATACTCGGCTTCCTACCGTTCTTGGCCTACGCCATTCTTGGCCTTCGCTGTGAGCGGCCTTTGCCGTTCACCCAAAAATATGCAACACATAGCATAACACAATAGATATTTAAACACATACTGAATATAATTGGGACACGCCGGCAATACAATATTTAGGGCTACGCCCTGCAATACAAACAATAGGGCTACGCCCCGTAATAGAAACAATAGGGCCACGCCCTGCTTTATGGGTACAACAATTTTCCTACCTGTGTCCAGAGATATCTGAGCACCGTGATCACAAGCACAGTCACCTAACCCGAGCCTCGTTTAAAACCTAGTCAGAACGTATTCATAATAACCATCCATCAAGTTCTAAACCAATAAATAACTTCGAAATATAAATCTAGCCTTCGGGACCTTGGATTCTACCAATCCCGGTAATAAAATCCTTCTCGGGCCTTAACATTTGAGTTCCCAAGCTAAAAACCTTCAGATAGCCATTATTTTGCATTTGAGCCACGACCCAGCCCCTTAAGGGCTGCGGCCCTCTCAAGTTAGAGGCAAAATGTCTGTTTGCTAAGGGACACAGGCCGCGGTGCGCTATACCTTGCGCCGTGGCACGCCTAAGCAAACAGGGGCTTTCCAGCCTCTTCGACACACACGGGCCGCGACGCCTGAAGAACGGTGTCGTGGCCCGAGCCCCCAAACCCAGAAATGCTAGCTATTTTCTGCATTTGTCCTCGAGCCTAAACCCCAATTTCATATCCCAAACACCAATTCAACCCAAAATCAAGCCTATACTTCCCTTTCATATAACCTAAAAATCACAACAAAACCACACACAACCCCACACACTCATCAACACCCAAAATCAAACTGAGAATTGAACTCTCATGCAAACCTCTAATCCTAGTAGAATTCAACATGACGATTAAGTTTAAGAGCTTACCTCTGTACAAGATTTGACCCTGAGCTAACTTCAATTGCCTTAAACTTCAGTTTTCCTAAAGCTTCAGCCTTAAATCCTCAAGTTCAACCACTTGGATTCCCAAGGCTTTCTTAAGTCTCCAAAAGATAGATATAAAACTGATGGAGAGAAAGAGTTGAGAGTTTCTACTTTTCCTTCACTTAATTCTAGTGGTTTCTCAAGCCATCTAAGTGTATATCCAACTTTAGTCAAAAGTCTAAAATGCCCTTAAGCTTATCCTAATCCTCAAGTGCTACCAAGGGAAATTTCGTCAACTTCCTAGTCCCGCTAGTTCCTCGAGTGTTCCTATAAATCTCTGTTTAATCCTGACATGTCCAAATCATTGCTAAATTACTACCCACTACTCGATAAAATCCCGAACACATATTACGTTCCCAAAATACCCCTCGGCTCCTCCCGAGCCAGATATTCGACCCCATTGTGACTATCTACCTAAATTGCTCCCTAGGACCATCTCAAATCGTGCATCAAAATTTTATCACCACTCACTCATTGTATCAATCATAATATACACAAATATTGCATTTATGCCCTCAGCAGGCTAAAATTACAAATATGCCCCTAATAGCCAAATGGGGCCGACATGCATATTTAATTCACCTAACACGTGCATTTCTAATCACATAATCATCAAATTCATATATTAACGTAATTAAATCAATTACTGCCCTCTCGACAATCAAGGCCCTAAACCTTATTAGAAAATTTGGGATGCTACATGGTGTATAAAATAAAGTCTCTTTCGGTTTGAACTTTATCTTAGTGAAAATACCACAAAGTATTATTGAAATCATTAGTAGCTTAGAGCTTGAACCAAGTATTCTATGATAACACCGGTGATACCTCACACACCTCCATCACTTCTTTAGTTTTCCCAGTTTCTAGCTTAGCACTATCATGGCCATGTGCTCATCTCTTCATGGACTTTCGAAGGAGAAACTCCAACTCCCATGAGAGGCGGCACCACCTCTAACTCCACATAGGTGAAGTTCTTACAACATCTTTACTAGCTTTTATAGATGCTTGTTACACTCAACCGAACTTCATTAAAAGCTCTAGGCTTAACCCTAACTCGGTAGCAACCAACACTAACCATCTCGATTGGAACTCATCATAAATTTTAGTGTTGAAACTATTCACTTATCGATGGCGTGTTCTTATCCATTGAACTCTTTCCCTTGATTTGTACAAGTCGAGAGTTGGGTTTCCATCATTGTTGAATCTATTCTTCTAGGAGTTTCAATCCCATTCCTTTTGAAGTAGAACTTACTAACCTTCTCACAAGAGGTTTTGTAAATGGATCAGCTAAGTTCTCACTTGTTTTAACATATGAGATCGATATGATTCCACCTTGAATCAATTGTCTCACATATTCATGTCTTAGAATAATCTGTCTAGACTTTCCATTATACACACTACTCTATGCTCTAGCAAGTGCGGATTGGCTATCACAATGTATTGAAATTGTTGATACCATATCTGACGTTAAAGAAATATCAATCATGAGATTCCTAAGCCACTCGGCCTCTTTACTGGTTGCCGCTAAAGCTATGAACTCTGCTTTCATGGTTGAGTGTGATATACATGTTTGCTTCTTGGAGCCCCATGAGATTGCACCTCCTCCAAGAGTGAAACCCAACAGGTGGTGGAGAGATTATCTCGAATTTTCGATATCCAATTAGCATCGGAATATCCTTCAAATATCTTTGGAAAGTTTGTATGGTGAAGACTATACTCCTTGGTACCCTTAAGATAACCAAGTATTTTCTTAGTAGCTTTCCAATGCTTGATACTGTTGACGCGGTTCTTCGACAACAGGTAATTAACAAAAGAAGAGGAAGGGATTACTGCTTATATTGATCCGAAATAGATGAATGATCTTTTCTATGGAATGGTGACACAAATACATTTTTAGGTGGTTCAAGGGTTAAAATCCTTCTACTCCACCAGCCAATATTATTGCTATATGCTTGGTATTCTTTTACATGGTAATTCTTACACAATAGCATCCAACCCCTTGTAACTCCCAAGGTCTCCATATTTATAGGAGAAGACACCTGGGAGTTGGTAAGAAGGTCATCCCGTGACCTTCTTACCTATCATGTCAACTCTATGACATTCATGATTAATTCCTAAAACTTGACACATGAAGTGTGGTCTAATAGAATAGGTAAGGGGGATAATGGGTCGCACGGCCCAACCCGATCGTGGGTGCCAGAATGCGCACGTTCATTCTGCGTGTTCGAGAAGTCAGGGATATATCAGACACATGATGTCTGATATATGAACGTTTACCTTGCGTGGTTGACTTTATAAGGGGTAACAACCTCCAATTTTAGCTCGTACCACGAGCTGAATGCTTCCCTCAACCTGTGGCTTTCAAAGTCCAAACTCAGTCTAATCTTGGGTTACCTCGAGCTGAGGAGGTAGGATATTTCGAGTGGCAGCTCCGGTCTTGGGGATGTCCACGTGGTAGACATGATTAGGCCGAATCTCAGCTTGCTAACAGCCCGTGGGAAAACCAGGGCGTACATTTGCCCCCCAAGCCCCTTCTCATGGTACACGAAGTCGCATAGGGCCACAGTAGGGGCTTTTAGGCTTCCCCATGAACTCTTCATATTCCACATTCTCCGCAGGTACCGAACACATGGAACATCGTGGTTGGTGACGGTACATCTGCCGAGAACCGCATTTAATGGCCTAGCCTATACTCAGCCATCGTTTCGTCTTTCGAGTGGAGAGCCTTGGATCCTACATCAGGGCAATCCAATGGTCCTCCTCACGTGGCCCTTCACGTATATAAAAAGGGGTGGCCACCTTACGCATGGGCCACCCGTTCATTTGAAATTTTTCAGAAATTTTCATCTTCTTCTCTCTTCATTTTCAAAAGAAAAAACCCTCTTCTTTTCGGCTGCCATTCCCAGCACTCAAGAAGTGCAGGTGTAAGGGCTCCTTCGAAGCTTTGGAATCAGCCACTCCTACGAAGCCCCGACCCAGGCAATCCCTTCATCCTCTTCTCAACCAGAACACTCAGTAAGTCTCCTGACCGTGCATGTTTTGAAATTATTTTTCACTGTAGCTTAGGTAAATATTTACTGTAGCCACATGCAGGGTTTTGTTGGTTTTTTGTGGGCATGAAGGGTAAAAGCCTTTTAGGTTAGGGTATCGTTTGCAGTAGAAAACCATTTAGGAGCCTTGGTACGTTTTCATGGGAAACTTTCTGGGTAGGATTTTAGGTTTGCTTGTTTAAAATACCCAGTATTTTGGGTGCAAAACCGGGTAGCTTAGGGGACACGCCTCACAGGCGGTTTTGCCTCTCTTGCCTACCGAAACTTTCCTTCCAAGGCAAATTCTATCCTGACCCTCCTGAAACACGAATTCCGAGTAATCGGGGATCTGTTGGGAGCACAGGCGTATGTTCATAGAACCGCGTGGTCTCACTGTCCACGGGCTGGGCTTATCTCAGCTCGTGCCAAGGAAACACATTCATATTTTTCTCCATTTTTAGGTCGCCTTCTTCTAAAATTTCTTCTTTTTGTTCACTAGGCGACCAGATGGGACCCAAGAAGAATGCTCCCAAGAAGTCCGTAGGTAGCTCGTCATCCCAACAAAACAAGGGAAAGGAGGTGATGGTTGAATCGTTGATTCCCAACTTCGGGCCAGCAGTGGAACGGGAGCTCGAGGTGGCCCCCGACGCATTCTTTGAGGTGGAGAGGATCGTCTCAAAGATCACTGACCAAGCGAGGGTAAACAAAATATTCCTCTCCCACAATATCGAGCTGGGGAAGGGAACCGTGGTTGCCCGACCTCCCTTAGAAGGCTAGCAGAGCTGCGCGCCGCTTGATGAGGTGTTCTCGGCCTGGAGCGACGAACATTTCAAGGAGGGGGCCTTCCTCCCGTTGGACCAGTACTTCGCCGATTTCCTCAACTACGTGAGGTTGGCCCCATTCCAGCTCCCCCCCAACTCTTACTGTTTGTTGGCGGGGTTAAGATACTTGTTCTTGAAACAGGAGTGGGAGGTCCCCACTCCTGCGGACATCCTGTATTTCTTCTGTCTCGAGGCTAGCCCGGAGCAGCAGGGGCGAGGTGACGGGTTCTATTTCTTAACCCGGTTCCCCAACACGGCTGCGGTCATCGAGCTGCCCAGCCACCCCAACGACTTCAAAGATCAATTCTTTATGTTGATGGGGTTCCGAAACTGCAAGCTGCACTACTTCAACCGTCCTCGTAAGTGCCTTTCAACCTTAGCTCATAAGTTAAGTATCGGTTAGCTCCCCCTATATCCATTTCTGACTTAGAATAATTCTTCAGCTATCTTTGCGAGGACAGAGAAGTCTGTGATCCTCGGGAGCCAGTACGAGACACTGGCGGGCTTGCCCCCCAGTGAAAAGGACTATCGCCAGCTCGTGATAGATGAGACGATGCTGGCCTGTTAGCTGATCTCCCCAGGCCAGACTCTGAACCTGAGGAGGCCCCGGGTGCTTCCCCCAGCCCGCGATTCGAGGCCTATCATCGTGGAGGAGGTCGCGGGGGATGAAGATGAGGAGGACGAGGTGTCCCTCGTGAGGACGAGGAAACGGGCGTTGGAGGTCGCCCAAAGAACGGACAAGGAGAGGATCCGGTCCGGAGCAGCTGCAGGTCCCTCCGGCTAACGTAACCCTTATACGTTTAGGAACTTAGATAGGGCCACTGCACACCCCTGGCTAGCTAGGTTCAATCCCAAACAGATCGTCGAACGCCATCGAAGTGACCCAGACTTAGATGAAACCCTGCTCCACTGCGTCGACCAGCTCGTGCTGGACTACGAAAGTAGCCGCCCTAGGGGGACCATCGTTGTAGACAACACCCTAGCTTTTAGGTCGGTCCTATTCGAGGAGTATGGGACTAACCTTCGGTCATGGCCATCACTCCGGGAGGGTACCATAGCTCCAGGTCATAGGCAATACGTAGAAGAGTCTAGTCCTGAGATAGCCTCGGACCCAGAACCTGCGCCAGCTCGAGAAATAATTGCCTTAGATTCCCCTGCGGAAGCTCCGGGGCCGATGGTCGTTATCATAGATTCTTCGTCTAGCTTGGGGGGTAGGATTCCCTTTAGTATATATACATACTTGAATTTTTCTTTTTTTCTTCTTTTGTTTTTGCATGACTGCTAACTTGTGTACTAACCATGTCTTTGTTTTGCCAGAGGAGATGTCTCAGCCCGGGGGAAAAAATCTGCGGTCTGTGTTCACCGAGGGGAACTCCTCAGCCGAGGCCTCTGGGCCCAAAATGAAGAAGCTCCGGATGGTGAAGAAAGCCACTGGGACCCCGACCAAGTCTCCTACGAAGGAGAAAGAGCAGCCCCCAGCCGCCCAGGTCGAGGAAACTGCACCTCCTACTGCAAGGGGGAGCATGCCCCCACCCCCTCCGTGAGCTCCAGCCTTCGTCCAGGATACAGGGGTGGAGCCTGGGGCTTCGGCGATTGTGCCTCCCGAGGTACGCATCCCGGTAGACCCCCAGGACTTGGAGAAGATTCTAGACGTCTTTCAGGGGACGGTGTATGAGACGGCGAACTACGCCGTCAGCCACTTCTACCACTTCAACGAGAGGGATCTCAGGGCCATCGAAACAAAGAGCCCGGTGGGCGTGCTGGAATCTTCATTGGGCATGGCCCTAACGGTAATCTGACCTTATCCTTTTGTGATCTTTGATTAGCATGCCTTGCCTTGTTTTTCCTTTCTCCCTTCTCTTTTTCTTAAGGCAGTTGCCTCTCCGTTTTTGCAGAGCGCCTTGGCCCTTCACAGGAGCATAGCCCGGACCAAGGCCCAACTCGAGGATATGAGGGGCGAGCACCAGGCGGTTATGGCCACCCACCAGACTTCTTTGCAGGAGGCTAAGGATGCCCTGGCGGTCGCGCAGGCCGAGCTGGAAGAAGCCCGTCCCAAGCTTCAAGAGGTCGAGGCAACCAAAGTCGCCCTCGCCGCTGCTCGGGCAGAGCTAGACACTGCGAAGGCTGGGGCCGAGGAGGCCAAGGCCGCCCTGGAAGCCGAGAAGGCAGCCTCCAGCACCGCCATGGAGGACATGCTCTACCATTGCTGGATCTACAACTCTGAAGGTGACTTCTCCTTCTTGGGAGTGGACGTCTGGGAACCCTTGCTGGAGGGTTTTAAAGCTCGCCTCGCGAAAGAAGCACCTTTTGAGACTGAGGATGTCTCCGGCACAGCTGAGGAGGGCGAGACGGCGACCTCCACGGGGCAGCCTGGCAGAGCTTAGGGCGTTAACATTTTGCTCCCACTCTTTTATTATTCTTATTATTATATTTTTTTTGTAACTTTTGCATGAGGTGTTTCCACCTCAAGACAACTAATTTTTACTTTTAATTGGTTTACTTCCTTTTGCCTTTACGCATTTTAGTTACTATTTTGAAAAACTTAGTTCGCATTAATTTTTATCAATATCTCGTGCTTTTTAAGAAAAACCACGATCAATCGATTTAAATTAACTTCCAAGTTTTGTGACCTGGTTATATCCAGGAACTTAGTTTGAAAACTTAGTTCGTGTTAACTTTTATCAATATCTCGTGCTCTTTAAGAAAAACCACGATCAATCGATTTAAATTAACTTCCAAGTTGTGTGACTTGGTTATATCCAGGAACTTAGTTTGAAAACTTAGTTCGTGTTAACTTTTATCAATATCTCGTGCTCTTTAAGAAAAACAACGATCAATCGATTTAAGTTAACTTCTAAGTTTTATGACATGGTTATTTCCAGGAACTTAATTTGAAAACTTAGTTCGTGTTAACTTTTATCAATATCTCGTGCTCTTTAAGAAAAACAACGATCAATCGATTTAAATTAACTTCCAAGTTTTGTGATCTGGTTATATCCAGGAACTTAGTTTGAAAACTTAGTTCGTGTTAACTTTTATCAATATCTCGTGCTCTTTAAGAAAAACAACGATCAATCGATTTGAATTAACTTCTAAGTCTTTAAGGCGACCTGGTTATATCCAGGTACCATATGCCCCCTAAGTAACTGGGAAAGGGTCTTTCGTGGTTACTTTAGATTACACTTGTAAATATGTACAGTCATTAAACGAAAAAAGTTAATTCTCATTGCGTAATACATAAAAAATGACCTTTTAGGCGTTACAAGGGAATCATTGATAATATCTCTTCAAATGGATGGCGTTCCAAGTTCGTGGGACTGCCCCTCCATCAAGCCGAGCTAGTTTGTAAGTTCCTTCTTTAATGACCTCGATGACTTGATATGGTCCTTCCCATTTTGGTCCCAATACCCCATCTTTGGGATCCTTACCGGCTAAGAAAACTCTCCTGAGGACCAGGTCGCCAATGCTAAAGGCGCGTTTTTTGACCTTTTAGTTGAAATAGCGAGTGATTTTTTGCTGGTAATGTGCGAGCTGGAGTTGTGAATCTTCTCGTCTTTCATCAACCAAGTAAAGGGAAGTGCAAAGTAGCTCGTGGTTGCAGTCCTAGTCATATGCCTGGACCCTATGTGAAAGTACCTTAATCTCCACAGAGAGGACTGCCTCACTCCCAAAGGTCAGGGAGAAAGGAGTATGACCCGTAGGAGTCCGATGCGAGGTCCGGTATGCCTAGAGAACCTGGGAGAGCTGTTCTGGCCAGACCCCCTTGGCTTCGTCTAGTCTCCTCTTGAGGCTCGCCTTTAACGTCTTGTTGACGGCCTCGACCTGGCCATTCGCCTGAGGATAGGCCACGGAGGAGAAACTTTTCACAATTCCGTACCTTTCGCAAAATTCGGTGAAGAGGTCGCTGTCGAACTGAGTGCCATTATCGGAAACGATTTTCTTGGGCAGACTGAATCGGCAGATAATGCTCTTAACCACGAAGTCGAGGACTTTTTTGGAAGTTATCGTTGCCAAAGGTTCTGCCTCAGCCCACTTTGTAAAGTAGTCGATGGCTACCACGGCGTAACGGACCCCGCCTTTTCCAGTAGGGAGGGCGCCAACCAAGTCGATCCCCCAAACTGCAAACGGCCACGAGGAAGAGATCATCTTCAGCTCGGTTGGGGGAGCTCAGGAAACTGAGGCGAACCGCTGGCACTTGTCGCACTTCTTGACATACGAGATCGAATCCTTGGACAGAGTGGGCCAGTAATATCCTTGCCTCAGGACCTTTAGGGCCAAGCTTTGCCCCCCAGTGTGATCTTCGGAAAAACCCTCATGCACTTCCTGCAGGATGGCCTTTGCCTCTCCTGGAAGAACACATCGTAGGAGAGGTAGGGAGTGTCCACGTCGGTACAGCACCCCGTCCACCATCGTATATCTGGGAGCTTGATACAGTACTTGCCGCGCATCATTACGCCCTTCAGGTAGCTTCCCCTCGGTGAGATACTCGAGGATGGGGGTCATCCAGGTCGGCCTAGCGTCAATCATCTTGACCTCCGCCTTGGCTTCTTCTATACTTGGTTTTTCCAGGAACTCTACCGGAACTAACCCCAGAGCCTCCGTCTCCCCGGAGGTGGCGAGCTTGGAAAGAGCGTCTGCGTTAGCGTTTTGTTCCCGAGGTATCTGCTCGATTGAGCCTCGCCCAAACGCGAACAGCTCAACTTTTACCTTTGCTAGGTAGGCAGCCATCCTCGGTCCCCGTGCTTGATATTCGCCCAGAATCTGGTTTACCACGAGATGGGAGTCGCTGAAGCACTGGACGGAGCTCGCCTTTAGCTCCTGGGCTATCCTCAGCCCGGCCAGCAAAGCTTCGTATTCGGCCTCATTATTGGAGGCCTTGAATCCGAATCTTAGCGCCGAGTGGAATCTATGTCCCTTAGGGGATATCAAAATGATTCCAGCTCCGGAGCCGTTCTCGTTGGATGAACCATCCACGAAGATCCTCCATGACGCCTGGGGCGAGGTGACCTGGGGTGAGTCTTCTGCAGGATCCTCCTGGAATCCTGTGCACTCTGCTACGAAATCGGCCAGGGCCTGACTTTTTATAGCAGTTCGTGGGGTGTACAAAATCTCGAACTGACTTAGTTCGATAGCCCATTTTAACAGAAGTCCCGATGCTTCAGGTTTTTGCAAAACCTGCCTTAAAGGCTGATCGGTCATGACGTGTATTGAGTGGGACTGGAAGTACGGCCTGAGCTTTCGAGAGGCCGTGATAAGGCAGAACGCCAATTTCTCCATCAACGGGTACCGGGATTCAGCTCCGAGAAGTCTCTTGCTGATGTAATAGACAGGCTCTGAACCCGGTCTTCTTCTCGGACCAATACGGCACTAGCTGCATCCTTTGTGACAGCTAGGTAGAGAAAAAGAGGCTCTCCTGCTTTTGGTTTGGATAATACGGGTGGCTCAGCCAGATGTGCCTTCAGGTCAAGGAAAGCGCTTTCTCACTCTTCTGTCCATTCGAACTTCTTATTTCCTAGAAGAAGTTCAGATGTTCCTTCAGGTCCAGATGTGCCTCCAGAACTTCTTATTTCCTAGAAGAAGAACTTCTTATTCGAACTTCTGTCCAGATGTGCCTTCAGGTTAAGGAAAGCGCTTTCTCACTCTTCTGTCCATTCCAACTTCTTATTTCCTAGAAGCAGGTTGTAGATTGGCAATCACTTATTGGTGGATTTTAAAATAAATCGATTGAGGGCTGCCACCCTTCCTGTCAGGCCTTGGACATATTTGCGCGACCTGGGGGAGGGAAGCTCGAGCAATGATCTGATTTTGTCGGGGTTTGCCTCGATTCCTCGGGTATTGACAATGAAACCCATGAATTTTCCCGATGCGACTCCAAAAGTGTACTTCTGTGGATTAAGCCTCATGCCATACTCCCGTAGTATCTTGAAGCATTCTTCCAGGTCGGGAACATGGTTATCGGCAGTCTTCGACTTGACTAGCATGTCATCAACGTAGACTTCCATGTTCTTTTTGATCTGGTTTGCGAACATTCTATTTACTAACCTCTGGTAGGTAGCATCGGCGTTCTTCAGCCCGAACGACATGACCTTGTAACAATAGACCTTAGTCGGGGTCATGAAGCTGGTGTGCTCCTGGTCCGCCGGGTTTATGGCGATTTGATTGTAGCATGAGTACGCATCCATAAAGGACATGAGCTCGTGCCCCGCCGTGGCATCCACCAATTGGTCAATCCTCGGTAATGGAAAATAATCCTTGGGGCAGGCTTTATTCAGGTCGGAGAAGTCGATGCAGGTCCGCCACTTCCCGTTGGGCTTCGAGACCAGCACGGGGTTGGCGACCCAAACCGGAAACTTGGCAGATAAAGCCGCATTTCTTGAGCCGGGCTACTTCTTCCTTTAAGGCTTCAGCCCGGGTTGTTCCGAGGTGCCTCTGCTTCTGGGCTTTTGAAGGAACGCTTTTATCCAGATGAAGGGTGTTCATGATGACACTCGGGAAGATTCCCACCATGTCCTCGTGTGACCACGCAAACACATCTAGGTTTTCCTTCAGAAATTTAGTCAGTTCTACCTTCCTCTCGCTACAGAGGATTTTCCTGAGCTTGACCATCCGTGAAGGGTTCTGCGGATCCATGTTTATTTCCTCGAGCTCCTCAATAGCCTGGAGCTCGAACCTGTCCTCGCCTATTCGGGGGTCAATATCCTCACTTAAGATGGTATTTTCCCCTTCGGCGCTTTGAGGTTTTTCAATCTCAGGATCAGCTAAGGGTTCCTGAGATTCCTCTCCACCACCTTGGATGGCCATTGCTAGCTGCCCGGGTTTCGATTTTCCCTTCATGGAAATGCTATAACATTCCCTGGCAGCGAGCTGATCGCCATGGATAGTGCATATTCCCGTGGAAGTAGGGAATTTCATCACGAGGTGGCGAATGGAAGTGACGACCTTAATGGCTATGAGCGTGGGTCATCCCAAAATTGCGTTGTATGCAGCGGAGCAGTCGATGACAACGAACTCGAGGAGTTTGGAGACTATCCGAGGTCCTTCTCCTAAGGTGATCACCAGCTCGATAGTCCCTATAGCCGCTGATCCTTCTCCCGAAAAACCATACAGCATCATGGAGGTCGCCTTCAGCTCGGCGACAGTCAGACCCATCTTCTCCAATGTGGACCGGAATAGAAGGTTTACCGAACTCCCATTATCGATCAGCACCCTCCTAACCTTCCGATTAGTGAGATGAACTGCTACGACCAGAGGGTCGTTGTGAGGGAACTGGACATGGCCCGCATCTTCTTCCGTAAAAATGATCGGTTGCCTCTCCAACCGCTGCTGCTTCGGCAGACGCTGTTCCGGGACGAACTCTACTCCGTTATGCACCTTGAGTTCGTTTACGTATCTCTTCTGGGCACCTCTGCTCGTGCCAGCCATATGCGGCCCTCCAGATATTGTGGATATCTCTCCTCCTATCACGGGAGGAGGGACGTCCTGATCTACCCGAGACCCGGGCTGACTGACCGGGACTTCCGGAGCAGGTCGACTTGCTGGAACCCTGTTCCGCGCATACTGGGCCAAGGGGCTGGGTCGGATGAGAGTCTCGATCTCATCTTTCAAATGCCTACAATCATCGGTATTGTGGTCAATATCGTTGTGAAAACGGCAAAACCTGGAGGTATCTCTCTTCCCCTTTTGGTGCTTCAACGGCTCCGGCTTCTTCCAGAGGAGACGAGTAGAGTTTGCCAGGAAGATATTCTCCCTAGAGTGGGTGAGCTCTGTATAAGTCGCGTAAACGGGCTTATTCTTCTTTGGGTCGTGCTGGCTGTTCTCGCCGTTCCCCTTTCTTTTGCTTCCACCGAGCTAGTTATTCTGTGTGACGTCTTGGGTCACTGTCACGACCTCCGTCCCCACTCCAGCGGGCTGTTCAGTGACCTGGCTGGTCCCTGCAACTGAGGCTTCAGCCTCCTCCAAGTTGATCCATTCCTGGGCCCTGTTAAGGAATTCGTTCACTGAGCTAACTCCCTTCCTTTGTATATCTTTCCAGAGTTCCCCTCCGACGAGGATTCCAGTTCTCAGGGCCATGAGCTTGGAGCTGTCATCCGCGTCTCTGGCCCGAACAGCGACGTTCACGAACCTGCTCAGTTAAGCCTTCAGAGTTTCATTGGGCTGCTGCCTCACGTTAGCCAGAGAATCGGCCTTGACGCGGGCAGCCTGGGAGGCTCGGAATGCCCTTTTGAAGTCAGCAGAAAAAGTCTTCTAGGAATTGATTGATTGTCTTTTGATTTGCTTGAACCACTGCCTGGCTGGTCCTGTCAGTGTGGAGGGAAATATCAGACACCTCAGCTCGGGGCCGATGTTGTGGGCCATCATCAGGGTGTTGAACATCCCCAGATGATCCGACGGATCTCCGTCTCCATTGAATTTGGACAGGTGTGGCATACGGAAACTGGGTGGGTAAGTCGTTGCTACTATGCTGGGGGCGAAGAGCTCCATCTAATCCCCTGAATCGTATTCATCTTTCTCTTTCTCCGACAGGAGCTTCCTCATCAGCTCCTCCATCTGAGCCAGGCGCTCGAGGGTTTTGTCCTGATTTCCTTGGTTATTCCGGGGCTATTCAACAGCTCCGGATCCATTGTACATATTTGGTGGGTTATTGCCCCTCCTATCTTGAGATAGGTTACTTGGGGCATTCCCGCCATTACGTACTTCGAACAGGTCTCCCCCTGAGCAAGCATGGCTGTCACCTCCTATTGGCTCCCCTCTATGGGAGTTAAGGCGATCTCGCAGGTCGCCCCCATGGGTGGTTTGAGGACTTTGTGCCGAACTTAAACGCTGACGCAGGTCTCCACTAGAAAGGTCACTCCGGCGACTGGCGGTCCAGTAGCTCCTGTTAGAGAGGCTCGGAGTCCGCCTTTGGTGGTGAGGATCCGGGCTTTCTCTCGGCGCCCTGCTACGTCGGGAAGGTCATGTGGATGGCGGGTTTCTCCTGCTACTTCCGTAGGCTGGAATATCTCGGATGGGCCAAGGAGGAGATGGATATCTTATTGGAGAGGGAGGATGCCTGAACGGGGATGCGATCCTGGTTCCATCAGGGCAGATCAAGTTAGGTGGGGGCCTTTCGGCCCTGCCAACCTGCGGGTCTCGCGCCTGGCGATCTGGACGAGGTGCAGGACGGCTGGTGGGGACGCGCTGGTGGGGACGGGCTGATGCTGTGAGCCCACCCCGGATCTCCTTCTGGAATTTCCTCAAGCTCTCCTGGGCCCGCTCGAGGCTGGTTGGGAGCTGGGAGTTGAAGTTCGGACCGAACGGCTGTACTGCTATTGTTCGGCTCTAGGCATTTCTTCGAAGTTTGCCTCTCGACGGTGCGATGAGGGAATAGAGTTGGCTGTCAGAGGTCTGTCCGAGCGGTTATGCCTGGACCGATTACCCTGGCGGGACTTATGAGTCTCGCCTTGCCTCTTTCCGACATTAGCGTCGGTTGTAAGAGGGGGTAGTCGGGCCAACACATCCTTGATCTGCTGATTAGTTGTTGCTAGCTGGCTCCTCAGCTGAGCATTCTCCATCTCCACCGCAGTGTAATAACCTGAGTTTGGATTAGGTGGAAGGGGCGCCGAACTTTCAGTGTCGTCTTGGCCTACCGGCTGCTTGCCTGGCCGCTGTTGAACCTCAGGAATTTGTTCGTCGGGGATGGCGATTTGATGAGCCTCCTGCCCATCATGTTGTTCCGTCTCGTTACCGTGTCTGGATCGAGTGGTCACCATAGTGGATGTTTGCGACAGTACCAATCTAACTTGGTCTCAATGAAAGCACCAAACTGTTGATGCGGTTCTTCGCCAATAGGTAATTAAGAAAAGAAGAGGAAGGGATTAGTGCTTATATTGAACCGAAATAGATGAATGATCTTTTCTATGGAATGGTGACACAAATACGTTTTTAGGTGGTTCAAAGGTTAAAATCCTTCTACTCCACCAGCCAATATTATTGCTATATGCTTGGTATTCTTTTACAGGGTATTTCTTACACAATAGCATCCAACCCCTTGTAACTCCCAGGGTCTCCATATTTATAGGAGAAGACACCTGGGAGTTGGTAAGAAGGTCATCCCGTGACCTTCTTACCTATCATGTCAACTCTGTGACATTCATGATTAATTCCTAAAACCTAACACATGAAGTGTGGTCTAATCAAATAGGTAAGGGGGATAATGGGCCGCACGGCCCAACCCGTTCGTGGGTGCCAGAGTGCGCACGTTCATGCTGCATGTCCAAGAAGTCAGGGATATATCAGACACGTGATGTCTGATATATGCACGTTTACCTTGTGTGGTTGACTTTATAAGGGGTAACAGCCTCCAATTTTAGCTCGTACCACGAGCTGAATGCTTCCCTCGACCTGTGGCTTTCAAAATCCAAACTCAGTCTAATCTTGGCGAACCCTTAGGTTACCTCGAGCTGAGGAGGTAGGATCTTTCGAGTGGCAGCTCCAGTCTTGGGGATGTCCACGTGGTAGACATGATTAGGCTGAATCTCAGCTTGCTAACAGCCCATGGGAAAACCAGGGCGTACAGATACTCAGATTGCTAGTAAACCTACTAAGTTTACTAATCGCATATGCAATATCCACTCTTGTGCAATGAGCGACGTACATTAGGGTACCTATTGCACTTGCATACTCCAATTGAGCCACCGCTCTTCCTTCATTCTTTTCAAACTTCATGTTTGAATCAAATGGTGTATGTGACTCTTTGATTTTGAGATGATTGAATTTGTCGAGCACTTTCTCAACATAGTGGGTTTGATTCAACACAAAACCCTCACTATTCCTTCTAACTTTGATACCTAGAATGGTATCCACCTCTCCAATGTCTTTAATTTTTAAGTTAGAAGATAGGAACCTCTTTGTTTCCATTATTCCTTTTATGTCATTACTCAAAATCAACATATCATCTACATATAGACACACAAATTTGACATTGTTACCACAAGTCTTAGAGTATAAGCACTTGTCTGCATTGTTTTGTCTAAATCCATTAGAAACAAAGACTTTATCAAACTTCTCATGCCATTTTTTTGGAGCTTGTTTCAAACCATATAATGATTTGACAAGTCTACACACTTTATGTTCATTTTCTTGAAGAACAAAACCTTTTGGTTGTTCCATATAGACTTCCTCCTCGAGATCCCCATTTACGAATGCTGTTTTGACATCCATTTGGTGAACATAAAGGTTGTATATAGATCATAAGGCAAACAACAATCTTATAGAAGTAGTTCTTGCTACCGGTGCATATGTGTCAAAGTAATCTATTCCCTCTCTTTGTTGAAACCTTTGGCTACTAGCCTAGCCTTGAAGGTTTGTATGGTGTCATCGGTGTGGTATTTCTTTCTAAATACCCATTTGCACCCAATTGGTTTGGACCCCTTTGGAAGGCCAATTAATTCCCCAAGTGTGGTTTGACATAATTGAATCCATTTCATCATTAATTGCCTCCTTTCAAAAAGCAGAGTCCCTAGAGGACATTGCTTCCTTTAAAGTTTTAGGAATATCTTCTATTTGAATTACTATTGAATGTTTCCAAGTAACATCCTCATTATCACCTTTAACAAGATATACTGTCTCTATTGGAAAACACTTCTCATTTGAACCCAAATCTTTGAGCCTTTAGCTCCTTCTAGGCAATTGAGGTTGCTCACGAACTATTCTAGGAGTCTCCTCTTGAGGCTCTCTAGTTTGAGTTGGTTCTAACTTGTTGTCATCGCATGACATTTTCTCAAATAACTCAACCTCTCTAGATTCAATTATTAAATTATAGTCCAAGTCTAATAATCTATAAGCTTTGTTATTTTGGGCATAGCCCACAAATGCACATCTTATAGCTCTTGGACCCAGCTTGGTCCTTTTAGGATCGGTGCTCTTACAATAAGCAAGACACCCGCACACTTTAAGATAACCAATGTTTGGTTTCTTTCCCTTCCATGACTCATATGAAGATATATTATTTTTCTTCATGGGAATATGATTCAAAATATGACAAGTGGATAGCAAGGCTTCACCCACAAACAAAAATTCAATTTAGAATGTAATAACATAGCATTAATCATCTCAATAAATGTTATATTCTTTCTTTCAGCTATACCATTTTGTTGTGGAGTATAAGGGGCTGTACATTCATGAATTATTCCATGTTCTCTACAAAACAAGTTAAATTCATTTGAAAAATATTCACCACCCCTATCACTTCTAAGTATTTTAATTTTCCTTTCAAGTTGATTTTCAACTTCCACTTTATACACTTTAAACACATCAAATGCTTCATCTTTATTTTTAAACAAATATACATATGTGAACCTAGAGCAATCATCAATGAAAGTAATAAAATATCTACTTCCTCCTCTAGTCAACATTCCATTACGTTCACATAAATCACTATGTATCACATCTAATAACATAGAGTTTCTTTCAACAATAGAAAAATGTTTCTTTACCATTATAGATTTAACACATAATTCACATTTTTCATGCTCAACATTATCACAATCAATTAATCCACATTTGACAGCCCTTTTAATTGTGCTAAATCCTATATGTGCAAGTCTAACATGCCACAACGTAATAGAATTTGAGTCAAGCATATACCAAGAAGAAGAAACTTTATTGTTCACATTGTCAATGGAGGTACAAAGTTTGAACATATCATCACAAGCATATCCTTTTCCCACAAAAACATTGTCTTTGGATAAATAAGCTTTCTGAAATCTATCACAACCTTGAATCCCAGTTTGCCAAGTAAATTGCTACTCACAAGGTTTCTACTCATTTCCGGTACATACAAAACATTGGTGAGTAGAACCTTCTTGTCGGATGTGAAGAACAAGTCAATAGTTTCCTTTCCATCAACCTTGGACCTTTTCTCATTGCCCATTTGAATTTCATGTCGTTCCTTTGAAGATTAAAAGTTCCTTAATAGAGATATATCATAGGTTACATGAATGGTGGCACATTTATCATACCACCACCCACTCACCTTTCCATGAATGGCATTTACCTCACTAAGTGTGGCCACCAGCTCCTCTTGAGTCGAGTTGACATTTACGTCATTGTTATGGCTCCTCTTGAACCTACAATCTCTAGCAAAGTGGTCATTCTTGCCACACACATAGGAAGGTCCCTTGGAACTCTTGAACTGCCCCTCATTCTTCTTGGGTCCCAAGGCTTTTTGGCCCTTGCCCTTGTTCTTGTCGTTTCATTTTCCTTTGTTAGGAGGATTTGCCACAACGTTTTCCTTAGAAGTCTCTCCATTGGACTTCTCATCATTCAAATCTCTAGAACGAGATTCCTCCTCAATTCTCAAGTGTTTGAGAATCTCCTCCAAAGAAATCTCTTAATTTCTATGGAGCATCTTTTTCCTATAGCCTCTCCATGAAGGAGGTAACTTGGCTATAATGGAACCAACAAGAAATTTTTCTGGCAATACAATTTTAAGAGTAGAAATTTATTCACAATAATTTGCAACTCATGAATTTGAGGGAGAAGGGTTTATCATCATAAAATTTAAATTCCATGTATTGAGTAATAAGGAATTTTTTTGTACCTTCCTCTTCCGCTTTGTACTTCTTTTCCATGGCCACCCAAATCTCCTTGGCGGTCTTGGTGTTGGTGTAGAGATCATATAGCCTATCCGAGAGGGCATTGAGGATGTGACTCTTACATATAAACTCATCTTCTTCGCGCTTCTTCCTTTCTTTCACAACTTCTTGAGTATCATCTTCCTTAGGCTCTTCCAAGGCTTTTAGTTCCTTGTCCAAGACATAGAAAACCTTCAAAGTAGTGAGCATGAACCTAATCTTGTCTTGCTAACATACAAAATTAGTCCCATCAAATCTAACAAAGTCTTGTGTCATGAATCTCAAAGCTAAAAGAGAGTTAGATTCTTCCATGATATGCTATCTCAAATTATAGAGTATTAGAATGTTGGGGGAGAGTGAGATAACACCACCACTAAAAATAGAATCTACACAAAATTTGGATTGACAAAGACTTAAAAAAGATTGAGAAAGAACATGCAAACCCAAGTAGAACAATGGTCTTCTTCAAGTTTTGATGAAGCTTCAAACCCTAGGAAAATCACCACTTTGAACAATCCTTAGAGCAAACCAAACACAAACCAAGGCTTATACACGTTGAGAAACGCTGTCTTAATACTCTATTTCCCAGCCACCATTGATGCTTGCTGCCTTCTCTTGAGGAAATAAGGATTAAGATTGAGCAAGCCTTCAACTCTCTTAGTCAAGCACTTTCTTGGAGACTTCTTGGAGAAAACTAGAGATTCTTGGAGCTAGAGAGTGATCATGTCTCCAAAATCATTGCTTTTGACCCATATATAGAGCAGGCATTTTCATTAGGTCTAACCTATAGGATTAGACTTGCAAAACACGTTATTTTGAGCATTTACGTAAATCCATGTAATATAGCAGGCGACATCGCCTGCTAGGGTTTCTGGAAACCCTAGCTTCCAGGTGATGTGTCGCCTCCTAAGTGGCGACATATCGACACCCCTTCTGACTTTGGACACTTCCAAAGGTCCAAAAAATGCTCCAAATGCTACCAAACTATTTGGGAACCCTTAGATACTTTTATGTATCACTTTTGACCAAAATTTGCAGTTTCTAAGTGCCTACAATTTGAAACTCAAATTCACATCTTCACTATGTGAATTCTACTAAGTGTTTATACCTTGCTTGTATTTTGACACTTTATCATTTGTATTTAACCAATCATAATAGTTCACGCAATCTACGATTTTCTAATTCCATGATTGGCAAGAACATTTCAGGATTGTAATACAAGTCTTCATTAGGCCTGGGGGTCTTACCAGGTCGTCCCCTTGGGGCCGATGATGCACTCCCCTCATCGGGGCTCTGATCCACCACAAGATTCTTTCCAGGTCTCTGAGGCTGGTTCTCAGTCTGAGAAGTACGCTCCTCGGGGATTTGAGGTAACGGTCGTCCACTAGTTCCAGAGATGTTCAAGGCGTCCATTGATATTGTGTGGGAGGTTTTTACTAAACCATACAAAGAATTGCTTAATACTCTCAACGAAAGCACCAAACTGCTGATGCTATTTTTCATCAACTTAATTATGTAATAAACAATGATTTAGAAAAAATAGAAGAAATCAGAGATTTTTAACGTGGATCAGTAGTTAAAATCTACCTACATCCACAAGTCTATATTATTATGAACACTCTGTAAAAGGTTCGGATGAAAGCAATTTGGCAGAGTCTTTTCTCAGTACAAAATTGTGCGTGAGTACAAATTACCTTGTCTAGGCTATTTATAGACTTGGTTGTAGGAATATCTTACCCCCAATTCAGGGAAGTTACAATCAAATGTTTAAATTTGAATAAATATCTGAATTAATAATACAAATCAAATGCATTAATTAAATAACGATCTCACAAAAATAGGGATTCGCTACACGGTGTTGACCAATCCCAAAGAAATAAGGAATTCCTAACGGCTTTCTTGTGTGATAAATGCGTCTTCGAGCTCAATCGTCGCCTTAACGCGCTTTCGAGAGCAACCAAACTTTGAGCTCACCATTCCAATTGTTGCCTCCTCTTCTCTCGCAGAGTCGATCGAATTCATCCCTCGGAGAAGATTGGTATGTTGAGCCTTCAACTAATGCTCGAACGTTGATTGGAGATCTGTAACTGTTTGTCAATTTATAGAAGTGTACTACTAACATTTGTTATTCCTGAGCTTACTCTTTACGAGCCTACATTTCGAGGCTATCTATTTAATCTCGAAATTTGGGTGTAACACTAACCTAGTAATTACATGCCTTAGTAATTACACAGTTGTTTGCAAATACACTCTAATGGTTACATCAATTTATACTCATTGATGGTTATATATTTTTTAACCATTGAATCATTAATGAATTGTTGTGATTAATTAAATAGTTGGCTAAAAAAATAGAGAGCATTAATTGATAATAATAACCTAATACTTACATTGATACATAGTGTTTATTTAAACTATTTTATTTCTTTTCTTTTTTTTAAAAAAGTATTTAATTTTCTAAAAAAGATGTTATTGAACTTTATCTTATTTAAAAAGTAAATTTTATTATAATTATTAATTAGTTTCTAAACATAATTTTTTTTAATCTAATCATAAAATAGGATTTTTAACGTATAAATCTGTGATATAAACTTGATTTACATTTTATTTTTAATATTTTGAAATGCATTGATACTTATATTTATTATTAATATTATTATTTATGTCAAATTGTTTTTTTAGATGATCTCATACATATTTGACGGTGGTATTGCAAATTGTTGAAGAAAAATTGATAAAAATTGATTAGTATTATAAATTGAAAGACAAAATTAATTATTGACAAAGGTAAAACTACAACACATAATAATAGATTTTTTTATTTTAAAAAAATAATATATATATTTTTTAAATTTCTGATCCATTTTGAATTGTAAGACAGAATCACATACACATTATAGAAAAGAAAATAGACACACAGAAAATTAAATTTTTTAAATATATATAATATTTAAATTAGAACTAATGTGTAAACAATAAAACAATTTATAAATGTTACTTATAAAAACATTAGTAAATTAATTAATTATGTATTATTCATATTGTAATGACATTTAATTTAACAAATAATTAAATTATTTTTAATTCCAAAATTAAAATCTAAAAATAGAAATTTATATATTGATGCCTTGTTAAAATCTTCAATAGAATGTTATTAAAAATGTAACTACCATGGTGACGTAACCATTTAAAATTCTTCGTTTTATATATATACTAGTAAATAGTGTTGCGCTTCATGCAATTATTTAGATATATATTTTTTAAATATATAAGTATCGTTCAATTATCACAGCTAAATATTTAATCATTAATTTTATTAGCTTTTGTTTGATTATCAACTCTTAACTCATTACTCTAATTTAAAACTAATTTATTAAATAACTTTAAATTCAAATATTATGTAAACTAATAAATGAAATGCACAAAAATTTGTACATTGCATGTAAATGTTACATAGTGGTATCCTCTGATTTTTACTTTTTGGACTCCACAATTGTAAAACGCCCTAAACTACTACTTTGTAATAGGTCATCAACCTCATAAACTTATTTAATGAAAATCATTTAACATATGGAAATCCAGTAGGGCTTTGCTAAACACATGCAAATTGGGCCCAATAGTTAAAAAAAAAAAAAAAAAAGTTCTCATGCAACGTTTAAAAATAAATATAGTTCAAGTCCCACTGATAAATTTTGAAATCAAAATAAAACACAACATCGTTCTTTAAAAATTGGCGTTTAAGTTGATCGTTTATTCGCCCATAGGATACCCCCATGCCATACATACTCTGACATCGGAACTCCTCACATCACAGCGTATGCCAAAGAGAAACCCTATTTACTACCTGAAAGGGGAAAGTAAGGAGGTGAGTTAAAAGTCTAGTAAGGAAGTATAAACAGCATGCAAAGAAAAACACAACATAATCATATCATAAGTCTCATACAACATCATATCCATACATCATACTTAAACTTCATCATCATACATCATACATAAACATTATCATCATACATCATCATTATACATCATATATCATCAGCATATTCAAACATCATCATCATAAACATCATCATCACATCCTTGTGAACATGGCCCCCTCTCTTGTCCATGTCACATCTTGAGGTAACCAGTAAAAGCATAAAACTGGAAAGCCCTCCTCTGCGAGGTAAATAGGAGGCTCTGGTCCTTGAATAACCTCGGCGCGTCCGCCCTATGAGTTACGTCACACCTTAGTAACTTGGTTTACATCTTTATATCCTTAGTAACTCATTTGTTGTATCTCATTCAAGACGCTAACAACCATTTTCTTTTCATACAACATACAAAACACATGCAGTACAGTCATATCAACACAAAAGGAAATACATGATTCATCAAATTCATCACATCATCTCAAAAAAGCATTTCATACTTCCCATCGCATGGTGCTTCGTCATACATAGCATATATCCTCATTCAAACCAATCTTATCGTTCATAGCTTAAATAAAATGTTCTATCTAACTTCTTTACCTCAGGTTCGAGCAAAGCAAAACTGGAACAAACTTCACAACGAGCCTATAATCATAATCAAATAATATTCTTTAGCTTTACATGAGATTTCATGTGCCTAACACATATACCCTATGTGTGTATGGGCCATGCACACATGGTGCAATTTACACATAATTTCCAAACATGTACATATTTCACTTAGAATCACAAAAGAATAATGCAAATTCTACTTATTATCCATGCATGGTTTTCAAGTAAAAATTATATGGTTGAATAATAGGCATATTTTTTAACATAAAAGTGCATTTGCATGCGACATGCATACGTGAGAGAGTTGCTAAAAAGTGACGTTAAAGATAATAATTCCTACACGCTTATTTCTAACTTTTTCAAATAAAGATTTAGCAACATAATTTCCTCACAATTATTTATTTCTTTTAAATCCCTAAGTTGATTAAATCTCTTAAGGCATTATTTTATTTCATAAAAATAATTTAGTTAGCCACTTTCTAAAAAATTAATAATAATTCCATTTTAAATTGTATAGAGAAATAACAAAACTTGAAATTATCTAAAAGTACTTGTAAATATAATGTTTCTTTTAGAAAATAACATTTTATTTTAAGTTAACAAAAATACAAGATTTGGTGTGAGAAAATATAATTTTAAGTGTCAGAAAAATATATTTTTGCTTGTATTAATTAAGACTTAATTTATGTAGTGTAAACCCATGTAGGTTAAACAAAATTATTATTTTTAATTTATTAATCTAAATTTTCAGCAACTATTTCTTTGTTTAAAAGTCACAAGTGAATTTAACCTAACATTTTCTTAATTAAAATAAAGAAAACCATACTTATTAAAAAAATGTAAAAATTCATGGTTACATTTAAATATCATTTTAATATATACATAGTTTAGGGTATTAATTTATTTCAACAAACACACAAAATTCCTTTCATTTAAAAGACATTTATCATTTTTACCCAATACTTCTAGCAACATATTAAACACTTAAAAAATCACAACACATGGAATTAAAACTTATATTTTCTTCATAAAATATATAGAAAAAAACTGTAGGTATTAATTTGAGTAAAAATATCATTTTAATGTGAATTAAAATACCCATTTTGATTTCACAAAATCATCATAGCACTTGGAACATTACTTATGCATGCAAATCATTATTTCACCAAATTTCACACCAACTATACACACAATCAGCAAGCATATTAATCACGAAACTCATCTTTACACCATGCTTCTCAAAACTCATACTATAACCTTCATGTATCATCAAATTAACATTTATAAAAGACTTAAGATAAATTCTCAATTAACCAAATAACCTAGCATGTTTCTAATGAGTGTAGGTGACATCAAAGAAAATAAGAAAACTGACCAACATGCATTGATAATTTGCCTATAGACTGAAATCCACGTGACATAAACATAAAATACCAAAGATCGCATTAACATCAACATGGACCCTAACATGTTCTACACATCTTTTAAGAATTTTAATATTACCATTAGCATGAAATAAATTAATCCATCTTAATTCATACACGCAAGGCCAAAACATCCATAGCACCATTTATAAAATTTTATCACCAACTTTTCATGCCCTTTGAGAAAATCATACATTAGGTTTATAACAAGAGCATACAACAAGATCATGGTTACTAAGGCATACCCTAACCGAAACATACATGCTCAAAGGAAAGAAAACAACCTACCAAGGCCCACAACAAGAACCCTTAGCATATTTCAATGAATGTCAAATAAAATAAAAAAAATCATGAGGAACAATCTAAATGCATAGAAATAAACCATAGACAATTCTCAATATATCTAAAACCATAAACAAGATTTACAATAAACCATCATGGTAATAGAAAAAGGCTAGGATTCTCCATTACCTCCTCGATAGTGGTTAAAGATACACAAGAATTGATCAATCATTCGGCACCTCAAGACCTAGGTTAAGTCAAAACCCAAAGAGAAAATCTATTGCTTAGAACTTAAGATGAAGAGAATAGATGAAAAGAAGGCATGAACATTAGAACACATACCCTAGGCTCTCGAAATCCCCTTCTTCTGCTTCCTCCTTTCTCTTCTTTCTTTCTCCCATGAGCTCTCTTTCTCTCCTTCTCCTCCCAATTTCGGCAGCCAACAAAAAAATTCCCAAGGCTCCTATGTTCTCTTATTTATAGCCTCTAGTGACCTAACCTTAAGAAGATGACTCATGTGTGAAAAGTTAAATTCCTATCCCACAAATTAAGCTAAATCCCATCATTTCCTCTCCTTACACCTCACCTAAACCCTTATCCTAATGTGAACTAAATCAAAGATAAGTCTTGTCATCTTTTCCTACAAGATGACAACTTATATTTCTTTTCTTTTCTATTTTCTTTTGTTTTCTTAATAAAAGAAAAAATGTTCAAGACTCACATTAAGTCTAGATTCATACTACCCTTTCCCTTTTTTTTATTCTTCTTTAAAAAATAAAATAAAATTAAGAGAAATGGGTGGAAATAGACCCCTTTTATAGTGCATTTTGCACAATAACCTACTTTCAAAACATTTTAGCTAAATGGCCTCTTTTATTAATGAATTTTTTGTATTACCCATCTTACCCTTAAAATAAAATAATAATAAATTAAAATTAAAAACTCTAATAACTATCATCTTCCTCCTCTCACCCATCCACAACCACCCACTATCATCCCCCGCTGCCACCACTACCACCACCACCGGCGACCACCGCCCCCTACCGCCGGCGAACACTGCTCATCACCGGCTGCCACCCTTTCTCCACAAATCCGGCCACCACTTATTCAAAAGGTTGGTTTATAAAGCTTTTTTTATTTTTATAAAATATGAAATTTTTGATATTGTTTTTGTAGATTTAAAATGCAAAATGATTGTTTTAGTATGTTGAAAGTATAAGTAAGAATTTAGGTTTATTTCTGGAGTTTTATGGAGGTTAAAGCTTGAAAATCTGAAAAAAAATTAATGATGGTTTCGGTTACATTCAAGATAGAGAAATCCAGAATTTGTTGACAGCTTGTCTAATTTTTCGACAAGGAGTCTAAATTTTAGACCAGTAGTGTATTTTTTCGACCACCTGTCTAAAATTTAGACAGGTAGTCTAATTGTTAGACGGGTTGTCGAATTATCAGACAGGTTGTCGAATTTCAAGATTTTTCAACTTGATTTTCATTTTTTTATATAACTTTTTAATCAAAGTAATACCAATAATTTATATTTGTTTATTGTATTATTTTTTTCAGATATCTTTCAAAAATATTGTAATATTATGTGATGGAATGTGCAAAAAGAATGAGGACTCGTGGAAATGGATTTCAAATGGCTCACGATCAAGATCAAGTTTGGTACAAACTAACCTAACTTATGAGGAGTTAGTTGAACATATTTATGAAGTTACAGAAATCGATCGCAACCTCTTCGATATAGAATTAACTTACAAGATAACGACAATGGTGGAGATTGAACCAATTACAATAAAAAATAGTAGAGACATTGTTAGTTTCTTTACATGGCAAGAGCGTGATTTGGTTCCATTATGTGTGGGTTTGATCAAGAAGATGGAAAATATGCTCATTAAGGATAAACTTGTTACTAATATTGATTCTACTACAAATGTTAATTAAGATCCAATAACCTACATGAGAAAGTGTTGTTTTTATACTATAAACATAATCATCATAATAGTACCTCAATAGATTATCTACCACTCAATCCTTGATCATCATAGTAGTTTGATTGAAATATGTATCACTCAATCTGTAATCATCATAATCTCATAAAGATTAAGTTTTGTTTAACTTAATAAATTTTTAGACAAGTTGTCGAAACTCACGACTAATTGTCAAAAAGGTATAATTAATTAAGATCCAATTCTACATGATTAAGTGTTTTTCTTATACTATAAACATAATCATCATAATAGTACCTCAATAGATTATCTACCACTCAATCTTTGATCATCATATTAGTTTGATTGAAATATGTACCACTCAATCTGTAATCATCATAATCTCATAAAGATTAAGTTTTATTTAACTTTATAAAATTTTAATTGAGATATATGTTCTTTTATTGTCTTATTGGAGCATTTTTAGACATTTCAAACATTTTAGACAACCTGTCGAAATTTGAGACTAGCTGTCCAAAGTTTTAGACAGTCAGTCAAAATTTTAGACTAGCTGTCAAAAATTTTAGGCAAGCAGTTGAAATTTCAGACTAGCTGTCGAAATTTTTAGACAGGCAGACAAAATTTTAGACTAGCTGTCAAAAGTTTTAGACAGGCCGTCAAAATTTGAGACTAGCTGTCGAAATATTTAGACAAGTAGTCGAAATTTCAGACTAGCTGTCGAAAGTTTTAGACAGGCAGTCGACATTTTAGACTAGCTGTCAAAAGTTTTAGACAGGCCGTCAAAATTTGAGACTAGCTGTCGAAAGTTTTAGACAGGCTGTCGAAATATAACACAAAGAGGTCTGAAACGGAAACATCCAACACAAGTAGTCTATAACAGTTTGTGGTATACCATAACAGTTTTTTACATAAACAAAATACCATTCCATTGCCTTTGCTAATAAATATCCAATACAAGTCATACTATAAGAGTTTGATACATAAATAAAATACCATTTCATTGCCTTTGCTAATAAATATCCAATACAAGTCATACTATCAGAGTTTGATACATAAACATTGTCATACTACAAGGAGAAGATGGCTGTCGGGTAGAACAATTTTGAAAGAAGGTTATTGGATCTTAATTAACATTTGTAGTAGAATCAATATTAGTAACAAGTTTATCCTCAATGAGCACATTTTCCATCTTCTTGATCAAACACACACATAATGGAACCAAATCACGCTCTTTCCATGTAAAGAAACTAACAATGTCTCTACTATTTTTTTTATTGCAATTGGTTCAATCTCCACCATTGTCATTATCTTGTATGTTAATTCTATATCGAAGATGTTGCGATCGATTTCTGTAACTTCATAAATATGTTCAACTAACTCCTCATAAGTTAGGTTAGTTTGTACCAAACTTGATCTTGATCGTGAGCCATTTGAAATCCATTTCCACGAGTCCTCATTCTTTTTGCACATTCCATCACATAATATTACAATATTTTTGAAAGATATCTGAAAAAAATAATAAAATAAACAAATATAAATTATTGGTATTACTTTGATTAAAAAGTTATATAAAAAAATGAAAATCAAGTTGAAAAATCTAGAAATTTGACAACCTATGTGAAATTTAGACAACCTGTCTGATAATTCGACAACCCGTCTAAAAATTAGACTACCTGTCTAAATTTTAGATAGGTGGTCGAAAAAATACGACTACTGGTCTAAAATTTAGACAACTGGTCTAAAATTTAGACTCCTTGTCGAAAAATTAGACAAGCTGTCAAAAAATTCTGGATTTTTCTATCTCGAAAATAACCGAAACCACCATTAATTTTTTCAGATTTTCAAGCTTTAACCTCCATAAAACTCCATAAATAAACCTAAATTCTTACTTATACTTTCAACATGCTAAAACAATCATTTTACATTTTAAATCTACAAAAACAATATCAAAAATCTCATATTTTATAAAAATAAAAAAAGCTTTATAAACCAACCTTTTGAATGAGTGGTGGTCGGATTTGTGGAGAAATGGTGGGAGCCAGTGATGAGCAGTGTTCGCCGGCGGTAGGGGGTGGTGGTCGCCGGTGGTGGTGGCGGCGGGGGATGATAGTGGGTGGTTGTGGATGGGTGTGGTTGGATGGGTGAGAGGAAGAAGATGATAGTTATTATTAGGATTTTTGTTTTAATTTATTATTATTTTATTTTAAGGGTAAAATGGGTTATATAAAAAATTCATTAATAAAAGAGGTCATTTAGCTAAAAACTATTGAAACTAGGCCATAGTGCAAATTGCACTATAAAAAGAGGCCATTTTTCCAAGGACCCCTAAAATTAAAACACATGCACACACACCCATACCAATTTCGACACACACACTCAATTAATAAAATAAAGTAACATATTCTAATCACATAATTTGTCACACTTAATAAAATGTAACATTAATAATAAAATAAACATGTTACACAATTATTCCAAATAAATCAATTAATTCATAATTCACATAAAACAACAATTCAAACAATATAAAAAAAATAATTCATCACAGTTAACAATTAAATAAAACAAAGCACAAAATTAATAAAATAAAATAAAAATTGGTGCGCTACATCGAGAGATTATTAAAATGGGTGGTCGAACTTGGGCAGTTCGAAATCACATATCACCTGAGAACGATGATCAAATGACAGGCCTTGGCGAATGTCATAGTTGAATGAGGAATCACCAACGAGGAAGTCATAACCCCAGCCCGCGAGCTGTTGAGACTTTACGTCGATGGGTCTTTGAACGAGAATGAATTGGGGGCAAAAATTATATTAATCACTCTGACAGGAAATCATTTTCAATCAGTCTCACGGGTTGGTTTTGAGGCATCAAATAATGAGGCTGAATACGAAGCACTATTAGCAGGACTTCGGATAGCTTTCGCGCTAAAAGAAAAAACCATTCACTGCTATAGTGATTCCCAGTTGGTTGTCAACCAAATCTTAGGAGAATACCAGGCTCGTGGAATTAAAATGGCAGCCTACTTGGAGAAGATCAAAGCAGCAGTCACGCAGTTTGGGCTTTATGCGAATGAACAAGTTCCGCGGGAACAGAATTCAGATGTAGATGCTTTAGCTCAACTTGCCACAACCAAGGAAGCTGGTACGCTCAATGCAGTACCAGTCGAATATCTACCGGTACCGAGCATAGCCGAGCCCGGCGAGGATGACATTAACATGATAGGCTCACAACCTACTTGGATGACCCCCATAATAGACTACCTTGAAACTGGGAGCTTTCCAGCAGACCGGAACGAGGCAAGAAAGCTACTGTACAAGATACCGAGGTACACTATCGTGGAGGGGAGGCTATATAGAAGAGGATATTCTATGCCTCTGTTAAGGTGTGTAACTTCACTCGAAGCTAAAAAAAAATTAGATGAAATCCTTGAAGGATTTCTCGTAGACCACACTGGGGACATAGTCTATCAAAAATGGTAATTAGGCAAGGATACTTCTGGCCTACAGTAAACGCAGAATCATTCGAATATGTCAAACACCGTGACAAGTTTCAACGATTCACTTCAATCCGACGAGCTCCACCAACCGAGCTCACCATGATGAGCTCCCCGTGGCCATTCACAATATGAGGAATCAACCTCACGAAGCCCAACTTAATAACACCGCATACTAGCAAAGGGCTACAAGGTATTGGGAGATCTAGTGCTTCGACGAGTATTTTTGGCCATGCGAGACCCCTCTGTAGGCGTGCTCGGGCCCAATTAGGATGGACCCTACCAAATTGAATCCATTATCTGACTTGGTGTCTATAAACTAGCGAGGTTAAATGGAGAATTGGTTCCATGAGCTTGGAATGGTGAACATCTACGACCTTATTACCAGTAATGTAGGAATGATGTTTATTCAGTTGTAACCAAGCTTGTACACAAATCTTGTTTTTCATTAATAAAGAATTGAATCTTATTCCAATTTTATATTTGTATAGTTATATATTTTGCAAGCTCTCAAAATTCAATAACTTAAGATTGCAATCATAGGATATTAAGGGGACATAAGTGTTATACAATCACAGCATAGGCTCGAAAAAATATAGCATCAATAAAAAATAAAATTAATAACAATGTATGGATTATTAACATACCATGAATTAAACAATAATAGTGTATGGATTATTAACCAAACATGGATTAAGCAAATTTGGAACAAACCAGCAAACTCTAATCGACACAATTAAATGTTTGGATTCTAGATAAACCAACGAAACTCATGGGTTGAGACAGAGCTGGAAATTTTTGCAAATAAGTTTCGATCTCGCATCCTCGAGACCATACTTGAGGATGAAGAAAAGTTACTATAGTTAAGCAAGAAATAACTAGACAAACAAGGTTACACACCAATAAGTATTTCTTAACAAAAATACGTGGTAAATGTAACATTCGACCTTGATGATAACTAAGTCGAAAATGTGCAATCGAATGAACTATGCATGAATATATGGAAGTTCGAACTTAAGCACAATAGTATTTGTATAAGCAAATAGATATAAAAATAAGTCCATGTATGCCCAAAATATTATGAACATGGAGTATGATGCATAAGGATAACACAAAAGTCATATGTAGATAATATGCATAAAGATTTCGAGAAAGAGATTTAAGAATAAAAAATCTACCATTAAAATATAAATCGTCAAATAACTCGAGCTCGAGTTATAATTTTGTTTCCCCTAACGGCACCAAAAAAGTGTAATTACAAGAGAAATAAAAAACTATGGGTCACAGCCCATGAGTCGGCCTTCAAGGATTTCCAACTCTGTCATCCATCGCCTCGGTTTGTTCTATGGCCTCCGCCGCTTCTTGAGCTTCGAGCCTGGCTTCTTCCTCCTCCAGTCGAGCTTTCCACCTATTGACATACTCGGTCTCCTTGATGGACAGGAAGCTGGTGTTAAGGATGGGATTGGTGGCCCAAATGTGATACATCGCCATGTCGACGGCGTTGTCTTTCTTGGTCATGAATTCCTCAAGAAGACAAGCCTTCTCACTCTCTATGAACTCGAAAGACATCTTCTTGTCCTCCTCCAGCTTGGCATTTAGTTCTTGGATCATCTTAATCTCTGTCTCTATAGCCTCCACCTCCCACCGAATCATTTCCAGCTCCCTTCGAGTTGCCTCCAGTCCCTGCTGAGCCATTTCTAACTCCTACCGAGTTTTTTTAAGGTCATCTTTAGCCCTGAGCTGTGCATCTCTGGCATGCACCTTGCTCGTCGCGACCTCGCGATTCAGGACATAATTGTGTTGAACGAAGGTCAGAAGGGGCCTGCAATCAAAAATTGATGTTAGAGGTAAAGAAATAAAGAGTTGCTATGGAAACATGGAGCTTATACATTCTTAAAGAATAATTTACCGAAGAAAGAAACGCTCCACTTTGGTTGAAAAGAGTGTTGGCACTCTCACAGGTCGTTAAGAACTCCTGCTGGCGAGCCCTGAGGTTGCTGAGGCATTGACCCATGCGAGTCAATGCATCAGAACCGAGTTGGACTCTGAAAGTGCTGATGGCATTGTCAGCCAAAAACTCAAGGACGTAGGTCGAAACAATAAGCTTGCAGTCTCAGATTGGAGGCTGGGCAGGGCAGGGCTCACCTTTTTTGGTTGGCTCGCAGGAGGAGGGGCCACAACTTCTGGTTGTGCTGGAGGATCGGTGATAAGGCCCAAGTCGGGCTGCTTCGAGGCCGAAGAGGGTACCTCAAACCTTTTGGTGATCTCATAAGGGCATCCTCCCTTTGGGGAAAATCACTGGCGTTTGTTTCCCCTGGATGCAATGAGTTGGTTGAGGAAGCTGTCAAGGTCCGAATCCATCTCACCTGAAAAAGGGAAAGGTAAAACATCGTGAGTTGATTATATTTTAACAATATATGTTGAGACTTCTAGGAGAAAGAAACCTAACTAGAAGATTCCGTTGAGCTTGAGCTCGAGGACTAGGAAATCCATCTTTCTTCACATGATTCTAAAGAGGTTCCCTCTCTATAAATGGGGAACATCTTCGATAGGTCCCTATAATCGTTGGTCCCATACTGGACAGCTATCCCATCCCAAAATTCATTTAAACTATACATAGTTTGGTATTTTCCTAACCAACTATCGAACCTATGCACCTTAAGATCTATCCCCGACTAGACCATAAAATTATTGCGGGGATCGTTAAACAGAACTACAACATTGGGCTCCCATCTAAGAAGAGTGGGGGACCACTTAGATATATCTAATACAACTTTACCTCCATCGGGCGAGCTCGGTGAGGCCCTGTTCTGAGCTTCAGTTCCCGGGCATGGAGGCTCGGCTAAGCGAGGAATAAAAGGTTCGGGAGTGCGACCTCGAGAGTTTCCTTTTGGAGGGAAACTTAGTGGTTGGGATAGGGACGTCTTCCTATCTCGCAAATGTGCAGATTCCCGTGTCATCTGTCGACTCGCCCTCACCAAGGAGACTGCATAGTTGGAGCTTATCCTCATGAAGGAGATAGTTGAGGGACTCCCGATCGTACGGGAGCTTGAGAATCGCTTCCTTGTGGTCCTTCATGGCCTTTGAGGGCTGTGGGATATGATAGTTGGCTGCATGGAAAGTTTGAATGAGCATTTCGAGCTCGAAATGAAAAAAAAAAGTCAACGAGAACTATGACAAGATACTTACGAATCCGTTGAAACGAATAGAATCGGGAAGAAGCAAGATCATCTGTCTAGAAGAAGATAGTTTTCAAGCTTGGAGGATAGTTAGGAATGTCCTAAAACAACCTTCTCTCCTTTCGATAGCTCGAAAGGTAATAGAAGCCATCCCCGCCATGAGCTCGAGAAGGATTACTCTTGAGGTAGAAAAGATATAGAATCTCATCTGCTGAGGGTCCCTCCCACTTCATCTCGTGGTATAACAACCTCAGAGTAGCTAGGACTCTGTATGAGTTGGACTAAAGCTGAAACGGGGTGATATAGGCTTAGTTAGTAAAACTCCAAAAATAGTCCTTCAATGGCAGTAATGCCCCAGCTCGCATATGTTTACGACTCTAGACTGCGAGCTTGACTTTCCTCTCAGGGTCGTCTTCATCTAGAGTGAATCATCTCCTCTTGTTGGAGCTAGCGGATCGACACACCAATTTGCCCGATAACTTTAATTCATGGTAGGAGAACAGTGCTGAAATCTGCCTGGTGGAAATAATGGAACTTTGATAATGTTCAGCCTCGAAGAAAGAGCTCTTCGACACTGGGATGGAAAGAGCTTTGGAGGTGGTGTGTGTGGTTGGATGGTTCGAAATACTCTCCATGAATTCAAAAGAAAGTTCACTTGGGGAAAAGGGTATTGTGACCCTACATTTGTGTTCCCTGATTAGTCGTTGGTTACGGGAAAATGGTGACTCAGATTGAGGAGACGGTGGATTGTAGGGGATCGCAAGCTTGGGCCCCCACCGATTCTCTGAAGACTGCAACATCTAACAAGAAAGAAAAAGATGAGGGCCCATCATTTAGAAAGAATGGGAATAATTAATTTTTGTTTGATAACTCGAGTTTGCAAGCTCAAGATAACGAGATCGCATTAATCGATCCTGAAGGCTCCAAATAGCGAGTTTAATTCAAATGCCAAAACCAAACTATTAAAAGTTCGGGGCTTCAAGAGTGGACCCACGTGAGAATGGGGCAAGTATTCTCAGTTTGGGATATCCCAAATTTCTAGAAAGAAATGGGCAGTTACCCAAAGAGGAGATATTATCGGGATATGTGTGTTAAAACCCTAATCCAAAGCCATGTTTCTTACTCTTCACGAAACTTATATCTGATTACCCCATGACCATAAAGAAGCCATTTTGACCAGTTTTTCGTCGTAAACAAGTTTCTACCCATAAAAAATTATACACCCTGCAAATAAACAAACTCATGCTTATAGTAAAGATCATAAAAATATAACAAGGACCAGGACTGTCTTTTTTTCTTTCATGCATGAAGATATATAAAAAAAATGTACAAAAAATGAGTGATAAAGTCTGGTGAACTTACACAAGGTTGATACGGAGAATGAAGAAATGTTGGATCGAAGGGTCGGAAGTAGGAACGATGCAACAGAACCAAATGAACCGATGTTGATTTTCTTCTTGGGTTTGGAAAACATAAAAATCTCGTGTTATTTTTGGCTCTCTGGTCTTCTTTCTAAAAGGTGGGAGTGTAAAAGTAGGGGTGAAAGGAGAATGAAGAAGGGGTTTAAATAGGTAAAAAAATGTGATATCCAAAGGGAAATCTGAACCCTTGATTTGGGATAAAGCGTAATCTAATGGACCACTTATGATTTCCTGAATTGGCGGCAAAAAGGGACTAGAAAAGGACGTGCGCAGAGAAAATATTACTCGAGTACTCTCGGTATGCAATCCCGTAGGGGCATGTGTCCACCCTCGAGTGTAGTAGGTGGGCATGCTTTTCGAAAGTGAAGTTCAAAAGTTTCATTCTCAAAGGATTTGAACCAACACTTTTGAGGGGGCAATATGTTACACCCAAATTTTGAGATTGAATAGATAGCCTCGAAATGTAGGCTCGTAAAAAGTAAGCTCGGGAATAACAAGTATTAGTAGTACACTTGTATAAATTGACAAATGGTTCTAGATCTGCTATAAGTGTTCGAGCATGAGTTGCAGGCTTGAACATACCAACCTTCTCTCAGTGATGAATTCAATTAACTCGGGGAGAGAGAAGGAGGAAAAAATTGGAATGGTAAGCTCGAAGTTTGGTTGGTCTCGAAAGTGCGTTAAGGCGACGATCGAGCTCGATGACGTTTTTATCACACGGGAAAGCTGTTAGGAAATCCCTATTTCTTTGGGATTGGTAAACACGGTGTAACGAATCCCTATTTTTATGGGATCATTATTTAATTAATGCTTTGATTTGTATTATTAATTCGTATATTTATTTGACTTTAAACATTTTATTGTAACTTCCCTAAATTAGAGGAAAGATATTCCTACAACCAGGTCTATAAATACCCTAGACCAAGTCATTTGTACTGAGAAGAGACTCTGTCAAATTGCTTTCATCCGAAGCTTTTATAGAGTGTTCATAATAATAGTAACTCATGGACGTAGGCATATTTTAACTGCCGAACCACGTTAAAATTCTCTGATTTCTTCTATTTTTCCATTGTTTATTGCTCTACATAATTAAGTTGACGAAAAACAACATCAATAGTTAGTAATTACATATCTAAGTAATTATACTATATTTTAACATACAAGGTATGTTTGAATTTCAAGTGGTAATTACTTATAAATTCATATTGTCTTATTTGGCAAAATAGTTAATATTTACACAAAAAATAATATTATTTAATAAATATTATTTTCAATTGATAGTAATTTGTAATTACAGAGTGTAATTACACCTAATTCTCATGGGAAGCTATGAAAATTGGAGAGTAACTTGGGCCCCTCAATTACCTCAAATTACATAATTACTGTGTAATTACATGGTCAAACAAACATACAAAATTGAGTAATTACTCTGAAATACACTCAATCGCAATTATAAGGTGGCTTTCCAAACGCGCCCTTAAATATTAACTCATATAAATATATATATATATATATATATCTATCATATGACAATCTTTTAAATATTTTGGATTTTACTTAATTCTTACTTCTTATATTTCAAACTAAACATAAAAAATGATGTAAATAGTCATCAAACACAAACATTAAATACAAACTATATAATGTCAAAATAGTTGGAGAAGAAATATAAATAAGTTCATAGGCGCTGTGATTGTGCTAGATTGTCTAAGTTAATTTTTTTTGAGCATTTTCAACACTACTTTCTCTAAAATCTTCTATTCATTTTTTTGTCATAACATCTTTTCAAAATATCACACGCATAATAACAAACAAAAAATATGAAACATTTATAAATCCTAAAATAACTAACCTAATAAACTTTACAAAAGTAAGTTTTGCATGCCCTCGAGTAAAATGATCTAAATAAACAACTAAAATTTGGTATGAAATAGATCAACAACAACAAAATTTAAACACCAAGAAACAAACATTATACATGCATTTTAAATAAAAAATAATTTATATATAAATATAGAATAAATATTATTTACTGAGACATTTTCTTTTATATGTTATATACCAAATATTAACAAATGGATACTATTTTATGAAAATGTATATTTGGATTTTTTTTTTTGGAATTTCTTTTTTAAAAAAGTAATTTTCATGATTTTTTGTTTTCAATTTTATGGTACAAAGTTTTAGGTTTACAAAATATTTAAAAAAAATACGAGCATCAACCTTTTTTTTTGTCGAATATACGTTTAGCTTTTCAAACAGTTGATAGTTGGTGTTTCAATTTTCATCAACTGTTTTCCAAGAAACAGTACATGTTTCACTTTCCCCAAGAATAGTGGATGTTTTACTAATTTTCCCAAGAAAATAATTGATGCATCAATTTTTCCAATAATAATGGATGTTAAAAAAACATGAGCATCATATCAACTAAAATAAACTATCAAAATCATAACAACAAATAAAAAGAGCAACATAGACCTAAATGTCCAGCTAGCTAAAAAAAATAGTGTATACCAACATATGTTGGGGAGAGTGAACTTACACCACTTATCTACATAGATTTTACATCAAAAATACAATATAGAGATATTGTGTAATTTTCGTATGCAAGTATATGTAATCATAAATAAATAAATAATAATAATAATAATAATAATAATAATAATAATGAAAGTAAAGTTTGTTCCCAAATGGATCTATTATTAATTACCAATATTCTCAATCTTAATTCTATTTGGTAATCGATTATCAATGTTTAAACATTGAATAAAAATAGAGACACAATTTAATTGCAAGAAAATAAACACAAGGATAGAATGCACTGGATAAAAGCCCTAGGGTGTTTAATTTCATCAACTAAATTCACTCTATTATTATAACTATTCCAATTTCATGACTATTCTTCCTATAATGATAGCGAGTTTACATAAACAATTCATATTCTTTCTCAAAATATATGAACTCAATTGACATGTGAATTTTCTATATATATGTGATAGAAAAGGCATTAATAATAAAAACTCAAGGGCTACACAAATCATATAAGTATTCCCATCTAATATGTATTTATGATTATTTAATTTGAGCATATATAACTCTCATTTCTTAGAAATTGAATTATAAACATAAATCATGCAAGAGATGCTCAATCATTTACAATGATTAAACATAAATCGAAGAATTCAATATTGAGATGAAGAAGAAATCATAATGTCATTATAGATAATAATAAAGATTCAAAGTGACTACATCATAACCCTAGAAAAGATGTTTAGTCATCATAGTAATAAAAACAACTATTGAATTAAATAAAAAGTGCATAAAGAAAGAAGAAGAAAAAAGAAAAATTGTAAGAAGAGTCCAACCTAGGGCTTCCAAAGATGCTTCCATATGTCTCCCCCTTTAATTGATGTATTTAGTCAGTTCTATATAGTCTCCTCTCATTTCCCTAGCCTTTTAGACTTCAAAAATATCATTTATTTTTAAATTTGAAGTAGAAATGTGTCCACAATATCAAAATAGGCATATGGCGACATGTCGCAACCTTTCAAGGCAACATTTTGCACGATTTCTTGAAAAGTAAGTTATTTTTATAGGGAAGTTGCGACATGTCACAGCTTATGAGGCGATATGTCCACTACTATAAAATACCATTTATAAGTCATATTTTTAGGATACGCACCTAAATGTAAGTCCTAAAATATGTCTCTGGAGTTTTTAGGACTCTCATTGAGAGTCCTTAAAAAACACATTTTAGGACTCTCATTGAGAGTCCAATGTGGATCATGTGTTTGTTAGAATGCCTCAATGAGACTAGTGCTTGTGCCGTTTATTGTTGAGTGGAAACCACTACATTAAACAACTTATTTTGTGGGTAGTTTTCCTCTGTTTTGATCTTCCTCCTTAAGTTTATCAATTTGAATAGACATAGGTACCTTAGTTGAATTCAAGTTTTTTGTTAATAATGTTTTTAATGCTAATACTGCAATGGAAGGTACCTTCGAAGCCACTACCACCAAAGTTGTGCAGATGTCAACCTGTCTCTCACGGTGAAATCGAAGGCTTCCAATCACTGCTCATTATCTTGGGTTTGATTCAGATTTGATAGTATTTTTTAACTACATGTAGTCTTATATAATACATACCACGTTGGAGTTTTTGTATGTGATAATGGTATATATAAACTACTTATTCATCTTTATAACTAAGTACATATGGTTCTTTAATTTTTCTACAATAAGTTAGAATATGGTATTTTTGATTCTGGGTTTTGCATGAGGAAGAGTAGGTTGAGTAATGGCTAATGCATAAGGAGGAATAGGTTGACTTAAATTATATAAGCATTTTTTTTTTCATTAGAATGGCTTTTATTGAAACTATATGTATTCTAGAGTTTAAATTTCACAACTTTGTGGCACTTTTACTTGCATATAGTTATACTTGAATTTGTTTCTCCTTATGTCCATATTTCATAGAAATTTTCTTTGCAACCAACCAAAGAGAGACAAAATTATTGATTTTATAAGAGCACCATCAATTAGTTCTCTTCTGCATAGACTGTACCAGTGCAAGTGATTGCTAGAGGATATAATTCATATTTTTTTATATATTAATAATAGTTTTTATTTAATTAATATGCAAATGCTTTCTCTTATATATATATTGATTTGTCTTGAATTTTAATTTGTGTATTTGTGTAGGATTTGGATAAATTTAAAATTCATAAATTCAAATTGAAGTCTCTCTTATTTTCTAATATTGAGTGGGTAAGTCTTTTATTTGATTTTGTTTGTGTTAGATGAAATTTTGTCAATTGTTGAGTGTCTATTACTAAAAATCCGAAAATTAGAGTAATTTTGTATATTAGATAGGTTTCTTTGTTTCGAATTCTTTAAATCTTTATGGATATTACAATCTAATTACAATCTATAGTTATAATATATAGTAATTGATTTATGATATTTCTTTGTCTTTTTTTCAACTAATTGCAATCTATAGTTATATTAAGAGTTATCTTTTCATGCGGTTGTCTTAATTCTAATGATATATGATAGGATAATTCTTCATATTTTATTCTCTTTTTGTCTTTGGATAATATTGAATAATATATTTTTAATCTAAAAAAGAAATTGTTTGTTTTTAGTTTTGTTTTCTCATTGAAATATGACATTAGTCAGCAAAATAATGAAAGTGTTAGCTACCTTTTGAAAATTGTTAGCTAGTTTTTAATTCTAAATTGCTTGACTTAATTATATTATATATATTGTTGGACCACATGACTAACTATGCACATTTTTTTCTTTCGTTTGGAAATATTATATATTAATAAATCTTAAGTCCTCATTCATGTGTTGACATGTATATAACGCAACGCGAGTCCTAAAAGCATTCTTTTTAAGGCTAAAAAACCTAAATAACCTCACTTTTAAGGCTCTCAAATAGAGAGCTCACGCCTCGCGAGTCCTAAAAACTTTGCGATCCCTAAAAAGCCTTTTCTGTAGTAGTGGCCACTTGGAGCTTTCGTTAAATGCTTCGAGCTCTCTTTTCTTTCTTTCTAATTCGATGTCGTTCAGTAAAATATGCATAACTTTTTTATTCGAACTTCAAATGGAGCTGTTAAACTTGTTTTAGAAAGCTGAGAAAAAGATCTACAACTTTGTGTTTCACGAGATCTTCTAGAAAATGGTGAAAACATAGTCATGATTAGGTTTGAAGATCTCAATTGGCCACAAAATCATCAATTAACCTTATTCCTTCACAATTTAAAATAAAGGAATCAAATCCACTTAAAAAATTGAGGTAAACATACCAAAACAAAGTAAAGGAGTTAAGAATGAGTACATAAAATACACACTCAACACACCCTCAAACTTAACATTTTCTCATTTTCGAGCAGAAAGAACTAAACACTACTAAACACTCGTAGATCAAATCAACAATAATTGATCAAGTCTCATGAAATTCAATCATCACAATATCCAGAATTTCAATTTACATATTCCTTTGTCTCTATTTTGAGTTCAATGCAAGTGTGTATGCATAGTCATTCTTAATAAATCATCAATACTAAAATAAATTTATACTCATCACAATTACTCTTGTCATTATGTTATGTTTCATAGGCTTGCTTTTCTCACTACTTTCCACTAATATAGAAACATACATGCTCAAAGATCAAAATGATTGAATAGGCTTGTAACATGTAGCTTAGGTGAAGGTAGATGACAAAGAATAATTTAGGATCACTTAAACCATAACCATGAAGAAACTTCCACTATAACAACTTATAGTACTCTTCATTTTTTTAATCCTTATTTCTCTCTTTAATTCACTTATTAGTTTTCTTTTCATATGAGTTATACTTACCTAAACTTATTTTCTTTTTAGTACATTTTTTTATCACAAGGAGTGTAACTACAATTTTTTTCATTGAACACAACTTTTTTTTTCTTCGAAAACATCACAACTTTTGAATATTTCACTCTCTTTCTATTTTCAGACCATACTCTAAACAATAGTAACAATTAAACTCATGCTTATGGTGTAAAGATAGGATAAAAAATGAGAATTTACCAAGTATATAGGCTATAATGTGTCATGGATAAACAAAGAATAAGATTTTCAACAATAAGCTCAAAAAGGGTGACTAAGGATATAATCTCCCAAGATTAGCTTGAAAGGCTCAAATGTTCCAAAAATGGCCTAAATCATCTCCCTAAGCACGTATAATTCTAGGATTTCGCCTCAAGTAGTGATTAAACAAGTTCCAAAACATATCAATTCTCAATTTTTTTCAAGTATAAATCTTCTCTAAGCATTAACAACTTGTTAGTCATAACTATGTGCTCATAATATGTTCAGTCAATCCATAAACAAAACAAAACAACATTCAAATCAAGCACACGAACAAAAGCAACATTCTCATTATCTTCAAATGATAGCACACCACAATCACATTTTCTCATCAGCTAAATTATCATCAATTTAACTCACTAAAAAAAATAAACTCAGCTGATAACCTAGCCTTTACATAGAAAAACACAATAATAATATATCAAACTCAATTTCCTTCTCCCTAACTTAAATCTAACATAGTCCTCAATGTTTAAATTAAAGAAAAGAAAAAGAAAACTCCACTGTAATCCAATATGATACTCCATTGCAATGGCATTCATTGATGTCCTCCTTAGGTTACAAACTGTAACAAAAATAAGAAAACAAAATACAAACCTAAAACTAAATTGGGTTGCCTCCTTAAACAACTTTGTTTTATGGCATACGCTAGACACTTACTCCATTTACCGTTCTTTGTCAACTAGGGTCTAATCCACCCCTCGAATTCTTACTCGATGTGTCACATGTGTGGAGACTCGCTCTTTAAGATTGAAAATATTAGGAGCCTCCCCCTTCTCATCTAACACCTTGGACTTCCTACAGAAGAACCACTACAGCCAACAACGAACAGAACGAAGACCATCTTGAGTCATGGAATTTTTCCGCTTCTCACAGCAAAAACCTCTAAAAACATCCACTACATCAACTCTACAACAAGTAGGAATCTCAGTTGCTGCAAACACATTGAAAATTACTTCCTCCTCTTGAACCCATAACTTTAACTCTCCTTTTTGCACATCAATCAATGATCTCCCCATGGCTAAGAATAGTAGCCCTAAAATAATTGGAATTTTCTTATCATTCTCCATATAAAGAATAATAAAATCGGCTGGGAAGAAAAATTTATCCACCTTAACTAATACATCCTCAATAATTCCACCCGGGTGCTTGATTAAGTAATTTTCCATCTGAAGTGATACAATGGTTGGCTGAGCTTCTCTCAAGTTAAGTTACTGTAAAATAGATAAAGGCACTAAATTAATGCTTTCTCCTAAATCACATAATGCCTTTTCTAAAACAACATCTCCTATCAAACAAGAAATGTTGAAACTACCAGGATCTTTGAGCTTGGGGGTAGCTTCTTTTGTAATAGCATTGCACTTTGCAGTAAGTGCAATAGTCTCATACTCCTCCAACTTAACAAAGTCTCCTTCATAAACTTCACATACTTTCCATTTGTTCAAGTGCATCAGCGAATGGTACATTGATGTGAAGCTTCTGAAAAATATCTAAGAGCTTAGAGAATTGACTATCAAGTTTATCCTTTCAAAGCCTCTACGGATATGGAATCTTGATATGGCGATTAGATTCACTGGTGGTTGTATGTCAAGGTCTTCAGTAACCTTTTTACCACTTATTTTCTCTTTCTCTTTGGCTACACTCTCTTCAGAAGGCACTCCCTATGTTGGCTCATCAAACATCTTTCCACTCCTCAAGAAAATTGCATTGCACTACTTTTTAGGATTTACTTCAGTATTACTCTGAGGACGACTGTACAACATACTTGCTAATGGACCAACTTTCATCTCCAAATTCCTTATTGATTAAGATGTCTCTGTCATAAATTGAGTATTCGTGTTGGTCAATGTTATTAAAGCTGCTTGCAATCCTGATTGCTTTTCTTGAGGAGGTTGTTGTGGTCTCACTGGAGGCAGCAGTGATGCTTGATTCAGTGGCAATGATTGCATAAATGGTTGCTAAATTTGTTGTTGCTAAATTCCTTGATTACTCCTCCATAAAAAATTAGGATGATTTTGCCACCCCGGATTATATGTGTTGGAGTAAGGATTATTGAGTTGTACATTAAAATTTCCTATCACGCTAACTTTTTCCATATGAATCAAATTTTTCACACCTGCCGACACACACCTATCAAAAGGATGAGGACTCCCACAAATACTACATCGAATATGCACTTGCATGGCTTGACCTGAAATTGTATTCTGCTACAACTATTTTGTTAATGATGGTACTTGAGTTGTGAGGACAATAATAACATTTAACTCATGTACTCCAACCACTCTTTTATTTCCATCTCGCTCATTTAGCCAATGATTGTTATTCATGGCCATTTCCTCAAGCAACTCATATGCTTCATTGTCACTTTTACTCATAAGAGCACCTCCAGCTGCGACCTTAATTATTATGTGAGTAGTACCACTCAACACATTATAGAATTTATGGACTAACATCCATATCTCAATACCATGATGGGGACACCTTCTCAATAACTCTCTAAATTTCTCTCAAACATCGTATAGTGCTCTCTCCTCCTAATAAAAACTATTAATCTATTCTCTCAACCTTGCAGCATTTGATGAAAGGAAAATCTTGGCAAGAAATTCTTAGTCTAACTCCTCCCAAGTATTGATTGAAATGGTCGATAGAGAGTTCAATTAACTCTTTGCTTTGTCTCGTGGCTTCACCCCCACAAATTAAAAACTCAATTTTGAATGTAATAGCATAGCATTAATCATCTCAAGAAATGTTCTACTTTTCTTTTCCGCTATACCATTTTGTTGAGTATATGGGGCGGTACATTCATGTATTATTCCATGCTCTTCACAAACACAAGTTGAAATCATTTGAAAATATTCACCACCCCTATCACTTCTATGCACTTTTGTTTTCCTTTCTAATTGATTTTGAACTTCCGCTTAATAAGCTTTAAACACATTAAATATTTCATATTTGTTCTTAAGCAAATATACATATGTGAACCTAGATCAATCATCTATGAAAGTAATAAAATATTTACCTCCACCCATTTAGTTCACATAAATCACTACGTATCAAATCTAACAATTAAGAATTTCTATCAACGCTAGGAAAATGTTTCTTTATCATTTTGGATTTAGCACAGTTCACATATATCATGCTCAACATTATCACAATTAATAAACCCACATTTAATTGCTATTTTTATTGTACTAAATCAAATATGTGCAAGTCTAACATGCCACAAAGTAATAGAATTTGGGTCAAGAATATAACAAGAAGAACTAGAAGCTTTTTTATTTAAATTATAAATGGAGGTACAAGTTTGAACATGCCATCACAAGCATATAAGTAATGACCCAAATTTCCTAATAAGGCTTAGGGCCTTGATAAGGGGGCTAGGATGGAAAATTTTGGAATTATGTGATATTTATGTGTATCATTATGTGATTATGTGAGTTATATCATAATATGACTATATATGCATGTTTAGGTGTATTAAATATGCATGTGAACCCATTTCTGATTAATTGGGCAATTTTCATCTTTTGGCCATTGTGGGCATATTTGGCATGTATGGGATATATGTGTGGTGCTTCATAATTATTTGGTTATGCTAGGGTTACTCAACACGAGACGATCCTAGGAGGCAAGCTAGTGGGAAAGTCACAACGGGATTCATACTTGATTTGAAGTGAGTTAAGGGGTATTTAGTACATTACTGGGTTATTGGGTAATGGGAATAAATATTTGATGATAAATTGGGAGTTAGTAAACCAGGGGGAAATTCTTGGAATTTTGACTATTTTACCCCGAGGGCATTTTGGACCCCGAGCATTAGGATTTGCTTCAGGCTACTTAAGCTTGAAGTAACCTATCAGAAACATAAAAAGAACACTCAGAACGTTCTCTCTTCCTCCCGTTCCCTTTTCGTCACCCGATCGCATTTTCGAAGGAAACTTGAGCTCTAGAACTCGGATTCAAGCGAGGATTGATGCATAGCGATTCTAGGGAAGATTAGAAACTTATTAGATGGAGGATTTAGCAAGAAACTACATAATCAAAGGTAATCCATGTTTTAAGTTCTTAATTTTTAAAGTTTTTAAGCTTTGATTAGATTTTATGTTTTGATGAGTTTTGGATGAATTGAAGCTTGGGTTTTATTGGTTTTGGGAGATTAGGATAATTGGGAACTTTAATTTTGAGATTTGGATAGGTTGGGGTCAGCTTTGGAGCTTTGAAGCTCAAAGAACACGAAGAGAGAAGCGCATAAATTCGAAGTTATGGTTTGGGTGTTGTAGCGCTAGGTGCTCTATTTTGGGAGTTTTGGTTATGCTTGTAGAGCTGTAGCGCCCATAGGTAGCGTTGTAGGGCTACACAGTATTCAGAATGGGGTTTTTTCGTACTTTTTGGGGTTTTGACCCGAGGGCTTGGGGGATGATTTCACCACCCTGTTTGGTGGGATTGGAGGTCCCGACAGCGCGGGATTGGTCCTGGGATTTGAGTTTTGGAACTTGAACTCATTGAAACACCGTTTATGGTTGTGACTAGGTTATCGCTAGGGGATTGGTATCATGATCGTGCTTGTGGCTCGTTTATTGGTAACCTGTGCTTGGATGAAAGGTAAGAAAACTGCACCAAGTATGTGATGCAAAAGATACATGTTATTAGGGCATGTCTTTAATGTTGAATATGAGATTGATCAGAGCTTGAGTCTCTGTAAATGTGCATGATCATAATTATGCTAGTGAATGTTGAGTAAGCATGTTGAATGCCATGTATTTGGATGTTTGACATATGATATATGCCTGGTTGCATTGCTTACTTGTGAGTGGATCTGACTCCATAGTCAGAATTGGCAATGGTGTTAGTATTGACTTTGAAGTTGTGACTCATTAGTCAAGTTTGGCAGTAGTACTTAGCACTGGTCTTATGGAATTGACCTATGAGTTAAGAGTGGCATAAGCGTAATGAACGCAAATCCAAAAAGATTAGATCTAATCGACATAAACATTATCATCATAAGCATGAAATGCTTGACCGACCTTAAGTTCGATGAAAACAAAAGCACTTGTCTAGTCTAAAGGCTAGTTACTTAGAGTCAAAGCCAAAAGGCTAAGGTGACCGACACATCACATGGCTAAGGGAGCGGATCCCCAGAGATGGACTTATTAGCCATCTATTCAGGGAGCGGATCCCTAGAGATGGACTCATTAGCCATCCATTCAGGGAGCAGAACCCCAGAGATTGACTAATTCTCCATCTATTTAGGGAGCGAATTCCCCAGAGATAGACTCATTAGCCATCTATTCAGGGAGCGGATCCCTGGAGATGGACTCATTAGCCATCTATTCTTAATATGACTTGATAGTCATCTATACAAAGGGCAGGGCCCATAATTCCTCTATACAAAAGGGCAGGGCCCAAAAGTCATTTTTTTGGACTTGTTTGCATGCATGAATAGGGCTATTATTGCTAGGCATGCATATTATGATTTAGTAACATGTTATTACCTGTTCATGAGCATATTGAGTTTTCTTGTTGAGCTTCGGCTCGTGGGTGCTATGTGGTGCAGGTAAAGGCAAAAGAAAGTTAGACCATCCTTGAGTTGGAGAGCTTAGGTGTCGATGTGTACATATGCGGCGGGTTGAAAGAGGAACTAGGCTTAAACCCTATTTTTCCACTTAGGTTGGCTGGTTGTAAATATTTTATTGTAATTAACCTTTAAATTATATTTTGGGATCCCAATGTATACAGTAAAATTATTAGTGAAACGTTGTATCATAACCAAAATTTTTAACCGTTAATCATACTTAGTTACATGATTATGGACAAATGACTCGATTAACGAGTTTAGCACTGTTTAAAATGCTCACCGTAATGGTCCCTGCATAGTAGGGCGTTACAATATCCCTTCCCCACAAATACATTCCCCTTAGACAAAGTAAGCTTGTAAGAATCTATCACAACATTGACTCCCGATTTACCAAGAGAATTTCCACTCACAAGGTTTCTACTTATTTCTGGTACATACAAAACATTATTGAGTAAAACCTTCAAGCCAGATGTGAAGAATAAATCAATTGTTCCCATGCCTTCAACTTTGGACCTCTTCTTCGGTTGAGTTGACTCTTGCTTCATTATTGTGGTTCCTCTTAAACCTACAATGAAACGCCCTACTAATCCAAGATTGTTACATTGTATGTTTAAAATAATGTTTAACTCGCTAAGCAAGCCATTTGGACTCAAAAGTGTAATTAAAATTAATTAAAGGTTTAAGTACTAAAATTTTTGGTCAAAGGTATAAACTTTTCCGTTAAAACTTTAAACATTTACAAGGGATCCCACAAGAGTTTAAATAAAATACAATTACATTTAATGTTATCAAATTAGTCTACCTAAGCGACAAAAATGGACTTTTACTCTAAGTCCCTCAAAATACCCTGACTGTGGCGGCCGAGCAAGTTGAACATGTATGCGCCGCTCCAAAGCCCACCAACTCAATGCTGGTCAACGTGCCCCTTGCCCTTACTTGCACCATAGAGCACCCGTGTGACAAGGCCCAACAAGAAAACCCCACAAGGCATAATAATAGTCACATTAAATATATAAACACCAGTTAACATGCATCAAAAATAATAAATGCATCCATTCCAATCATATAATCATAAACACGTTTCACAGTTTATAAACATGCACATTTCAAACACATGAACTATTTACATGGTCTAGCCAAGCAGCCTTGTTGAACAACCCAACCGAGCGAGGTGCACCTCCCAGCACCAACTTACGGTCCATGCGGAGCGAGTAGGTACTTGTTGTTGGGATTATGCCCTGAAAGCATATGTAGTTGACATTGTTTTAAGAAATAAATAAATAAAATGAATTTGTTATGCATATATTTTATGGACTATATTATTCTGTGATAATATTAAGTAAATTTCAAAAAAATTCCTAAGTTCATATATGTGTTCTCAACCACGTATTGGTACGGGAGGATTATGTTTGAGATAAATGAACTTGTTTAGTTCGTAGTAAAATAAAGTTATGGAATCTTTAGATTAATTACTGCAAGTACGGTCCACTAGTTTTATGAATACATGTGATATAGATCCAAATTACTAGTGTAGTAGGACACTTTGGTGGAGGTACTTTATATATTAGAGAATATATAGAATTGGACCAGATATGCTTATTACTACTTAGTTAAATACTGTTTCGAAGTATTAATTAAATATATCAAATGATGATCATATACAAATAGATCTTAATCCTGAAGTTACTATGGACTCATATTTATGTTATATGAGTTCTTTAATTCACTCGTTAGGGTTTGTCAGAATGATCAAGCTAGACTTTTGTTTTGGGAACTCATTAATGTAAATGGTTGGGGACATAGTATACGGATAAGGAATCTATAATTTCTCGTAAGAGATTGAATAATGGTTCTCTTGACACAGTTTTTTGCCAACAGTGAATTAAGAAAATAACAAGGTTAAATTAGTGCTTGATAATAAATCGAAGGACACGAGCTCATGTCCTTCATGGATGTATATTATGGATATAACCAGATCGCGATGAATCCTACGGACCAGGAACATACTAGCTTTTTGACTCCAACTAATGTATATTGTTATAAAGTTATGCCCTTCGGGCTGAAGAACGCCGAAGCTACCTACCAACGGTTAGTCAACAGAATGTTCATTAGTCAGATCGGGAAAAATATTGAAGTGTATGTTGATGATATTCTAGTCAAATCCAAGACTGCCGATAACCATGTATCCGATCTAAATGAATGTTTTGAGATCTTGACGAAGTATAATATGAGGCTGAATCCCCAGAAATGTACTTTCGGAGTGGCATCGGGAAAATTTCTAGGATTCATAGTCAATACAAGGGGGATAGAGGCGAACCCAGATAAAATCATATCATTATTGGAAATGCCTTTGCCTATCTTGCATAAAGAAGTTCAGAGCCTGACAGGAAATGTGGCAGCTCTGAACCGATTTATATCAAAATCCACTGACAAGTGCTTGCCATTCTACAAGTTGCTCAGAGGAAACAAGAAATTTGAATGGACGAAGGAGTGCGAGCAGGCATTCCTCGACCTAAAAACGCACTTGGCCGAACCCCCAATATTTTCTAAACCTATGTCTGGAGAACCCCTGTTCCTTTATTTGGCCGTGATAGAAAATGTAGTCAGTGTCGTGTTAGTTCGGGAAGAAGACCATGCTCAAAAACTAGTGTATTGTATAAGCAAGAGACTTCTCGGAGCTGAATCACGGTATCCACGTATAGAAAATATAGCATTCTTCCTAATATTAACTTCTAGGAAGCTTAGACCGTATTTCCAGTCCCATTCAACCCATGTTATGACCGACCAACCTCTACGGTAGGCATTGCAAAAACCTTAAACATCGGGACGTATTTTAAAATGGGCGGTTGAACTCAGCCAGTTCGAGATACTATACGTACCACGGACCTCGATCAAAAGCCAGGCCCTTGCTTGTGGATGAATGCACCGGATTTCAATAGGTGCTTTTGAAGGAACTGGTCCAGGAGTTGTGGAAAATATTCGTAGAGGGCTCATCGAATGAGAATGGACCTGGAGTTTGGAACATATTGATCTCTCCAGGAGGGCATCGATTCCATACAGCTCTGAGATTCGGATTCGAAGAATCTAACAATCAAGCCAAATATGATGCCTTGCTAGCCGGAATTAAAGTGGCAAAGGAGCTAAAAGCAAAGGCCGTCTAGTGCTATAGCAATTCCCAGCTCGTGGTCAATCAGGTGTTGGGGGAATATCAAGCTCGTGGTACCAAGATGGTGGTTTACCTGGCTAAGGTGAAGGGGAAGCTATCAGAATTTGAGTACAGTACTGTTGAACAGATACCTCGTGAGTAGAACTCTAATGCTGACGCTTTGGCAAGGCTTGCCACCACCAAGGAAGCCGAGACTTTGAATGTAGTACCAGTAGAATTTTTGGAGAATCTGAGCGTGGCAGAAAAAACGATAGAGGTCGAGATAATTGACACGAAGCCGACCTGGATGACCCCCATAGTGGAATATCTTACAATAGGAAGGCTACCCGAGGAAAGGAAGGACGTGAGAAAAATAATCTATCAAGCTCCGAGGTATGTAGTAGTGGATGGAACATTATACCGACATGGTCATTCCATGCCTCTTCTACGGTGTGTTCTGCCTGAGAAGGCTAAAACCATTCTGCAAGAGGTGCATGAAGGCTTTCGTGGAGATCATGCTGGGGGGCAAAACCTAGCCTTAAAAATATTAAGGCAGGGCTATTTTTAGCCCACTTTAACAAAATATTCCATCTCCCATGTTCAGAAATGCGACAAATGCCAGTGCTTCGCCACAGTCACCCAAGCTACTCCAGTCGAGCTAATGATAATCTCATCCCTGTGGCCATTTGTAGTCTGGGGAATTGACCTAATAGGATCCTTACCTATGGGAAAGAGAGAAGTTCGTTACGCGGTGGTGGCAATCGATTATTTCATGAAGTGGGAAGAGGCCAAGCCTTTGGAAACCATCACTTCAAAGAGAGTCCTGGACTTTGTGGTGAAAAACATTGTATGTCAATTTGGGCTTCCTAAAAAGATCGTGTCAGATAATGGGACCCAGTTTGACAGTGATCTCTTCATTGACTTCTGTGAAAAGTACAGTGTTATTAAGAGTTTTTCTTCGGTAGCATATCCACAGGCTAATGGACGAATCGAGGCTGTGAATAAGACCTTAAAGGATAGCCTTAAAAGAAGGTTAGATGAGGCCAAAGGAGGCTGACTTGAGTAGCTCCTGCAAGTACTTTGGGCATACCGAACTTCCCACAGGACCTCCACAAGACACACTCCTTTCTCCTTGACCTTCGGAAGTGATGACGTCCTTCCCGTCGAATCAAAGATAGCCACGCACAAACTAAGGACATTCAAGCAAGAGCGAAATGATGAGCTACTTAACGCGTCTCTCAACCTGGTTGATGAGAAATGAGAGGATTCACAGTTACAGCTCGCACATTACCAACAGAAAATCACTCCTTATTTTAATTTTAAGGTCAAGAGACGTAGTTTTGGATTGGGCGACCTGGTTCTCCGAAGGGTCTTTTTGGCAAACCAGCTTCCCAAAGATGGCACTTTAGGCCCGAACTGGGAAGGACCATATCAGATCGTGGAAGTTTGCGTGAAGGAACTTTCAAGTTAGCTTGTCTTAGTGGAGAAACAGTCCCACGGACCTGGAACGCCATGCACCTAAAGAAGTATTACCACTAGTACAACCATCCATGTAAGGCTTATTTATAAAAGCCTTTTAGTTAGATAAAGGGGGATTATTATGTAATTTTTCTTGTTAATGTGGTTTTAAATAATTTTTCTTTATAAGGTTATTTATAAATTAGCTCGTGTATTGACATTTGTAAAGGCAACCAAGAAAGTCTTTACATTCTACTTACTTGGGGGGCATATAACCCGAGGTGGATCAGAACAAGGTCGCCGAATGAGTTTAAATTACTTAAAATCCTCGATACAACCAGGTACAAAACTATCCTGGATACAACCAGGTCAGAAACTTAGAAGCTTGGAAAATTGATTATTCGATGGCTTTTTAAGAGCTTGAGGTTTCAATAAACCTGGCACGAACTAAGTTTAAATCATTTAAAACCATGGATACGACCAAGTCCAAAACTTAGAAGTCGACAAAATTGAATATTCGTTGGCTTTTCTAAAAGCTCAAGATGTCAATAAACCTGACACGAACTAAGTTTAAGATATTTAAAATCTCGGATATAACTAGGTCCAAGGCATGATTCTTAACAGGTATGATGTAAATCAACACATTAAGTTTGGATATAACCGAACTCAAAATATCTATCCCGGTCTAAAAATCGATTCTTAAAATCTCGAATGTACAAGTTTAGGAAGGCATAAACATGAGAGATAATCAAGGAAGAGACAAATAGATTAAAAAGTGAGATATATAAAATGAAATTCAATTTTTCCAGAGGAGAAAAACCTCGAACTAAGCCCAAGGGAAATTGTTTACAAAAAAATATAAAAAAAACAAAGACTTCATTGAGCCCCTCCAGGACGCTCTGAGGATGTGACCTCCTCAATCTCCTGCTCACTCGCTGTAGAAGCGTCCCCCGTTTCGGACAGCTCTTGCCAAATCCAGGCCTTGAATTTTTTGAGGTATGGATCCCATAGGTCGGGAGCCATGAAAGAAAAGTTTCCATCCTGGTTAAAAGCCTAGCAATGGTACAACATGTCTTCCATCGAGGATAATGAGGTCGCCTTCTCTTCGTTAACTTCCGCCTTGGCCTCTAGCTGTTTTGCTGTGGCCTCAGCAACCTCGACCTGGAGAGCAGTCAAGGAAATCTTCGCAGCCTGCTCGCTTTCATGAGACGATGCAAGGGCGAACTTGGTATCATACTCACTCTTTTGAGCAGCTGCAAAGGTAGCTTTGGCGGCTTGCTCGCCTTCTTGAGAAGCGGTTAGGGCAGTCTTGGCGGCATTGAGTTCCGCGTGGAGTTCGTCATATCTAGCCCTAGCTCAAGCTATACTGCGGTGCTGGGCCAGGGCAGACTGGAAAATAAAAAGCCAAGTTAGATGTATCCTTTGGCAAGATGAAGAGAAAAATGTCACTAAGGAATGATATCTTACTTTGAGGGTCATCCCCAAGGCAGACTCCAAGACGTTCTCCGGGCTCCGCTCCTCTATCGTCCTCATGTCCTTCGATCTGGCTTTGTAAGCGACCCCACCATGTGGCTCGCTGTCTCGTAGAGGATTCCTCGAAAGGCTTTGGGGATCTTCTCCAGATCTTGGGGATCAGCTGGTATACACACAGTAGCAGCTGGGGCAGGAGGAGCTGGGGGATCATCTTGTATTACCTGATCCCAAGAAGACGTGAACTGAGGTGGAGGGGAGGATGAGGAATCCTCTTCTCAGTCATAGTAGATGTCAGAGCTGTCGAGCTCACACCTTTCCCCTTAGCAGGGGATTTGGAGTTACTTTCTGCCGCAGAAGGGGTTTTCTTTGTAAATTGGGGCCTCTTCACGACAGGACCCAAGCCGAATTTCCCGTCCTGGAAAGCTGCACGGAGGTCAGGAGCTCCAGGTCGTTCCATCTCATCGCCTGAAAAGAACAAAAAGGGGATTAGTTCACAACTAAAGTCAGAAACATACACAAAGGAAATAAATAAAGATCCTACCCTCCAGGCTGGGGGGGAGTCTATTATCACAATCTCCGGCCTTGGGACTACTGGAAGAGAGGGAGAATCTAAGTCTTATATTTCTTGGACCCTAGGAGGTTCGGGCTCAGGTTCTACCTCGGGACTAGACTCATCTACATACTGCCTAAACCCAGGGGCAAAGGCCCCCTTGAGCAAAGAAGGCCATGACCTACGATTTTTCCCATACTCCTAAAAAATGGCTAACCTAAAATTTATGGTGTTATCTACAACAATAGTTCCCTTAGGGTAAATAGTATCATGGCGCAACACTAAGTGATCCACACACTGGAGTAGGGTAATGTTACGGTCTGGATTGTTAGGGTGACGGTGGACGAGCTGATTTGGGTTAAATCTAACTAACCTAAAATTTGCAACAATCCTATCTAGTTCCCTATAAGGGTTTGGGTTACCTTGGAAGGAGGGGCCTGATGCTGCCCCTGACACAGCTCGTTCTAAATCAGGTTCCCGAGCAGCCTCAGGAACCCGCCTCTTCCGCATAAGAGACACCTCAACCTCTTCTTGCTCCTAGCCTTCGGTAGCTGGTGAGTCCTCTTCTTGAGAAGGTGGGAGCTCATGGATTACCGGAAGGGTAGCTCGAGTCCTTCTTAAGGCCAACGTCTGGCCTTTGCCAATCAATTTACATGCCAGCATCGTGGCGTCATTCACGAGCTGGCAGTAATCCTTCTCACTGGGTGGGACCCAAGACAACGTTTCATACTGACCCCCGAGGGTCACTGACTTCCTCGCCCTCACGAATATTACTGCACAAAAAATAGACTCAATTAGCATATGCACAAGGCATATGTCTTGAAAAGAGAATAATTTTACGAGCTGATATCAGAGAAAAAAAACTTACGAGGACGGTTGAAGTATCGATGCTCATATTTTTAGAACCCATTTGACATAAAGAACTGGTCCTTGTAGTCGTTGGGGTGGCTCGGGAGCTGGATGACCGAAGCAGAGTTCGGGAATCTGGAGCGGTAGTAGAATCTATCACCTTAACCCTTTTGCTTTGGGCTGGATTTAAGGGAGAAGAAGTACAGAATATCTGTCGGAGTGGGGACCTCCCACTCGTGCTTTAAAAATAGGTATTTCAACCCTGCCAAAAGCTTGTATGAATTGGGGGGGAGCTGAAAAGGTGCCAACTTCACATAATTCAGGAAGTCGGCAAAGTACTGATCCAGGGGAAGGAAGGCCCCCTCCTTCAAATGCTCGTCACTCTAGGTCGCGAAGTCATCCTAGAGAGGCGTGTAGCTCCATTCCCTTTTGAGTGGAGTTCGGGCAATAAGGACTCCGAACTCGACCTCGATATTATGGCTCAGCATAATTTTGTTGACCCTTCCTTGGGTCATAATCTTGGAAGCAATTGTCTATGCCTCGAAGAACGCGTTACGGTTAACCACAACTTACCTCTCCACCACTGGGCCGAAGAGAGGAAGGGGAGATTCTGAGGCGATCTCTTTCCCCTTGTTTGTTTATTGAGTAGATGAGCTGGGTGCATTCTTCTTTGGTGCGTTCTTCTTGGGTGTCATTAGATCACCTAACGAACAAGAATGACGAGTTTCTTAGTAGGCGACCTAAGAGTTTGTAAAGATTATGACACGGAAAAACGGAGGAGAATGATGTCTCTAGTATACGAGCTGAGTTAGTCTCAGCCCATTGTGTGATGCCACGCGCTACCCTACGCTACGCGCCTCGGTTTCCCAACAAACCCCTGATGTTTAGGGATCTGTATGTTAGAAAATCTGGCCACTACTGTCCTTGGTGGGTGGTTTATAGCAAAACCACCCAAGAAGCGTGTCCCCTAAGTAACCTGGTTTCGAAACCTAAAATCTTTTCTTCTTCTATATCCCGAATGGGAATCTCATAAAATTTTCCATAAATTACCTAGTTTTATGAATATCATAGTTTTAAGAGATATTTTAAGACCTACTCAGTAAACCTAGGCCGAAGCCTATGTGCCAAAAACATTTATAAAACAACCTAATATTGACTATAGTGAAGTATGGATGAGCATGGAAAAGAAAACACAGAAATCAGTAAAGGAAAAGTTTCTTTAAAACAAAGAGACTTATAGTGTGTTCGTCGATAAAAGAAGTAGACTGTGTAGGGGAGAGTTCCTGGGAGACTCCTGAGTAATTGAGTAATGGAGTTTCAGAGGTTTTTGCAACCAATGGGTTTTGGGTTTCTTTGAGAAAGAAGAAGGGTTTGAAGATGTAGAAGAGAGAAGATGTAGAAAGATTTTGAATAAAAGGTGGTGAACTGTGGAAATTGTCTACCCTATTTATACGTAAACGACATAGTTCAATTTCAGCCATCCGATTTGGTCAGTACAAGATCCAAGGGTTGTGTTTCAAAAGACAAAACAACAGCAAAAAGGTGACAAGACAATTATTGCAGTCCTTGAAACCCGAACAGACACCAATAGTAGTGTTCCACGTGTCCAATACTCGAGTAGTGGGCAGGCATGGTTTATTGCAACAGAAGTCTAAAAGTTCCTACTGTGTAGGTCAAAAGGTTACATCATAAACCACGAGCAGGGACTTGGGGGGAAAATGTGTACCCTAATTTCAGTACGAGTCTTTCACTCATCTCGTGTATAGCTGGCAAATAAATACATGGAAGAAATAGCCAAGGAGTCCATTTATTATCCACGTGGACAACACGATTTTCACGATGGCTATACGAGCTAGGGATGCATAAGATGAGAAGCGCAAGCTTATGATATTCATAAGGCACGACTTCCGTAGTACGAGCTCAAAGACATATCAAGTTCATGGTAACTCGAATTATGGCGTATCCGCAGATCCCCAAAGACCCAGATACTTTATGTGATCATTTATGGCCACCCTGTAATATTTAATGTCCCAGATACTAGGAGATCATTTATTTCGTTATCAGATCATATCCTAGTATAAATGGGAATATTTCATATTAAATGTAATAAATATGTAAATCTGTGATTGACTCACACGGTTACCCAAACTTGTCCAAGGAATTTCTCTATAAATACTAAGAATATTGAACAGGAAGGGAGGGGACTATTCTGTAATACTAAAACTTTGCAAAAATATAGAGAGAAAAGCAGTAATAATATAGACTCATGGACTAGGTGGATTTTAACCATTGAACCACGTAAAAAGATCTGTGTTCTTGAGAGTTCAATTCTTATTTCAGTTTATTATCAAGCATTAATTCAACCTTGTTATTTTCTTAATTCATTGCTGGTGAAAAACTGTGTCAATAAGGGGCATGTTTGTAATTTTGGCTCGTTGAGGGCATAAATGTAATTATGTTTGTATTGTGAGTGAGACCCGAGTGTTATGGCAATATATTTGAGATGTGTGGTCCGAGACGATCGTAAGGAGCAGATTAGTGGAATAGTCACAACGGGGTCAAATACCCAGCTCAGGGTGAGCCTAGGGTTATTTTGGGAAAACTAGTGAGTATTCAGTATTTATCGGATAACAGGTAGTTATGTGGTGATTGATTGGGTATGTCGAGGTTGATTGGGAATTTATAGGACAATTTGAGGATTAGCAGGAAATGTGGAAAATGACAATTTTGCCCTTGGGGCCATTAAAGGATAAAAATATGCTTAAGGGGTTTTGGTCCTTTGGCCAAGGGATAGACCGAACCTTAGAGTAACTCAGCCAATTTGAATTGTGTAGAACCTAGAGGGACACTCAGAACATACAGGATACTCTCAGCCTTATCCCCCTCTCTCTCACTACTCGATTCTCTCCCTCTCCCTTTGGTGTGCTTGGAGCTATGGGGAATTCTTTGAGGAATTGACTGAGAACTAAGGCTGGGGACTTGGGGAAACAAGGTAAAAGTACTGAGGAGTAACTTAGGGGTTGTGATCCTTGTGGAGATTTTACTGCTCAGGCTTGGGATTAGGAATCGTGCTCAGGATTAGTTTGGGTTGTCAACTTGGGACACCAGGTAAGAGAACTATTTGTGCTCATAGAGCTATGTGGTGTGTATTGTTGTATATATTGTTTATAGTTGTTATGTCATACCTGAGATTGGGGCTGATTGGCAAGAGCTGGGAGCGGCAAATGGTCGAGGTCAGTGTCGAGCATGCTGAATGCAAGCCGCCACGGCGAGACCCTCTAAGGGTACTATACACACCCGTTCGGTTTAGACCATGGACTTGGTGCCTGGTAACGCACCCTGATCGGCGGAGGCCACTTTTGTGTTACTATACTGCTGTGCTACTGTATTATTAGGTTGTTATGCCATTGTACTATTGTGTTGTTATACTGCTATGTTGTTGTGCAGTCCAATAGTAACTTGTAACTGTTTATTGTTTTGATTAAGTATGTTTTAGTTGAAATAAATTATTGTATGTTGTGCTTTAAAGTTCTCTTGCTGGGCCTCGTCTCACGGGTGCTCTGTGGTGTAGGTAAAGGCAAGGGAAAGGCCGATCAACCATGAGTTGGTGGGCAAGGAGCGGTGCGTACATGTTTGGCCTACCTGGCCCCCACGGTTGGGGTATTTTGAGAAGCGGTTATAAATGTTTGATTTTGTCGCTTAGGTCAACTGTTAAGTAACATTTTAATTTGTAAATATGTTTCTAAACAACATTTTGGGATCCCACTGTATTATTTTCATGATTTAAATGAATATCCAACCTTTTATACCAAAATCTTATTTAAATGAGTCTTCATTTTAATTAACCACACTTTTGGTCTAACACCTCGATTAGCAAGCTAATGTGACATTTTAAAATTACATGGTAATGGCTCTAGGGAAGTAGAGCATTACATTTTGGTATCAGAGCGTGCCAAGGTTTATGGTTCCTGGAGATTGACCGAACATGTACGGTCGCTGCCAGAGACAAGTTCGACTCAAGTTTGGTTGGTATTAAATGTAATATTTGTTTAACTGCTTATCTGAGTTTCCTTACCTGCTAGAATATGGAGCATGATGGATATGTTTGTGTTTTGTAGGATTGAGGTTTAATGAGTGATGCTTGTATCAGAGCGTTCCAAGGTTTATGGTTCTTGGAGATTGACCGAACATGTACGCTCGCTGCCAGAGACAAGTTCGACTTAGGTTTGGTTGGTATTAAATGCAATATTTGTTTAACTGCTTATCTGAGTTTCCTTACCTGCTAGAATATGGAGCATGATGGATATGTTTGTGTTTTTTAGGATTGAGGTTTAATGAGTGATGCTTGTGTTTTTTGGATTTGCGTCCTAGTAGGTGTATTTTATGGCTATTATGTTGTTTGGCCCTGTTATGGTATAGTGCTGGATAAGAGTATCAGGGTTGGTAGGCCAGGTTTTCGGCTGCAGATACATTTGGAAGTTTGTATAACAAGAAGTCAACTGGATTAGGCAGTGTTAATAATGGCAGCTAAGGCCAGAATCATCCGTCGGCACTGGGATTGGTAGCAGGTGTTTGCTGGCATGCAAGCAGGATTGCAAAAGGCAAGAGGAAGAGATTAGGTGGTTGAGACAACAGGTTCTATCAGGGAACGTTGCCCTGTGTGTTTTGGCAACAATGGCACTAGTTATGATTTAACTTTAGGGTAGAAACAGATGGGAATTACTATATGAAAGATTCCATAAGTGTCATTGTCCAGTTTCTGAGGGAGGTTTAGACCCATTCAGAGTTGAACAGTGGATGAGCATAGTTATCTCTGTCCTAGGCTGTGTATGAGTGAAAGGCCATGATTGAGTGGCTTGTGCCACGTATATGTTGTAGGAGGATGCTCGAACATGGTGGGAAATCGTATCCCGACCCCAGAGTGTTGTCATGATAGGTTGGGAGGAATTCAGAAAATGGTTTAACATGAGGCATTACTGTGATGAAGTTTGAATTGTGAAGACCAATGAGTTTATGAACTCGGTTCAGGGTAGCAAGACAGTGACAGAGTAAGTCACTGAACTTCGTGGATCGACCAAATGCATGTTTGATTTGATACCAAGGGATATGTCCCGGAAGGGGCGATTCACTCGAGGATTGAACCCTGGGATGGCCCAGAATGTTAGGATTGCTCCACTATATGAGATTGTTACCTATGCTCGGGTAGTAAGGAGGACCCTTGTTATAGAGGATGCAGGAGATGAGACATGGAGTAAGAGTGTCGTTGGGCGGAAAGCTCGGGCAATGGTATCCCAATTTGCGAGATCAAGTAGGGGCGGAGGCCCAGTAACTAGGAAAGAAAGAACTCTTATAGTTCTATTACACCTGGTCCTGACAGGAGGGTTCATAGTATTCATGGTGGCCACTAGGACAGCGATGAAGTCTGGAGGAATTATCCAGTATGCGCCAGGTGGAGGAGACGATATCTGGGGGAATGCCGATTGAAGGCATGTTTTCGATGAAGAATGGTAGGGCACATAAAGTGTAATTTCCCAAAGACAAAGATGGAGGAACCAAAGAGTACAGATAGCTATACCCTAGTTCGAGTGACCATCGAGATACGATGAGAGCTCGAGGATAGCCCCTCGAAGGTGACTAGTTTGCTTTCTAGTTCTTGTTCCCTTTTATAAATTTTTTTGATTGAGTTTGGTGCTACGTACCTCTCAGGAGAGACATCGATATGTGGCACATGCTATATGGTTGTCACGCCATGGGGCTTGAGATTTTAGCGTTTACCTGGGAAAAAAATTGGTAATAATTGATTGAGCTGGTTCTATGAGGAATTCAAGGTGATCCTGAATGTAGATTTTTCTGTCAAATAAGGGACAACCATGGACTATAAGATATGATGGTGACTTCTGAGGTTAAAGGAAAGGACCCAGTTGTAGTCACAAGGTGCGTAGCTATTGAGGAAGATACTACTGAGGTTATATCAGTTAGACCAGATGGAAACTAGATTGGCTAGTGAAGTTTCAGACGGGTTACGAAGATTAGCGGGGATTGTTGTCTCGTCAAGGGAATGGGATTAAGACTGGGATAGAATCGGTATTGGGGACATTATGAATAATGACACTAGCTCAACAGAAAAAATTAAAGGTTCAGTTGAAGAATTATTTGAATTGAGGGTTGATCGAACGAAACATCTCATCATGGAACACGCCAACACCGTTTACAAAGAATGAAGGAGTCATTGCCAGGTTGCAAGGGTAGGACAATGTTCTCAAGAATTAACCTTCATTCTAGTTATTACCAGCTGAGGATCAAGTAAAAGAGACATTCCAAGAATTACTTCTTGTACCAAGTAAGATGTAATGGATTATCAATGAATGCTTTTAAACTGACCAATACTTCAGTGGCCCAAGTAAGTTTGACAAGCAGAGAATACAGGGATGGTATGGACAAGTCATATTTAGATTGATCAAGGATGTTTCAGACTACTCACAGTAAGAAGTAGAACGCGAATAGTAACTTCATTGATAGAACCAAGGCTAAGGAAGCAGGGTTAAAGGTAAGGTTCCAAGAGGGAAAAGTTCTGATTTCTCCAGAGGACATTCAAGGTCATGCTATAAGAAGTAATGGGATCATGTATGGGGTAATTTAGATGGAAACTGTAAGGAAATTGCTATAGCAACATCTTAGGGGCGAGAAGCACAGTGAAAATAGTGGGACACATTGGCTACTACTTGAAACATCTTCGAGGACAGTCATACCTTGATTGAAGTAACATAAGAACCTAAAGTTTTTCTGAATGGATAGTTGCGTACCAGATTTCCAGAAATTAGAAAAAAGGGTTAGTTAGCACGTCATGGTATTAGGATATGCATGTGATGGACTGGTACAAAAGGATGGTGTAATGGACACTGTCGTTGCTTAGAACATGGGATATTGGTGTGGTGCGACAAAAGTTAGGATGCACTTGTGTGTAGGCTAAAAACGGTGGTTGTTCATGCTTCATGATGGAAAAAGGAATAAGAACATAGATGCTCTGCATGGAACTTGGATGTTCTACCTACGATGTCGAATTGACAGTAGTGATGGTTAGTCAAGGTTGGACTGAAATAATGACCGGGATTGATTTGGAATTTGCAATTGATAATTGGCAGATATATTTCTACGAATAAACAATGAAATATAGAAATAAGATCTTGTGTGAATGATTAAGAATCCTACCACTTTGGAATAGATGGGTTCAGATATGCAGATCGGATGAGTGATCTGAAGGATGTGGGACAAACCTTAGGATACCCCTTACGATTATTGTTTCTAGGAAGTTCAAATGGGTGTTGAGAGTACAATTTGTATATCGGGAGGCGCACGGCCTAATCGTTTAGTAAATAAGAGATGATAATCAGGAGCCAGAAGGGCTATTATTACTCTAGTGTATCCTGGAGCTAGTATGGAGGGATATAATTATGGACCCTAAGGGTGGATCACCTCAAACTGCAAACTAGATGAGTGGATGGGAAAGTTATGATTTGACCTAGTGGGTTGACACACCATGGTTGGCGTGAGTAAGATATCAAAGAGGGAGTGGGTACGAAAGGGACCGTACATCTCCATTGGACACCGAGGTCGAGAGTGTCAGATTGGGACCCATGGACTCCCAGGTTCTGGTAAAAGGGTCATAGAGTGGCTCTGAGTAGATTGTTATGGGATAGAGAACGAGAAATGCTTAATTTGGAAAATGAAACCAAGGACAGGAAGTATCCTGGCTAAGATTTGGCTTAGAGGACCAGTGAAATCATTAAGGAATGTTGAGTGTAGGAGTGTTTGCATTACTACAAGGACATGTGAGATTTCACGTCTAGATATGAGAAAGTGGAGTCTCAGGATTGAGGACTTTGTGTTCTCCGGGTATTATGAGCTAACAAGGATAAGACAGTTCAGAAAGGAAATAGGAGTTTGACTCTAGATTTTATACATTTGTGATATCCTAATAGGGATTAGGCCCGGGCCTATAGTTTGGCCTTACCCCAGCATGAGAAGAGGCTCACAAGGTGTTACTAGTGCCAATGTTGAAGAAAGGGGTGACGAGTACAACCCCTGATTGGGTGAGGAGACCCTGGAAATTCAGTGAAACTTATCGTGTAAGGAAAAACCAGTGTAAATTTTGGATAAAAGAGATAAAGTCTTATAGATTAAGACTCTTATGAAAGTGCTGCAAAGAAGTGATGAGGTAAAGGACCTAACTCTAGTGTGGATACCAAAAATCCACCATAAAAAAAAAAATCTCTAGTACATGGTTAAAATACAAGGCTAAAGGTCACTTAGTCACATTATCAGGCTCAGACCTGTAAGTCTTATGAAAACGGGAGATTGTCCCAAGGGAAGCATCACCTTATGAGTCGTGAAGTATGGCCTTGCTAGGCTAAGAGGCCAAGCCACGTGTCATAAGAGGGCAGGTGCAAGAGGCCCTCGCATAGCGAGGCCCTACTTGTCTTGACGCCGAGAGATGTCAAGGGCACCGGAGCTGTGAATGTAGGAATTCTTCCCTTGTGAATTCCATCCAAGAGAGCCACCCTCGCTATGCGAGGCTCACGGTTGGCCTCCCACGCACACTTCAGCACTCGGACACGGGTACCCCGAGGCACCACCCTCGCTACGCGAGGCTCACGGCTGGCCTCCTATGCGTGTCGTGTCTACGCGAGATGTCACGTCCTGCCTCCAAGTGATCACATGGGGTGCAGCCTCGCTAGACTTCTCGTGTCCCGCATGCATAGATGCATGCATCCGAACATAGGTCCCAAAGGGCTGCCTCGCTATGCGAGACACTCTAAGGACCCTGAACCCTCTCGCTATGCAGGGCACTTCACTAGGCTTCCCACGTGCACCTTGCCTCGCCTCACGCACCAGCCACGGCAAGGGTCTTGCGGCCTTGCCTCGCGCACCAGCCACGTCCTTGAGGGCCTCGCGAGATATGGCCTACCCAAAGCGTCTCGCATCCTTAAGGACCTCGCGATACATGGCCTACCCAAAGCGTCTTGCGTCCTTAAGGGCCTCGCGAGACATAGCCTCCCCGAAGCGTCTCGCACCCTTCGGGGCCTCGCGAGACATGGCCTACCCAAAGCGTCTCGCACCCGTCAGGGCCTCATGAGACATAGCTCCCCAAAACGTCTCGCGCCCCTAGGGGCGTCGTGAGACATGTCCTCCACTAAACACCCCTCGGCCACGCACCAAGGGCCTCGCGCACCCATGAGCAAGGGCCTCACGCACCCATGGTCCCGCGGCCCTTTAAGGCGTCTCGTGCCACCAGCCTCGTGCACCTAGGCATAAAGGCCTCGCGCACCCATGTGCAAAGGCCTCGCACACCCATGGTCCCGCGGCCCCCTAAGGCTTCTCGCACCACCAGCCTCGCGCACCTGGGCATAAAGGCCTCGCGCACCCGTGTGCAAGGGCCTCACGCACCCATGGTCCCGCGGCCCCTAAGGCGTCTCGCGCCACCAGCCTCGCGCACCTAGGCATATAGACCTCGCGCACCTGTGTGCAAGGGCCTCACGCACCCATGGTCCCGCGGCCCCCTAACGCGTCTCGCGCCACTAGCTTCGCGCACCTGGCCATAAAGGCCTCGCACACCCATGTGCAAGGGCCTCATGCACCTATGGTCCCGCGACCCCCTAAGGTGTCTCGCGCCACTAGCCTTGCACACCTAATCATCAAGGCCTCACGTACCCATGTGCAAGGGCCTCACACCACCATGGTCCCGCGGTCCCACAAGGTGCCAAGCACCAACATAACCATAAAATACAAAGTACCCGTACGTGTACGGGTGTAGGACGTACGACCATGAGGAGGACAGAAGCGTGACCCTGACATCTACATCACACAGGTAGTGGAGGTACAGATTTGTACAGAGAGTGGAAACACTATGTGCACGCCTCTGACCACGTACTAGGCCGAGACCATGACCTTCTGCTCCACCACGACTAGTGCCACTACCCAGACAATGTACCTATGTACAACCTTGTCCCCTGGGACCACAATGTATGAGGAGCCATTAGAGCTCCAGTATAAATAGATCATTACCCCTCCAGAAAAGGGGTTGGAAAATTCATTGTAAGCTAAAGCTATTAAGCAATATACAATTTTTACTCTGTTGTTGATCTGTGTATATCCTTCCATAAGTCCATTGTAATTTCTCATCTGAACATCACTTGACTTACCTTTGAGGTTTCCGATCTAATTTCGTTGACGAAATTTCACCGTCAACATCTAGAGATATGTTCATGTTTGTGGAATTAGTATCTCGAGATGTTTGATCAAATTTTGAGGATGAAATTTTAATAAGGAGTGGATAGTTGTAACATTCCGAATTTGTTATTAAGGCTAAGTGCCTTGATTACTGTGCCTATAGGGCCTAATTGGAATTTATGTGTAACATAAATGAATTGTGTGGTAATGTGAATAGACATGCATGTTTATGTGTATTAAATGTGCATGTGGGCCAATTTTTCTGAATAAGGGCATGTTTGTAATTTTTTCCCGTTGAGGGCGTAAATGTAATTATATTTGTATTGTGAGTGAGAACTCAGTGTTATGGGGATATATTTGAGATGAGTGGTCCGAGACGATCCTAGGGAGCAGATTAGCAGAATAGTCACAACAGGGTCAAATACCCGGCTCGGGGTGAGCCTAGGAGTATTTTGGGAAAACTAATGAGTATTTAGGATTTATTGGATAACGGGTAGTTATGTGGTGATTTATTGGGTATGTCAGGGTTGATTGAGAATTATAGGACAATTTGAGGATTAGCGGGAAATGTGGCAAATGACAATTTTTCCCTTGGGGCCATTAAAGGATAAAAGTATGCTTAATTTGGTCCTTTGGCCAAGGGATAGACCCAACCTTAGAGTGACTCAGCCAATTTGAATTATGTAGAACCTAGAGGGACACTTAAACAATACAGGATACTCTCGGCCTTATCCCTCTCTCTCTCTCCATACTCGAGTATCTCCCTCTCCCTTTGGTGTGCTTGGAGTTGTGGGGAATTCTTTGAGGAACTGACTGAAAACTAAGGCTGGGGACTTAGGAAAACAAGCTAGAAGTGCTAAGGAGTAGCTCAGGGGTTGTGATCCTTGTGGAGGTTTTACCGTTCAGGCTCGGGATTAGGAATCATGCTCGGGATCGCTTTGGGTTGTCAGCTTGGGACACCATGTAAAAGAACTATTTGTGCTCGTAGAGCTATGTGGTGTGTAGTATTGTATGTATTGTTTATAGTTGTTATGTCATACCTGTGATTGTGACTGATTAGCAAGAGTCGGAAGCGGCAAGTGTCGGGAGCGGCAAGAGTCGGGAGCGGCAAGAGATGGAATCGGCAAGAGCTGGGAGCGGCAAAGGTTCAGGATCGACAAGAGCTGGGAGGGGCAAAAGTCATGATCGGCGTCAAGCATGCTGAAAGCAGGCTTGCAGGGCGAGACCCTCTAAGGGTGTTCTACACACCCGTTCGGTTAAGACTGTGGACTTGGTGCCTGAAACGCACCCTGATAAGCGGAGGCCGCTTCTGTGTTACTATACTATTGCACTACTCTATTATTAGGATGTTATGCCATTGTACTATTGTGTTGTTATACTGCTATGTTGTTGTGCATTCCAATAGGAACTTGTAACTGTTTGTTGTTTTGATTAAGTATGTATTTGTTGAAATAAATTACTGTATGTTGTGCTTTGAAGTTCTCTTGCTGGGCCTCAGCTCACGGTGTTCTGTGGTGCAGGTAAGGGCATGGAAAAGGCTTATCAACCATGAGTTGGAGGGCAAGGAGCGGTGCATACATGTTTGGCCTACCTGGCTGCCACAGATGGGGTATTTTGAGAAGCAATTATAAATGTTTGATTTTTTCGCTTAGGTCAACCGTTAAGTAACCTTTTGATTTGTAAATATGTTTCTAAACAGTATTTTGTGGTCCCAATGTAACATATTCATGATGTAAATGAATATCCAACCTTTTATAACAAAAACTTATTTAAATGAGTCTTTATTTTAATTAACCACACTTTTGGTCTAACACCTTGATTAGCAAGCTAATGACACATTTTAAAATCACATGGTAATGACTCTAGGGAAGTAGGTCATTACAGTATCGTACCCTCATATTGACTCTGCCATCACGGCCCACGTTTCGAACGATTGCCAAATACAAACCATACCAATCATCCATAGACAATTCAACACAAACAAGCATAGCAAAAAACATTATGCATGAAGGGAAAATCAACCCCAAACTAATGTAGATATACAATTATAAATGCATCCCAATATAACCGAGCAAACGCCCTGCTCTATGTGCATATGCTAGTTTTCTTACCTCACGTTTGGTGTGAGAATCTTGATGACCTCGAGTGCGATCCTCTCACGAGCCTCTCGGAAACCCTAGTCACAACAATATAAGGTAGTTTTAGTTTCCCATAAACCACAATCCATCAAAACTATTCTATATACCTCACTACAACCCCAAATACTCTTTAAACAAGTCCAATAATGTCCTAGGGACCTCAGCCCATGATCCCTTAAGGTTTCCTATCAAAAATCCATTGAAAAGGAACCTAAAACCCGTCAGCACAGGTCGGTCGACCGACTGAACTCATAGAGCTTTTCTGCATTTTTCCATATTTTCAAACTTACCCAATTCAACCCAAAACTCAATTTTTCAGCAGATTATACACAGCAATTAAACATCAATGCATCAATATAACCCACACACAACACCGAGGTACCAATATACACACCAATTACACAATTAAAACCATCAATTACTAATTTAGGGTTCTAAACCCAATTTTTTCCCTAAATCTGAAATTCAATTCAATTACCCAAACTCAATCAAAAATTCGGCCTCAAATCAATAACTTAAGTAGTTTCTAACATCAACACACACAAATAATTAGCCTAGGAACCCTAATTTCGAAAATAACACTAAATCCCCATAAGTTCCTCAAGAACACTATGAAGGTCAAAATTTAAAGATCCTCACCTTTGCTGAAATTTTGAAATCCTAGCTTGTTGATGGTGACTTTAGCAGCTCCTTTCCTCAATTAAGTCCCAAATTTCTTGTAGAAATCTTCAAACTTCATGGATTGGTCCCTTAGAACTTAAGTAAACCCCTGTGGAGGAGATATGAGAGGGCTAGCATGAGAGGAAAGGGGTCCCAAATGTGTATGGAAGCTGGGTTTCCAATACTTAGCAAAATTCCTCTAGTTATTGGTCAAATGACCATTTTACCCTTACCTCTTACTAATCCCCCTAAACAACCTCAAGGGCATTTTAGTCTTTTACCTAAAAATCCAATTACACCACTAATCTTCAAATTACCAACTAATCTAGCAAACATAACTACTCCACCAATAAGTTTCATTTTACCAATTATCCCAAATACGAAAAACTCCCAAAATACCCCAGGCTCAACCCGAGCCAAATATTTTATCCATTGTGACTTTTTCGCTAAAATCGCTCGAAATGATCCACTCCTGCCGAATATCACATATATATCCATATAATAATGTGGTCTCAATGCATATACACACAAAATAATCACAAATATACCCTCAACGGGTCAAAATTACTATTGACAGTAAGACCTCGTCAACGGAATATGAATGGAAAACTCAAAAATTTAAATCTGTATCTAATGAACACAAATGAACTCATGGAAACTTGAAGGAAAATTACAAGTAAAAAATAGAAAGAAAACTCGTATATTGCTCTTAGATTAATCTGATCTTACAAGAATTTTTCCCCCACCCTTAGATGGAGAGGAGAAGATCCATTTATAGTGGGGCCCCTGATACATTGTGGTCCTAGGGGACAAGATTGTACGTATGTACATTGTCAGGGTCGTGGCACGGGTCATTGTGGAGCAGAAGGTTGTGGTGTCGGCTCTGGTACATGGTCAAGGTCTATGGGAGTGCAACCTCTTTAGTACCTGAACGTGCCTCCACTACTTATTTAGTACGACTATCAGAGATTGGTTGGTGAGGACCACACCAGGTACCCCACACGTACGGCCACTACTTGTTTAGCATGGACACCATATCCGTGCTTTGTCTTCTTTTGGTTTATACGCATGTTCCGTACCCTTACGTGTTCCACGTTCCATGTAGATGTTTTCACCATTCCATGATGTGCCTATGCCTCAAGCCACTTTATATTTTGCTAAGCATCAGACCACTTGTGGCCTTCGTGGATATACATTTGCGAAGCGCAAGGCGCGGTGGCCTCGCGGAGACATGGGCACAGTGGCCTCGCGGAGACTGGCCGCACGAATCCAGGGGCACAGTGGCCTCGCGGAAACACGGGCTTAGTGGCCTCGCAGAGTCATGGGCGCAGTGGCCTCATGGCGGTGTGGGGCAAGACGATCTCGCGAAGGCGCGAGGCACGGTGGCCTCGCGGAGACAGGGGTGCGGTGGCCTCGCGAAGATAAGGGTGTGGTGGCCTCGAGGAGACACGGGCACGGTGAACTCGCTGAGACACGGGAGCGGTGGCTCGCGGAGTCATGGGAGTGGTGGCCTCGCGGAGTCATGGGCGCAGTGGCCTCGCGGCAGTGTAGGGCGAGACAGTCTTGCGAAGGCGCGAGGCGCGGGCGCCTCGCGGAGACATGGATGCGATGGCCTCGTGGAGACAGGGGCGCGAGGCCACACATTTGGGTACTCATGCGCGAGTCGGGGGCCTCACGAGGTGCACCTGCTGGGCGCGCGAGGCGCGAGACGGGGGTCTCGCGTGGCAGACCTGCTGGGGGCGCAAGACGTGAAACGGGGGTCTCATGTGGCGCACCTGTTGGGCATGTGAGGCGCCGGGTTGAGATGTCGCATGGGTAACGGGGCTTCGCTTGGTAAGCTTCCCAATACTCATCTTGGGATGTAGGCATATTTATGTACTTAGGCGTTTACGGAACCTTAGCACGAGATTTGAGTCTTTAACAAGTATGGAATTTTGAGCATCCGCAATTACGAAAATACCCCTTTTTAACAAAAGCGTATCTTTAAACATATTTAATTCACATAATCATGCATACTCAATTATATAAAAATAAATCACATAATTACCCCAAGTGCCCTCCCGACATGCTAATCAAAATATTATAATCTCATTAAGATGTTCGGGACGCTACATACAATCTCTTGCAAAATGGTCATTCTTGCCACATACAAAGCAAGGCCATTTGGAACTCTTGAATTGACCTTCATTCTTCTTAGGCGCCAAAGATTTTTTATCCTTGCTTTTATTCTTTCTAATTCCTTTGCCTTTGTTGTTGTTGGGAGGGTTAGCCACCACATTGGCTTTAGAAGTCTCTCCATTAGACTTTTTCACGTTCTTATCTTTGGAACGGGATTCCTTCAATCCTCAAATGTTTGAAAATTTCCTCCGAGGAAATCTCCTCATTCTTGTGGAGGATTTTCTTCCTATAGCCCCTCCAAGATGGAGGCAAATTTACTATAATAGCACCAACAAGGAATTGCTCTAACAATACAATATTAAGGGTAGATAGCTTATTTACAATAATTTGTAATTCATGGATTTGGGGAAGAAGGGGTTTCATATCATAAAACTTAAATTCCATGTATTGAGTAATAAGGAATTTCTTTGTACCTTCTTCTTCCCCTTAGTACTTATTTTCCAAGGATTCCCATATCTCCTTAGCATCCTTTGTGTTGGTGTTGAAATCATACAACTGGTCCGATAGTGCATTGAGAATGCAGCCCCTACATATTAGTTCATCTTCTTCGCGTTTCTTCCTTTCTTTGATGATTTGTTAAGTGTCATCCTCCTTATCGGGTTCTATAGCTTTGATATCCTTATCCAATATGTAGAACACTTTGAGAGCGGTTAGCAAAAACATAATCTTGTCTTGCCAACGAAGAAAGTTAATCCCATCGAATCTATCCAATCTCATAAAATCTTGTGTCATGTATTTCAAGGCCGAAATTGAAGATGATTCTTCCATGATAATGTATCTCTGATATTAGAGAATTTTAATGTTAAGGGAGGGTGAGATTACACCACCATAATATTAAGAATCTACACACAATTGCCCTTGATAGAGACCAATAGAAGATTGAGTAAGGGGATTCAAATTTGTAGACCAAACTTCTTGGATCTTCTTGAGAACTTCAAACCCTTGCTATAATACAACTTTGAACTTCTTCTTCTTTAATGAAAACACAACCAAGGCTTATACACGAGGAGTATCACTATCCAAATTCTCTATTTTCTAGCCCTTAATGGATGCTTGAAACCTTTTAAGAGGAAATGAGAATTGAGATTGAACAAGCCGTTAAATTCACAAAGATAAGCACTTTCTTTATGAATTTCTTGGACAAAACTTGAGATCATGAAAGCTAGAGAGGGAGGTTAGAGAGATTTGAGAGAGTGGTCAAGTCTTTCAGAACTCTATGAGAACCCTTTTATAGTGCAAGCACTGTCATTAGATCTAACCAATAGGAATATAGCCTTAAAACATGCGTATGTACTTACATGTCACGCGACACGTTGCCTGTTAGTAGGTAATGCATCGCCTGTTGGGCATCGCCGAAACCCTAGATTTTAGGCGATGCAACGCCACTAGGGTGGTGACACAACGCCACCCTGACAGGTCAAAACTCTCAAAATTGACCTTCGACACCTTCAAATGCTCCTAAAAATTTTGGGCATCCTTAGATACCTCATTGTATCAAACACAATTTTTAAATGCCTACAATAGAAACTCAAATTTTACATCTTCACTATGTGAAATCATTAAGTGTCTTACACCTAACTTGTATAAGAACACTTGATCTTTGTATTTTAACCAATCCTAACAAATAAATCTCACAAACAACTTCACTTCTTAAAAAAAACATTGTTATGAGAGACTAAAACAGACTAGGTGAATGATGTTGATTTGGATGTGTTAAATTGAATTTAATGTAAAAGATATGTTAATCAAAATGATATATCAACCAAAACAATCAACATCTCAAATATTAGTTAATGTAGTTGATATAGTTGCAAGATTACTTTTTTAAAAAAACTGACAAAAAAGTTTATGTTTGATGCATTAACAAATTATTTTAGTTGATAAAGTTGAGTAGGTTGTGTTAAATTGAATTTGATGTAAAAGACATATTGATCAAATAATATATTAACCAAGACACCCATCTTAGACATATATCAACCAAAATAGAAACTACTTCATCTTCGAGCAAGAAAGCAAGCTCTCTATAAATGAGAGGCTAAAAAATTAAAACAGCAACAAACTTTGCAAACACTGCTAACAATCCCAACAATAGAGTACCAATCTTAAATTAAAATATCAATACTCCTATGGATTATTTAAGAAGAACAAAGTTTGATTATAATCTATAAAAAAAAATGTGGATAAAAAGAAGCAACAAATAATTAATTATTGGATAAAAAGAATTTGTCATTTTTATGAAATTATCTTCATCGATCAATAAAATTATTACTACTTATTGCTTTAATCTTCAGGCAATTGGTGGCCATGTTGTTTGGATATATAGCATGGGATATATATAGTTATGCAAGAATTGCATGGATATCTTTACATATGGTCTACACAAGAGTATTGATCCAACAAAATGAGATTAAAAAATGTATTGGACCGCCTTGACGCGCAGCTTAAGTGTGGCAGCGGCGGGAGTTGTTTCTCTCTTTCTTTGTTGAACTTTACCATAAATTTAATGAACAAACCGTATAAATGAAAAGTTTAAAATAAAGAAATGGTGTACTTGAAAGAAAAAAAAATTGATATATATCTCTTCTATATAAAAGGTGTGTAGATAACGAAATTTTTTTGTTTTGGCTGTTTTTTTTTTATTTTTTTCTGTTAACTTTAATAGAATATTATTATATTTAACAGAATGTTCTTATATTTAACGGTAGATTGTAAACATGACTTAAACTTAAATAAATAATTAAAAAAAAAGATATTTTTGAGATATTTTACCATGATAATTATCTAAAAATAATAAAACCATATATTTTATAACATAAATAAAATTTAATTAAACTTAAAACTTAATATTATATTAAACATATAATATACATGATCTTTTGTTGTCGCTGTCAAATTCAAAAACTAGAATAAACATAAATTTAAACAAAAATAAATTAATTAATTAATATATGATATTTTATGATAATTTAAATAAATAAATTATATTTATTTAAAAATAATAAAGGCATTAATATCATTTTTTTATCTTATAAATTTGTGTGACAATTTATTTTTTATCAAGTGATTGGACATTTTTTTCTTCATCAAATGACATTGTGAGATACATTAGAAACTAAAAATAATTGATGCATGTATACTACTATCTACACTATTGCTTTTTCTATTCTTATTTTACTTCTATTATTAATTTCTTTTTAAATATTATTGTATTGTATATATATATATATGTCATGTAGTCATATAAATATATATCTATAAGTTGTGTTTAGATGTCATATATGTAGAAATTATTGATGTAAATAATTATATGGCGAATTCTGTAGTCCCTCACAGGACTCAGTCCTTTAGTGTAGGCCCAGTTTTTTGCCAAGTGTTAAAATTTTATAGGAGTTTGTCTCTTTTTCACATTTGTTTTTTACTTGCAATCACCGGTTGTATGAACCGGTTGAAAAGTTGTTGGTGATGTGGGTATAAAAAGTACGAGCAAAAAAGTAATTCCTTGTCCAAAATTATATGCAGTTGAGGGCTTGATCGTAAACTTAATATGAACTTTATAGATATTTGTGATTTTGGTAACGTAAGCATTGTGCTTCCGCCAAGTGATTTATATGTTATGTTGAGTAAGACGCAACAATAACCACATAAGTAAAACTGATATATATTTTGTAGTTGTTTTATAAGATTTTTTTAAAAAAAATTCCCTAGAGAGGTTTCATTTATTCAATATTGGGATGAATGAATCACTAACTCAATTAGGTATGGGAAAATATTATTTAAATGGTTGATTAATTAGGAGAGTCAGTACTTGCTTGATCGATATATGTTTGACACAAACATGTTAATATCTTGCAAGTAGTGTTTACATAAATTAAGTGTTAAAATATTCTTAATACAATATCATAAGTTTACTTGAAATATTCTCAGTACATAGGTTTAAAGTGAAGACCACATTGGCGGCTTAGTGGATGAGGAAATTATTATTTTCTTATCAATTGCATGAAAAATTGGTTCAATCAACTGAGAAGTGTCGATTGTATGAGTGAGCCGTATTGGGGGCAGTAGAACGTCCCCAACCACGCTTGTGTAATCTATGTTGTAGTGATAAAAAAATGTATACACTCATTTGGTTTAGTGCTAATACTTTTTCACTATTGGACCACACTTGTCTGATTCTTGTATCTAATTGTAACTGTTTTGGGTTCCCTGGAAGTATGTAGCTTGTCATTAGAGTACTTCCTCTTATGTCTACATCCACTACCTTGTCTTGTTGCTAATAATATTTTGACATAGATGAAGCCCTTATGCCAAGGAGGAATGAATATTCATTGAGGCTAATGCTGAAGATATCTTCAATTTGTTGGGGTAAGTTAATAACTTTAACAGTTGGACTTCTAGAGTCGAACAAGAACAAGCCTTGACTAGTACAGTATGTCGCGTTGACACCATTCATCGTTACCCTGTGTTTAATATTTCATAAAGTAAAATTATGATTAAGTACAATTATGATGAATGAAGCTCTTTATTTTAAGAAGAAATTATGATCACGTATCTCTAAGACTAGGGTAAGAGATAATTATGACCTATTTTTGCACTGTACCTGGTTGTCATTGAAATCTTTTACAATGGTAAAGGCCCTGACATGCCTTCCATTGATGGGAGATGGCTCATTTGAACTGGCTGAGGTTGGCCCATATCCCATACTCCTAGTGTAACGACCTAGATATTCAAGACTCGATAATGCGAAAATATAAATGTTTTCATTTAACAAAAAGTCTCAAAAACCCATATAATTTTTTTTAAAAAAAAGTCGTATGGCCATACTTAACATTTAATTACAAAAATATTTTATAAAGAGTGGAGTAAGCCTAGTTTAGGAAAATTACACAACATTTCCAAAAATAAAACGACTTCCCAAAAGGTCGTCCACATGTACATTTGCAAGGTAGACTCCAGCGCCCACTACTTTGCCTTGCCCTTGTTCTTACCTACAACAGGAAACAACTAGGTAAGCGAAAACACTTAGTAAGTTCAACTTTAAAACAAAAGCATGTAGAGAATTAGGATTCTGGATCCATCCGGACCCTACACAATCAATTTTAAGAACGCAAAGCGTCCTGACAAACTTATGGTCATGCTTGATAACCAATGACAAATTATTTCATATAACTAGATAAATTCCTGCACACAGAAAATTCCAGAACAAGTAGATATATTATATCACATCTATATCTTATCAACAAATATATATCCTTGCACTCAAAAAATCCCAGAGCAAGCAGATATAATATATCACAATATAATTCGAGACCATCACTCGACAATTTCCAACAATTTGGGCATAACACGTCCTCCAGAATAAATGTTAATTTGTAAGAGAGAACCGAGTCTCAACACTATGATCTAGCCAAAAATATCCCCATCAAGTGTAACCATCATTTTATCTAGGGCATCGCTACTTATCCAAGATTAAATCCCTCATAAGGGTAACCATCAAGTTACCTAGGGCATCACTACATATCCAAGAGTGTAATCGAATTTACACGGTTTTACAGAGACTTCTATGTTAATCAGTGGTGCTGGTGAGCAGTTGCCCCTAGGGTGTTCAACCTCACTCAAACTTGGCAACCCCTAGTATCTCTAGGCACTCTCACTGAATGGCCAATATTCACGGCTGCTATCCGGGAATAACTTATCAGAGCACTTTCTCGGATTCTAACCGTTCACTGATTAAGTAAGCATGAGGGCCCCTAGGTCCCATTCATTTCGGCGCCCCTAGGTTTAACCAGCAATCCTCACCTCTTGGCCACTCGTTGCGGCAATGAACCAGACATAATAAAATCAAGCAGTGTGACGGGGATCAGCCATCTAGGATATGACAGATATCTATCGATCATATTTTCTAAATCAACACTCATTAAACTAACGTCTCTAAGAAACTTTCTACAACAGTGTATATATGTGCATGTGTCCCTATACTAGCATACAATACAATAGTCATTTCATGTTGCAGCGACAATATAAGTTGATTTACTTGGAGTCCTTAGCACTCAGCAGGAATTCACCCTCCAATGTTCAGTCCAATTACGCTATCCAATACTGTAGTTATCCATACAGTATACTCGGATTAATTATGATACTCATAATTCATTATTATTATTTTGGGCAGTTTGTTCATGTTAATAAAAATCATTTGTAAGGATTAATGATCCTTATTTGATTTTAAACCCATTAAGGAAATTCATACAAAAATATTTGAGACTAAACCCTAAGTCTCGGGGAGACCTATCCTAGGGTCTCGATACCTAGACTCAGATATCACAATAGTATTTTCCCACAATCCGCTAAAAATCATATTATTTAAATGCATAGCTATTAACCCGTACTTTCAACAAGTCGGTTAAATATGTGGAAGATTTTAGCTGGTAATATATCTAGAAAATACTAATTGAATTCCTTAATTATTTTTAAAGAAAATAAACTCTTAATTTTCCTTTTATTTTTCTTAAGGTTTTAATCTCTAAAAATGGTTCTAAGAAAGTTGCCTAATTTGTCTTCATTAGGAAAACCGTTAAAAATTTCCCATCTTGACTAGTTAATCTTTCCGAAGTCAATTAATCAAGTTTACTTACTAGAAAAATAATTCACTCAATTATTTTCTCAAAATATGGTTTTAAACCCTCTTTTAATTTATTAACTTATTAATAAATAAATTCTTTTATTTTTAGAATGAATAAAAATTATTTAATAAAAATAATTCCCACTAAACTCAAAGTGGTATTTTAGGTCAAAAATATGTTTTCAAGACCTGCCAAGTTTTTATCTTGTAATAAGCAAAATTTTACTTTTTACCTTAAGTTCCAAATTCTCATTTTTGCACTAAGTGTGAAAACCTTAATTTTCACATTTTTAACTACATACTTTGTTAGTTCATAACATGAAATTTACTTACCCAATTGTTACCAAAATTTTCCAATTCTATTTTTGGTATGCTTTTTAGGTATTTGTAAAATCTTAGGTCAAAATGAGCATTTTTTATTGGTGAAATTATTTTCCAACAATGAGGTAAAAATGACCTTATTTTCAAGTCTTTATTTTTTCCAAACATTGACACTTAATAACTTTCAAACCGTTAAGTATTTTCTTACTAAATTTTGCAGTGGAATACTAGGTTATGCCAATAATATGTCCACCAAATTTTAGGAAAAACTGGGTTCATTTTCCCTATACAGTGGCTGTCCAAACTTGGTCCCGAAATTAAGAATACGAAAAAACAGTTTTTTAGCTAAACTTTAAAATAGCATAACTCACTCATTTTTAAACATTTTTGAGTGTTTCAAAAGCTTAATTTTATGTACTCAATCTTAAAAAAATCATAATGTAATTAGAGTTTAGAAAATCAATATACAGTGGATGTTTGACCCCTTGGAATTCACAGCTCAAACACATGTATTTTGTTTTAGGGGTTTGGTCCCTATTTTCAAAAATCAACACACAAGCATCATAAAAATTATAAAACAACTACCATAACCTTATTATATCACAAATAAGAAAATTTAATCATTAAATATACAAAATCATTCTTAAAAATAAAAACCATACAATAACAACCATAAAAAATAAACGTTTTACCTCTTTGTTGTTCTTGCCTTAGGTTTGGATCTTCCTATTAGCTTTGGCTCCTTCAAAAATCTTTCAAAACCTTAACCAACTCCCCCCAACAACATAGATAATTAGCTATTTGAAAATCTATTTTTAAAACTTTACAAAAGTCTAGTTTATTGAAACTTTACCTTAGGGAAAACCCTTCCTAGACCAAAGCTTAAATGCTTCCAAGCCTCCTTAATGTTCTTGAGGTTGAAGATGGAGAGAAAACTTGATAGAGAGCTTTCAAATAAGATGAGAGTGATTGTGAGAGAGAGAGGGTCGGGTTTTTTTTTGGGGGGGGGGGGGGGGGGGGGGGGGGGGTGTTGTGTTTAGAAGGGTTTAGACTACTCTAAAATATCCTAAAACACTTCAGTATTTTTACTATCCACTGCCATTATCCCTAATATTTAAAATGAGATTTAAAACTTAATTAATTTTGTTCACACCATTTAAAACCCCACATGGCCGGCCACCTCTTCCTATATATGCATTTATATTATTTTTTTTATTTAATTTTTTTATAAAGAGGTCAATCAATATTTCCTAAGAAGAAAAATCCAAATTGACCTTCTATAACATTTTTCACTCTTATTAAGTTTTAAAAATAAAACTTAACACATAATAATTAAATTAAATATCTCTCACATTTAATTTAATTAATCACGCAATAAGTTTTAACCTAAGGTCCATTCATGGAATAAAATTCGTCATTTCAGTAAAATTAAGCATTTAACACAAAATGCCCTAAAATTTCCATTTTTCATTAGGTTTATTATTTTTTACCAAACTTTAATTTTTATGAATGTATTTTATGCCCAAAATATATTTGCAATAGTTTTTCATTTTATTTTTTTTGAGATTTTTACCCGATCAGGGTTTTTGTGTCAGTTCAAGATTGAAAGTCTTATCTTGACTTTTAATCGCAAAATTCATAATTTGGATAGAAATAACTCAAGGAAATAAATTCCAAACAAATATAATATTATTATTAAAAATAATATTCTTAACTCAGGGAAAAAAATATCAACCCAAGTCGTTTAAAGGTACCAGAAAACGCAGGACGCTACACCTAGTCCCTTGGTTGAATGTAGAATGACTCCTTCATTGCTACTCCAAGCAATTGGTGCTGAAAATAAGAGTGGTTGTAAGGGAAGTCCCACATCACAATTCATTTTAATAGCCCCATTTGTAAGAGCAAATAATTTAATGAAACTATCTTCGTTGTTTCCATATAGCAGTAGATGATGACTTGGGACATGGCAGTGATATGTATCATTCTCTTGTTGTTCTTGTTCTTTAGTGCTTTTGTGTACATATGATGAGAGGCATTGAAACGGATAGTATTCCCAGCTGGAAAATCCACTAAATTTGTGGAAACAGTTCGTGTACATTGTGACAAGTTTATATCAATCTGAATATCCATTTGTTGTGATCGTAACTCAATTCCAAATTCCAGAGGGAAGAATTTTACCAGTGCAGTATCGTCTTGAAATAAGCTATATTTTGCAACATGAAAAGGGTGAACAATTTATAAGTATTTAATCATATAGTAAAACGATAATGAATTAACTTGGTAACGATCATTGTAAAAATGAGTAGAGTTCATTTGTATTAAAAATTTAGAAGTTAAATTAATCATTTGGATTAATTTACAAATTTAAGGACTTACAGAACCTGTGAGAATATCTATATACCACATTGTCCTTCGTCGAAAACAAAAATGGTGAGGTTTCCATCTGCATTTGTAAATTTTGAATATCTCCTAGATGGAAATGGGAGCCGTATTGGTTCTATATGACGGTTTGCAAGAGAAACATGTCGTAACAAATGTGTTGGGATCAACTTAGGAAGAGAAGAAGTAGTACAATTGATTAGCTTAGCTGATTTGTGATAAGACTAATCATTACTATGTTAATACCAAATAAGGTCAAAATTTTGTGTTGTTTGACCGAAGAGAATAAGTACTACAATAATTAGTTGATCCTCTCATATGGTTATTTTGAGGATCCATGATCTTACGCCTGTATTATACGTTAAGAATGGATCATCCAAGATATGTATAATAAATTCATCACTATAAGAGATGGAATGAATGAATTGCCAAGTAAATTACGATTTTTGAGGCCTTTAAAACTAATTTGATTTTTTTAAAATTTTCAGATACATATATTAGGAAGATACGTAAGCGGTTAAGAGCTGATAAGTAATTTTAAAGTTGTAGTGTGTAACTCATAACTCTTACCCCGTAATAAAAACTGCTACTTTATAATTGTTCAGTATGACTATTCTATTTTATTTACGTGCAAAGGTTTTATTTGTGTGATTTAGGATGATTGAATCACCAACTATATTAGTTACAGGACAATATTTTATATATTATGGTTATATTATAACTCGTTATATGTCTTTGTTCTCCTCTGATTGATATCTCAATTAGAATTAATTAATCTATGAAATTAGTTGGCCAACATTAATTGGAAATGATAAAAAATTTCAGTCATGATTTTTTTGATATAACAAAAGAAATTCCTAAAAGAGACGGTGACATATAAATATAACTAGTAAAATGTTACGAAGAGATTGCTTTTCAACATGCTTTCAAATTTGAGTAATTGATAAAAAACAATGTAAGTTAAACCATGTCATCAAATGCATTAACAACCCAACATAGTAACTGGCATTCATAATGGCCGAATTGGTACATTGCGTACATGCTTATAAAACAACTTCAAAATATCCCATTGAAATAAAACTATCAACCTAACTGTTTGGTTCCTTATCCAACAAAACTATAATAAAGGAATGCAATAAACACAACAGTGAACAAAATACATTTCACTTCCAATCATTGATGCCTTACTCATTAAGACTAGAGGGAGGTGGTGGAGAAGAAGACTTGCCATCGACTAGGTTGGGATTTGCCTTTTGCTCCCCATGACAACATTGGCAACACCCTCGACTCCTAATTTCGTCAACGTCGTTTCACATATTGAACAACATGCTAAATGTTAGATTTTGGAAGGTTTTCCTGCTCATGTACATCTCTTGGTCGGACACCTCAGAGTCTGAAGACGACAATGAGATTGTTTTCCCATGTTGTTTCGTCCATCGAGTAGACGAACCTTTAGGTACAACAACCAGATTTTTTCGAGATCGGCCTTCGAAAACCAAAATTAATAGTTACAATTTGTAAATTATTCAAATCATAGAAAGTTCTTTAGGTAGTGTAAAAAACGTAGTAAATAATATAATCATGAATTTATAATTTTTTCCTTTGAGTATTGTGGAATGTGGTATATTAGTGGCTGACTTTTCAAAGCATCCCCTTTAACAGGGTCATCTTGTAAACTTTGTGGAGGAGGTAAGTATTTGTCTGGTTGTTGATTGAGAGTGTTCTTATTTTACGAGGACGACCGACCCTTCTCGGCGGAGATGGCTCACAAGATCCATGGGGTGTGTCTTGCGTCATTAATGGGGGGGCAGCCATCCAAGCCTTTCAACCTCATTTTTTTTGGAATGGTAAGCAGTTAGGTTTGTGACAGGGAATATGTAAATGGTATGGGTTTACATATGATTTACTCAAATGAAGAGATGGTGTTGGGAAAGAGAAACTGCATAGTGACCTCCAAAGCTACACAGTAGGCTAATCATGACTACTATGTGGACCTGGTTGGATACTAACACACGCAAGACACATCCGGGATCCCATTTCAATGATTCAATTTATTTTTCTTGCACCAAATTTGATTTTCTAATGCCACAGTGTGTAAAATATGTACTCCATTTTTTGGTTAAATGGGCCTGACTTATTTTGAATGGGTCGAAATGTTTGATGGAGATGTCAGTTTTTAATTAAATTCTTCCAAAATACCACATTCCACAATACTCAAAGGAAAAAATTATAAATTACAGGGTTGGCAATTATTTAAAAAATAAATTTCCTATTTATTACATTTTTAAATGGTAACTGTCTAATAAATTACAAATGTAAGTTGTTGTGACATTTTCAACATTTTTAATTATATTTCAAAGTAAATGTGAAGATATAATTTTGTGAAAAAAAATATTGTGAACATAGCATAAAACTCTTTGTTGATATTACATTAATTGAATAATATATTCTAATTGAAGACATGGTAAATGAAATGATGTACGCTTAAAATCACTTCAGTACAAGGTTTTTTAGCAACTACATCTTTTTTTCACTTAGGCATACGAACATAATCAATTTTATTATGTTACTCTTACATATATGGGATAAAAAATTTAGAGGTTGATTATGGAAATCGATGATGCGATTTTTAAACTTAGAAATCGACCCAAATCGCAAAATCCGAGTTTGAACCCCTACCAAATAAATCCTAACATGTTTGTAACCTTAATAACTCGTAATAATTCAACTCTAAACATGAAAACAACCTAAAATTTCCATATAACACAATTGATAACCCATTTTACCTTCAATTATGGGATCCTGACTTAAACCCTAACTGTAGGAAATTTTAATTCCACTGACGGAGGCTAACAGAGTCATCCCCCGAGCACTCATTATGGGTCCCCAAATCGGATTCCAGAAACCCCTATAATGCCCTACTAATCAGGGATCATTACGATGTTTGTTTAAAATAGTGTTGGACTCGCTAAACAAGTCATTTGGACTAAAACATGTGATTAAGTAACTAATGGTTCAAGTATTAAAGATTTTGGTCAAAGGAATAAACATTTTCATTAAAAAGTTTTAGCCTATACGTGGGTTCCCAAAATAGGAGTTTAACAGTTCTTTACATTATTTTTGGGACACTAGCGCGTTCGCGCAACAACATAGTGTTGTTGCGCTACATCGCTAGAAACCCAAAAATTGCACATAAATAGAGTTTTATTCCCCAATTTCCAAAATCGTGATACCATGCAAAACCAGTCCCAGAGTTCGACCAACACAAGTACCTCCAGCAAGATTTTGACCATAAAATACCCTATACAACCTAAATAAACTAACCACAACACTAAATAACCAAAAAGATATAACAAAACCTCCGTTAAAACCCAAAATCAAACTTTCAATACTCGAACCTCCGTAATTTTACATTGTATAGGTCTAGTAATAATCCAAACAATAGATGCCATCTATATCTATTGCTAACCAATGTGGTCAAATTACCACATTGCCCCACAAGCAGCTCCTATGCCCAATCAATATTTTTGGGGACTAGAAACATCTCTTATACTTTATTTAGCTCTCACAAATCTTGTTAATATTATTCTTTGGGTGTTGGACGAGTTAACGAAAAAATGAGTCAACAACTCCACATATTCCCAACTAAATCTATCTAATCAAATGTTCACGAAGTTAATTCCCGTCACTCAATAAAGCTCGGTAATCTACCAAATTACCAAAATACCCATACGTTCACCTCGGGCTTTCAATTCATTTATTGTCCTCCCAGCCCCCTAATCAAGGTACTAACCCTTATTAAGGAAAATGTTCATGTTACAACCCGTTCAATCTAACTAGAACCTGAAAAATAGATTCTCATAACAACTTCAATGCACCTCCAATTACACACTGAAACCTTATTAACTTCTAAATTTAGGGTCTTTTGGGGGTTTTTCCTACCACAAAAAGACAATTCAATCACAAATTCATGGGAGACAATCAATTTTAAGGTTTCACAACAACATTAATCATGTTTGTAACTCAATGGCACCCACCTAAATAGGCTACAGTCACCAATTTACGAAATTGAACACAAAACCCATAATTCTTTCCCCACCAAATCTAATGAACTTATGAAAAACAAGGGAAGTGCCTACCTTTTATAATAATTTAATTTTAAATTGTCCCATATATTAATCCAAACATGATTAATATTTATTTTAACATAAATTTTTTGAAATGAAATCTCTATAGTTAAATAATTAATTAATTCACAATTAATGAATTTGACATAATTATCACATAATTATTTCATTTTCCTAAAAAATTAATTCATTCGCAATTGTAATGCCCCAAAATCCCTAATAAGGTTTAATAGTTGGATTAGGAGGCTGAGAGGGCCATAATTGATTTATTATGCCATTAAATGATTATGTAAATTATATTATTTTATGATGATAAATGCATGCATGTGGGTCCATTTTTCGTTATAAGGGCATTTTGGTAATTTGGCCCATTGAGGGCATATTTGTATATTTTCATGCATTTTGATGATTTATGATGAGGCCACAATATAATGTGGATTTGTTCGAGCTATTTGACATGAGACGATCTTTGAATGCAAATTAGCAGTTTGGTCATAACGGTGTTAATTTCGGGGCTTGGGGTGAGTCGCGGGGTAATTTGATGATTAGTACGTTACTGAGAATTAAAAGGTAATGGGATATGATTTATTAGCATTTTGAGAATATTGGGAATAACAAGAATTGGAGGACGTTAATTATAATTAACGAGATAGATGAGAAATGACGATTTTTCCCTTGCTAGCCTTGAAAGGATTTTACTTAACCTAGGGGCATTTTGGTCTTTTGACTAAGGGTTATATCAAACTAGAAAGTTGTAGAAAGATTAACCAAAAATAGAGACTCTTTCTTCCTCCTCACGATCATCATTTATCCTTCTTCTTCCTTTGAATTTTTGAAGCTCCAATTGATAACTCCACTATAAATATGGAATTCAACTATAAGTATTTATATAATTATATTTAAAGAGTTTCCTCTTATAGTCCAATGATATAAACAATAAATGTAGTTTTTTCCCCGATTTACAGATTCCGATCCAATTTTGTAGTTGAAGGATAAGGGCATTTTTTATATTATATTTGTTATCCTTTCGCATTAACATAATGTTAATTTCAAGTGTTTTTAGGTTCTCTTAGCTTTGTTTTACAAGTCTTTGATTTTTAAGCCATAAAATATTTTATAAGGTATTATTGATGAAATTGATGTATTTTAGCAATTATATAACATTTATCCAGATACAAAGCATTCAACATGCTTAATCATACAATCACAAGAATAATCATAGTCATCCTCATTTAAGGGGGCCCAAGCCCTAATCAAATCTATATTTTACAACCGCGCCAAGTACTAGTCACATACATCACGTATTGGATGAATTTTTCTTACCTTTGGTCCAACCACAAGTTAAATATGAACGACCCTCGAGCACGATTCTTTTTTAGAGTCGTAGCAATACACTAGTCATAACCATAATAAATGATATTGATCAATATCGAGTAAATAAAGGCTTCCGGACCGAGTCCTAGACTCCAGAATCTTAAATTCTACTAATCTAGGTAGTAAAATCTGTTCTGAGCCCTTAGTTTTGAGTTCCTCTCACTCAAAACCTCACTTGGAAAATTCTCCCTATGCGCGCCGTGGCGTACCCTTACGGGCCAACATGCATGCAAATACAATCATATTATAATACAACTCACATAATTCATTTATTCATGCATCTAAACACATAATAATGCAATTGTATAGTTATTGGCCTCTTGGCCCCGTAATCAAGGCAGCAAGCCTTATTGGGAAATTTAGGGACGTTACACTTGCTCCCAACAGTTATAACTGTTGGAACTTTGTGTGAAATTTTAAAATAGAGAAGTGTTAAGTGTGTGTGATAATGGAAAGAGTCCCACATGGGATAAAAATACTTTTTGATAAGGGTATATAATAGACAACCATGAGAATTGGGTTTGGCCCGCCGCTGCCATCCGTCCGACCTTACCGTGTCGTGTTGAGCTGGCGGGCGGGTGGTGTGGTGTCACACTTTAATTTTTTTTGAAAAATTATTTAATAAAATAAATCTTTTTATTTATTTATTTTAAATCGTGTTATTCGAAGCAGTAGACGTGATCCGTTTTTAACTGCATAAGACCACGAATTAATCAATGTTTTCTACTGTTTTATTTTTTTTCGACTTCTCTTTAATAAAATGCATCAGAATAACAGGAAACTGCAATTTTTTTTGTAAAAAGAAAAAAGAAACAACTCGAATTTTCGAAGAGCAATTTTGAGGGTGTATATCATCGATTACTTTCGGTGCAGAAGGGTTTCGTATATAGTGGTTGTTTTATCCTAGGGATGGTGTGGTTGATAGACTGTCGCACACACTTGGGGCAGAGTCGTGAGACGTCTTAAAAAGAGTGACATAGTCCATGACTCAGCCATAAATTTTTATCGGTAATTCGTTCCAATTTTTATTTCAATTCAGAAATAACAATAACAAATGTGGGTCCTTAAACACATTTATACATACATAATCATCAATAGTCAATCATATAATCACACAAATTACATAAATTACGCACCCACAATGATAAGAATACTAAACATTTCTGGCCAACGTCAAAAACGGGTCTTCAAAACCAATTTCTTACCCATAATGAAGCATGTTTAATTATAATAATATAATTGACAATGATGACTACGTCCCCTCAAACCATGCTATTGAGGTATGTGCTCAGTTTTATATGGGCATGGTGTCCAAGTCGCATTTGAACCCCTACCAAGAGTAAAGGTAAAGCGATCATAGGGATTTTGGTTTGAGAAAATGAGTAAATTGAGGTATGTGCTACTTTTGTATGCCTAAGCTCAAATCATCTGTTAGTTACGTATACCTAATTTGATTTGTCATGTTTTTTTTTTAAATTTATCATATTTACAATTTATAATAGTACTTTAATTAGTACTGAAATACTAAATAATTATGATACATTAGTATTTCACTAAAACTCCACATCATTTTGGGAAAACAATCTCCGCATTTTGCAACTATGTTCGTAAATACAAAATTAATTTTTTAATGATGTATAACTATATTCTATAATTTGTTTCACCATAATTTAAAAAAACATTGAGAAAAAGAATTAATATATATTTATAAAATTCTAATGACTTCATGAAATTTTGTTAGCATAACTGGCAAGGTGCTATATGAGTTGTTAAACGAGGGAGGGGTTCGACCTCGTGCATTGTTACATTTATGCTCTTTAATAGAATGAAAGTTCAATTTTTTGCTCAACTAGCTTACCCCTCCATAACAATTTAAGTCAACTCTCTTACAATGATTTTGCCTATATATACAATAACTTGTTGCAAATTAAGTTCACACCACACTCAAAACATTAGTTGAACATCTTCCCTCTGAGTATTTTAAATAAATACTAAACACAATATCAACTGTTTTCAGTTTCAATCCAAAACAAGAGGATGCTGAAAGATATGAAAATAGGTAACATTACACATATTTTGATTTCTCATTATAACAAAAGGGTTCACACAACATGTTCCTTTATACTAATACATTGGACACAGACATTCATGTTTACTTGATAGAACCATATGGGCACATCGGCAAGCATGGTTACTGAAAAAGAGTGACTACATAAACCAAGTCTCCATTATATATAGAACTACTACATTAACTTGTTAAGTTCAAGTTCATTTTCTCTGTCACTAGACAACATCCTCCAACTCTTGGAAACACAAAACCATAGTGTCAAGTCCTTCTTGCATAGCATTGATGGTTAAGCCGTTCAAACCTTTCTTCTCAATCTTAGCTCAGAGTAACTGCGCCTTCCTCATAGCGTTGTCGAACTTCCCAATTTGTTCCTTAATAAAACATTCAATGTCAATGGGTTGTGGATACTCTAGTTTGGCCATGTCAAGTTTCTTAACAACCGGGTATGGGGATATGGTTGTTAATTTTATGCCTACAGCCACCTGGGTGGATCGAAAGTAAACCGGAGGCGTTAAATCCATTGTGATGGTATTGCAACCTGAATCCATCGTTTGTATGACTCCATCCTCAGTGTCAACGCCCACATCAAAAATTTTGTCACTTATGTTTAGCTCTGAATCGTTGCCTAAGGTGGCCATCATCTTTTTGAAATATTACTATACGTCCTGAAATTCAGCACGAGCCTTTTTTGACAGCTCGGGTACAGTGGGCTAGCCAAGGACTATAATGGATGAGCCACAAGTACATATTTCCTCTTTAAGGGCAGTGCGATTCCCAGGTAAATAGCTCGAGCTGATGAATACAAAGAAATAGGCACGGTCTGGAAACACTTATGAAGCAAAGCATCCAAGACACAAGCTGATACTACGCTCAGCTCGGGTACGCTAAAGATCTGCCATGACCATGGACCTTTATAAACCTGGATATGTTACTAAACATGCGTGATCAGACACCACATGTCCGTTCATCCCCGAATTCCTGGACACGTAACATAATCGTGCATGATCAGACATCACATGTCCGATTATGCCTGATGACCCATGATCAGTTTTACCTAATGATTAGACTATACCTTAATATAAATTGTTATATTCATCATTAGCACGGGACAGGTCACATGAGGGATTTGTATTCACGTGATAACACCAACGCCTACCCAGGGATTACTTTTTCTATAAATACCAATACGTTGGATAGGGGAGGGGTTGATTGTTTTCTGTAAGGAAAATACTCTATCAAAATATAGAGAGATATACAGTAATAATACAGACTCGTGGACTAGGGGGATTTTAACCTCCGAACCACGTAAAAAGCAATGAGTGTTCTTGATATTTCGTTTCTAGTATTTTTAAGTATCATTTTCTTATTACGGTTTATCATTAAGCACTAATCCATCCCAGCTATATTTTCATAATTCACTGTTGGCGAAAACCGCATCAACAGTTTGGTGCTTTCATTGAGACCTGCAAATTAGTGCTATGGTGAAAGATTCAGGTCAAAGGTCATCCTGGTGGTTACTCGCTCAAGACATGGTAATGAGACGGATCAGCCTGGTGGGCAGGAAGCACACCATACTATTGTTTCTGATGAACAAAGCCCTGAAATCCAGCAGCGGTCGGGAAAGCAACCGATGGGCCACGGCAACACCGGGAGTTCAGCATCATTGACGCCGAATCTGAACTCGGATTACTTGACTACGGTAGAGTTGGAAAACATGCAATTAAGGAGCCATTTAGCCAAAGCTAACAAACAAATCGAGGAGGTTTTGGCTCGGCTACCCCTTCTTGCAACCGACGTTAACGTTGGAAAGAGTCAAGGTGGGACCCATAAGTCCCGACGGGATAGGCAACCCAGGGAAAGTCGGTCAGTTAGGATCTCGACCCCGAGTTCTATGCCCATGGCGCAAGATCACCAAGAAATCCTGTTTGATGGCTTTCCCAGGGGTCATCGACGAATCAGCCGGTTGGCGTAGGATCTCGGCCCCAAGTTTATTAACACCGTCAAATGGACCTGGAAATGCCCACAGCAACCCACGAAGAAGGTCTAGGGAAAACTCGCAAAGACGGCATGTTCCAGCCGACCTTCCTGTTCCACGATCAGATCGCCAGACACAGAGAGTCGGAAATGGCGAAGCAGAGCGACCATAGGCTAATTTGGTCCGACCTGATGGGACAAGAATTGCCTCGCCAATTAGATATCCCCCGTCATCCATAAGGCATCCAATACCACCTCGTTCCACTTGAAACGTTCCTACCTATGGGGACAGCAGGAGGAATCCTCCTCCCGCTGCCCCTACCTATGCCCCACGAGCATGCGGAAATGTCCCAGGTCATCATCCTCAACCGCAAGCTCTAAGTTTCTCTAATGGAAGTTATTGAATGGAGGGTCGTCGAAGTGGTAGAACCGGTGCATATTTGACAAACCAGTTGAGTTTGGCTCAGAGCCCTCAAGTTGATCCACAGACTGATCTACGAGATTGCCTGAATTCACAAAGGAGAAATCCAGCTCGCGATGGGGTCAGTGGCACTCACCACGAGGGAAGTCCTTCCAAAGCACATGATAACAGGAACATCCCGCCCAACCAAGCTCGAGCTTTGAGGGACAATAACCTGCCAAACGCGTACGACTGAATGGGAACTATTGAACAGCCCAGGAAACCAAGGACCAAACCCTCGAGAGGTTATCCCAGATGGAGGAGCTGATGAAAAGACTCCTATGAGAGAAGGAAAAATACGAATATGACTCAGGGGATGAGCTCGAGCTTTTTGCCCCTAACATCGCAGCAACAACATACCCGCCGGGTTTCAGGATGCCCCATTTTTCAAAGTTTGATGGAGTTGGAGATTCGTCCGACCACTTGGGAATGTTCAACACCCTGATGATGGCCCACAATATTGGACCCGAGCTGAGGTGCCTGGTATTCCCCTCGACTCTAGTCGTGACGGCTAGACAATGGTTCAAGCAATACAAAAAGCATTCTATCAGCTCGTGGAAGAGTTTCTCCGCTGACTTCAAGAGGGCATTCCAGACTTCTTAGGCGGCTCACATCAAGGCAGACTCCCTTACGAATGTAAAGTAGCAGCCCGGAGAGCCCCTGAAAGCATACCTAAGTAGATTCACTAATATTGCTGCGAGAGCTAGAGACGCGGACGAAATTTCTAGGCTCATGGCAATGAGAACAGGAATTCTTGTTAGAGGCGACCTATGGAAGAAAATCCAAAGAAAAGGAGTCAACACCGTGGATGAGTTCCTAAACAGGGCTCAAAGGTGGATCAACTTGGAAGAGGCACGAGCTTGCTTTGGTCGCAGGAACCAGCCAAGTCCCTGCCCAGCCCGTTGGAGCGGTAATGGATGTTGCAGCTATGGCTCAAACCATTTCCCAAAATAACCAAGAGGGAGGTAGCAAGAGGAAGGGAAATGGTGAGGGTGGCCAGAGCGGTTCAAAGAAAAACAAGCCCATGGAGAAGTTCAAGCCGATCTATACGACTTATGCCGACCTCATGGATACTAGAGAACGTATTTTCTTGGCGAATTCTGCCTGCCTCCCGTGGAAAAAGCCGGAGCCTTTAAAAAATCAAAGGGCGAAGAGGGATCCTTCAAAAAAAATTCAATTCCACAACAACACTGGTCACAACACCGATGATTGCAGACACTTGAAGGATGAGATTGAAACACTCATCAAGGCCGGACCTTTGGCTCAGTATGCCCGGAATCGAATAACTCTCAGTTAGCTCGCTAGACAAAACATTCCATCAGCTCCAGAGGCCCTGGAAAATCAGACCGGAGCTCAGGTGAATCAAGATACCCCTCCTCCGATAACAGGGGGAGAGATAACAACCATCTCTGGAGGCCCTCATCTAGCAGGCCTGAGCAGAGGTGCCCACAAGAGGTATATAAATGAGCTGAGGTCTCACAACGGAGTTGAGTTTGTCCCGGAGCAGCGTTTGTCTAAACAACAGCGATTGGAGAAACAACCAATCAGTTTTACTGAAGAAGACGCTAGTCATGTCGAATTCCCACATAACGATCCTCTAGTCATAATCGTCCAGCTCGCCAATTGGAGAGTTAGGAGGACACTAGTGGATAATGGAAGTTTTGTGAACCTACTGTTCAGGACCACACTGGAGAAAATGGGATTGTCTCTGACCAAACTAAAGGCAACCTCCATGATGCTGTATGGGTTTTCTGGTGAGGGATCAGCAGCTATCGAAACAATCAAGTTAGTGATAACCTTGGGTGAAGGACCGCGAACTGTTTCCAATCATCTCGAGTTTTTGGTCGTCGATTGTCCAATCGCGTACAATGCAATCTTGGGTCGACCTACGTTAATGGTGTTTGAAGCCATAACATCTGTCCGCCACCTTGTGATCAAATTCCCCTCATCTGCGGGAATATGTACTATCCGAGGCGATTAGGTTGCAGCCAGGGAATGCTACAACATTTCCATGAAGGGAAAATCACAACCCGGGCAGTAAACGATGGCCATACAAGATGAAGGCGAGGAATCCCATGAAGTAAGGACTGCTCCTGGAATGGAAGAACCTTTACAAGCTAGTGGTGCGGATATTACCCTAACTTATGATATTGATCCGTGAGTAGGCGAAGATAGATCTGAACTCCGAACTATTGAAGTGCTCAAAGAAGTAAACATCGATCCAAGAGGTGCTTCAAGAATAGTTAAACCCAGGAAAAATCTGGACGAAGAGAGGAAGGCAGAACTGACAAAATTTTTACAAGAAAATCTTGATTTATTCGATTGGTCTCATGAAGACATGGTAGGGATATGTCCGAGTGTGATCATGCATACCTTGAACTTGGATAAGAGTGTGCCTGCGAAGTCCCAGAAACAGAGACGTCTGGGTACAACCCGAGATGAGGCCCTGGAAGAAGAAGTAGCTCGGCTATTAAAATGCGGGTTTACTCGCGAGGCTAAATATCTGATCTGGGTCGCGAATCCTGTCCTAGTCCCAAAGCCAAACGAAAAGTGGCAGACTTGCATCGACTTCTCCGACTTAAATAAAGCTTATTCTAAGGACTGCTTCCCATTGCCAATGATTGATCAGTTGGTGGATGCCACTGCGGGTCATGAGCATATGTCCTTCATGGATGCCTATTCTGGATATAACCATATCGCGATGAACCCCGCGGACCAGGAGCATACTAGCTTTATGACTCCAACGAATATTTATTGTTATAAAGTTATTCTGTTCAGGCTGAAAAACGCAGGGGCTACCTACCAGCGATTAGTCAACAGAATGTTCGCTAATCAGATCGGGAAAAACATGGAAGTGTATGTTGATGATATGCTGGTTAACTCTTAGACTGTCGATAACCATGCTCCCGGTCTGAAGGAATGTTTTGAGATCTTAAGGTGATATAACATGAAGTTAAATCCCCAAAAGTATACTTTCGAAGTGGCATCAAGAAAATTTCTGGGATTCATAGTCAATACTAGAGGGATAGAGGCGAACCCTGACAAAATCAAGTCGTTGTTAGAAATGCCTTCGCCCAGGTCGCGTACAGATGTCCAGAGTCTTACTAGAAGATTAACAGCCCTTAATCAGTTCATTTCCAAATCCACTGACAAGTGCCAGCCATTCTATAACCTGCTCCGAGGAAATAAGAAGTTTGAAAGGACCGAGGAGTGCGAACAGGCATTTCTCGACCTAAAAACACATTTGGCCGAGATGTCAGTGTTGTCTAAACCAACGGCGAGGGAACCTCTTTTCCTTTATTTGGCTGTTACGGAAAATGCAGCCAGTGTCGTGCTGGTCCCGAAAGAGGACCAGGTCCAAAAACCGATATATTATATAAGCAAAAGACTTCTCGAAGCTGAATCGCGGTATCCCTTAATGGAAAAGGTGGCGTTCTGCCTTATTCTAGCCTCCAGGAAGCTTAGGTCGTACTTCCAATCCCATTCAATCAACGTCATGACTGATCAACCTTTAAGGCTGGTATTGCAGAAACCTGAAGCATCGGGACATCTCTTAAAATGGGCAATCGAACTCAGCCAGTTCAAAATACTATATGTACCGTGGACTACGATCAAGAGTCAAGCCCTAGCTGATTTCATGGCTGAATGCACTGGGTTTCAGGAGGAGCTTTCGAGAAAACCAGTACAGGCATTATGGAGGATATTCATGGGCGGTTCATCTAACAAGAATGGGTCCGTAGCTGGGATCATATTGATCTCTCTAGAAGGGCATCGATTCCACTCCGCGCTATGTTTTAGGTTCGAAGCATCCACCAACAAAGCTGAGTACGAAGCTTTATTGGCCGGGCTTAGAGTGGCAAAGGAGTTGAAGGCAAAGGCTGTCCAGTGCTATAACAATTCCTAGCTTGTGGTAAACCAAGTGACAGGGGAATACCAAGTGTGGGGGGCCAAGATGGCGACTTATCTAGCCAAAGTGAAGAAAGATCTATCAGAATTTGAATATGGCCTAGTCGAGCAGATCCCTCACGAGCAGAACGCCAACGCTGACGCTTTGGCGAGACTCACTACCTCCAAGGAACCCGAGACTCTAAGCATAGTACCGGTGGAATTCTTGGAGAGCCCAAGCGTGGCTAGAGGCACGATGGAGGTCGAGATGATCGACATTAGGCCGACCTGGATGACTCCCATAATAGAGTATCTTACAACAGGGAAGTTTCCTGATGAACGAAAAGAAGTGATAAGGGTACTCTATTAAGCTCCAAGATATGTGATCGTGGATGGAGCGTTATATCGACGTGGCCATTCCTTGCCTCTTCTACGGTGTGTTCTGCCAGAGGAGGCCGAAGCTATTCTACAGGAGGAGCATGAAGGTTTCTGTGGGGATCATGCTGGGGGGCAAAACTTAGCCTTAAAAATATTAAGGCCGGGATATTATTGGCCCACTTTATCAAAGGATTCCATCTCCTACGTCCGAAAGTGCAACAAATGCCAGCGGTTCGCCACAGTCGCCCAAGCTCTGCCAGTCGAGCTGAAAATGATCTCATCCCCATGGCCATTCGCGGTATGGGGGATCGATTTAAAAGGAGCCCTGCCAACGGGAAAATAAGGGGTTCGCTATGCGGTGGTAGCCATTGATTATTTCACAAAGTGGGAAGAAGCCGAGCCCCTGGCAATGATCACCTCAAAAAGAGTCCTTGACTTTGTAGTCAAGAATATTTTTTGCCGATTCAGGCTGCCCAAGAAGATTGTATCGGATAACAGAACTCAATTCGATAGCGATCTCTGCACCCAGTTCTGTGAGAGGCGCGAAATTATTAAGAGTATCTCTTCGGTTGCCTACCCACAAGCCAGCGGGTAGGTCGAGGCTGTGAATAAGACCCTCAAAGCAAGCCTTAAGAAAAGGCTAGATGAGGCCAAGGGAGTCTAGCCTGAGCAGCTCCTGCAGGTACTATGGGCATACCGGACCTCCCACAGAACTTCTACGAGGCACACCCCTTTCTCCCTGACTTTCGGTAGTGAGGTCGTCCTTCCCGTTGAAACAAAAATAGCCACGTATAGACTCCAGACCTTCAACTAGGAGCGGAGTGATGAGATGCTCAGCACATCTCTCGACCTAATTGAGGAAAAAGTAGAGGATTCGCAGCTACAGCTCGCACATTACCAGCAAAAACTCACTCGTTATTTTAATTCGAAGGTCAGGAGGTGTATCTTTGGTTTGGGTGACCTGGTGCTCCGAAGGGTCTTTTTGGCAAGAAAGGACCCCAAAGACGGTGCATTGGGTCCGAGCTAGGAAGGGCCCTATCAAATAGTGGAGTTTGTACATGAGGGAACCTTCAAATTAGCTCGACTTAATGGAGAAACAGTCCTACGGACCTGGAATTCTATGTACTTAAAGAAGTATTATCAATGATGATACCACCCGACTATGTAAGGCTCAGTTATAAAAGTCGTTTTATTTGAGAAATAAAAGAACCACCCATGTGTACTTCTTGTCTTTCATATAGTTTCATCCATGTATTAGTTCGTGTGATAACATTTATCCAAAGCAACTAAGAAAGTTCACTTTCTGATTACTTGGAAATTAGTAAAAATTATTAACCAGTGTTTTTTCTAAAAAAACACGAGGTGTCAATAAATCTAACGCGAACTAAGTTTTAATTAAAAATCCTGGATATGACCAAGTCCAAAACTTGGAAGTTAGTAAAATTTATTAACCAGTGTTTTTTCTAAAAAAAAAATACGAGGTGTCAATGAACCTAACGCGAACTAAGTTTTAATTAAAAATCTTGGATATGGCCAGGTCCAAAACATGGAAGTTAGTAAAATTGATTAACCAATGTTTTTTCTAAAAAAACACACGAGGTGTCAATGAACCTAACACGAACTAAGTTTTAATTGAAAATCTTGGATATGACCAAATCCAAAACTTGGAAGTTAGTAAAAATGATTAACCAATTTTTTTTCTAAAAAACACGAGGTGTCAATGAACCTAACACGAACTAAGTTTCAATTAAAAATCCTGGATACGACCAGGTCCAAAACTTGGAAGTTAGTAAAATTGATTAACCAGTGTTTTTTCTAAAAAAACACGAGGTGTTAGTAAACCTAATGCGAACTACGTTTTAATTAAAAACATTGGATACCACCAGGTCTGAAACTTAGAAGTTAGCAAAATTGAAGATCCAATGGCTTTCTCAGAAGCTCGGGATAATAAAAAAACCCAATAAGAACTAAGTTTGGACATTCCAAATCCCGGATATAACCGGGTCTAAGGCCTGATACTCAACAAGTAGGATATAAATCAACATTAAGTTTAGTGATTAAAACTTGGAAGTTAGTAAAATTGATTAACCAGTGTGTTTTCTAAAAAAAAAACAAGAGGTGTCAATAAACCTAATGTGAACTACGTTTTAATTAAAAATCTTGGATATGACCAGGTCCAAAACTTGGAAGTTAGTAAAATTGATTAACCAGTGTTTTTTATAAAAAACACGAGGTGCAATGAACCTAACGTGAACTAAGTTTTAATTGAAAATCCTGGATATGACCAGATCCAAAACATGGAAGTTAGTAAAATTTATTAACCAGTGTTTTTTCTAAAATACACGAGGTGTCAATGAACCTAACGCGAACTAAGCTTTAATTAAAAATCATGGATATGACCATATCCAAAACTTGGAAGTTAGTAAAATTGATTCACAAATGTTTTTTCTAAAAAACACGAGGTGTCAATGAACCTAACGCGAACTAAGTTTTAATTAAAAATCTTGGATATGACCAGGTCCAAAACTTTGAAGTTAGTAAAATTATTAACCAGTGTTTTTTCTAAAAAAACACGAGGTGTCAGTAAAGCTAACGCGAACTAAGTTTTAATTAAAAATACTGGATACAACCAGGTCTGAAACTTAGAAGTTAGCAAAATTGAAGATCCAATGGCTTCCTCAGAAGCTCGGGATAATAATAAAACCTAACAAGAACTAAGCTTGGAACATTCCAAATCCCGGATATAACCGGGTCCAAGGCCTGATACTTAATAGGTAGGATATAAATCAACATTAAGTTTGGTTTTAACCCAAATTAAAATATCTATCCCAATCCAAAAATCATTCCTTAAGATTTTGAATGTACAAGTCATAAACATAAGAAAAAAAATCAAGGAATAGATAAGAAAAAAGGGTAGATATTGTAATTATAAATAAATTGTCTCAAGGAGAATAACCTCGTACTGAGCCAAAACGGCAAATGTTTACAGAAAGAAAAATATATATATATATGGTACACGAACAAAAAATAAAATTAAGCCCCTCCACGGCGCTCTGAGGACGTCACCTCCTCGATCTTCTGCTCGCTAGCGGTGGAGGCTTCACCAATCTCGAACTGCTCTTGTTGAATCCAAGCCTTGAACCTCTCGAGATAAGGAACCCACACTTTAGAGTCCAGGAAGGAGAAGTTGTCATCCTGGTTGAAGGCGCAACAATGGTATAACATGCTCTCCATGGAGGCCAGTGAGGCCACCTTCTCATCCTTAACAGCAGTCTCGGCCTCCAATTTCTTGGCCTTGGCCTCCGCGAGCTCGGTTTGTAGAGCAGCCAGGCCAGCCTTTGCAGTCTACTCGCCCTCTTTAGATGCTACAAGAGCAGCCTTGGCGTCCAGCTCACCTTGTTGAGAAGTTGTTAGGGCAGTCTGGGCGGCAGTCAAGGCTGTCTGAGCAGCCTGGAGCTCAGCCCAAAGCTCGTTAATCCTGACCCTGGCCCGAGCTATGCTTTGGCGCTGAACCAAGATCGCCTGCAAAAAGTAAAGAAGCAAGTTAGACATGTGCTAAGATAAAATCAAACAAGTATATTTACCTAAGGAAAGTCGGCTTACTATAAGGTTCATCCCCAGCACGCACTCCATAACATTCTTCGGGTTCCTCTCCTCGATCACCGTCAGGTCCTTCGGATTGGCCTTATAAAAGTGCTCCACCATATGGTTAGCCGTCTCGTATAGAGTCCCCCGAAAGTTGTCCGGGATCTTCTCCAGGTCTTGGGCATTGACCGGAATACGTACAGAGGTGATGGGGATGAGGGGCACTGGGGGATCATCTTGTGCTGCCTGATCCCGAGTAGTGGTGGATGGAAATCGGGGAGGAGGTGGAGGCAGACCTCTTTTCTCCTGAGCAGCCTCGGCTGGAGCTGTCTTCCCCTTAGCCGGGGATTTGGAGGTCGTCCCTATAGGAGGTGGCACCTTCTTAGCTATAAATTGGGGCTTCCTTACTAGTGGCCCCGAGCTGGACTTTCCATCTTAGAAAATCGCGCGGATGTCAGGAACCCCTTGTTGTTCCATCTCCACACCTGAAAAAGAGTGAGAAAGGATGTTAATATATAGACAAAGTCATTAGTTTACATAACATGTATATACGGTATAACAAAAATTCCTACCCTCCGAGCTAGAGGAGGAGTCTATTGCCACGACCTCCGGCCTCGAAACCGCTACGGGAGAGGGAGAGCCTAAGTCTACAATTTCTTGGATTAGGGGAGGTTTAGGCTCAGGTTCTATCTCGGGGCTGGACTCCTCTACATATTTCCTAAGTCCAGGGCAAGGATACCCTGGCGCAGGGAGGCCCAAGACCTAAGGTTGGTTCCATACTCTTCAAAAAAGACCGACCTAAAGGATAAGGTGTTATCCACAACTACGGTGCCCCTGGGATGGCCCATGTCATGACGTAACACTAAGTGATCCACGCACAGAAGCAGGGTTATGTTACGGTTGGGGTCATTAGGGTGACGGTGTATGAGCTAGTTTGTGCTAAACCTAACTAGCCTAAGGTCAGCGAAAGCCCTATCTATGTCCCTAAAGGGGTACGGGTTACCTTGGCCGAAGGGGCCAGCTGCTGCCCCAGATGAAGCTCGCTCTACATCAGGGTCCCGAGCAGCCTTGGGAGCTTGCCTTTTCCGCATGAGGGGCACCTCGTCTTCTTCTTACTCTTCGCCTTCGCCGGCTTCAGCACCCCTTTCAGGGATAGGCGCTAGCTCGTGGACAACCGGGAGGTTAGCCCAAGTTCTTCTCAAGGCCAGAGTTTGGCCTTCGGTAATTAGCTTACACGCCAACATCGTGTCATCAGACACGAGCTAGAGATAATCCTTCTCACTAGGTGGGAGCCTCGAGAGAGTATCGTATTGACCCCCAAGGGTCACAGACTTGGTCGTCCTCGCAAAGATGGTTGCACAAAGATACTACTCATTCAATATACACGCGAAAAGACTCTAGGTACGAAGAGAATAATTTCACAAGCTAAGAAACGAAAGAAGACTTATGAGGATGGTTGATGTAACGCCCTGGATAGCCAAGACCGCTACACTGTGTACTTATAAAGTTCCAAGACTTGCTAATCAAGTCATTTAGTGAAAAACGTGAAACAGAAACCACTAATGAACTAGGATTAAAAGGTTTTGGTCTCAAAAGGTACATTTTATATAACTAAACATTTTTACACATGGGATCCCAAAAAGGAACAGCGTTCAAAAGTCATTTTACAAAATTTCCAGAGTTCAAACAACCATTAGCCACTCTAAGGGAAAAACAGACCTTCCTGGTTCTCCTGTTCCTGTCTCCCTCTCAACCGTGGCGGCTGAACAGCTGATCATGTACATTTTTCTCTCTGAGCTCTCCGAATCAGGGCTGGTCAACCTTGCCCTTGCCTTTACCTGCACCACAAAGCACCCGTGAGCCGAGGCCCAGCAAGAAGACATACATTATATAACAAGCAATGATAACAGTTGAATAACCGTTAAAGCAAGACCATATACTCAACATATCGCACTAAACACATAGCACATAGATACAACCAAAATTCAACCAGTCAACACTCAGCTATTCATCATGACAAATCTACTAATCAATAATAACAATTAAATCACATGATAATCAGGGTCGACACCTTAGGTCTCACCCTCTGTTTACCCTACTAACTCTAGTCCGCTTAAACCGAGCTCAGTGCACAATAAGTTGTCCTCAGCTACCAGTGGCCGAGCCGCGCTCTATGCGCTAGTGTAAACTTTGGCACTCTTAGGCCGTTTTTTTACTATTTACATGGAATAATACCATCCCTCATAAAGTATACTAACAGGGAACCCTTAGTCCCATTATAAATCCACAACCGGGTGCAGTTTTCTTACCTTTAATTTCCAAATGCTTTGATTACGAGAAATGCCCCTTGAGCACGATCCGTCTCCCGAGCCTTAGTTTTTACCTCCACTGCAGAACCAACTCCCTTCACGATTTCTGAGCTAAAACCCAAGCTTTCTAGCTTCAATTCAGTCCTCAATTCTTGATTGAACTCCTTAGCTAAACACTGGACTAGTCCTTCAAGATTCCAGCCCAAACCACTAAATTCCCAACTGAATTCCTTAAGTTTTATGTGGTTTTTCCTTTGAGAGAGAAATAAAAAAGAGGGAGGGTTGGTTCCTTGTGTTCTACTATGTTCTTAGATTTTACTTAGTCTATCCTTAGGTGATTAAGTTAACCCCAAGGCTCGGGGTGCCGGAAACGTCCCCGATGGAAAAATGGTAAAATTCCCTAGTATTCCCGCCTAAGCTTCCTAACCTCAAATATATCTCCAATTATTTATTTCCATAACCCGCTAATCTAAATAACCTTCCAGTACATAAATTACCCCTTGACTTGCCCAAAGTCAAGTATTAAGCCCTGTTGTGACTTTCTCGCTAACTAGCTCCCTAGGATCGCCTCAAGTCGCATGCTGCAGATTTACCCACATGATAATGTGGTTCTCACAATTATAGCATATCATCACATTTACATTCATATAACCATACAAGCATGCTTATCATATAATCATGCATTAAATTAATAAACACTCACATAAGCCACTTATGCCCTTCCAGCACACTAATCAAGGCCCTTAAGCCATATTAGTGATTTTGGGTCGTTACAGTTGAAGTAGCGATGTTCGCAGTTGCGAAACCCATTCGACATAAAGAATTGATCTTATAGTCGTTGGGATGGCTAGGCAGCTCGATGACTATGGGCGAGTTTGGGAATCGGGTCAAGTATTAAAACCCGTCACCTCGCCCTCGTTGATCCGGGCTAGCCTTGAGGCAGGAGAAATAGAGAATGTCTGCGGGGGTGGGGACCTCCCACTCATGCTTTAAGAAAAGGTACTTCAACCCCGCCAGCAACCGATACGAGTTTGGGGGGAGCTGAAATGGCGCCAACTTCACGTAGTTGAGGAAGTCGGCTAGTATTGATCGAGGGGAAGGAAGACCCCTGCCTTTAGGTGCTCATCACTCCAGGCCGCAAAGTCGTCCTGGAGTGGTGTGTAGCTCCGTTCCCCTTCAAACGGAGGTTGAGAAATTAGGACGCCAGTCCCAACCTCGATGTTGTGGGACTGCATTATCTTGTTGACCCTTCCTTGGGTCGTGATTTTGGAGGCAATTCTCTCTGCCTCGAAGAATGCGTCAGGTCCGACCATGACCTCCTCCTCAACCACGGGGTCGAACTGGAGGATAGGAGATTCAGAGGCGACCTCTTTTCCCTTGATGGCTAGTTTAGACGATGAGCCAGCTGCACCCTTCTTCAGAACATTCTTCTTGGGTGCCATCAGATCGCCTGGCGAACAAGAACGATGGAACACTTAGTAGGTGACCTAGAATTGTTATAAAAGCAAGAAAGAACGAAGGAAGGTTGAGGCTTTTAAAACACGAGCTGAGGTAATCTCAACCTGCGGTGTGATGCCATGCGCTACCTATGCTACCTGCCTCGGTTTCCCAACAGACCCCTGATGTTTAGGGATCCGTGTGTCAAAAGCCCATATTTTGTACTGTGCTGCCCATTACCCATAAGAAGGAAAGATGAGTCTATTTGTAGGGTGGGTGGATGTAGTATTATTCAGCTCGTGCACTTCTAAGATATGTCAGAATAAAATAAACAAAATTTGTCATAATGGCCAATATCTTGGAGGAAGCCTGTGTTGTACCTGTTTCGTGTTTGCTAGAAAAGTAGACTTCATATTGGTTTTTGTATATCATCTTACCTCATACACATGACCTCAATGATGGTGCTCTTTAAAAATTATTTTTTTTTTAATTTACTTTTGGGCCTATCAATGTAATTGAGCTTGGGCTTTATAAACCCAAAAATCAATATTTGAACTACCTCTTCACCAACTCTTAAAGATCATTACTTGTCCTACATTTGGGTATTATAGTTTTTATGTAATTGAGATTTTCTCATGGCACATACATCATTTACGAAAATGTCCAGGAATACCCATTTGACACATTGATTATACATGTGTATCCTTTTTTTAAATAAATGCTTATTTTTTTAAGAGACAATTCCAAAACTACCCTCATCACTAACTTGAGAAAGTTGTTTATAAAGATATACAAGTTGTTTATCGTTTAATGACAAAGTGGACAAACTAGTTAGTCTTTAATCATCAATTTTAACGAATTTGTAAACAATGAGTTTACTGTTTCAGAAAATTTTCAATCGAAATCGTAAAACAAAAAATACATGGAAAGGTATTAAGTATTTATTCAAGTAAATTGTTAAAATTAAGATTAATCGTGAATCATTTATTTTAACACAATTGTATAGGAAAATATTGGTTTCAACTAAACTATAAACGATGAGTTTACTCTCTTTTTTTCAATAACACTGTAAACAATAAGTTTATAATTCAAAGGAAATAGAGATTCACAATATTTAAAGAGAAAATAATTAGTCAATGAATCAATCTGTGTAAATAATATTGTATGAAAATAAAATTTGAACATGTAAGAGAAAATATGGTGGGGAATTAGCTACTGCAAAAAAATCTAAAAAAAATAAGAAAATAGATAGAAAGTTCAGTAAAATTAATAAAAATTGAAGTGAAATAATTTGGAAATAACACACTTATTGCCTTTTCAAAACTAATTAAGACAAATAGGCAACTTATTCATGACCCTCATCATGCCATTGAAGCGATTTTTTGCGCCAAGAAGTTCTAATAGTGTTTTCTTCATCAGTGGAAAATTGATCATGTTCTCTCTGCTACAGAAGAAGAGGTATACAATTCAAAATTAATACATTCAATAAATTAATGATTCATTCAAGTAATCCCCTTTTTTGTAAACAAGTTTAATATTTACATGATACAAATTGATTTAGTGAAACAAATAGTAGTATAACATAAGAGAAGAATGTCATTAATTTTACTTGACAACCATGCTCATGAACTTGAAGCACTCATTATGTTGCTAGAGCCTATCAACCCTTAACGTATATCATGGAAGATCGTTCCAAATTGCCTTGTTGAAGTAGTTCTTCCTTATTCACTCTCCTAATGTCAGATTCTCTTAGTAATCTCTGGTTGTGTAACAATAAAAAAAGATATAAACTAAAAAAAACGGATAGCCAAATTATTTTGTAGCTAACTAAAATCTCAGCTATATACAATTCAACCACCCTGTTTCCCCAAGAATTATGTAATATTACAAAAATCATCAGTACAACATACAAAATGATATATACCATAAACCATATTTAATATGGTTGCACCAGTGCATTTAAGTAATATTAGAAGCAAGGATGTTTTTGGAATTTTGGAGCCTACCTCTACATTGACAACAATTTCAAATGCCCAGCAAGTAGTCCCCAAAGCAAGTGGATGCACTATACATTCAACATATATGTAAAATAGTTCCATTATTGGTACGAAATAAGTAAAACTACATGAATTGGAGTAATTATACAAACCAAAAGATTAGAAATATCAACAATGAAGACTAGGAATCAGGTTGTATCAATTCTGACTTTAATTTTGGAGATTGCATCTGGTAGCTTGTTTCTGGAAGTCTTTATTTTTAAGCCAGGCTATTTTCGTGGTCCTCGCCGATTAGAGTGTTAAAATCGATACAAATGATCCATTCTAATGTATAGAAACCTCTTACCAAAGTGAGCGTGTTGGCAATTTAGTTAAAGTAGTCAGAGAGTGCAAATGAATGTAGTGAGCTCCTATTAAATGTTTGCACTAACGTAATACATGGCATATGCTACGTAAGAAAAGTGAAAGTCTACGTAAAACAAGAAATAGAGTGTGAAAATTGACAGTTTAAGTACATGGCCATCTTCCCAGCAAAAATAAAGGACATGATCATGTGTTGCATATTTGAGCAGTGGACATAACACAGGTCTGGTTTTTACTAATAACATTGATGGACACTGGCATTATGTGTCCAAATAATTGCTTCCTATTGATGACTGAAGAATCCAAAAATAAACCGCATAAGACACATTAATGTGAGAAACATGCATGTCCAACTATTGTTTAGTCACAAAGAAATTAATAGTGTAATAGCTAATTGGCCTAAACATGACATGGTAGTTTGAAGATAAAATATGTAAACAGATGTTTAGTTCATTGACTTCCTCTTTTTTCTCATTCCGCACTTGGACCAGTGTTGTTGTCTATCCTTTTTTCTTGAAAGCGTTGGAGGATAAGCATCACGTCTTGGGGGAAAACACTTACTTCTTTTAAGGTTGATGATTCACCACCTTTACTTGAACATACTCCATAATAAGCAGTTGCATCATGCATCACCTCCAAAAATAGGCCATTGGATTCCGAGAAGACAATATCAATTGCAAATCGAAATCTCTCATTATGGTCGACTCTCTGCAAAGTACAATCAGGCAAGCATACATTTAAGATAGTAAGGCCGTATTCTAAACACAGTGCATAGGTTGTTTAACCAAGAATAAAAAATAAGGTGAAGATACCTACATAGGTCGAGGGAGGAGATTGTCTGGATGCAATGTACTCCATAAACCTCATGAAGAAAACACCACAATCATGTCCATTCTCCTATTGTGGGAGTTTTTCAGCAGGCACTATACCGAAAAATTCAAAAATAGGTCGGCCAGAATGCACATCATCCATCATCATCAATAGCAACTTATCAAGCTTTTTCAACTGTAATAAGAATTAAATAGTACATATAGTTTATCCATTATTTAACATCAATAATATTAAATTGACAAGACACACATACCAGTGTGCTAAGCATATGTATCTTGTGCCTTTTTGCGCGTGCAGTGGACATCGAGTCCCAATACGATGCAGAGCGACTCTTAATGTCCAATGCAGCCAGTATCCAGTGATTGTATTCGATGTACTTCATAGGCACTAAGATCTAAGTTAACTCATAGCCAAAAACAGATGATTAGATAAGTCAATTATTCAAAAAAAAAAAAATAACTTGCATAATGAAGGCTTGGAATACCTTTTGCGCCTTATTTAGTAGCAAAGTAACATCGACAGATCCACCAAGAAAACCAAAATCCCCCGAATCCCAAAAGTTCCCAGCATGAGCACTTTCCTATTATTAGATTAATAGAAAATGAGCAACTACTAACTACGTTATCAACGTTCAACAAAGGCAATCAAACATATGTTACAACTTACCAAATTAGGATGAAAGGTGGGCAAAATTAGAGTTCTCATATCCTCCATTTTGGCACAATTCTCTTTATGTCTAAATCGTAGTACATGGGCAAAATAATCAATAATCTGCAAAACATAATTAAGTACAAAGCCATTTATCCAAACCCACCCTATTCAACAAATGTAAGACGTAACCCTTCATAAGATTCTTTGGCATCCTAATAAATGTGAACTATGTACAAACTAGGTACTTACCTTCATGTCCACATGAGGTTCAGGCCTAAGGCTCCTAAAGTACCAACGTTGCAACTTTCCCATTGTATTTACTACCAATAACTCACTAAAAATTATGGGGTTGAAAAATATGACAAAGTAAACCTAACAACATAAATATTTTCAATGTAGAAATTATGATAGACATAAAACATTTTGATTTAAGATGGGATAGTATCACATACCTCAAAGACAAACTGAAGTCAAAAATGAAAAGTGCAATTTCAAAACTAGCCAACGGCAGGGGTCTCCCCAATTTGAAGGCCCCAATTTGGCAATAATTGCTTTTGTTGACGCGGTTTTTCGCCAACAGTGAATTAAGAAAGTAACAAGGTTGAATTAGTGCTTGATGGTAAACTGAAGTAAGAAAATAACTCTCAAGAACACTGGTCTTTTTACGTGGTTCAGTGGTTAAAATCCACCTAGTCCACGAGTCTATATTATTACTTCTTTTCTCTCTCTATTTTGACAGAGTTTTGGTATTACATAATAATCATCCCTTTTCCTGTCCAATATTCTCAGTATTTATAGAGAAATTCCTTGGACAAGTTTGGGTAACCGCATGAGTCAATCACGGATCTACACATTTATTACATTTAATATGAAATATTCACATTTATACTAGGATATGATCTGATCATGAAATAAATAGTCTCCTAATATCTGGGACGTTATATATCACAGGCTGGCCATAAATGATCGTATACAGTATCATGGTCTTCAGGGATCTGCGGATACGCCATATCTCCAAGTTACCCCGATCTGGATATACCATCGAGCTCGTACTATGGAGGTCGTGCCTTATAAATATTATAAGCTTGCGCTTATCAATTTATGCATTCCTAGCTCATACAACCATCATGAAAACTGTGCTATCTACATGGAAAATACATGGACTCCTTGGCTTATTTCTTCCATGCATTTATTTTCCATCTGTAGACAATCTAAGTAAAAGACCTGTGCTGAAATTAGGATACACATTTGCCCCCCAAGTCCCTGCTCATGGTTTATGACGTCACCTTCTGACCTACACAGTAAGGACTTTTAGGCTTCTATCGCAATAGACCATGCCTGCCCACTACTCGAGTACCGGACACGTGGAACACTACAATTGGCGCCTGTTCGAGTTTCGAGGACTGCAATAATTGTCTTGTCAACTTTTTTCCACCATTTTGTCCTTTGAAACATAGCCCTTGGATCTTGTACTAACCAAATCGGATGGCTCAAATTGATCTATGTCGTTTATGTATAAATAGGATAGACAATTTGCACAGTTCATGACCTTTTACTCGAAATCTTTCTTCATTTTCTCTCTTCTGCGTTTTCAAACCCTTTTTCTTTCTCAGAGAAAAGAAACCCAAAAACCTTTTGTGCAGAATCTTTCCGAAACCCAGTTTCTCAATTACTCAGGAGTCTTCCAGGAATTCTTCCTTGCAAAATATACTTCTTCTATTGACGAACACACTGTAAGTCTTTATCGTTTTGAAGAAACTTTTTCTTTACTGATTTCTTTGTTTTATTTACCATGCTCACCCATGCTTCAACGTAGTTAATATTAGGTTGTTTTCTCAATGTTTTTGGCACATAGACTTCAACTTAGGTTTACTAAGAAGGTCTTAGAATATTTCCCAAAACTATGATATTCACATAATTGGGTCATTTCTGTGTAAATTTTGGTAGCTTATGGCAATTTTTAGGAAATACCCATTTGGGATATAGAAGATGAAAGGATAGGGTTCGAAACCAGCTTACTTAGGGAACACGCTTCTTGGGTGGTTTTTCTCTAAACCGCCTCCCAAGGACAGTAGTGGTCGGATTTTCTGACACATGGATCCCTAAACATCAAGGGTCTGTTGGGAAACTGAGGCGCGTAGCCTAGGGTAGCATGCGGGATCACGCAACATGCTGAGACTAACTCAGCTCGTATATTAGAGCACTACAACAAAAAATGCCATTTGCATCAGTTTATAACTACTACAATTGATTTTTTGCATTAGTTTGATATGTGATGCAATTGCCCATGATGCAAACCAGAGTGTCATTTGCGTCAGTGGGGCACTGTCACAAACTGGCATTTGTGGCAGTGCCCCACTGACACAAATGACACTCTGGTTTGCGTCAACGGGGCACTGCCACAAATGTTAAAAATGAGTATTTTTAACATCAGTTGGGCATTTTCACATAAAGTATTAACCAAGGAAATGGCAAATGTTTATGCCAATTTCCCTGGCCTATTTTAATAAAAAAAAAATCAGCACCGAAAACAGAAAAGCAGCAGTATGAATTGAAAAATAGTAGTATGAACAGAAAAACAACAGTATAAATTTTTTTAAACATTTATCTAGAGTTAACATTTGTGATCAAAACTATAAAAGTAATTCAGATATCAAAGTTAATATATGTACTCTTGTGTGTTCTAAATTTCTAAGTATTAAACCTACTTAAACTAAAATTTCCTCACCAACTTGCTCATTTGCTAATTGAGATACACCATAATTGATTCAGTCCACTCATCCTGTATCTCGTTGATTTCGTCAGCCGAATATGGACTCGTATTCGTAAACTAATTAGAAAATATTTAAAATAATAAGTTAGAAATCATCCATTTATGAACGATAGTTTAAATGAAAATTAAAAAGTAAAACAATACCTCATTTTTCAAGTAGGCCTTCGGTCTAGGTTGTGAAATCAAGTCTCTAGCAAATTTTATAATGTAAAAGCCACACTCGGTTGGCCCAGTCTGGTTTCGACACTATTAAAACATAGTTATCCAAAGTTAAGTATTATATTTAGTAAGTTATTATAATAGAAATATGTCAAAAAGTTGAATACAATAAGTAATATAATTTACTTACCTTAGGAACACAAACTTTTAGATTGATTGACTTTTTTAGTCTTCAGTGTGTATCATATTGATCCAATGCCCTGCACACAATATTAATATTTACCCATATATGAGTTTGAAATAAAATCATAAATTAATTAAGTAATATGAAAAACTTACATGATAATTATCTCCTTGATTTCCAGACAAAAATGTGAGTTTACAGGATCCAAAAAAGCCATCGAATGACTGTGTGGCTGAATAAATACTAACATCCAATGAAAGCTACAATAAAAAAACTTGTGTAAGATCTTTATCAGTAAACAAAATATATGAATATAAAATTAAGTTGACTTACTTGTTGTTCCAAGGACAAATTAGAAACCGTCTCTAGCTCCATCTGTAGAAACCGATCAAAGAGATTTTTAGCACGTATTTCATTGGTTCCTGCATCAGTGGACACTAAAGCGGGATGCATGAAAGTGTACATGTGGTTCAATCCATTCGTTTGCACCAAATCATCAAGGAAGCTACATATAATTAAAAAAGTTAATAAACTATTAAATTTCAAGTTAAACTAAATAAGCTAAAAGATTATAAACACCATTGTACCTCATATATAATTCTATCTCATCACATAAATACAACAAACCAATTAATCAATCAAACATGCATAATTCTCAAATTACTAAATCTTACAAAAAAATTGGGCAGCATTTCTCCTATTTCTATCATATTTTCCAAATTTTAAATAAACATATATTCATCACATAAATACAACAAATCAATTAATCAATCAAACATGCATAATTACAGCCTTATATCACCGCAACACATAGTCCCAGATCCTATCTCCATTATTTTATAATTCGTACATTCTACTAAGTTCAATATCTTAATTATACATTAAGGTTTAAAATATTGCCTCTAATATAATATCCTCCAAAGCTTGATCTCACCAACAAAGTTGTCAACAAAATACCTACTCAAATATAACAATAAGCAAAAAAATAATAAAAAAGTTAACATAATATAAAAATAATATATATATATATTAAAGCTATATTGTAACTAAATAAACAATAAATTGCTTAAAGAAAAAAAATAATTTGTTATATGTACTCATTTATATACTTAAACCCGAAATAATTTTTTTTTTAAAAAAGTTAACAAATCACATAAAGAAAAATCGACTATAAATATCCTAACTAAATCAATAATAAAATATAACTTAAAAAAACAAACAATTTTAATATATACATATTTAACCAATTAAACCCAAAATTTAAAAATAAATTTAAAAAGTTAACAAAATATAAACAAAAATTTACTAATAATAATCAAACTAAACAATTAATAAAATGAAAGTTATACAAAATATATCTGTTAATATATATATACACACTCATGTATATAAGTAAATTCAAAATTAAATTAAATTTTAAAAAAAGTTAATAAAAAATAAATAAATCATAATAAAAAAATTCTAAAAAAATCAAATATTAAAATGTAAAGTTTAAACCTAAAACAATTACATAATCATTAATATAAAAATATCCAAAAATGAAAAAATTCGAAATTATGTCAATTTATAAAAAAAAATCACAAAAATAAAATTTAAATCACAAAAATTAATAAAATTGCACTTACTTGTGGTAATTGAGCAATCTGGGTTATTGAAGTAGAAAACCCAAAAAACCAAGAAAGTTTATGGGTTTTCAAGCAATAATCTTCAAAAATACAAAATCTATACAAAAAATTCAAAAAAAAAAAACTATATATAAGTTTCATAAACATATATAAATCATTATTTTTACATTAAAATTGAAAAAAAAAATTTGGATAAAAACGTACCTAAATGGGTAATAGTCGGTTGGGGCGTCGCTGGTTTTTAAAGGAGTGTTTTCTGAAAATTTAGGGGAAATGGGTCTCGGTTGGGAGGATGGAGGGTTTTTGTGAAACAGTGGGCCAGTTGCGTCAGTGGCCCACTGACGGTAATGGGCGTTTGCGTCAGTGGGGCACTGACGCAAACGACAAAGTAAAACACGCGTTTTACTTTACCGTTTGCATCAGTGCCCCACTGACGCAAACGTCCCCTTACCGTCAGTGGGCCACTGACGCCGTTAACGGCCCATTTGCATTAGTGGGCTACTGATGCAAATGGCTTCATTAAACAGCGTCAGTGTACGTAATGACGCAATTGCCCCCTCATTTGTGGCAGTGCCCAACTGTCACAAATGCTAATTTTTGGTCAACAGCGTCAGTCAACTGCATTGACTAACGTGTTTGACTGACACAATTGCCCTTTTTTGTATTAGTGGAGATTTCCTTCTCCCCCGTACATATGTGTCATAACCTTTACAAAATCTTAGATCGCCTACTAAGTAACTCATCATTCTTGTTCATTAACGATCTAATGGCATCCAAGAAGAGCATATTCAAGAAGAATGCATCTGGCTCGTCTACTCAGCAAATAAACAAGGGAAAAGAGATCGCCTCTGAATCTTCCTTTCCTCACTTCAGCCCAGTGGTGGAGAGGGAGGTTGTGGTCGACCCCAACACATTCTTCGAGACAGAGACAATTGCCTCCAAGATTACGACCCAAGGAAGGGTCAACAAAATTACGTTGAGCCATAATATAGAGGTTGGGTCCAGAGTCCTCATTGCCCGACCTCCATTCGAAGGGGAACAGAGCTGTGCACCTCTCCAGGACGACTTCGCGACCTGGAGTGACGAGCATCTAAAGGCGGGGGCCTTCCTTCCCCTAGATCAGTACTTTGCCAACTTCCTAAATTATGTGAAGTTCAGCTCCCCCCAAATTCATACAGACTTCTGGCAGGGTTGAAATATCTCTTTTTGAAGCACGAGTGGGAGGTCCCCACTCCGGCAAATATTTTATACTTTTCTGCCTTAAGGCTAGCCTGGAGCAAAAAGGGCAAGGTAACAGATTCTACTACTTCACTAGATTCCCGAACTCCACTTCGGTCATCGAGCTCCCAAGCCACCCCAACGACTACAAGGACCAGTTCTTTATGTCGAATGGGTTCCGAAACTGTGAGCATCGATACTCCAACCGTCCTTGTAAGTCTTCTTTCTTTTCTTAGCTCGGAAAGTCATTCTTTTTTTTTTAGACATACTTCTTGTGCATATGTTAATTGAGTTTATTTTTGTGCAACCATATTCGCGAGGACGGGGAAGTCAGTGACCCTCAGTGGTCAATATGAAACACTATCTGGGCTTCCACCCAGCAAGAAGGACTACCTCTACCTCGTGAATGACGCCACGATGCTGGCGTGCAAGTTGATCAGCAAAGGCCAAACGCTGGCCTTAAGAAGAACCCAGGCTACCCTTCCGATAGTCCACGAGCTCCCGCCTTCCCAAGAAGAAGATTTAGAAGTTGTTGAAGGTGAGGAGCAAGAGGAAGATGAAGTGCCTCTTGTGCGGAAGAGGCGGGTTCCTGAGGCTACTCGGGAACCTGATTTAGAACGAGCTGCATTGGGGGCAGCAGTCGGCCCCTCTGGCCAAGGTAACACATGCCCTTATAGGGAATTAGATACGGTTGTCGCCGACTTTAGGCTAGTTAAATTTAACACAAATTTGCTCGTCCATCGCCACCCTAACAATCCAGACCATAACATCACCCTGCTCCAGTCCGTGGATCATTTAGTGTTGCACTATGATATGAGTTACCCTAGGGGGACTATTGTTGTAGATAATACCTCAACCTTTAGGTTAGCCATTTTTGAGGAGTATGGGACCAATTGTAGGTCATGGCCTTCTTCGCTTTAGGGCGCCTTTGCCCTTGGTATTAGGAAATATGTAGACGAGTCTAGCCCCGAGGTAGAGCCTGAGCCCGAACCTCCTCTACTCCAAGAAATTTTAGACTTAGATTCCCCTTCTCCTCTAGTAGTCCCAAAGTCGGAGGTCATGATAATAGACTCCTCCCCCAGTCCGGAGGGTAGGACCTTTATTTATTTCCTTTGTGTATGTTTTCGACTTTGCTAGTGAATTAACTCCCTTCTTATTCTTTTCAGTCGAAGAGATGGAACGATCTGAAGCCCCTTACCTCCGTACAGCTTTCCAGGGCAGAAAGTCTGGCTCGAGTCATGTCATAAAGAGTCCCCAATTTACAAAGAAAACCCCTCCTGCAACAGGAAACACCTCCAAATCCCCTGCTAAGGGGAAAGGCGTGAGCTCAACTGCTCTGGCGTCTACCATGATAGAGAAGAGGATTCCTCCTCCTCCTTGGTTCGCGCTTGCTCGGGATCAAGTAATACAAGCTGATCCCCCAGCTCCTCATATCTCAGCTGCAATTGTGCACATCCCAGTTGATCCCATGACCTGGAGAAGATCCCGGATGCCTTTCAGGGAATCCTCTATGAGACAGCGAGCCATATGGTGGGGCACGCTTATAAAGCCAACCCGAGGGACTTGAGGACGATAGAAGAGCGGAGCTCAGAGAACATTTTGGAGTCAGCCTTGGGGATAACCCTCACGGTAAGATATCATTCCTTAGTGAATTTTTTTTATCCTGCCAAAGCTGCCTTTGCAGCCGCTTAAAAGGGTGAGTACGATGCCAAGTTCGCCCTTGCCTCGTCTCAAGAAAGCAAGCAGACCGGAAAGATAGCCTTGGTTGCTCTCCAGGTCAAGGTTGTTGAGGCCAAACCAAAGCAGCTAGAGGCCGAGGCTGCGGTTAAAGAAGAGAAAGCAGCTTCATTGTCCTCCATGGAAGACATGTTGTATCATTGCTAGTCTTTTAACTAGGGTGGCAACTTTTCTTTCATGGCTCTCGAGCTGTGGGATCCATACCTCAAAAAATTCAAGGCCCGAATCTTGCAAGAGCCGTCGGAGACAGGGGATGTCTCTACAGCAGGAGAGCAGGAGATCGAGGAGGTCACATCCTCAGAACGTCCTAGAGGGGCTTAATGAAGCCTTCGTTGTTTTACTCTTTTCTTCCCATTTTTTTATTTGTTTGTAAACAATTTCCCTTGGGTTTAGTTCGAGGTTTTTCTCCTCGGGACAACTTGAATTTCTATTCATATATCTAACTTTTAATATATTTGTCTTTTTCTTGATTATCTCTCATGTTTATGCTTTCTTAGATTTGCACATTCGAGATTTTAGGAATCAATTTTTAGATCGGGATAGATATTTTGAGTTTGGTTATATCCAAATTTAATGTGTTGATTTATATCATACCTGTTAAGTGTCAGGCCTTGAACTCGGTTATATCCAAGATTTTAAATATTTTAAACTTAGTTCGTGTTAGGTTTATTGACATCTCGAGCTTCTAAAAAAGCCATCGACTATTCAATTTTTCTAACTTCTAATTTTTGGAACTGGTTGTATCCAGGAATTTAACTGATTTGAACTTAGTTCATGCTAGGTTTATTGACACCTCGAGCTCTTAAAAAGTCGTCGGATAATCAATTTTCTAAGCTTCTAAGTTTCCGACCTGGTTGTATCCAAGATAGTTTTATACCTGGTTGTAACCAGGATTTTAATATTGTAAACTTTTAAACTCAATCTGCAAGCCTGCTCTGATCTACCCCGGGTTATATGCCCCCAAGTAACCAGAATGTAAAAACTTTCTTGCTTTCTTTTACAAACATCGATATACGAGCTTAAAAAATAAAATTATTTAAAAACACGCAAACAAGAAAAATTACATAATAATCCCATGTTATTTAATTAAATGACTTTTATAGCTAAGCCTTACATAGATGGTTGGTAATACTACTGGTAATACTTCTTTAAGTGCATGCAATTCCAGGTCCGTGGGACTGTTTCTCCACTAAGCCGAGCAAACTTGAAAGTTCCCTCACGCAAAACTTCCATGATATAATATGGTCCTTCTCAGATCGGGCCTAAAGCCCTGTCTTTAGGATCCTTGTTTGCCAAAAAAACCCTTCGGAGAACTAGGTCGCCCAGTCCAAAACTACATCTTTTGACCTTAGAATTAAAATAATGAGTGATTTTTTGTTGGTAATGTGCGAGCTGTAACTGTGAATCCTCTCTTTTTCTTCAATCAGGTCTAGAGACGCGTTAAGTAGCTCATCATTCCGCTCCTGGCTGAATGTCCTTAGTCTATCCATGGCTACCTTTGCTTCGACGGGGAGGAGGACCTCACTTCTGAAGGTCAAGGAGAAAGGAGTGTGTCCTGTGGAGGTCCTATGGGAAGTTCGGTATGGCCAAAGTACTTGCAGAAGCTGCTCGGGCCATACTCCTTTGGCCTCATCTAACCTTTTCTTAAGGCTCGCCTTTAGGGTCTTATTCACAGCCTCAACCTGTCCATTTTCCTGTGGATATGCAACTGAAGAAAAACTTTTAATAATTCCATGCTTTTCAAAAAAATCGGTGAAGAGATCACTGTCAAACTGGGTTCCATTGTCTGACACGATCTTCTTAGGAAGCCCAAATCGACATATAATTTTTTTCACCACATAGTCCAGGACTCTCTTTGAAGTGATGGTTGCCAAAGGCTCGGCCTCTACCCACTTCGTGAAATAATCAATTGCCACCACAGTGTAATGAACTCCTCCCATAGGTAAAGACCCTATTAAGTCAATTCCTCATACTGCAAATGGCCACGGAGATGAGATCATTGTTAGTTCGACTGGAGCAGCTCGGGTGACTATGGTTAAGCGCTGGCATTTGTTGCATTTATGAACATGGGATATGGAATCTTTTCTTAAAGTGGGCCAAAAATAACAATGCCTTAAGAATTGTAAGGCTAAGTTTTGCCCCCCAGCATGATCTCCACAAAAGCCTTCATGCACCTCTTGTAGAATGGTTTTAGCCTCCTCAGGCAGAACATATCGTAGAAGAGGTAGTTAATGACCACGTCGATATAATGTTCCATTCACTATCACATATCTCAGAACTTGATTGAGTATCTTTCTCGTGTCCTTTCTTTCCTCAGGTAGACTTCCAATTGTAAGGTATTGCACTATGGGGGTCATCCAGGTCGGCCTTGTGTCAATCATCTGACCCCTATCACTTTTTCTGTCACGCTTGGACTCTCCGAGAATTCCACTGGTACTATGTTCAAAGTCTCAACTTCCTTGGTGGTGGTAAGCCTTGCCAAAGCGTCAGCTTTAGTGTTCTGCTCACGAGGGACCGTACTCAAATTTTTATAGCTCTCCCTTCACCTTAGCTAGATAAGCCTCCTTCTTGGCACCACATGCTTGATATTCCCCCAACACCTGATTGACCACGAGCTGGGAATCGCTAAAACACTGGACGACCCTTGCTTTCAATTCCTTTGCCACTCTAAGCCCAACTAACAAAGCCTCATACTCGGCTTCGTTGTTTGATGCTTCGAATCCGAATCTCAGCGATGTATGGAATCGATGCCCTGCTGGAGAGATCCATATGATCCCAACTCTAGACCCATTCTCGTTAGATGAACTGTCCACGAAGATTCTCCACAACTCATGCACTAGTTCCTTCAAAAGCTCATCTTGAAATCTGGTGCATTCAGCCACAAAATCAGCAAGGGTCTGGCTCCTGATCGAGGTCTATGGTACGTACAGTATCTCGAACTGGCTGAGTTCTACTGCCCATTTTAAAAGACGTCCCAACGCTTCAGGTTTTTGCAATACCTGCCTTAGAGGTTGGTCGGTCATGACGTGGATTGAATGAGACTGGAAGTATGGTCTAACCTTCCAAGAAGCTAATATTAGGCAGAATGCCATCTTTTCTATTAGTGGATACAGTGACTCAGCCCCGAGTAGTCTTTTGCTTATATAGTGTACCAGTTTTTTAGCACGGTCTTCTTCCCGAACTAACACGGCGCTGGCTGCATTTTCTATCACGGCCAAATAAAGGAACATGGGATTTCCAGATACAGGCTTAGACAATACTGGGGGCTCGGTCAAATGCATCTTTAGGTCGAGGAATGCCTGCTCGCACTCCTCAGTCCATTCAAATTTCTTGTTTCCTTTGAGAAGTTGTAGAATGGCAAACACTTGTCAGTGGACTTCGAAATGAATCGATTTAGCGCTGCCACCTTTCCAGTCAGGCTCTGAACTTCTTTATGCAATCTGGGCAAAGGCATATCCAATAATGACCTGATTTTATCCGGGTTCGCCTCTATCCCCCTTGTATTGACTATGAACCTCAGAAGCATTCCCGACGCCACTCCAAAAGTACATTTCTGGGGATTCAGCCTCATATTATATTTCCTCAAGATTTCAAAACATTCATTTAGATCAGAAACATGGTTATCAGCAATCTTGGATTTGAATAGCATATCATCGACATACACTTTCATATTTTTCCCAATTTTCCAATGAACATTCTGGTGACTAACCTTTGGTAGGTAGCCCCGGCGTTCTTCAGCCCGAAGGGCATAACTTTATAACAATACACATTTGTTGGAGTCATAAAGCTAGTATGCTCCTGGTCCGCATGATTCATCGCGATCTGGTTATATCTAGAGTACGCATCCATAAAGGACATGAGCTCGTGTCTTGTGGTGGCATTTACCAACTGATCAATTCTTGGCAATGGGAAGCAATCCTTAGGACAAGCTTTATTTAGGTCGGAGAAATCGATGTAGGTTCGCCACTTTCTGTTTGGCTTCGGGACCAGGATAGGATTCACGACCCAGATCGGATATTTTGCTTCACGAATGAACCCGCACTTTAATAACCGAGCTACTTCTTCTTCCAATGCCTCAACTCAGACTGTTCCCAAACGTCTCTGTTTTTGGGATTTCGCAGTCACGTTTTTATCCATGTGTTAAGGTGTGCATGATCACACTTGGGCTTATTCCCACCATGTCTTCATGAGACCAGGTGAACACATCTAGATTCCCTTGTAAAAATTTAACCAGCTCATTTTTCCTATCATCGCTAATATTTTTCCCAATCTTAATGACTCTTGAAGCATCTTTGGGATCTATATTTATCTCCTCAAGCTCCTCAATAGCTTGGAGCTCTTGCCTTTCCTCACCCATTTGTGGGTCGATATCATCACTTGGGGCGACGTCTCTATCCTTTGTTTCTTGAGGATCTTCTGTCCCGGAGGTAACTTCCACTTCCCGGGACTCCTCACCTCCGTCACTTATGGCCATTGCTTGCTGCCCGGGTTGTGTTTTTCCCTTCATGGAAATGATATAGCATTCCCTGGCAGCGAGCTGGTCACCTCTGACAGTGCATATTCTCGCATATGAGGGGAATTTGATTGTTAGGTGGCAGATAGAGGTTATGGCTTCAAACGCCATCAATGCAGGTCAGCCCAAAATCGCATTGTATGCGGTTGGACAATCGATGACCACAAACTCAAGAAGCTTGGAGACAGTTCGTGGACCTTCACCCAATGATACCACTAATTCAATCGTTCATATAGCTGCCAATTCTTCACCAGAAAACACATATAGAATCATGGAAGTTGCCTTCAGCTCAGTTACAGACAATCCCATTTTCTCTAGGGTTGACCTAAAGAGTAGATTCATAGAACTTCCATTATCTACTAGTGTCCTCCTGACTCTTCGGTTGGCGAGCTGAACTGTTAAGACCAGAGGATCGTTATGTGGGAACTAGACATGGTTGGCATCTTCCTCCGTAAAAATGATTGGTTGTTTTTACAATCATTGCTGCTTTGATAACCGTTGCTCTGAGACGAACTCTACTCCGTTATGGGATTTCAGTTCATTGATATGTCTCTTCTGGGCACCTCTTCTCGTGCTTGCCAGATGAAGTCCTCCCAAAATGGTGGCTATATCTCCTCCTGTTATCGGAGGAGGATTGTCATGATTCACCTGAGCTCTGCTTGATTCACTGGAGCTTCCGGAGCTGACAGAGTGTTTTGTCCAACGGGCTGACTAGGAGTTGCTTGATTCCGGGCGTACTGAGCCAAAGGTCCTACCCTGATGAGAATCTCGATCTCATCCTTCAAGTGTCTGCAGTCATCAGTATTATGACCGATATCATTGTGGAATCAACAGTGTTTCGAAGGATCTCTCTTCTCCCTTTTATTCTTTAACAGTTCTGGCTTCTTCAATGGAAGGCGAGTATAATTTTCCAAGTAGATGTGTTCTCTAGTATCCGTGAGATCGGTGTATGTTGTGTAAATCGATTTAAATTTCTCCACAAACTTGTTTTTCTTTGTTCCGTTCTGGTCGCCCTCACCATTTCCCTCTCTCTTATTATTTCCCCCTTGGTTATTCTGGGCAACGGTTTGAGCCATAGTTGCCACATTCGTTACTGCTCCAACGAGCTGGACAGGGACTTGGCTGGTTCCTGCGATGGATGCTCATGCCTCATCTAGGTTAACCCACCTTTGAGCTCGGTTCAAGAACTCATCCACAGCACTAACTCCTTTCCTCTGTAGCTCTTGCCATAGGTCGCCTCCAACAAGGATTCCCGTCCTCATTGCCATGAGCTTAGAACTCTCGTCGGCGTCTCTAGCTCGTGCAGCAACATTGGCAAACCTACTTAGGTATGCTTTCAACGGTTCACTGGGCTGTTGCTTTACATTTTTCAGAGAGTTAGCTTTAATCCTAGTTGCTTGAGAAGCCCTGAATGCTCTCTTGAAATCAGTGGAAAAACTTTTCCACGAGTTGATTGAATGCCTAGTTATACAGTTTGAACCACTGCCTAGCTGGCCCAATCAAAGTCGAGGGGAATATTAGGCATCTTAGATCGGGCTTGATGTTGTGGGCCATCATCATGGTGTTGAACATCCCCAAGTGGTCAGATGAATCTCCATCTCCGTCAAACTTTGACAAATATGGCATCCTGAAACTCTGTGGATATGCAGTCGCCGCAATATTCAGGGCGAAAAGCTCGAGCTCATCCTCTGAATCACACTCATCTTTCTCTTTTTCTAATAGGAGCCTTTTCATTAGCTCCTCCATCTGAGCTAACCTTTTGCGGGTTTGGTCCTTGGTTCCTTGGTTATTCTAGGGCTGTTCAACAGCTCCCGTCCTATCGTATGCGTTTGGCGGGTTGTTGTCCCTCCAAGTTTGGGCTTGGTTTTGTGGGACATTCCTGTTATCACGTACTTTAGAAGGACCCCCCCCCCCCCCCATTGAAGAGTGTAATTAACTCCTTCATTTCAGGCTGAATTTCTTCTCTGTGAGTTTCGGCGATCTCGTTGATCAGGCTGTGGATCGAATCGAGGACTCTAAGCTGAACTCAGGTGATTTCTCAAATCGCCCTCGAACCTGCCACTTCAATGACTTTCAATCCAATAACTTCCTTTAGTGAAGCTCACTGCTCACGGTTGAGGCTGAGGACCTGGATTATTGACACGTGTCTGCGGAACTTAAGTAGGGGCAGACGAAGGAGTATTTCTCCTGCTGTCCCCATAAGTAGGATGTCCCGTGTAGATGGAGGAGGATTTCTCCTATTGTCCCATTAAGCAGGAATGTCTCGTGTATAACGAGGCGGTGTTGGATGTCTTATGGGTGATGGGGGATACCTGACTGGCAAGGAAATTCTTGCTCCGTCAGGGCAAACTAAATTAGCCCGCGGACGCTCCACCCCACCATTTCTAGCTCTTTGCGTTTGGCGATCCGATCGTGACGCATGAAGGTTGGTCAGAACATTTTGTCTCTGTGAGCCTACTCCGGCTCCTCCTCGTGGGTTTCCATGGGTATTCCCAGGCGCGTGCGATGGCGATACCGAACTTGGGGTCGCAGTTCTAACCGATTGACTGACCTGCCAATGACCCCTGGGAGGGCCGCTAGGTTGATCATTTTGGGGATCTCGCGTTGTGGCACAGAACTTGGGGTGGCAGTTCTGACCGATCGACTTGGTTTGGACCGGTTATTCCTGTTGGACTTATGAGACCCACTTTGCCTCTTTGCGACATTAATGTCGGTTGCAAGAGCGAGTAATCGAGCCAGAACCTTCTCGATTTGCCTGTTTGCCTTAGCAAGATGGCTTCTTAACTGCATGTTTTCTAGTTCTACCACAGTTAAGTAATCTGGGTTTGGATTCGGTGGCAATGACGCCAAACTCCCAGTATCGCCATGGCCCACCGGGTGTTTTCCCGGTCGTTGCTGAACTTAGGGCCATGCTCATTTGAAACAATGGTATGGTGGGCCCCCTACCCACCATGCTGTTCCATCTCATTGTTGTGCATCGAGCGAGTGACCACCATGGTGAGATTTGATTGGGATTTTTATGAAAACACTAATCTCAACTCTCAACGAAAGCACCAAACTGTTGACGCGGTTTTTCGCCAACAATGAATTAAGAAAGTAACAAGGTTGAATTAATGCTTGATGGTAAACCGAAGTAAGAAAATAACTCTCAAGAACACTGGTCCTTTTACGTGGTTCAGTGGTTGAAATCCACCTAGTCTACGAGTCTATATTATTTTTGCTTTTCTCTCTCTATTTTGACAGAGTTTCGGTATTATAGAACAATCATCCATTTTCCTGTCCAATATTCTCAGTATTTATAGAGAAATTCCTTGGACAGGTATGGGTAACCGTGTGAGTCAATCACAGATTTACACATTTATTAAATTTAATATGAAATATTCTCATTTATACTAGGATAGGATCTGATCATGAAATAAATAGTCTCCTAATATCTGGGACATTAAATATCACAGGCTGGCAAAAACGATCGTATACAATATCCGGGTCTTCGGGGATCTGTAGATACGCCATATCTCCAAGTTACCCCAATCTGGATATACCTTCAAGCTCGTACTATGGAGGTCGTGCCTTATAAATATTATAAGCTCGCGCTTATCAATTTATGCATCCCTAGCTCGTACAACAATCATGAAAAATGTGCTATCTACATGGAAAATACATGGACTCCTTGGCTATTTCTTCCATGTATTTATTTGTCATCTGTACACAATCTGAGTAAAAGACCCGTGCTGAAATTAGGATACACAGGTTTCATTATATGTATGAATCATATTCTAAAACAAGTTGTGCAATTTGCATAGCTCCTTCTCTCTCCTTAGAGTGGGAGGATCGATCTTGTCATTATCATCTTCCTCTATTTCATGCACAACATGATCACCCGTGATCCCCTGGATACTAGGTTCATGAGTCGTGACTTCCTCCACAATATCCTTTGCATTCACTTTCTCCACCTCCTTCTTTTCTTTCTCAGAAGGTCTAAGTTTAGCAAGAGATTTGTTCAAATCTTTGTCCATTTCAACCTTGGTCTTCTCATTCTCCGAATTAGATGGTTCACAGGGAAAAGCATTTGGGTCAGTGTTTGCTGCGACCTCATTGAAGAACTCCTTCGGTGGTGAAAATGTTAATTCAAAATCAATGAAGTCATGCTTCACTTCCCCCCGGTTGCTTTCGTTGAAGGATGGTGAATAGTTTCCATAAGAAGGTTCATTCTGAAATCCTAATCGAAAGCTTCTCCAATATCCTATTCTCAGCCAAATGCATGTTTGCTAGGATAGGGTCATTAATTAACATGGCTGAGTCTCAAGCCTCCTTTCCCTTACTATACTTGGGAACACCACCACCACACACCCTTGAACTTATTCCGTCACTCAAACTCTTACGTAATTGTTTGAATTCCATGGCCAGGTGCAACTTAATATCCTCATGAAATTTTACCATTTCAGTTTCCTTTTCAATCAATTTGTTCTCAAATGATTCAACCTTATCACACAAAGAGGCGAGCGTGGCAGACATCTTTGATGCTGCAACACCATCATGCAACTTTATCATTAGAATCTGAAAAACATGGGAAAATATTATTAATTCAACCAAACAAAATATTTTGCAAACAAGAAATAATTATTTACATAATCATATACTTATTGTATTTGACTCAAACCCCCCATGCTCCTCTACCCAATCCAGTACAGCCTTGAAATCATCGTCAGACCACACATTTAAAGGACATAGGGATCTATCAACATATCCTTCTTTCCAAACAATGCGATGACAGTAAAATAACTACAACATACGAAAACATAAATTGTTATATGACGATGTCTCATAAAACAATTACATTTGCTAAGTATAAATAACATGTACCTGTAAGAAATATATGCATCCTCCTACAAACATGCCTTTGTTTTTCTGATGCCGTCGAAGGGCCTTCCATAGAAAATTGTACGACAATGATGCCCAATTAACGCGACAAACCGCTGCAATTTCATTTATGGCCTTAATAGGATCCTTGACTTCGCAGGCAACATTTATGGACGTTTTAGGCATCAAGAATACAGAGACAATAAAGAGAAAGAAGTGTAAAACGAAGGACATGTCCACCGATTGACCTGTTATCAATTTCTCCTCCAGAACTTGCACAACAGTGCTTTCAACCTTCTTTTTCGGAAGCTTCTTCCTCCTGTCATGAAATAAATGTTCAACACCATCCTTAACACCAATTGTAGCACCAAATATTTGATTGTTCAATTTAAACTGTTTCCCATGAACCTCCAAAGACCTGTCCTGGGTGTTGAACCTAGACAACAACCAGGTTACTAGATTTCTTCTTTCGACACAATCTTTCATCCCCAAAAGTGCCCCAAATCCCATTTTTTTCACTACCTCCTTTTGATCCCCATTGAGGTTGGAAATAACAGAAAACACCCTACGAGGTGAGCATCTATAATCTAATTTCTTTGCTTCAGCCATTTTTTAATGCTTTTCATTAGTCCAAACTAACCTGCCAAATAAGAAAGGGAAAAATATTATTCAAACACGGCTTAAGATTTACAAACTCATAAAATAAATACACCATTCGGCTATCATAAAATTTACTAATGACAAAGGAAACAAATAGTTTCTGCGTCCTTCCAACATACATTATACATTGTACTTGTGACTATGTTGATTAAATCAAATCAAATAATTTGATTTTTTATGCACCACACATAAAAAATTAAATTATTTAATTAGAATAATGTAACGCCCTACTACCTTAGAGCCGTTACTAAGTGAGTTTAAAATGTGCAATTAGCTCGCTAAACAAGGTTTTTAGAATAAAAGTGTGATTAAATAGAAACCTAGGCTGTAATCTTTGAAAATCCCTTAGTTCATTGAAAATTTCAAGTGTCTTACATTTGGGATCCCAAAATACAGTTTATAAAATATTTGCAACTCCAAAACAAGTTTATAAGTAATTAACCATCAAAATTAGGGTTTATACAACCATTTCTCAAAAATACCCCCAACCAAAGCAGTCGGGCAGGCCAAACATGTACGCGCCGCCTCCACGCTCTCCGTACTCATGGCTGGTTGACTTTTTCTTTGCCTTTACCTGCAACACAGAGCACCCGTGAGCCGAAGCCCAGAAAGAAAACTCACATAACACAAAACATATGCATAATATATAATCAACACATTAGACAATCCACAGACAAAACGGATATTAAATCAGACTAAACAAGTACGGCCATGTCGTCCCGGAAGCGTTACCAAATCCCAAGATCTCGGTCCTCACCGTAAGGATATCCCATGTATCAATTGGGGTCTCACCCTAACCATAAGCACTCCATGTGCTAAGTGATATTCCCGGCCCCACTGCCGTTCTCGGCCCTTCGCCGTTCTCGGCACCTTGCCGTTTCCGGCTCCTCTGCCGTTCATTCTACTATAATCACATACAGCATACTAACATATAATAACTCAATCAAGACTACATCCTAACAACAACACAACTTAGGGCCACGCCCTGCAACAATACTATGGGCCCGTGCCCTCCTCTACAGGTGATACAGTTTTCTTACCTATATCCCGAGCTTTCCAATGCACCAAGGTCACAAGCACGGTCCTCTATCACGAACCTCTCCGAAATCCTAGTCACAACACATATAAAATACTTTTAATACTAACCAATCCCAAAATCACTTCCCGGAACCAATCCCGTACTCTCGGGACCTCTAATTCCCTAAAACAATGTATTGGAACCATCCCCCAAGCCCCCAGGCAAGAGCCCTAAAAAAAAAAATTTAACTGTCCAAAAATAGCCTAGGGCCGCGGCACTCCCATCAAGGGCCGCGCGCACCCAGAAGCTTTTCCCTCAACCTGATGCAAGCTTGCGCCGCGGCTCCCCTACGCGAACCTAGATTTCAAGGTTTTCCCCTGCATTTTTCCCGAGCCAAAACAACTCCAATTCAACCCAAACAAGTACCTAAGCCCCAAAATCAATTTAAAACCCCAAATGAACCCTTTAACAACCTATAAACATAAAAAACAAACTCAATTACACAATCACACTCAAAATCCATTCTTGAGTTTCAAATTTCAGAAGTTCAACCCATGGCTTCTGAAACACAATCCAAAACTTAAAAACTGCAAACCATACTTCTAAAATCTTAAACCACACTAGGTATGAAATTTAAACGTGCTAAGGATTCATACCTCAATCAAAACTCAGCTTGAACTCTTCCCAATTCCAGCTTCAAGCCTCTTTCCTTTTGATCATCCTAACTGAATTTCCAAGTAAAACCAGCCATATTTCCTTTAGGTTCCCACACTTAATCTCTGTAAATTCAAGCTTAATTTCAACAAAAATAGAGCACAAATTCTTACCTCTGAATAATCCTAGCTTAAACTTGATTTTGGTTGCCTCAAACCCCTTGAATTTCCTCCTAGGTTTCAAACTTCAGCTCTCTTTCTTGTTTCCCTTTCCTTCTAGCTTTTTCTTCCAATTTCAGCACAAACCAATATGTGACTAAGTATTATACGTGGCTTCTCTTTTCCTTCAGCTGAAGCTTATCTATCCTTAGCCAAATGGCCATTCTACCCTTCCATAAACATTCTTTCCTAACTAAACCTCAAGGTCACTTTTTTCAATTCTTCTCTATTACAATTCTACCATTTTCCTATCACAACTTGTTACTCTCAGCTGTTACTAATGGTTACTCAAGTTACTCAATTACCATTAACCATTAATTCTCAAATTTACCAAAATTCCCAAAATACCCCTAGGCTCCTCCCGAGCCGGGTATAAAATCCCGTTGTGACTTTTTAGTTAACTAGCTCCCTAGGACCGTCTCGGCACGTGCATCACATTAATATCACCACACTCACGTGGTACAAATCACATAATACAATTATCACATTTATGCCCTCAGCGGGCTAAAATTACCTATTTACCCCTAACATACAAACGGGGCCCACATGCATATTTATACCACCTAAACACGCATTCTAATCACATACTCATTTAAATTCACATATATTATCATGTTAGTTCACTTATTGCCTTCCAGGCACACTAATCCAAGTCCTAAACCTTATTAGCAAATTGGGGTGTTACAATTATCCCCTCCTTACAAGAATTTCGCCTTCGAAATTACCTGAACAACTCGGGATGCTGCTCCTGCATATCCGACTCAAGTTCCCACGTCGCCTCTTCAACCCTGTTGTTCCTCCACAGCACCTTAACCAAGGCGATGGTCTTGCTCCACAAGACTTTGTCCTTCCTATCAAGCATCTGAACAGGCTTCTCCTCATATGATAAATCCTTATCTAACTCCAAGTTCTCATAACTCAATACATGAGTAGTATCTGATACATATTTCCGGAGCATGGATACATGAAACACATCATGAACCCCTGATAGAGCTGGAGGCATTGCTAACCTGTAAGCCACCTCTCCAACTCGTTCCAAAACCTCAAAGGGGCCAACAAACCTGGGACTCAGCTTGCCCCAAACACCGAACCGTTTCACTCCTCTCAGGGGTGAAACCCTAAGGAATACATGATCGCCGACCTGAAACTCTACACTCCTGCATCTCAGATTTGAATAACTCTTCTGGCGACTCTGGGAGGCAAGCATACGAGATCTAATCTTTTCAATTGCCTCATTGGTCCTCTGTACCATCTCAGGACCCAAATATTTCCTCTCACCTGTCTCATCCCAGTGTATCGGTGATCTACACTTTCTCCCATACAGCATCTCATACGTAGCCACTCCGATAGTCGCTTGATAGCTATTGTTGTATGAGAATTCAATCACGGGGAAATACTTACTCCAAGATCCCCCAAAATCTAACACACATGCTCGTAGCATATCCTCCAGTATCTGAATCGTCCTCTTAGATTGCCCATCTGTCTGAGGATGATAAGCGGTACTAAACCGTAACTGTGTGCCCATTGCCTTCTGCAAGCTCTCCCAAAACTTGGAGGTGAAGGTGGGGTCCCTTTCGGAGACTATCGACCTCAGAGCCCCATGAAGTCGAACAACTTCCTTCACATAAAGCTCAGCATACTACTCCACAGTATAAGTTGTTCTCATAGGTAAAAAGTGGGCGGACTTAGTATACCTGTCTATAATCACCCACACTGAATCATGCTGAGCCACGGTCTTCGGCAATCCAACCACAAAGTCTATGGTGATATCCTCCCACTTCCACTCGGGAATCCCTAGAGGCTGCAATAATCTTGCTGGCCTCTGATGTTCAGCCTTGATCTGTTGACAAGTCAAGCACCTAGCCACATAGTCTGCCACATAGTCCACCACATCCCTCTTCATGCCTGACCACCAATACAAAACTTTCAAGTCCTGGTACATCTTTGTAGTACCTGGATGTAAAGAGTATGAAGTGGTATGAGACTCATCTAGAATCTCTCGTCGAATATTTGGATCAACCGGAACACAAATCCATCCCTTGTACTTCAATAAGCCCATCTCTGAGATAGAGAAATCCTTAGTCGTTCCAGCTAAAACATTTTCCCTACGCTCAACTAACTGGGGATCCCTTCCCTGTGCTTCCTTAATCCTCTCTAGGAGCGTTGACTGAAGAGTTATGTTGGCTAACCTACCAACCACTAACTCTATACCTGCCCTGGCCATCTCCTCAGCTAGTCTGTCTGATACCCGCCTCGAACTAAACAACTATCCTGGGCCCTTCCGGCTCAGTGCATCAGCCACTACATTAGCCTTCCCAGGATGGTATAAAATGTCACAATCATAATCCTTTACCAATTCCAGCCACCGTCTTTGACGCATGTTCAGATCTTTCTGACTAAAGAAATACTTTAAACTCTTGTGATCAATGTATATTTCGCACCTTTCACCATACAAGTAATGTCTCCAAATCTTAAGTGCGAATACCACTGCAGCCAACTCCAGATCATGTGTGGGATATCTCTGTTCGTACTCTTTTAATTTCCTTGATGCATAAGCTATCACTTTCCCATCTTGCATCAACACACACCCCAGACCCTGTCTAGAAGCGTCACAGCAAACCACAAACTTCTCATTGTCTGTCGGTAGGCTCAACACTGGTGCAGTAATCAATCGCCGCTTCAATTCCTTGAAACTGTTCTCACACCAATCTGTCCACACATACTTGGTCTTCTTTCTTGTCAACTTTGTCAATGGTGTAGCAATTCTGGAAAACCCCTCTACAAATCACCGGTAGTACCCTGCCAACCCAAGAAAACTTCTAACCTCAGGAACGTTGCTCGGTCTAGGCCAATCTCTCACTGCTTCTATCTTACTTGGGTCTACCAGTATCCCCTCCTTACTAACGATATGACCCAGAAATGTAACTTGCGGTAACCAGAACTCGCACTTGCTAAACTTAACATATAACTTATGCTCCCTCAATCGCTGCAATACCAGGCGCAGATGATGCTCATGCTCTGTCTCTAACCGGGAGTATACTAGTATATCATCGATAAATACAATCACGAACTTATCCAGATAGTCCTTGAAAATTCTATTCATCATATCCATGAAAGCTGCTGGGGCTTTGGTTAATCCAAAGGACATAACCAGAAATTCATAATGCCCATACCTTGTCCGAAAAGTAGTCTTTGGTATGTCCTCCTCCTTAATCCTCAACTGATGATAGCCTGACCGGAGATCAATCTTCGAAAACACCGTACTCCCCTGTAGCTGATCAAACAAATCATCAATCCTAGGCAGTGGATACTTATTCTTAACGATCAGCTTATTCAACTCTCTGTAATCAATGCACATCCTAAGTGATCCATCCTTCTTCTTAACAAATAGCACTGGAGCACCCCATGGCGAGAAACTCGGTCTGATAAACCCCAAATCCAACAATTCCTGTAACTGGATCTTTAATTCTTTTAACTCTGCCGGAGCCATTCTATAGGGTGCCCTGGACACTGGCTCTGCCCTCGGTGCCAACTCTATGACAAACTCGATGTCCCACTGTGGCGGTAACCCCGGAAAATCCATTGGGAATAAGTCTGGAAACTCACAGACCAATCTAGTCTCATTCGGTCCCACTGAAGCTGCTCTAGAGGTGTCCACGACACTTGCTAAGAATCCTATGCAACCTTCCTGCATCAGGTCTCTAGCCTTCAGTGCCGAGATCATAGGCACTCGCAGTCCATTCACTGTCCCCACAAACACAAAAGGTACCTCGCCTTCTGGTTCAAAAGTCACCATACACCGCTTGCAGTCAATTGTTGCTCCATACTTCGTTAACCAATCCATCCCTAATATCATATCAAAGTCATCCATGTCTAATTCAACCAAATCAACAAACAATTCTCTACCATCTATCTTTACTGGTAATGCTCTAACCCACCTCCTAGAGACTACCAGTTCTCCTGTTGGTAACAAAGTCTGAAAACCCCTAGCATATACAATACTAGGTCTACAAAGCTGGTCTATCACCTTAGCAGATACAAATGAGTGGGTAGCCCCCGAATCAATCAATGCAGTATACAAAGAACCAGCGCTAGAGATCTGACCTATCACAACTGAGGGACTAGCCTCCGCCTCAGTCTGAGTCAAAGCGAATACCCTGGCAGGAGCGAGACTATCTCCCTGCTTTGGCTCCTCTTTCTTGGCTTGTGGGCAGTCTTTCTTCAGATGGTTGGCACTCCCACAAATAAAACATTCCCTAATCCGGCATTCACCCTGATGTCGTCGTCTGCACCGCGGACACACTGGAAAACTCCTCCAGTTGTTACCTCTGCCCTGACGGCCACCAATAGAACCTCGTACCCTCCTATCAAAACTAGAAGGAACAAATGAATCTGGAACCCTTCTTTTCTACTCACTGGGGCCACTGCCCCGACTAGACCCAACAAAAGGAGGCACCGTCCTCTTGGCATTGCGCCTAATAGCGATGTCCTTCCATATCTGATCCTCAGCCCTTTCTGCAGTAAGGGCCTTATCCACTGCTTGTGCATAAGTAGTAGTCTCTGGAATCAACGTGATATTCACATCACGGGCGATCATCACATTCAACCCCCGTATGAATCTATCTCTCCTGGCTGCATCCGTCGGCAGTAGATCTTGCGCAAACTTCACCAGTCTGTCAAATCTCAGTGCGTACTCAGTAACTGATAACCTGTTCTGAGTCAGGTTGATAAACTCATCAACCTTCGCAGCTCGAACTGCTATGCTGTAGTATTTCTCATTAAAGATACTCTTAAATTCCTCCCATGTCATGACTGTAACATTCCTCCATTGACTCACTACTTCCCACCAGATGCGGGCATCCTCTCTAAGCATGTAGCTAGCACAAGCCACCTTTTCATTTCCTTCGACCCTCATAAAGTCTAAGATCAAGGAAATCATATTCATCCACTGCTCAGCCCGCAGTGGGTCTGATCCACCCTCAAAGGTAGGAGGTTGTTTCTTTCTGAATCTTTCATACAAAGGTTCCCACATGTTCTTAACTACAGGCTGAACCGGCACTGACGCTACGTTCTGCTGAATTGGTAACCCTGTGACCTGTGAAGGGGCCTGCTGCCTCATCTGACGGAGTTCTTCCTCTGTTCTCTGCAATCTAGCCTCCATTTCGGCTAATATATGTTGCCAGTTCTGTGGGGCAGGTGGAGGGTCCTGACCCTGGTTGTCATCCTCGGTCCGACTGCCGTGGAGTCTAGACGATTGCCGAGGCATTACAACTATATGCCTGCAATCAGTGACACCGCTTATCAGGCATGATAACAAAATCCAATTCCACCTCCCATCTCAACAACCAACCAAAATCCAAAATCCCAGATAACATATAGATAGCATATAGCACACAACGAGCCTTGCCCTGACATCATGCATATGTTATTTCATTCATCAGCTCTTTATAAACTAAGCAGGCAAACAAGGCATCAAGCACATATTCAATCATAATAATCAACCATACCAATCAACCCTGAGTCGAGCTTTTCAATGGTAGCGAGAGTACATGTTCGGTCAATCTCTAGAACCAATAAACCTTGGCTCGCTCTGATACCAATCTGTAACGCCCTACTACCTTAGAGTCGTTACTAAATGAGTTTAAAATGTGCAATTAGCTCGCTCAACGAGGTTTTTAGAATAAAAGTGTGATTAAATAATAACCTAGGCTGTAATCTTTGAAAATCCCTTAGTTCATTGAAAATTTCAAGCGTCTTACATTTGGGATCCCAAAATACAGTTTATAAAATATTTACAACTCCAAAACAAGTTTATAAGTAATTAACCATCAAAATTAAGGTTTATACAGCCATTTCTCAAAAATACCCCCAACCAAAGCAGTCGGGCAGGCCAAACATGTACGCGCCGCCCCCACGCTCTCCGTACTCATGGCTAGTTGACTTTTTCTTTGCCTTTACCTGCAACACAGAGCACCCGTGAGCTGAAGCCCAGCAAGAAAACTCACACAACACATAACATATGCATAATATATAATCAACACATTAGAAAATCCACAGACAGAACGGATAGTCCATCAGACTAAACAAGTACGGCCATGCCGTCCCGGAAGCGTTACCAAAGCCCGGGATCTCGGTCCTCACCGTAAGGATATCCCATGTATCCATTGGGGTCTCACCCTAACCATAAGCACTCCATGTGCTAAGTGATATTCTCGGCCCCACTGCCGTTCTCGGCCCTTCGCCGTTCTCGGCACCTTGCCGTTTCCGATTCCTCTGCCGTTCATTCTACTATAACCACATACAGCATACTAACATATAATAACTCAATCAAGACTACATCCTAACAACAACACAACTTAGGGCCACGCCTTGCAACAATACTATGGGCTCGTGCTCTCCTCTACAGGTGCTACAGTTTTCTTACCTATATCCCGAGCTTTCCGATGCACCAAGGTCACAAGCACGGTCCTCTATCACGAGCCTCTCCGAAATCCTAGTCACAACACATATAAAACACTTTTAATACTAACCAATCCCAAAATCACTTCCCGGAATCAATCCCGTACTCTCGGGACCTCTAATTCCCTAAAACAATGTATTGGAACCATCCCCCAAGCCCCTAGGCAAAAGCCCTAAAAAAAAATATTTAAATGTCCAAAAATAGCCTAGGGTCGCAGCACTCCCATCAAGGGCCGCGCGCGCCCAGAAGCTTTTCCCTCAACCTGATGCAAGCTTGCGCCGCGGTGCCCCTACGCGAACCCAGATTTCTAGGTTTTCCCCTGCATTTTTCCCTAGCCAAAACAACTCCAATTCAACCTAAACAAGTACCTAAGCCCCAAAATCAATTTAAAACCCCAAATGAACCCTTTAACAACCTATAAACATCAAAAACAAACTCAATTACATAATCACACTCAAAATCCATTCTTGAGTTTCAAATTTCAGAAGTTCAGCCCATGGCTTCTGAAACACAATCCAAAACTTAAAAACTGCAAACCATACTTCTAAAATCTTAAACCACACTAGGTACAAAATTTAAACATGCTAAGGATTCATACCTCAATCAAAACTCAGCTTGAACTCTTCCCAATTCCAGCTTCAAGCCTCTTTCCTTTTGATCATCCTAACTGAATTTCCAAGTAAAACCAGCCATATTTCCTTTAGGTTCCCACACTTAATCTCTGTAAATTCAAGCTTAATTTCAACAAAAATAGAGCACAAATTCTTACCTCTGAATAATCCTAGCTTAAACTTGATTTTGGTTGCCTCAAACCCCTTGAATTTCCTCCTAGGTTTCAAACTTCAGCTCTCTTTCTTGTTTCCCTTTCCTTCTAGCTTTTTCTTCCAATTTCAGCACAAACCAATATGTGACTAAGTATTATACGTGGCTTCTCTTTTCCTTCAGCTGAAGCTTATCTTTCCTTAGCCAAATGGCCATTCTACCCTTCCATAAACATTCTTTCCTAACTAGACCTCAAGGTCACTTTTGTCAATTCTTCTCTATTACAATTCTATCATTTTGCTATCACAACTTGTTACTCTCAGCTGTTACTAATGGTTACTCAAGTTACTCAATTACCATTAACCATTAATTCTCAAATTTACCAAAATTCCCAAAATACCCCTAGGCTCCTCCCGAGCCGGGTATAAAATCTCGTTGTGACTTTTAAGTTAACTAGCTCCCTAGGACCGTCTCAGCACGTGCATCACATTAATATCACCACACTCACGTGGTACAAATCACATAATACAATTATCACATTTATGCCCTCAGCGGGCTAAAATTACCTATTTACCCCTAACATACAAACGGGGCCCACATGCATATTTATACCACCTAAACATGCATTCTAATCACATACTCATTTAAATTCACATATATTACCATGTTAGTTCACCTATTGCCCTCCAGGCACACTAATCCAGGCCCTAAACCTTATTAGCAAATTGAGGTGTTACAAATAAATTCTACCTTGTATTATAATTAATATACTCCATGCTACAAGAATAGTTGTCATGCTTTAACATTTAGATTTGTTTATATTTTAAATACTTCTAAACAAAGATGTTAATGGAGTAGTAGTGCATTAGACAAAATAGATTTAAGTAAATCTACCCAATAAACAACCTGGCAAATAAATATAATCTACTCCATTTCTCAAAAACTTGAACACCATAAGTAAGGTGTATAGACATTTTAGTTGATTATATTTTCCTCCAAAATCAGTTGTTTAACATGAAAAAAATAATACTTTGGTCAACTAATTACATTTGTCTAAAAGCTATCCAAGAAGTGACTAAGTAAACTATAAATGATTCAATAACTGTTGAAAATACCAGTGAGTGATGTTGCGAAAACCAATTAAGCCAATTATATGTTACTTCTAACATTTTAGTATGTGACAGCAAACAGATTAACAATTTTTTTATTCTCCTTTTTTCAATAAGATATGTTTATAGGGACTTCAACTCTGCCCTTTAATCTCACACACACCACTAGAGCTAATCTCACGTGTCATCCAATATTTTCAAATAATGTGTCAATAACTAATTTCCTTGTGATTAGGACCTCATGCATGGCCCTTAGTTTTCCACGATGGTGTTTTATTTTATATTTTGTACTCATTTTCACTGAGTTATCTATTTCAGTTTATCATCAATTAGCTTCCAATGATGACACAATCATAGTACACCATGACCATACCTCTTCCATCTAGTGACAACTGTGAACATAATCTTGTTCAAGATAACAAATGCTGAAATTAACAAACTATCAATTGAAGCACACCCAAAGTCAGAAATTACTTGAGTATTCTACAAGTCTCTTCTTTAGTACACTGATTCTCTTACCTTCTCTATTTCCATAAACTTTTTTAATTCTTTTCCAGACCCTCTACTTAAATTCATATGCTCATTTTACGAGTGACAACTGCATCTTTAATTGAGGAGTCTTCTACACCTAGACATTTTATCAAACAACATGCAAGCACTTTTTATAACTTTTCAATTCAATGGATTGAATTGTTTTTCCAATAAATTCTTAGCTTTTCATATAGCAAGCAGAAATTCACACCTTTTCCAATAAATTCTTCACTGAGACATTTTATCAAACAATATGCAAGCACTTTTAAAATTGATACAAATAAAAATAAAATTTAGAATTGGATGAAACAAATGCATTAAAAACTTTTATAATATTAATTTGATCACACATTGTTATATTTCACAGTCATATGATTGCTATTATAATTTCTCTAGAAAAAAAATTCAAACATAAATTGTCACCATTATATATGATCAGGCACTGAACACTCGAGTGCACTATTACAAAAAAAGGAGCCAAACAAAATTTGTTGCCTGAATTGCTAATGCCCAAAACATATTGAGTAAATGTGCTATAAGAACTTACATGACGAGCTCGACACAAAGATGCATGGATTGATGCTTTATATTAGAAAAGTGGGCATTCGGTCTTCCAACTCATGGCAAACAACGTCGCATGTAGAATCAAACACCTCCAAACCACGCCAACAAAAATTACCAAGCTCAATCAAAATCTCCACTACCCCCAAACAAAAAAATCAAGCCCAAATTCGTCAAGGAGAAGAATGGACTAAATGGGAGGGAATTTTCCTTCCAAACAGTTATTGTTTGGGTTCGGAGGGACTTTTCCTTTTGAAAGGAGAAGATTGGCCTAAACGGGCATAAACACCAATCAAACAAAAAGAAATAGTGGCTGGTTACTAAGAGGTGACTAGGGGCATAACAGTACTTTGACACCCAATAAACTCAGCAACTAAATCTAACCATCCACTTTCTAAAAAAATAAAACCAAAGGCTTAAAATCAACACAGGACTAAGTCTTTCAAAACAAACCGAGGGATGGAAGAATTCCCCTTTATATATACTATAAAACTATATTTCACTCTATTATATATATATATATATATTTAAATAACAACGAACTAGTTTTTATTAAAATTATAGAATGTTTACAAATTTAAAACTAAACAAACGTGCATTGTATGTTGCTTCTACCTAGTATATATATATGAATTTTTTTCCAAATTATATTATTTGGAGTAAATTCCCAAAAATTAAAACTTAACATATAAATTAATTAGTTTTTTTAATAAAAATTTTTTATAAATGAATTACTTTTGATTGACAATATAAAAGATAGAAATTTCCTAAAACATATTTTTTATATATAAAAAAATATTCATATACAATGTATAATTTTTATATTATTATTTTATTTAGAATATCTCGTAAATTTTCAAAAAATTCTAAATAATTTATTATGCCGAAAATAAAGTTCAAATAAGATGTTACACTCGTACTTATTTTTTTTATACACGGGTGAAACATACTATTTGAACTCTTTTTTAGTATAATAAATTAATAAAATTTTTAAAAATTTGCAGAATGTTTTAAATAACTACAATGTATACTGTCACATTAAAAAGTGAAATTATAACTATCTATGTGCCAAAAATAGAAAGGAACGCACCAATGTTGCTATCTTAGTAGATATACTGTAGAATTCCTTAAAAAAATTAGCACTAACATATACTATTTCTAGATCTTTGGAAAAAAGAACCTACTTATAATTTTTTGATAATGTTTCCCAACCATAAACTATTAAAAACGATCTTATTTTCATATCCAATCAGAAGTCTTTCAAATTGCAGCAAAAATACTTCAATAATTTAGATTAAAGTTTTCAACTCATTTGTAAAGAAAACATCTATTTTTTTATGAATAATTTTTTGATGGTTGCAACTTGCAATCGTCTTGACAATCATTTCGATATTGATTTTGTAACTTTTGCTAAGTTTTGATGGATGACACTTTATCGTTTTGTTTATATGATAAGCAAAGTTTCCAAATTTGAAAAGATTTGCTGAAAATAGAATACATATAATATTTAATAAAAGAAAGAAAAAATGAAAAAATGAAAAAAGAAAAAGAGGAAAGAAGACAAAGGATTTTGGAGAGGACCCTTTTGCTATTATATTACGAGTAATCCTGGATACACATAAATAAATAAAGTGTACACAATTTTTACACTCAATAATATTTGGTAAATTTTAACTATAGATTATTGTAAATGGGTATTATTTCACTTTTTTTTTAATTGTGTAATTGAAATCAATTATACGTTGTATATAAATAATGTGTGTAATTTGTACCTGTATCATTACTCATTACATTATTCCTCTAAAAACCACAAACCAATCTCTCAAGTCTCACCCTGTCCTATCCTCTCTGGCTCTATCAACCATGATTGAAAAGGGCTTGGGAGGTGGACCTCACTTGGATAATGTTATATGACTACACCTCTTTTACCACATAATGGGCCCAACACTGTTTTGTTTTGTTTTAGCTCTGATGCTGAGCAGTAGGGTTTCTAGTTGGTGGGAATTTTAAATCATGTTATGATTTATTTATTGAATCGTTAAATAAATATTTATTTTGTGGTGCTGATTGAGACACCCAATAACATATTGGTTGGAAAGATAGTGATTGAGTTTGTGGTTTTTATTGGTGTGGTGGCATAACTCATTGCAATTTATGACTGACTTAGAATAAATTCCTCAAATAATTTTTTTTTTATATAAAAATAAAAATATATATCATTTTTAAAATCCACCCCAAAACCTATTACTTGTTGCGGGTTTAGAGTGTCCAAATGACATGTTTTAAGGAGACCAAAAAGCTCCCCACAACACGACTACCTTATGTTAGCCACCTGTCATTCTTTAATTGCTCAAAAAATATGAATTTATTTTAGAACACTACAAACAATCCTCTTTTTTGTCCATAAAACTTTCACCTCTAATATTAGTGATTATAATGGTAATAATAATGGGTCTTAATATTTTAAATTTGTATTATTTAGATTCTATTTTTATTTTTTTTTTCATTCAAAATTTATAAATAAAATATAAAAAATAATGCATCAATCTTAAAAAAAAATTGGATCACTTAAATTTATAATACCAAATATGACATTAAAAAAATATATATTTTCATGACATTTTAAAAAATATTTAATAATTTTATAAATTAAATTAATTTTTCATTAAAAAAATTGTTACCTATAAATTTTTAATATTAATAACTGAACGATCACAAGATTATCAAAATTTATAATATATATATTTATTTTTATTTTGTAAATTTTTCTATAATGCAACTTATAACTAATTATATATATGTGTACATAAATAATTTTACATACACTATTATTAAGTTTTAAAAAAAAATGAATGAAACAAAAAAGCATAAACATAATAAAAATTGATAATATCAAAATAATCGAGATAATATATTTATTAATATTAATTATAAAACAACAATATATGTAAGAATATTTTTTTAAAAAACATTAATTTAATTTGTAAAAATATTAAATATTTTTAAAAATGTCATGAAAATATTTTTTTCTTTTGTCATGTTTGTTATTGTTATAAATGAAATATCAAAATATTTTAAGAATGATTCATCATTTATTTTGTATTTTTTATGTATTTTAAAATAAAGAAACAAAAATAATATATAGGGAATTAAATGATACGATTTCAAAATGTTGATGATCTAACTGATACAAAATCAACTTTTGGAACCTAAGTGTTACAAAAATGTAAAAAATGAAAACCACAACATAAATAACCCTAAACTTTATTTAGAATTCAGTTTCAATAAATAAATAAATATAAGAAATATTGTTGTGCTAAAATTATAATATATTACATTTTGTGCTCAATGGAGTATTTTTTTTATAATTGTATTTTACTTGTTTTTTTTTTTATTTTTTACAAAAAGATAGTTTTGATTGCTTTCTGAATAGAATTTGACGAAGTCTTTTTTTTTTCTTTTTAATTTAACTAAAAAAACTAAAATATAGTATTGCCACGTAAATTTATAAATTTAGCAGCTATTTCTATATAAAAACAAACTCTTCAAAAGGTTCCTCTACATTTATGAGCTACTATATTTCACAGGTACGGCCTCATACGAGTAAAATGGCTAAGAAAAAGTAAAGAGTAAAAGGAGATTATGTGTTACTTGTTATAACTTGTTTGTTTTATTGAGAATTAAACATTAGTAAATTGCGTTAGGCAAAATAATAACATAAAATTTGAACAAAGGGGCTGGAAAGTCATCTTGGGTAATAGTTTGTTAAAAATTACTGAATTAGTAACGCTATATGATTGTGTCATTGGTGTGACACATGTTATTTGATTTTTAGGTGCCTTCTAAGTCAATTAATTGGAACTTTTTACTTTTGGTGGGATTTTCATACTCAACAATAAGTGTATACATTATCTTAAAATGCATTTACCCTAAATCATAAAGATATTGGATGTATGAAATCTCTCAGTCGTGTATCTTTTCAATCCTAGTGTAGTTCAATCAAAGTTAGAAAACAAAGCTCGTGATGAGAATGTATGTAGGCAATAAATAGTGTTTAAAGTTTAGCGTACTTCTAGGGTACACCCTCGGGGAGGGGGGTGGCAATTTGGGTCACGATACGATACGATTAAGGTAAATACGAACACGACATGTTTAATAATCGTGTCGTGTTCGTGTTCGTGTTTACCTTAATCGTGTCGTGTCATAATCGTGTTATCGTGTTCGTGTCATGTTGACTCGTTTAATAATCGTGTCGTATTCGTGTTTACCTTAATCGTGTTGTGTCATAATCGTGTCGACACGAATCTAACACGTTTACACGAATTGGCAACCCTAATGCACCCCCTAAAAATAGACATACCGATGCACCCCTTTCTAGTTTTTGATACCGGAATAATTTTAGGCGATTTTTTTTTATAACTATGTATATTATAATTATTTAGAGTATCGTATAAGTTTTTCAGAAAATTTCAAATTATTTATCGTGCTGAAAACAATGTTCAAATAGTATATTGCACGCGTGACTAATTTTTTTATGTGCGTGGAAGATAACCTGTTTGATCTATATTTTCGATATTGTAAATTATTCAGAATTTCTTAAAAATTTGAAAGATGCTCTAAATAAGTATAATGTACACTATCATAAAAAATAAATTATATCGAAAATCATTCCAATACTGAAAACAAATAATGAGTGCACCGGTACCCCAAAAAATATGGGATGCACTCTAGAATTTTCCTAAAGTTTAAACTAATCTTGTGTATAAATAATACTATTCTACTTGTATTTCTCTCTTATAATTAATTACGAACACCATTTTTTGGAAAATAAGCATTTTTTGTAGAGAAGTCCAAAACTGAGCCATTTTGCTAAGGTAGCTATAGCTAATCAACTTTAAAAGCATTATGGATCATGATTTATATACAGTTTTGTTTCATTCCCTCCTGTATCTTTAGTCTGGCACCACTAATAGTCTAACACAGTTAAGATATGTGGCCCACTAGGCATTTCTTCAAGTAAGCCGAAATTGAAGGGTCCACATACTTTGTCATCACATAATGACCACCTCTTCTCATATATGCCATAATTTAACGTTTACATCATGAAATTTTCTTAATCAAGACAAAAAACATATTAAGAAAAATCCAAAACCCAATTATTTTCTGGAAGAAACCATTAAAGAATTATAATTCATAACCGATATTTTTGGCCAAAAACTTTCAGATATTTCAAAAGGAGAGAGACTCCTATAACCGGCATAAAAGTTTGCCGACATAACAATATAACAAGTCTTTTCTTAAAATCGATCATGATACACACGACGTATTAAATACAATATAATAGCTAGAAAAAAGAAGCTCAAAATGGAGACAGTTGAGTTTGTATCGTTTGGGCTATTATTATTATTAAATATCTTTATAATTATATAACTATAATATAAAATAATTACAAAACTCATAATACTTTGTCACAAAATATACTGGATTCTAAAAGTAATATACCTAAATTTGAAACTTTCCGGAAATTCCAATTATTGGTTACTTAAAATGTTATTAAGTTACAAATTAGTTATTTTTCACCATTTTTTATACCACTTTTTTTAGTTTTATTTTTACAAGTCCCCCTCTCTCTCCCCACTATACTCTTTTTTTTTTATTAATCTCTTACATTCTCTCTTATCTTTACTTTCAAAAATATTTTCCGGCCACACTTCTAGTCGATTGGGCTCAAAAGTGGTATCATCGCGACCTACTATTCAAGGTGCCCATTTTGATATGTGGGAAGCATATGTTTTTTGGCCATCGTCGGAGAAGATTATCATAATAAAAAACAATATTTTTTTTTTTTTTATATTGTGTTGACAAAAGAGTAACTAAATTTTAAACTCGATCAAAATTTAATATACTAAAATTTGTATTCTGTTGACCCTTGTTTTGGTCAACGACACGGAGTCAAGAAAACGAAAAAAATAATATAAAGCTGGAGAAAATAATCTAATGGAAAATAAAGAACACAAAGTTTTATAGTGGTTCGACCCCAATGATTGGTAACAACCTACGTCCACTTGATACTATTATTAGTATTGAGCTCCAAAGGTGTAATCAAAGAACTAGGGCTCCTGAGTTTTATAGACCTTAGAAGAAGAAAACAATACAAACGATGGATAATAGTAATATAATTCAAAAAAAGAGAAAAAGATCAGATCCCCCTCCTTGAGCTATTTCTTGCGTATTTATAGGTTCAAGAAGGGTTACATGAATCAAATAATAATATCTTCCCTTAATAAATGGATCTTCAGGTCATAATGAAGAGATATTCTCGGATATCATTACAACTGTACAGATCTTTACATAAATGAACGGAGTGTACGACCAGTCTGGTCGTATATAAAATTTGATCTCCGTACGTAGAAATATAGCTGGTCGATAGGCGAGCAGTATCTCTGCTACGTGTCAGCCACGTCTCGAAAATTCTTGCCACGTCATCAACAGCTAGTTTTTGGATAAACATTTGCCCCCCAAGTTTATTTATTGCGACCAGCAATAAGTAAACTTAGAAAACTAACCTTTCGTATGCCCCACAAAATCTGTCAGAGCCTCTCGTGCGTTCTCGAAAACTGTGACCCAATCACGTCCAATCATGCCTTTTCGGTTTCCAAGTAACCTTTCTGACGGCTATTACACTACCCCATGCCTTGAAAAAGGTAACTCATGATTAACCATTTTCAACACATCTTAGCTTCTATAAATAATCCTCACATTTACCTTTTAACTTTTTACTCGCCATTTTCTTGCCAAGAACTCTCAAGAACTCCATCTCAGAACTCAAAACTTCAAAGGTCTTCTGTCGCTGTTCTAAGGATCCTTTGTTTGCACGCCCAAAGTTGTTCCATTTCAGAACCTCCAACCCTCATCCAGGTAAATTTCTTCAACTTTTAAACCCTTTGTGATGCCATGCATACTGTTTTTGAGTTCTGAAACTTTGTGTTCTTGGGTAAAAATTCATGAGGATTTTATGTATACTGTTTGATGCTTGATAGGGTAGTGTAGTTTTGCTCTGTAGGAGTTAGGAACCACCTTGATAGTCAAGATCATAGGTTTAGGGGGTAAAATCGAAGTAAAGATTCGATTTTTAGGCTAGCTGAAAAAATGGGTTTTTCCCGCCCCTTTGGAGTTGAAAAAGCTTTTTCCAGAATTTTTTTTACTTTCACTTTTTGATCTGTTTTTCAAACTATTCGCATAAAACTTAGTGTTTTGATTAGAATGTTGCTAGTTGTAGACGCGAGCAACGTTATTCCAACTTTCAACATAAGCTCCCAGGCTGTGCGTCTTATCTCCTCCTTTCTCTGTTTGCAGTTTACATGCAAGACCCGTGGGGAGGAGAAAGACCCATCGACGACGACCTGCTAGCTCAACTGCTCAAGGAAAAAGAACAACCCTCATCATTGATACTCGAAATCCCATTTTCTCGTGCCAATCCAAACACTTCTCCTGTCTTGACTCAAAATATGGCTCGCACCAAAACCAAAGCCTAGAAAAGGATAACTTTCGATCCTTCTCATCAGCCTACTCCTTCGGTTGATGCTCCATCGACCAGTGGTTGAGATGAAAATGCTCCCGACCCCAACATCCAAAGACATGCCCGACCCCGATATTCCATTCAGCCAAATGTTGAGTGGCACTTAGTCCCTGAGAGCAGAGTGACGATCAGAATGATCGCCAATTATGTAAGGAAATACGATCTCACAGGGGTGACCCTAGTCAGACCTAACCAAGACCAAAGGACGAATCTGCCTGGAGGCGTCTTCAGCGCCTGATCGAGGTTTCATATTGAGGCAGGGGCTACCTTGCCTCTTCACTCATTTTTTCAGGGGGTGGCCAACTATTTTGGAGTTGCCCCCTTTCAAATAACCCAAAACGGATATAGGATGCTCGCTGCACTCTATATCCTGTATAGTCACAAGAAATGGCCCGTGCCAACGCCTCATGAGGTCAACTACTTGTTCGACCACAAATCTAACCCCAACCAAGAAGGCACGGGGTTTTTTCACTTCTCTCATCAGGAAACCGGGCGCACCTTCCTGATTGACACCACCCACATCTCAAATGTGGGGAGGTACTATCAGGAGTACTTCCTCACAACTGACATGAGCGCAGACAACCTGGCCTTCGCAAAAGGAGGTAAAACTTTCGTATCATTGGCTGTTACTTCTTCACTTAGTGTTCCCCTCCACATTTTCTTAAACTGTTAATGTCTTCCAAGCCCATGGCAGCGACCAGACCCAACTCCGGACATGGAGTTGAGATCGGTGCTCCTAGCCAGTATGACTGACGTAGAAAAGAGCGTCAAGCATCTGGTTACGGAGGCTAACCTTAGGTTGGTTGGCCTCTTGGCCCCTCAACTAGCCCCTCAACCATACTACTTGAATGCCAGTAGTAATAACTCTACTCATGCATGCAATTAACTCGAATAAGTGACTATAGAGTCACAATAGGGCTTAGTGCCCCACCTTCCCATAACTAGCGTTAGAGCTGGCCAAGCAGGTCTGACCCTTAACATTCTAGATGACCCTAGAGGCATTCAAGCGTATATCTCGCTTATGGGTTGGCTTAACCCTATTAGCTAGCATCCATCACGCTATTACCGCCCTCGCCTTCTAAGCCGAGCTTTTAAACTCGCGGCTGATAAGTCGAGTCCTTTATCTTTCAACTAATAAGTTAAGTATTTCAACCTTTGAATAATAAGTCAAGCCTTTAAACTTCGACTGATAAGTCGAGTCTTAACCTTTGACTGATAAGTCAAGTCTTAACCTTCGACTGATAAGTCGAGTCCCTTAGAATCGATTATACCCTTGACTTTTAAGCCAAGCCTAGATCAGATAACGCAAATAAATCTTCAGCTTATAAGTTGAGCATCCCCAACCAGAATATAGACCAATAGTTATTACATAACATAGGTATCACATCATGTAACGACCCAAATTTACTAGTGAGGCTTAGGGCATTGATTAGTGTGCCGGGAGGGCATAATTGGAATATATGTGATTTAATGATTAAAAGCATGTTATATGGCTATTTGAATATTTGAGATGCATGACTATGTGTATTAGTATGCATGTAGGCCCTGATTAGGTTAGACAGGGCATAATTGTAATTTTTGTCCGTTGAGGGCATAACTGTATATAAATGTGATAAATTGTCGAGACCACATTATTATGTGGATATATTTGTAATCTGTGATTTGAGACTATCCTAGTGAGCAGGATAGCGAAAAAGTCACGGCGGGGATTCATACCCGGCTCGGGGCAAGCAGGGGGTATTTATGGGAATTTAAAGAATATATTGGTGTTAATTTTGACATTGAGGAAAATAATTGGTGATTAATTAAGTATCGGGAAGTAAGCGGTAAATATTAGAGACACTTGAGGAATTATCTGGAATTGGGTGAAATGACCAAAATACCCCTAGGTGGATTAAAAGAGTTAGAATTAAAGGGGAGGGTATTGTGGTCATTTGGGCTTATAGAGGATAGGCATAACTGAGGCTTTATGCTTAGTGGATGTTGACGGTGAAATCTCGTCAACGAAATTAGATCGGAAAACTCAAAGGTAAGTTATGTGATGTTTATATAAGAACTAAGAATAAACTTTAAGGAAAAGTAAACACAGATAAATGATGGAGCAAGTCCTGGTATATTTCTCAATAGCCTCTCCTTACAATGAATTTTCCCACCCCCCATTCTGAGGGGTCAAGCCCCTTTTATAGCTGGGCTCTAATGGCCCCTTATACATGGTGGTCCCGTGAGACAAAATAGTACAAAAGTACCCTGTCAGGGTAATAGCACAGGTGGCAGTGGTGTGGGAAGAGTGGTGGAGCAGAGGATCATAGTGTCAGCCTGGTACATAGTCAGAGGCGTGCATATAGTGCCTCCACTCTCTGGACTGATCCGCACCTCCACTACCTGTGTGGTACAGGTGTCAGGGTCATGCTCCTGTCCTCCCCATGGTTGTGCGTCATGCACCCGTACACGTACGGGTAACATGTACCCAATGGTTATTCCTCGTCCTACTAAGGGTAGGGAAGCTAAGGAAAAGAGATAAGGCTTCTTCAACGGGGCCTGCTGCGTGTGTGAGGAGGCATGACGCCTACAAATGAGATGAGGGGCTTATCTTGTGAAACTATAACTTTGCATCCCCCATACTACGAGGCTCCTGATACATGGTCGAAGGGTGTTTAGTGGAGGCTATGTCTCTTGAGGCCTTTGACGTGGCCGGTGAGCGAAGCGAGGCACACGTGGCCCTTGGACGAGGCCTTTGGGGGCGAGGTGAGGTGACCTTACTGCGAGCCCTTGGTGCGCGCGGGGCGCGCGGCGCGCGCGGCGCGCGGGCGAGAGGCGCGAGGCGCGCGGGCGCGCGGTGCGCGGGGCGCGCGGTGCGCGGGGCGCGCGGTGCGCGGGGCGCGCGGTGCGCGGGGCGCGCGGTGCGCGGGGCGCGCGGTGCGCGGGGCGCGCGGTGCGCGGGGCGCGCGGTGCGCGGGGCGCGCGGGGCGCGCGGCGCGCGGGGCGCGCGGCGCGCGGGGCGCGCGGCGCGCGGGGCGCGCGGCGCGCGGGGCGCGCGGCGCGCGGGGCGCGCGGTGCGCGGGGCGTGCGGGCGCGAGGCGCTCGGGCGCGAGGCGCGCGGGCGCGAGGCGCCCGGGCGCGAGGCGCGCAAGCGCGAGGCACGAGGCGCGCGGGCGCGAGGCGCGCGGGCGCGAGGCGCGAGGCGCGCGGGCGCGAGGCGCGAGGCGCGCGGGCGCGAGGCGCGAGGCGCGCGGGCGCGAGGCGCGAGGCGCGCGGGAGCGAGGCGCGCGGGGCGCGGGCGCGAGGCGTGCGGGCGCGAGGCGCGCGGGCGCGAGGCGCGAGGCGCGCGGGCGCGGGGCGCGAGGCGCGCGGGCGCGAGGCGCGCGGGCGCGAGGCGCGCGGGCGCGAGGCGCGCGGGCGCGAGGCGCGAGGCGCGCGGGCGCGAGGCGCGAGGCGCGCGGGCGCGAGGCGCGAGGCGCGCGGGCGCGAGGCGCGAGGCGCGCGGGCGCGAGGCGCGCGGGCGCGAGGCGCGCGGGCGCGAGGCGCGCGGGCGCGAGGCGCGCGGGCGCGAGGCGCGCGGGCGCGAGGCGCGAGGCGCGCGGGCGCGAGGCGCGAGGCGCGCGGGCGCGAGGCGCGAGGCGCGCGGGCGCGAGGCGCGAGGCGCGCGGGCGCGAGGCGCGAGGCGCGCGGGCGCGAGGCGCGCGGGCGCGAGGCGCGAGGCGCCCGGGGCGCGCTGGCGCGAGGCGGCGTGCGCGCTGGCGCGAGGCGGCGTGCGCGCGGGCGCGAGGCGTGCGGGCGCGAGGCGCGCGGGCGCGAGGCGCGCGGGCGCGAGGCGCGCAGGGCGCGCGAGGCGCGCGGGGCGCACTGGCGCGAGGCGGCGTGCGCGCGGGCGCGAGGCGGCGAGCGCGCGGGCGCGAGGCGGCGAGCGCGCGGGCGCGAGGCGGCGTGCGCGCGGGGCTTGCGGGCGCGAGGCGGCGTGCGCGTGGGGTGCGCGCGCAGGCAGCGTGCGCCAGACGCTTGTGTCATTTTGGTCAATTTGAGCAGGGTCATTTTGAGCAATAATTTGAGGGTTCAAATGGACTTCAAACATGGTTGCCTTGGACCTTCCGGAGACCTTAGGCATTAGATGTGGGTTCTTTACCGGTGTTGAATTTTGAGCATCCACACTTGCCCCCCAGTCTAGGAGAGGACCTTTAGGTGCTCTGGTAGACTATTCTCTTTAATTCTTATATCTCCATGCGAGGCTTATACTGTGGCTCAGCGATTTGCCGACTCAGCTCTTAACCTTTCCATGTCTAATGCCGAGAGGGACCGTCTTGCGGTTCGGGTCTAGGAGCTTGCTGAAACCAGGTCTATGTTAGAAAGGGCCTTGGCGAAAATTTCTTCCTCATCGAAAAAGTAGGAGAGGGCAATTGCCAAGGCCACGATGTTGCTGGAATAGGTCACCAGCCTAGCAGCCGAACTCCAGGGTGCCGAACTCAGGGCCCTTAGACTGTCTCGCAATGCTAGGCGACCCTTTGGGATCTATGTTTGGATGCGTGAGTCTATGCATGCCGGACACGAGAAGTTTAGCGAGGTCGCCCCCATGCGATTACTTGGAGGCAGGGCGCGATGTCTCGCATAGAGACGATGCGCGTAGGAGGCCAGTCGTGAGCCTTGCGTAGCGAGGGTTGCTCTCTTGGATGGAATTCACAAAAGAAGAATTACTACATTCATAGCTCTGGTGCCCTCGACATCTCTTAGCGTCAAGATAAGCGGGGCCTCGCCATGGGAGGGCCTCGTGCCCCTGTCCTCTCATGATGCGTAGCTTGGCCTCTTAGCCTAGCTAGGCCATACTTCACGGCTCGTAAGGTGATGCTTTCCTTGGGACAATCTTCCAGTTTCACAAGACTTACATGTCAGAGCCTGATAATGTGACTAAGCGACCTTTAGTCTTGTATTTTAACCATGCACTGGAGATTTTTTTTTTTTTTATATATTTGTCATGCTCGAGGTCCTTGGGAGGCCATGCGAAAGGTGGTTCGATAGGTCTCTCTTTGGTGGACCTTGATCGTATCTATAAGGATATATTGACCCCTTGGGTTCTAGTTATCCTTTTATATGTTTTTGCGCGCGCTTATTATATCTTGCGAGAAGCGTCCTTCTCGTCATTAGGCATAGTACTATTTTTGCAAGCGTCTTCTTTGAAACCCTTTTTGCAAGCGTCTTCTTTGAGACCCTTTTTGCAGGCGTCTACTTTGGAGACCCTTTTTGCAGGCATTTCTTTGGAGACCCTTTTTGCAAGCGTCTACTTTGGAGACCTTTTTTGCAGGCGTCTACTTTGGAGACCCTTTTTGCAAGCGTCTACTTTGGAGACCCTTTTTGCAAGCGTCTACTTTGGAGACCCTTTTTGAATTTTTGAGGTGATCTCCCCTCGGGTCGGGACTTTTCATGGCTAGATGGTCTTCGTTCAATCTCAAGCTTGGTTAGCGCCCCCTCTAGCACGACGCCCCCTTCTATATGGAATCTTCAGACGTATTGGTAGTAGGGCAACTGAAGGAAGGTTCGCTTTCTTCCACATATAAGTTCTTATGGCCCTCTTCCACACGTATGTACTTCTGTGCTCTTTCGAAGAAGTCTTCCAAATTCGAAACTTCTCTTTTGAGCATGCTACCCCACAACTTGCTTTCTGGACGAACTCCGGCTGTAATAGCCATCTTGTGCTCCGCTTTGGTTAAACCTCTCACCTTTGTAGCTTCTATACTGAACCTATGGATGTAGTCCTTCAGACTTTCATTCTCGCCTTGTTTTATGTTAGCGAGGCTGGTAGTTGGCATGACATAATCACAGGCTGCATGGTGTTGTTGGAGAAATTCATCAGAGAATTGTTGCCATGATTTGATTGTTCCTGGCCTTAGCCTCTTGAACCACTTATACGCCACTCCTTTAAGCGTAACGACGAAGCAATGACACTTTGCCCTGTTATTGACCCCCCTTAACCTCATCAGACTATTGAAGGAGTCTAAATGATATTTAGGGTCAGCAGTACCCTCGTACGGAGTCATGCGAGGCTCTCTGAAGCCAGTGGGCATTCGCTCAACCTGAATCTCCCTTGTGAAGGGTGACTCACGGTCAAATTCTTCATCATCCATGTACCCCCCAAGTGCAGTGGTGATCTTGCCCCGAGGGCTTCGCATTTTGGTGTCTAGTCCCCTCTTCTTTTTGCATAAGGAGTTTTGCGTGTTCTCGGGCTGATCCCTTGCCTTGGTTGTGTCCCTCGGGGGAACCGCGGGGGGTACGTCTCTTACTTCTGACCTCTCTCCATGGGGCTCTTTTCTTAGGCCAGGGGGTGCTTCTTGTGAGGGGACTTCGGCCTTGTTCCTACGACCATCATCTTCCCTCCGCCTTGGCTCCTGGGGACATTTCATTGGCCTAGGTCCCTCCTGGTACTTTGTCTGGGGGGTTTTACTGGTGGAAAGTTTGGTTCCCCCATTGTCTACGGGGACAGTGCTTTCCCCTTTTTCATACTCCTTCCCTTTACGCTTAGGGAGGGGTATGCTTGACTTCCCTTGTAGTAGGTCATTTAAAACCTCCTGCATGTTCTCTATCATGGTTTCCAGCCTTCGAGTCTTTTTACGCAACTCGTGAATCTCGCCCTTGTAGAAGTGCTTCCTTGAGTAGGAACTTACCGGGCGTACCCCGGGACCCTTGCCTAGCCAGTGTGTCGAGGGACCGGGGTCCTGGTGGCCTGAGCGTGGGGTCAACCGGGGCCGATTAAGTGGATGCACTAGTGGTTCTGAATGACCTCCGTTGGGCTGGATAGCTGGGGACGATGCTTCCCTCTCCTCCCCTGGGGGAAGAGGTTCTTCCGGCCCACCTCCATGCCCGGGCGGAGGGGAGTCTTTCTTGGAGGCCCTTCGCTCTACTTCGTCTCGGTGAGCCTCAACCTCTTGTATTTGTCGTAGGTGTTTTGAACGTCTTAGCATCTTTCTTTTTTGGAAGTGATGGAAGAACACTGGCTTGATGCTTGTTCTTCCCACAGACGGCGCCAAACTGTTGACGGTGAAATCTCGTCAACGAAATTAGATCGGAAAACTCAAAGGTAAGTTATGTGATGTTTATATAAGAACTAAGAATAAACTTTAAGGAAAAGTAAACACAGATAAATGATGGAGCAAGTCCTGGTATATTTCTCAATAGCCTCTCCTTACAATGAATTTTCCCACCCCCCATTCTGAGGGGTCAAGCCCCTTTTATAGCTGGGCTCTAATGGCCCCTTATACATGGTGGTCCCGTGAGACAAAATAGTACAAAAGTACCCTGTCAGGGTAATAGCACAGGTGGCAGTGGTGTGGGAAGAGTGGTGGAGCAGAGGATCATAGTGTCAGCCTGGTACATAGTCAGAGGCGTGCATATAGTGCCTCCACTCTCTGGACTGATCCGCACCTCCACTACCTGTGTGGTACAGGTGTCAGGGTCATGCTCCTGTCCTCCCCATGGTTGTGCGTCATGCACCCGTACACGTACGGGTAACATGTACCCAATGGTTATTCCTCGTCCTACTAAGGGTAGGGAAGCTAAGGAAAAGAGATAAGGCTTCTTCAACGGGGCCTGCTGCGTGTGTGAGGAGGCATGACGCCTACAAATGAGATGAGGGGCTTATCTTGTGAAACTATAACTTTGCATCCCCCATACTACGAGGCTCCTGATACATGGTCGAAGGGTGTTTAGTGGAGGCTATGTCTCTTGAGGCCTTTGACGTGGCCGGTGAGCGAAGCGAGGCACACGTGGCCCTTGGACGAGGCCTTTGGGGGCGAGGTGAGGTGACCTTACTGCGAGCCCTTGGTGCGCGCGGGGCGCGCGGCGCGCGCGGCGCGCGGGCGAGAGGCGCGAGGCGCGCGGGCGCGCGGTGCGCGGGGCGCGCGGTGCGCGGGGCGCGCGGTGCGCGGGGCGCGCGGTGCGCGGGGCGCGCGGGGCGCGCGGCGCGCGGGGCGCGCGGCGCGCGGGGCGCGCGGCGCGCGGGGCGCGCGGCGCGCGGGGCGCGCGGCGCGCGGGGCGCGCGGTGCGCGGGGCGTGCGGGCGCGAGGCGCTCGGGCGCGAGGCGCGCGGGCGCGAGGCGCCCGGGCGCGAGGCGCGCAAGCGCGAGGCACGAGGCGCGCGGGCGCGAGGCGCGCGGGCGCGAGGCGCGAGGCGCGCGGGCGCGAGGCGCGAGGCGCGCGGGCGCGAGGCGCGAGGCGCGCGGGAGCGAGGCGCGCGGGGCGCGGGCGCGAGGCGCGCGGGCGCGAGGCGCGCGGGCGCGAGGCGCGAGGCGCGCGGGCGCGGGGCGCGAGGCGCGCGGGCGCGAGGCGCGCGGGCGCGAGGCGCGCGGGCGCGAGGCGCGCGGGCGCGAGGCGCGAGGCGCGCGGGCGCGAGGCGCGAGGCGCGCGGGCGCGAGGCGCGAGGCGCGCGGGCGCGAGGCGCGCGGGCGCGAGGCGCGCGGGCGCGAGGCGCGCGGGCGCGAGGCGCGCGGGCGCGAGGCGCGCGGGCGCGAGGCGCGAGGCGCGCGGGCGCGAGGCGCGAGGCGCGCGGGCGCGAGGCGCGAGGCGCGCGGGCGCGAGGCGCGAGGCGCGCGGGCGCGAGGCGCGAGGCGCGCGGGCGCGAGGCGCGCGGGCGCGAGGCGCGAGGCGCGCGGGCGCGAGGCGCGCGGGCGCGAGGCGCGAGGCGCCCGGGGCGCGCTGGCGCGAGGCGGCGTGCGCGCTGGCGCGAGGCGGCGTGCGCGCGGGCGCGAGGCGTGCGGGCGCGAGGCGCGCGGGCGCGAGGCGTGCGGGCGCGAGGCGCGCAGGGCGCGCGAGGCGCGCGGGGCGCACTGGCGCGAGGCGGCGTGCGCGCGGGCGCGAGGCGGCGAGCGCGCGGGCGCGAGGCGGCGAGCGCGCGGGCGCGAGGCGGCGAGCGCGCGGGCGCGAGGCGGCGAGCGCGCGGGCGCGAGGCGGCGTGCGCGCGGGGCTTGCGGGCGCGAGGCGGCGTGCGCGTGGGGTGCGCGCGCAGGCAGCGTGCGCCAGACGCTTGTGTCATTTTGGTCAATTTGAGCAGGGTCATTTTGAGCAATAATTTGAGGGTTCAAATGGACTTCAAACATGGTTGCCTTGGACCTTCCGGAGACCTTAGGCATTAGATGTGGGTTCTTTACCGGTGTTGAATTTTGAGCATCCACAGTGGAGTTTGTAGAAGGAAATAGAAGTTTGAAGGAAAGAAAAGGAAAGAAAAGAAAGAGAAAGAAGGGAAAGAAAAGCAAGGTCGGTTTAGGCTCTTCTCCACCATTTTTCTTGAGGTTTCCTGAAGCAAAGTTCAGAGGAGGGCTAGATCAAGCTGAGAAATTAGGTTTCTGAGTTAAGCTTGAGGAATTGGCAGGGCAACTCATTCAATGGAGGTAAGATTTTGAGGTTTCTTCAGTTATTGGTTCTTGGTATACTTGTGGTTTTGAGCTGAGTTTTGGTGGGGAATTCTAGGGAAATTGGAGCTGAGCTTTGAGGAGTTGAAGGCCAAGCTAGTGAGGAGGTTAACCTAAGCTAAGCTCATTCATCAGAGGTAAGGAACTTTAGTTTCAAGCTCAGTGATTTATGGTTTTGCTGAGTTTCTGAGTTTTTGAACTCTAGGTTCAACTATGGTGAATTCTTTGTTTAGGGATGCATGTGGATGGGTTATGTGTATTTGGGATGCTTGGGATGAGTGGAGTATGCTAATAAGTTTGTTTTTAAGTTTGGTTGAGGATTGGAAGAGTTTTGGTAAGGGTTGGCTAGGGGAAATCGCAAGAAAGGAAAAGTGCAGCATTGGCTGTCTGTGACTAGCGCTACAGCGCTAGCCTTTGGGCGCTGTAGCGCTAGGCCATTTGTCCTGGGAAGATTTTGGGATCTGTTTGTAGCGTTGTATCACCCTCCTTAGAGCGCTGTAGCGTTACCCTGTTTCCAGAAAGGGATTTTTGAGTTATTTTCAAGGGTTTTTGCCCGGGGGTTCGGGGTTCGATTCCACCACCCCGTTTGGTGGAATTAGAGCTTCCCGAGGGCTCGGGATTGGTCCCGAGACTAGGTTTTGGACTTGAGGTTTGGTGGTGATTTTGACCTATGGTTGTGACTAGGTGTGCGCTAGGGCTCAAGGGGGATCGTCCTCAAGGATCAATCTGAACAAATCTAGCGAATTTAAAGGTAAGAAAGCTGCACCCGGTTATATGTTTGTGATGGGACTAAGTGCTCCCATTATCTGTATAATGTCAATGATGGTATTATTCCATGGGACATGTGATAAACGACCTAAGGGTGGTGTATACAATATTTGCGCACAGGGCGCGACTTGGCCACTGGTAGCCGAGGATAGCTTGATATTCACTGAGCTCGGTTTAAGCGGGCCGGAGTCAGTGGGATAAACAGAGGGTGCAGCCTAAGGGCGCTAACCCTAGTTATCATCTGTGAATTGACTATTGATATGTTTGGTATGCTGAATACTTGGTCATCATAAATGCTTAAACTGTTGAGAACATGGTTATGTGATATGAGATATTGGATTGTTTGTTGATTGTTTATGCTCTGTTATTGTGTTTTCTTACTGGGCCTTGGCTCACGAGTGCTACGTGGTGCAGGTAAAGGCAAAGGCAAGTTGGACCAGTCCTGAGATGGAGAGCTGCGGAGCTGAATGTACATAGTTAGCTATTCGGTCGCCATGGGCGAGGAGTGGATCAGGACAAAGAATGCCTATCAGTCTGTTTTGCCTTAGAGTGGCTAATTACAGTATTTAAACCTTGAATCTTTGTAAATGGTTTTATCTTATTATTTTTTTTGAGATCCCGTGTAAACAAAAAATGTTTATTTATAAGAAATGCAGCTTTTGAGACCAAAATCTTTTAACCCTAGTTCCACGATAGTTTCAATAACACGTTTTCAACTAAATGACTTGATTAGCAAGTCTAGCACTTTTATAAACACATAGTGTAACGGTCTTGGCTATCCAGGGCGTTACAACTTGGTATCAGAGCGTCCTAGGTTTATGGGTTCCTGAAGACTGGCTGGACATGTACATTCGCCGCCAAAGACAAGCTCGACTCAGGGTTTGGTAATTGTGTACACATGATTATGTGCTTAGATGATTTGAATGAGATATGACTGTTGATGTCTGTTTGATTAATAGGGAGCATGAGATACTGATAGGGCCTGGCCCTTGACTATTGCATGATGTTATTGAGGCGTGCTTATCAGCACTGCTATGCATGTGAATGAATATATGGATGAATATTTGGATAAATTGCTTTGAAATTGATTGCTTGTGAATGATTGGAGTTCCAGTGATGGATCATGAAAGGATTATTACCCTGTCATCATAGTATGATTGCCGAGTCGTTGATTGCAGATTGACTTGGATAATTATGCGTCCAAGAAAATCTACGCGACTAGCCGGTAGGTCCGGGACTAGAGATGATGATCAGGGCCAGACCCCTCCGCTCGTCCCTGAGAACTAGCAGCAGCTTATGGAAGACATGCAGGTTCGGCTACAGAACCAAGATGAACAAATCCAAATTTTGCGGTAGCAGGCTCCATCTGGGTGTGTTTCACCCATTGTGCCACATGCAGTGGTACCTATTGTGCAGCCAGTTGAGGCTGGGAATTGATGGGAGCCATTGTATGAGCGGTTTAGAAAGCAACAAACCCCGATCTTTGAGGGAGGACCTGATCCACTGAAGGTTGAACAATGGATGACTATGATTACTACCATTCATGATTTTATGAGGGTAAAGGGACATGACAGAGTGGCCTGTGTCACGTATATGCTGAGAGAGGATGCCCGAATCTGGTGGGTGGTGGCATCACAGACCAGGGATGTTACTACTTTGACTTGGGAAGGATTTAAGGACTTGTTCAGTCAGAAGTATTATAATGTTGCCATCAGGGCAGTGAAAATGAATGAGTTCGTGGGGTTAGTTCAGGGCAGTATGACAGTTATAGAGTATGCCCTGAAGTTTGACAGACTTGCGAAATTTGCACTAGATCTTGTGCCTACTAATGCAGCTAGGCAGGACAGATTCCTTAGAGGGTTTAATGTTATGATTACCCGAGATGTGAGGATTACAACAGTTCCTGGAAGGAAAACTTATGCCCAGGCAGTAGAAAAGGCTCTTCCCGCTGAGGAAGCGGAGATTAAGATATGGAGAGAGAGTGCAGTGAGGCGGGAGGGCCGCAGGGCGGTGCCTCCCTATGCTGGTTTTGGTAGGGGCGGAGGCCCCAGTGAGGCCCCAGTGATTTGAAGAGGAAGACCCCTGATGCTTCGATCGCTCCTGGTCTTGATAGGAGAGGTCGGGGTACTCAGGGTGGTCGTTAGGGAGGCGGTGATACATGGAGGACTTATCCTGAGTGTACAAGGTGCAGAAGACGCCAGCCGGGCGAGTGTCGGGTTAAGGCCTGTTATGTGTGTGGGGTGGCGGTACACCTCAAGAAAGATTGCCGGACAGTGAAGAGGGGAGATACGGGGAAGGTGGACAGCTTGACTCCAGCCCGAGTGTTCACCCTAACGCAGGCCGAGGCCGAGGGTAGTCCCTCGGTAGTGACAGGTCAGCTTTCTAGTGCTGGCACTCCTTTTACTGTATTGATTGACTCTGGTGCTACACACTCATTTGTTTCTAGTAAGGTGATTGATAGACCGTGTAGACCTAGTGAGTATTGTGTTTCAGGGTTTGGGACCATTTTGCCTACAGGGGAACTGGTAGTATTTAGGAGGTGGATTAAAGCACTGCTAGTGATAGTTGATGGTAGGCAGTTATCAGTAGACTTAATTGAGTTGAGCATGGGGGACTTTGATATGATTCTAGGTATGGATTGGTTGCTTAGATATGGAGCTACCATTGACTGCAGGAAGAAGATGGTGACTTTTGAGCCAGAGGGTGAGGATCCCTTTGTTTTTGTGGGAGCAGTGCATGGACCCCGCGTACCCAGGATATCGGCGTTGAGAGCCAGAGACTTGTTACAGGGTTGATGCATAGGCTTTCTGGCTAGTGTGGTGGATACCACCAGGGTTTCACCAGTAGGACCGGAAGAGACCAGATTGGTTTGCGAGTTCCTGGATGTGTTTCCTAAGGATTTGCCTGGGTTGCCGCCACGTAGAGAGATTCAATTTTTTATTGAGTTTATGCCGAGGGCACCGTATAGGATGGCACCGGCGGAACTGAAAGAATTGAAGATATAGCTACAGGAGCTTCTGAATTTGGGGTTCATCAGGCCTAGTTACTCACCATGGGGTGCTCCAATTTTGTTTGTGAAGAAGAAGGACGGGACTTTGAGAATGTGTATAGACTACCGGGAATTGAACAGGTTGACTATCAAGAATAAGTATCCCCTACCAATGATTGACGACTTGTTTGATCAGCTGTAGGGTAAGATGGTGTTATGAAAGATTGATCTTCGATCTGGTTAGCACTGGCTGAGGATCAAGGATGAGGACATACCGAAGACGGCCTTCCGAGTGAGGTACGGGCACTATGAGTTTCTGGTCATGTCATTTGGTTTGACTCATGCCCCGGCAGCCTTTATGAATCTAATGAACAGGGTGTTCAAGGATTTTCTGGATCAGTTCGTTATTTTCTTCATTGACGACATCTTAGTGTATCCAGTTTGGAGGCAGAACACGAGCTTCATCTTCGACAGGTTCTTCAGAGGTTGAGGGAGCATCAGTTGTACGCCAAGTTTAAGAAGTGTGAATTTCGGTTACCAGAAGTGACATTCCTTGGACATATCGTGGGTGCAGATGGGATTAAGGTGGATCCATCTAAGGTAGAGGCGGTTAGGGATTGGCCGAGGCCAAGGAATGCCTCAGAGGTGCGGAGTATTATTTGTTTGGCAGGTTACTAAAGACAATTTGTAGAGGGCTTCTCGAAGATAGCAGCACCGATGACAGAATTGACACGGAAGAATTTGAAGTTTATCTGGTCAGACAAGTGCGAAGACAGTTTTCAAGAACTGAAGCGATGACTTATTACAGTGCCTATGTTGAGTCTTCCTTCGGGGGAAGGGAAGTTTGTTGTTTACTGCGATGCATCGAGGTTAGGTTTAGGCTGTGTTTTGATGCAGAATGAGAAGGTTATAGCTTATGCATTAAAATAGCTGAAGGAGTATGAACAGCGATATCCTACCCATGATTTGGAGTTAGCAGCAGTGGTATTCGCATTGAAGATTTGGCGACATTATCTGTATGGGGAGAAGTGTGAGGTATACACTGACCATAAGAGTATGAAGTATTTCTTTAAACAAAAGGACCTGAACATGAGACAGAGGCGTTGGCTGGAGTTGGTAAAGGACTATGACTGTGATATCCTTTACCATCCGGGGAAAGCCAATGTGGTAGCGGATGCATTGAGCCGCAGAGGTCCAGGTCAGTTATACAGTTCCATTCAGATCTCAAGGGAGTTAGCTGATGAGATGGTCAGAGCGGGGATAGAGTTGGTGGTAGGCCGTCTGGCCAATATTACCCTGCAGTCGACCATGCTAGAGCGGATCAGAGAAGGACAATTGGCAGACGTTTAGTTACAGGGGATTAGGGAGGATGTCTTAGCGGGAGTAGCTAAGGACTATTCTGTTTCTGAGGTTGGTTTGCTTCGGAATCAAGGACGGATTTGTGTTCCAGCTGATGAGGGAATCAGACGAGAGATACTAGATGAGTCTTATACGACGCCGTACTCACTTCATCTGGGTACCACGAAGATGTACCAGGATCTACGGATGTTATATTGGTGGCCCGGGATGCAGCAGGATATGGTGGAGTATGTTGCCAGATGCTTAACCTGTCAGCAGGTAAAAGCTGAGCATCAGCGACCAGCAGGGTTACTTCAGCCTTTGGGTATTCCCGAGTGGAAATGGGAGGACGTTACTATGGATTTTGTGGGAGGTTTACCCAGGACTGTGGGGCTTCATGACTCGGTGTGGGTGATAGTGGACAGGTACACCAAGTCAGGCCATTTTCTTCCAGTAAGGTCAACATATACTATGGATCAGTATGCTGAGTTGTATGTGAGGGAGATCGTACATCTCCATGGGGTCCCTAAGTCTATAGTGTCAGACCGGGATCCTATTTTCACTTCCAAGTTTTGGAGTGGTTTACAAAAAGCTATGGGAACTCAGTTGAAGTTCAGTACAGCTTTTCATCCTCAGACTGACGGATAGTCTGAGAGGATGATCTAGGTGTTGGAGGATATGATCGGAGCATGTGTGATTGACTTTGAGGGTTCATGGAGTAAGTATCTTTCGTTGATTGAATTTTCGTATAACAATAGTTACCAATCAACGATTGGAATGGCTCCCTATGAGTTGTTGTACGCGAGGAAGTGTAGATCACCCATTTATTGGGATGAGATGGGTGAGAGGAAATATTTGGGACCAGACATGGTTCAGAGAACAAGTGAAGCTATAGAGAAGATCCAAGCTAGGATGCTCACCTCTCAGAGCAGACAGAAAAGCTACGCTGATCCTAAGCATAGGGACGTGGAGTTCCAGGTTGGGGACCACGTGTTCCTTCGAGTTTCCCCTCTGCGAGGGGTGAGGAGGTTTGGAAAGAAGGGCAAGCTAAGTCCTAGGTTCATTGGACCATTTGAGTACCTGGAAAGGATTGGTCAGGTAGCTTACAGGTTAGCCTTACCGCCATCTTTGTCAAGAGTCCATGACGTATTCCATGTTTCTATGCTTCAGAAATACGTCTTAGATGTAACCCATGTGTTGAGGTATGAAGACTTGGAGTTACAAACAAATTTGGCTTATGAAGAGCAACTAGTTCAGATCTTGGATCGAAAAGATAAAGTATTGCGAAATAAGATGATTCCTCTGGTCAAGGTGTTGTGGAGGAATAGTAGAGTCGAGGAAGCGACCTGGGAGCTTGAGACAGCGATGCAGGATCAATATCCCGAGTTATTCAGGTAAATTTCGAGGACGAAATTCTCATTAGAAGGGGATAGTTGTAATGACCCAAATTTACTAATGAGGCTTAAGGGCCTTGATTAGTGTGCCGGGAGGGCATAATTGGAATATATGTGATTTATTGATTAAAAACATGTTATATGGCTATTTGAATATTTGAAGTGCATGACTATGTGTATTAGTATGCATGTAGGCCCTGATTAGGTTAGAAAGGGCGTAATTGTAATTTTGGCCTGTTGAGGGCATAACTATATATAAATGTGATAAATTGTCGAGACCACATTATTATGTGGATATATTTGTAATTTGTGATTCGAGACGATCCTAGTGAGCAGGATAGTGAAAAAGTTACGGTGGGGATTCATACTCGGCTCGGGGTGAGCCTGGGGGTATTTCTAGGAATTTAAAGAATATATTGGTGTTAATTTTGACATTGAGGAATATAATTGGTGATTAATTAAGTATCGAGAAGTAAGCGGTAAATATTAGAGACACTTGAGGAATTAGCTGGAATTGGGTGAAATGACCAAAATACCCCTAGGTGGATTAAAAGAGTTAGAATTAAAGGGGAGGGTATTGTGGTCATTTGGGCTTATAGAGGATAGGCATAACTGAGGCTTTATGCTTAGTGGAGTTTGTAGAAGGAAATAGAAGTCTGATGGAAAGAAAAGGAAAGAAAAGAAAGAGAAAGAAGGGAAAGACAAGCAAGGTCGGTTTAGGCTCTTCTCCAACATTTTTCTTAAGGTTTCCTTGAGCAAAGTTCAGAGGAGGGCTAGATCAAGCTAAATAATTAGGTTTCTGAGTTAAGCTTGAGGATTTGGCATGGCAACTCATTCAGTGGAGGTAAGATTTTGAGGGTTCTTCAGTTTTTGGTTCTTGGTATAGTTATGGTTTTGAGTTGAGTTTTGGTGGGGAATTCTAGGGAAATTGGAGCTGAGCTTTGAGGAGGTGAAGGCCAAGCTAGTGAGGAGGTTAACATAAGCGAAGCTCATTCATCAGAGGTAAGGAACTTTAGTTTTAAGCATGGTGATTTCTGGTTTTGCTGAGTTTCTGAGTTTTTGAACTCTAGGTTCAACTATGGTGAATTCTATGTTTAGGGATGCATGTGGTTGGGTTATGTGTATTTGGGATGCTTGGGATGAGTGGAGTATGCTAATAAGTTTGTTTTTAAGTTTGGTTGAGGATTGGAAGAGTTTTGGTAAGGGTTGGATCTGGGAAATTGCAGGAAGGGAAAGGTGCAGCATTAGGTGTCTGTCACTAGCGCTACATCGCTAGGCTTTGGGCGCTGTAGTGCTAGGCCATTTTTCCTTGGAAGATTTTGGGCTCTGTTTGTAGCGCTGTAGCGCCCTCCTTAGAGCGCTGTAGCGCTACCCTGTTTCCAGAAAGGGATTTTTGAGTTATTTTCAAGGGTTTTTGCCGGGGGGTTCGGGGTAAACAGAAAAATGTTTATTTATAAGAAATGTAGCTTTTGAGACCAAAATCTTTGAACCCTAGTTCCACAATAGTTTCAATAACACGTTTTCAACTAAACGACTTGATTAGCAAGTCTAGCACTTTCATAAACACACAGTGTAACGGTCGTGGCTATCCAGGGCGTTACAACTTGGTATCAGTGCGTCCTAGGTTTATGGGTTCCTGAAGACTGGCTGGACATGTACATTCGCCGCCAAAGACAAGCTCGACTCAAGGTTTGGTAATTGTGTACACATGATTATGTGCTTAGATGATTTGAATGAGATATGACTGTTGATATCTGTTTGATTAATAGGGAGCATGAGATACTGATAGGGCCTGGCCCTTGACTATTGCATGATGTTATTGAGGCATGCTTATCTGCACTTCTATGCATGTCAATGAATATATGGATGAATATTTGGATAAATTGCTATGAAATTGATTGCTTGTGAATGATTGGAGTTCCAGTGATGGATCATGAAAGGATTATTACCATGTCATCATAGTCTGATTGCCAAGTCGTTGATTGCAGATTGACTTGGATAATTATGCGTCTAAGAAAACCTACGCGACTAGCCGGCAGGTCCGGGACTAGAGATGATGATCCAGGCCAGACCCCTCCGCCAGTCCCTGAGAACTGGAAACAGCTTATGGCAGACATGCAGGCTCGGCTACAAAGCCAAGATGAACAGATCCGAATTTTGCGGCAGCAGGCTCCATCTGGGAGTGTTGCCCCCATTGTGCCACCTGCGGTGGTACCTGTTGTGCAGCTAGTTGACGTTAGGAATCGATGGGAGCCGTTGTATGAGCAGTTCAGAAAGCAACAACCCCCGATCTTTGAGGGATGACCTGATCCACTGAAGGCTGAACAGTGGAAGACTATGATTACTACCATTCAAGATTTTATGAGGGTATAAGGACATGACAGAGTGGCCTTTGCCACGTATGTGCTGAGAGAGGATGCCTGAATCTGGTGGGAGGAGGCATCACAGACCAGGGATGCTACTACTTTGACTTGGGAAGGATTTAAGGACTTGTTCTGCCAGAAGTATTATAATGTTGCCATCAGAGCAGCGAAAATGAATGAGTTCGTGGGGTTAGTTCAGGGCAGTATGACAGTTATAGAGTATGCCCTGAAGTTTGACAGACTTGCAAAATTTGCACCAGATCTTGTGCCTACTGATGCAGCTAGGCAGGACAGATTCATTAGAGGGCTTAATGCTATGATTACCCGAGATGTGAGAATTACGACAGTTCCTAGAGGGACAACTTATGCCCAAACTGTAGAAAAGGCTCTTACCGCTGAGGAAGCGGAGAATAAGATATGGAGAGAGAGTGCAGTGAGGTGGGAGGGCTGCAGGGCAGTGCCTCCCTATGCTAGTTCTGGTAGGGGCGGAGGCCCCAGTGATTTTAAGAGGAAGACCCCTGATGCTTCGATCGCTCCTGGTCCTGATAGGAGAGGTCAGGGTACTCAGGGTGGCTGTCAGGGAGGCGGTGATACATGGAGGACTTATCCTGAGTGTACAAGGTGCAGAAGACGCCATCCGGGCGAGTGTCAGGCTAAGGCCTGTTATGTGTGTGGGGTGGTGGGACACCTCAAGAAAGATTGCCCGACAGTGAAGAGGGGAGATGCGGGGAAGGTGGATAGCTTGACTCCAGCTCGAGTGTTGACTTTGATGCAGGTGAAGGCCGAGGCTAGTCCCTCGGTAGTGACAGGTCAACTTTCTAGTGCTGGCACTCCTTTTACTATATTGATTGACTCTGGTGCTACACACTCATTTGTTTCTAGTAAGGTGATTGATAGACCGTGTAGATCTAGTGAGTATTGTGTTTCAGGGTTTGGGACTATTTTACCTACAAGGGAATTGCTAGTATCTAGGAGGTGGATTAGAGCACTGCCAGTGATAGTTGATGGTAGGGAGTTATCAATAGACTTAATTGAGTTGAGTATGGAGGACTTTGATATGATTCTAGGTATGGATTGGTTGGTTAGATATGGTGCTACCATTGACTGCAGGAAGAAGATGGTGACTTTTGAGCCAGAGGGTGAGGATCCCTTTGTTTTTGTAGGAGTGGTGCATGGACCCCGCGTACCCAGGATATCGGCGTTGAGAGCCAGAGACTTGTTACAGGGTGGATGCATTGGCTTTCTGGCTAGTGTGGTGGATACCCCCAGGGTTTCACCAGTAGGACTGGAGGAGACCAGATTGGTTTGCGAGTTCCTGGATGTGTTTCCTGAGGATTTGCCTGGGTTACTGCCGCATAGAGAGATTCAATTTGTTATTGAGTTGGCGCCGGGGACAGAGCCAGTGTCGAGGGCACCGTATAGGATGGCACCGGAGGAACTGAAAGAATTGAGGATAGAGCTACAGGAGCTTTTGGATTTGGGGTTCATCAGGCCTAGTTACTCACCATGGGGTGCTCCAGTTTTGTTTGTGAAGAAGAAGGACGGGACTTTAAGAATGTGTATAGACTACCAGGAATGTGTATAGCTTCTGGGTTTTTCTCATGCTTCTCCCTGCCAACTTTCCCCAAAATTTCCCCAAAATTTCACCTAATATACCTCCTCATCCACAGTAAAGTGAGCTACGAAATTAAGGCTTCTAATCACCCAATTCAAACACAAAATCACAACAATACATACTAAGGTCTATACCCCAACTCAGTAGCAATTCATCATCCAACTAACTAGAATTCAAAGGCGAGGAACAAGAGTTTTACTTGAATTGATGATCCCAACTCCTTAGTAACCTTGACTGCCTTTAACTTAGTCTCCCCTCAGCTTGAACCAATCCAAATCCAGCCTAATCCTTCAATTCTCCTCTATTTTCCAGCTTAAATTCCCAGCTTGAACCCCCTAGCTTTCCTTCTAGTTTTCCCTTAGCTTCAAAGCCCGTTGAGAGAATGAGAGAAAGAGTAAAACTGTGAGAGAGAAAGAGGAGAGTTATGAGATGTTTCTACTTCTTTATGTTTTAGTTCTAAGTGTTTACTGAGTATATCCCTTAGTTTCTAGGCAAAATACCCTATTGCCATTCTAAATTAACTAATCCTCAAGTTGTCCCTAGGGGTAAAATGGTCATTTCCCCCAGTTTCTGCTAGTTCCTCAAATGTTCCTATTATTTACCCACTAATCCCATCATCCAATTAGTTACCAATTATTTATTCAATTTCCAATAATTTCTAAATTATTGTCTAAATTCCCAAAAATACCCCTAGGCCCCTCCTGAGCCGGCTATTGAACCCCATTGTGACAATTTCGCAAATCCGCTCACTACAACCATCTCGAGCCATATGCTATATATCCACATAATAATGTGGTCTCAACAATTTATCACATATAATCACATTTATGCCCTCAACGGGCCAAAATTACAAATATGCCCTTTTAAGCTACAAAGGGCCCACATGCATATCTAATATTCACAACATGCATGTCACATAGTCATATAATCATATTAATCATGCATGCCACATAATCATGCATTAAACCATAAATCACACATATACCAATTATGCCATCCCAGCACGCTAATCAAGGACCTTAAGCCTTATTAGTGATTTTGGGTCGTTACAACTATCCCCTCCTATTGAGAATTTCGTCCTTGAAATTTACCTGAATAACTCGGGATACTGATCCCACATCACTGACTCAAGCTCCCAGCTCGCTTCCTCGACCCTGCTATTCCTCCATAACACTTTGACTAGAGGAATCATCTTGTTCCGTAGAACCTTGTCTTTTCTGTCTAAGACCTGAACCAGTCGCTCCTCATAAGAAAAATCTGTCTGAAATTCCAAGTCCTCATACTTCAACACATGAGTTGTATCTGAGACGTACTTCCAAAGCATAGAAATGTGGAATACGTCATGAACTCCCAACAATGACGGTGACAGTGCCAATCTATAGGCCACCTGTCTGATTCTCTTTAAGATCTCAAAAGGTCCAATAAATCTAGGGCTTAGCTTGCCCTTTTCCCCAAACCTTCTCACCCCTTGCTAAGGTGTGACTCGCAGAAATACGTGATCCCCCACCTGGAACTCCACGTCCCTACACTTAGGATTAGCATAAATTTTCTGTCTGCTTTGCGAAGCGAGCATTCAAGCTCAAATCTTTTCAATAGCCTCATTAGTCTTCTGAACCATGTCCGATCCAAAGTACTTCCTCTCACCCATCTCATCCCAATGAATGGGCGATCTACACCTCCTCCCATATAACATCTCGTATGGAGATACTTCAATCATTGATTGATAACTGTTGCTGTACGAAAAATCAATCAACGGAAGATACTTACTCCAAGATCCCTTGAAGTCTATCACACACGCTCTGAGCTTGTCTTCCAATACATGAATCCTCCTTTCAGACTGTCCATCAGTCTGAGGATGAAAGGCCATACTGAACTTCAGCTGAGTCCCCATAGCCTTCTGTAAACCACTCCAAAACTTAGAGGTAAAGATAGGATCCCGGTCTGATACTATAGACTTGGGAACCCCATGGAGACATACGATCTCCCTCACATATAGCTCTGCATACTGATCCACAGTATAAGTTGTCTTCACTAGTAGAAAGCGAGCTAACTTGGTGTATCTGTCCACTATCACCCACACCAAGTCATGCATCCCCACTGTCCTGGATATACCTCCCACAAAATCTATCGTAATGTACTCCCATTTCCACTCAGGAATACCCAATGGCTGTAGCAACCCCGCTGGCTGCTGATGCTCAGCCTTCACCTGTTGACAAGTTAAACACTTGGCCACATACTCCACTACATCCTTCTTCATCCTAAGCCATCAATATAACGTCTGTAGATCCTGATACATCTTCATGGTACCTGGATGGATTGAGTATGGTATAGTATGGTATTCATTGAGTATCTCTCATCTAATCCCCATATCTGTCGGGACACATATTCGACCCTTATATCGTAATAATCCAGTCTCTGAAATAGAATAGTCCTTAGCTACTCTAGCTAAGACCTTACCTCTAACATCCTACAACTGTGCATCCACCAACTGACCCTCTTTTATCCTCTCCAGAAGGGTTCATTATAAGGTAATATTGGCCAACCGGCCCACAACCAATTCTATCCTCGCTTTGGACATCTCCTCAGCCAATTCTCTCGATACCTGTGCAAAGCTAAACAACTGTCCCGGGCCCTTCTGGCTCAAGGCATCTGCCACGACATTGGCTTTCCCGGGGTGGTAAAGGATATCACAATCATAATCCTTCACCAACTCCAGCCAACGCCTCTGCCTCATGTTCAAATACTTCTGGGTGAAGAAGTACTTCAAATTCATAAGATCGGTGAATATCTCGCACTTCTCTCCATACAAATAATGTCACCACACTTTTAGTGCGCAATACCACCGCTGCCAATTCCAGATCATGGGTAGGGTATCGTTGCTCATACTCCTTCATCTGTCGTGATGCATAAGCGATAACCTTCTCATTCTACATCAACACACATCCCAAACCCAACCTCGATGTGTCACAATATACCATAAGCTTACCTCCATCTGAAGGGAGACTCAACATAAGTGCCGTAATAAGCCGTCGCTTCAATTCCTGAAAGTTGTTCTCACACTTGTCTGAACTTCAGATTCTTTTGTGTCAATTCTGTCATTGGTGCAACAATCTTTGAGAACCCTTCCAAAAACCGCCTGTAATATCCTGCTAGTCTAAGAAAGCTCCTAACCTCTGAGGCGTTCCTTGGCCTCGACCAATCTCTCATTGCCTCCACCTTAGATGGATCCACCTTAATCCCATTTTCACCAACAATATGTCCAAGGAATGTCACTTCTGGTAGCCAAAACTCACTTCTTAAACTTTGCGTACAACGGTGCTCTCTCAACATCTACAAGACTTGTCGGAGATGCTGTTCATGCTCTGCCTCTGAACTTGAGTACACTAGGATGTCGTCGATGAAGACAATCACAAACTGATCCAAGAAGTCCTTGAAACCTTGTTCATCAAGTCCATAAATGCTGCTGGGGCATTAGTCAAACTAAATGACATGACCAGAAACTCATAATGCCCATACCTCATTCGAAAGGCCGTCTTTGGTATATCCTCATCCTTGATCTTCAGTTGGTGATAACCATATCGAAGATCAATCTTTGAGAATACTGTATTTCCCTGCAGCTGATAAAAAAATTCATCGATCAGGGGTACTTAATCTTGATGGTCAACTTGTTCAACTACCTTTAGTCTATACACATCCTTAGGGTCCCATCATTCTTCTTCACAAACAAAGGCAGAGCACCCCATGGCAAGTAGCTAGGCCCAATAAACCCCAAATCAAGAAGCTCCTGTAGCTGTATCTTCAATTCTTTCAGTTCCGCCGGAGCCATCCTATATGGTGCCCTTGACACTAGCTTTGTCCCTGGTGCTAACTCAATGACGAACTGAATCTCCCTGTGCAGTAGCAGCCCTGGTAAATCTTCAGGAAACACATCCAAGAACTCACGAACTAATCTAGTCTTTCCCAGCCCTGCTGGCAAAACTATGGTAGTATCCACCACACTAGCTATGAAACCTATACAACCTTCCTATAATAGGTCTCTAGCTCTCAATGCTGATATCATGGGTATGCGGGGTCCAAGTGTCGCACCCACGAAAACAAAGGGATTCTCGCCAAAAACTTGTTGATCCCAAAAAAGGGTGTTTTAATATTTAAACTCGCAAGTGCACGAATCATTTCGAAATATAATGTTCATGTAAGTACGAGGTCGAACCCATGTGAGTTGACTAATATCAAAAGAAACTATTTCAAACAAAGCAAGAATATTCTAACCTAGTTCCAAATATTTGATGAGATTTTGTTTTAGAAAATTAAAAGACAAGTAATGAAAAGATTTAAGATTAAATAGAAAAATGGTTTTCAAATGAGATATATAAAATAAGATTATTAAGATTTTATAATCCACAAAATGCAAGTTCAATAGTATTTATAAGTATATTGATTCCCAAGTTTTGATATAGTTGAAATAAATCACACTATATATTTTTTCAAAATATATTTTCTATTCAAGCACAAGTTACTCTTTCAAAAAGGTAGGATTTTTCTTCATTTATATAAGATATAATTTCTAAGCATTAGTTGTGTTACAACCTAATGAAACTACAAAAAATCAAAGAGATTATGTTTAGGCAAAATATGATACTTATGCTCTAAGAATTAGATGTGAACAATTTAATGAAAAACATTTAATCAAAGAATATCATATTTTTGCATAATGGAGAGCTAAGTGTAACATGCTTTAACAATCAATAATAGATGAAAAATGCATATCTTTGATAGAAAAATCCATAAACAATGTTGTACAAATGGGAAATCAACATACAACAAAAAAAATACTATCTAGTTACATTTTGCTTCATCATCATCTTAATAACCTTTGAAAAAGATTAGAAGCTCATAACTAGATTGAAATAAAAATTACAAAATAACATACTTGACATGCTCTTCAAAAGATGAAAATGGTAGAGAGAAAATAGTGAAAAGAAGAGAGAAAAATATGTGTAGAAGATGTTGAAAAGATGAAGAAGAAGAGCCCCCAAATGGTCTTACAAGACTCTATTTATAGGAAAAATATGGAGATTAAATTAATCAAATTAAAATAAATAAATTGATTAATTTAATTGTATTGGGAAGTGGTAGGATAAATAGAGTAAGTGTAAGAGTATTGGAAAGATGAAATGTTTGGTTGGGTAAAATATTAGTGAAAAGCTAGGGTAAAAAAATAAATTAGGAATGTTTGTTTAGGTAAGAAAAATAGGGAAGAGTGAATTGATATTTGAGTGAAAGGAAAAAAATATTGGGAAGAAAAATGTGACTTTTTGGTCTTTTTGGTGGCTGTTTGGTGCTGAAGAGGCAACAGGCATGTTCGGCCTGTGTTGGGCTTCGATGGAATTGGGCAAGCAACTTGGGCCTTGGCTTCATGCGGCTGATGGAGCAACGCTGGGAGAAGCTTTGGGCAGGGGTTGATTGCTTCACGTGAGGCAGGCGTTGGTGAGGATGCTATATGCTGAAGGCTGGGCATACGTGATATGTGCATATGTGCATATGTTGATGTGCTGGCATGTGGATGAAGGCTTGGGCAGCTAGAAGAAGCAATTGCATCATGTGATGCTTGGCTGGACAGGCGGAGTCAACGTGGGAAGGCAGGTGGAGGAGCTGCATGGGACTGTTGGGCTTGGGCCCAAATGAGGCTTTTTATAAATGCCAACTCTTTGTCTTGTTTTCTTGAAAATGCCATATTGTCCTTCATTTTTCTTTCTTTTTAAGAGCATACATTCCCTACAAAATAAATATAAATTAAATCATAATACAATATTTTCAACTATAAAATAAATCAATTTAATTCTTTGAAAATATTAATTATAACTTAATTTATATTTTACATTTAAGTTCAATAATACAACATTTTTTTTACCACTAACTTAACAATAATAATTCAAATAATTAACTACAACATCTTACAACAAAATACTTATAAAAACACACAAAAATCTAAAAAATTAAAATAAACCTAATAAATTCAAAATTACTTAAAAACTTAATAAATTACTTAAAAACTCAAGAATTAAGCAACAGTTAGCACATAAAAAGTGGTAAAATAACTCTATTTTATAGAGTTATCAGTGCCCTTGACACTAGCTTTGTCCCTGGTGCTAACTCAATGACGAACTGAATCTCCCTGTGCAGCGGCAGCCCTGGTAAATCTTCAAGAAACACATCCAAGAACTCACGAACTAATCTAGTCTTTCCCGGCCCTGCTGGCAAAACTATGGTAGTATCCACCACACTAGCTATGAAACCTATACAACCTCCCTGTAATAGGTCTCTAGCTCTCAATGCTGATATCATGGGTATGCGGGGTCCAAGTGCCGCACCCACGAAAACAAAGGGATTCTCTCCCTTAGGCTCAAAAGCCACCATCTTCTTCCTGCAATCAATGGTAGCCCCATATCTGACAATCCAATCCATCCCAAGAATCATGTCAAAATCCTCCATACCTAACTTGATCAAGTCTACTGATAGTTCCCTACCATCAACCATCCTTGGCAGTGCCCTAATCCATCTCCTAGAAACCACGAGTTCCCCTATAGGCAGTATAGTCCCATACCCCGCAGTATAATACTCACTAGGTCTACACAATCTATCAATTACCTTACTGGAAACAAATGAATGTGTAGCACCAGAGTCAATCAATACAATAAAAGGAGAGCCAACGCTAGAAAGCTGACCTGTCATCATTGAGGGACTAGCCTCGACCTCTACATGCGTCAAGGTGAACACTCGAGCTAGAGTCAAGTTTTCCACCTTCACTACTTTCTCTTTCTTCACTGTTGGGCAGTCCTTCTTGAGGTATCCCACCACCCCACACACATAACAGGCCTTCGCCCGACATTCGCTCAGATCTAGTCCTCCCTCAAAGGTTGGAGGATGTTATGTCCTGAACCGCTCATACATTGGCTCCCACCTATTTCCAATCTCAGGTGCCTGAACAACTGGTGCCACAACAGGTGGAAAAATAGGTGCATCACTCCCAGACGGAGCCTGCGGTCTCAAAAGACGGATCTGCTCTCCCTGACTCTGTAACCGAGCTTACATTTCTGCAAGTATCTGCTGCCAGTTCTCAGGGACTGGCGGAGGGTTCTGGCCCTGATCATCAACTCTAGCCTTAGAACCTGTGCAGGCTAGTTGTATAGATCGCCTTGGATGCATAACTATCCAAGTTTATCTGCAATCAATGACTCGGCGGTCAGAAAATGATGACAGGGTAACAATCTTTCCATGATCCAACGTTGTAACTCAATAATCCACAAGCAATCAAGATGCAAATAATCATTCAAATATTCATTCACATGCAACAACAATGCTAATAAGCATGCCTCAATATCATCACACAATAGTCAAAAGCCAGGCCCTATCAGTATCTCAGTCTCCCTATTAATCATGTAGTAAAGCATTCTTATTTCATTCAAGAACTTATGCATATAATCACATGTATAAAATTATCAAACCCTGAGTCGAGTTTGTTTTTAGTGGCGAGTGTACATGTCCAGCCAGTCTTCAGGAACCCTTAAACCTAGACCCCTCTGATACCATGTTGTAACGCCCTGGATAACCAAGACCGTTACATTGTGTATTTGGAATAGTGCAAGACTTGCTAATCAAGTCATTTGAATAAAAAAAAAATGTGACCCTAAAGTCATAATCAGGTTAGGGTTAAAAGATTTTTTATCATAAATGGTTAATTTCCATTATAATAGATGTTTGATACATGGGATCCCAAAAACATGGTTTGAAGGACAATTTAGAAACTCTCAAAAGTTATCCATAATCAGTGGCCACTCTAATGGCAAAATACAAGTTTTAGGTTTCTGTCCCTGCACTTTCCCTCAGCCATGGTGGATGAGTAGCTGACAATTTACACCTCGCCCTCAGAGCTCTCCAACTCATGGTTGATCCACCTTACCCTTGCCTTTACCTGCACCACGTAGCACCCGTGAGGCAAGGCCCAGCAAGAAAACCATAACAGTATAGCATACTCAATGGTGATAATCAATCAATCACTAGACAGATAACCATATATTCAGTAAGCCATAGCATCAAACTATCAACAGTAAACATATATATCCAATAATTCATCTCAATCAATATGCAATACTCAGGGTTGATGCCCTTAGGTCACACCCTCTTTTTAATCCACTTACTCCGGGTCGCCCAGGTCGAGTCTAGTGTTTATCTAGCTGACCCCGGCTCACCGTGGCGAAGCCACGTCCTGTGCGCAAATTATCAGCCCCCAGTTCTCATAGGACGTTCATTTCCATATGCCAAATTATTCATTTATCCATACAATATACATGTTCAAGTATTGGGAACTCAGTCCCGTTACAACCACTCAAGGGTGCAGTTTTCTTACCTTTAATTCTGAACGGAGAAAATGAAATGGTTCTGAGCACGATCCTCAGCTCCGAGCCTTGGCGATAAATCTAGTCACAGTGTCCAATGGGTAATTGTTAACTTCCAATTGAAATAAATACTTAGGAGATAAAAACTAGCCTTTGGGACCTCAATTTCTACTAAACCGGGCAGTAGAAATTGTCTTGAGCGCCTAGCTTCGAACCCCCAAGCCTTACTAATTCTAGAAACAATTCTAAGGCTAAGATCCCTAGGTGGGTCGTGACTTGCCTCCAATTTAGAGAGCAAGGACCCAAGCCAAAGGGGAGGCGGGCTGCGACTTGGCTTAGTGGGTCGCGGTGCACCCCCAACTCAGAGAGCATCCCAGGTCCTACAGGGCACACGTGCCGCGGTGCCCCAGAGCTGGGTCGAGGCGCGCCCCTTCGAGCCCAGAAATTCTAGGTTTTTCTCATGCTTCTCCCAGCCTACTTTCCCCAAAATTTCCCCAAAATTTCACCTAACTATCCTCCTTATCCACAATCAAGTTAGCTATGAAATTAAGGTTTCTAATCACCCAATTCAAGCACAAAATCACAACAATACATACTAAGATCTATACCCCAACTCAGTAGCAATTCATCATCCAAATAACTAGATTTCAAAGGCGAGGAACAAGAGTTTAACCTAAATTGATGATCCCAACTCCTTAGTAACCTTGACTATCTTTAACTAAGTTTCCCCTCAGCTTGAACCAATCCAAACCAGCCTAATCCTTGAATTTTCCTCTATTTTCCAGCTTAAATTCCCAGCTTGAACCCCCTAGCTTTCCTTCTATTTTTCCCTTAGCTTCAAAGCACATTGAGAGAATGAGAGAAAGAGTAAAACCGTGAGAGAGAAAGAGGAGAGTTCTGAGATGTTTCTTCTGCTTTATGTTTTAGTTCTAAGTGTTTACTGAGTATATCCCTTAGTTTCTAGGCAAAAGACTCTATTGCCGTTCAAAATTAAATAATCCTCAAGTTGTCCCTAGGGGTAAAATGGTCATTTCCCCCAGTTCCCGCTAATTCCTCAAATGTTTCTATTATTTACCCACTAATCCCGTCATCCAATTAATTACCAATTATTTATTCAATTTCCAATAATGTCCAAATTATTCTCTAAATTCCCAAAGATACCCCTAGGCCCCTCCCGAGCCGAGTATTGAACCCCGATGTGACTATTTCGCCAATCCGCTCACTAGGACCGTCTCGAGCCATATGCTTCAAATATATCCACATAATAATGTGGTCTCAACAATTTATCACATATAATCACATTTATGCGCTCAATGGACCAAAATTACAAATATGCCCTTATAAGCTACAAAGGACCCACATGCATGTCACATAGTCATATAATTATATTAATCATGCATGCCACATAATCATAAATTAAACCATTAAATGACACATATACCAATTATGCCCTCCTGGCATGCTAATCAAGGCTCTTAAGCCTTATTAGTGATCTTGGGTCGTTTCATGTGTGAGACCACATTATTATGTGGATATATTTGGGTTACTCGACACGAGACGATGCTAGGGAGCACGCTAGTGGGAAAGTCACAATGGAACCAATACTTGACTCGATGAGAGTCAAGGGGTATTTTGGGTATTTAGTACATTACTTGGATCAGATAATGGGGAAATTATTGTTAATTATCTGAGGATATTGAAAGTAATGAGAATTATGAGGCATTGATTGTGATTAACGTGATATGAGACAAATGACAAAACTACCTTTGAAGGGCTTTGGGAGAGTGTTTTGATCCTAGGGGCATAGTGGTCATTTTGAGCCAAAATCAGTGACTTAGTCCCTATGTCCTTCAACAAAAGGAAACCCCAAAATAGAGCATCATCCCTCTCTCTCTCTCTCTCTCTCCCTATTTTGGTTTAAATTTTAAGGAAATTAATGGAAACCTTAAGCTTGGATTGAAGGCTTGCTTTGGGGCTTGATTAGTTGCAGATAGGAAGGCATAATCACAGTTGAGGTGAGCTTCAATCTCTGTTTCGATTGTTTTCTATTTTGGTTTTGGATGTTCTTGAGCTTCGAAGCTCAAGGTCTTGGATTGAATTGTTGGTAGAGGTTTTGATTAAAGTTAAGCTTGGGTTTTGATGGTGTTAATGCATTGTTAATGTTTGGGGGTTTGAATTATGGTTTTGGGAATTGATTGGGATGATTTTGGTATGGTTTTGGCTGAGGAAAAACAGGGATTTCTAGGTTCGCGGGGTCATGCTGCGGCCTTGTTCTTGGGAGCTGCAACTCGTGTAAACCCATGGCACTGAGGTGGCTCTTACTGGGAGGCATGCCGCTGTCTGTGTCCTGAATTTCAGAAAGGGGGGTTTCTGTTTGGGGGGCATGCCGCGGCCCTTAAGGGCAAGTCGTGGCATGCATGGGAAGCTTTAGCCAAAAATGGGTTTTAGTCATGTGCACTTAAACCTAAGGGCTCGGGATCAATCCTACTACCCAGTTTAGTACAGTTCGACGTCCCGGAGGCTAGGACTTGGTCCGGAAGCCTTTATTCGCTTCTTATTGATGGGATTCCACATTATGGTTGTGACTAGGTTATCGCTAAGGGCTCAGAATTAGGATCGTGCTCGAGGGTTGGTTATTGGTAACCTGTACTTGGACCAAAAGTAAGAAAACTGCACCCAGTATGTAATACATGTGATTATGGCTTGAGCTGAATGTTGAATATAGAAGTGATCAGAGCTTGAGTCTCTATAAATGTGCATGATTATTATTATGCTTATGATTCTAAATTTTTGAATAGGAACATGAATAGGACATGAACGCTTGAGTATCTGCATAATTATGATTATGCTTGTGATTGTTGATTAAGCATGTTTAATGCTTTGTATCTGGGTATTTGACATATGATATATGCCCATTTGCATTATTTTGTTGAGAAAAGCATTGACTTATTAGTCAAGGTTGACAATAGTGCTGAGCGCTGGTCATAAAGCATTGACTTATTAGTCATGAGCGGCAATAGCGTGCTGAGTGCTGGTCGTTTTGATTAGGCTAACTAGAAGCGCCAAGTACGATTAAGCAGAGGATAGGACTAAGGGATCCGGGGTGCCTTATTATATCCTAGCCTTGACTTATTAGTCAAGAATGACCTTAGCATGTTAAGTGCTGGTCAACATTATACAGTTAAATAGAGGATAGGACTAAGGGATCCAGGGTGACTTATTAGTCCCATATCCTAGCATTGACTTATTAGTAAAGAACGACCTTAGCATGTTGAGTGTTAGTCAACACATTATACGCTTAAACAGAGGATAGGATTAAGGGATCTAGGGTGACTTATTAGTCCCATATCCTAGCATTGACTTATTAGTCAAGAACGTCCTTAGCAAGTGGAATGCTGGTTAGCACCAAGTACGCTTATACAGAGGATAGGGCTACGGAACCCGGGGTGACTTATAAGTCCCATATCCTAGCTTTGACTTATTAGTCAAGGACGACATTAGCATGGTGAGTGTTGGTCGTAAAGCATACACTTATTAGTTTAGGATGGCATTAGCACGACGAGTGCTGGTCGTAAAGCATTGACTTATTAGTCAAGGGCAACATTAACACATTGAATGCTGGTCGTAAGGCATTGACTTATTAGTCAAGCATGGCGATAGCACATGAAGCGCTGGTCCATATGATTTAGCCTAACCAGGAGTGCATCATATGCTTGACCGATCTATTGGTCGGAGAAAACTTAGCTCCAAGTACGCTAGATCAGCTCCAAAGCTGGTTATACAGAGGACGGGGCAAAGGACCCCAGGTTGACTCTATGGTCATTTAATTAGGGCTGCAAGCCCCAGAATGATTCCATAATCATTTATTTTTACTTGTATGCATGCATGAGTATGGTTATTACTGCTAGGCATGCTTATTATGATTTGGTAACATGTTATTTATTGCTTATGAGCATGTTTAAGTTTTCTTGCTGAGCCTCGGCTCACGGATGCTATGTGGTGTAGGTAAAGGGAAAAGAAAGCTGGACCATCCTTGAGTTGGAGAACATAGGTGAAGATGTGTACATATGCAGCTGCTCGACCACCATGGCCGAGGGTTGAAAGAAGAAATAGGGTCAAGCCCTATTTTGCCGCTTAGGTCGGCAGGTTGTAACTCTTTTATTGTGATTAACCTTTTAAATGTATTTTGGGATCCCATGTATACAGTAAACGTTTCAGTGAAACGTTTGTATCTTTAACCAAAAGTTTTAACCCTAAAACGTTAATCATGTTTAGTTACACGATTATGGTCAAATGAATCGTTTAGCGAGTTTAGCACTATTTAAAATATATAGTGTAACGGTCCCTGGGTAGTAGGGCGTTACACGCGGCCGACCCCAAATCAGAGAGTCCAGTGTCTCCTTTTCACTGAACATGGGCCGCGGCGCAGCCCACAAGCATTGCGGCACAAGTGCGGATCATGGAATCACCTAGGCTTCTGGGTTCATCAGGGCTGCGGTGCCAAAGAACAGGGTTACGACACGAGCCCGCAAACCCAGTTTTTCCCCTTCTTTCCTCAGCCAACCTTACCCAGAAACCATCCCAAATTATACCCTAAGAAGGAATTAAATCCCAGTAGAATATCAATATCATATCAATAGTAAAACCTCATCTCAATTTCCCTCAAAACCCCACCAAAACCCAAATTCATAACCTTGAGCCTCAAAGCTCAAGAACAACAAAAACCAAAACATAACCGAATCAAAATAGGGATTGGTGCTTACCATAACTGTGGTTTGAATCCTCCTAGCTATAGCTAACCCAACTTTAGACCTCAATTCTTCAATCAAGCTTAAGTTCTCCACTTTTTTCCTCAAAATCAAACCAAGAATGAGAGAGAGTTGAGAGAAAACGTATGGGGAGAGAGAGATTGTGATGTTTTGTTCTTTTCCACTATGTTCTGAAATGAGAAAGGTTGGGTATAGCTATCCTTAGGAAAGAAAGGACTGAAATACCCTTGCCCTTAGCTTAACTCAACACATGCCCCTAAGGGCAACTTAGTCTTTTGCCACATATCCCGTTAATCATAATTAACGCATCATAATTCCCATTACTTCCAATATCCTCAAATAATTACCTAATAATTTCCCACTACCCGGACAATCTCGGTAATGTACTAAGTTATCAAATTACCTTTAGGCTCACCCCGAGCTGGGTATTTGATCTCGTTATGTCTTAACCGCTAACTTTCTTTCTAGGATCGCCTCGTGCTGAATAACTCAAATATATCCACATAAATATGTGGTCTCAATCCATAAGCTCATAAATATACAAATATGCCCTCAATGGGCCAAAATTACTAAAATTCCATTCTAATAAGAAACATATCCACATGCATATTTAATACACCTAAATGTGCAAATCTAGTCATATTATAATATAACTCACTTAATCATATAACGATACACATATATATCACATAAACACATATTTAACACATAATTTCCATGATTTGCCATCCTGGCCCCCTAATCAAGGTCCTAAATCTTATTAGGATATTTGTGACGTTACAACTAATCCCTCCTTACAGGAATTCCGTCCATGAAATTTTGCCCGACAACTCAGGATACTGATTCTGCATATCTAGCTTCAGCTCCTACGTCGCTTCCTCGACCTTGCTGTTCCTCCATAGTACCTTAACTAAATGTATAGTCTTGTTCCTCAGGACCTTGTCCTTCCTGTCTAACATCTGAACCGACAGCTCCTCAAAGGATAAATCTGTCTCTAGTTCCATATCCTCATAACTCAGCAGATGAGTATCATCAGATACATACTTTCTCAACACGGAAATATGAAATACGCTGTGTACGCTAGACAGTGTTGGGGGTAAGGCTAACCTATAGGCCACCTGACTGATCTTTTCCAGGATCTCAAATGGTCCAAAAAACTTAGGGCTCAACTTGCCCTTCTTCCCAAACCACTTCACTCCTCTCAATGGCGAAACGCAGAGGATGACATAGTCCCCAGCCTGGAACTCTACATCTCTACGCTTGGGATCAGCATTGATTTTTGGTCTACTTTGAGAAGTGAGCATCCGAGCTCTAATCTTCTCAATAGCCTCAGTGGTCCTTTGAATTGCCTTGGGACCCAAGTATTTCCTTTAACCCATCTCATCCCAGTGAATGGGCGATCTACACTTCCTACCATATAACATCTCATAAGGTCTCACCCCAATCGTCGACTGGTAGCTGTTATTATAGGAAAACTTTATCAGAGGCAAATATTTACTCCAGGACCCCTCAAAGTATAATACACATGCCCTTAGCATGTCCTCCAGTATCTGGATGGTTCTCTCAGACTGACCATCAGTCTGAGGATGATAAGTTGTAATGAACTTCAGCTGTGTACCCAATGCCTTCTGTAAACTTCCCCAAAAGTTGGAAGTAAAGATAGGGTCCTTATCTAACACGATAGACCTCAGAGTCCCATGAAGGCGACTATCTCTCTCATTTAGAGATCTGCATACTGGTCAACTATGTAGTTCATTCTCACTAGTAGAAAGTGACTTGACTTTGTATGCCAGTCCATGATGACCCAGACTGAATCATGCTTGCCCACTGTCCTGGGCAAACCCACCATGATATCCATTGTGACGTCCTCCCACTTCCACTCTGAGATATCCAGAGGCTGTAATAGCATTGCTGGCCTCTGATGCTCTGCCTTGACCTGCTGATAGTTCAGGCACTTTTCCACGTACTCAGTCGCTTTCCTCTTCATCCTATGCCACCAATATAAGGATTTCAAACATTGGTACACCTTCATGTTTCCTGGATGTAGAGAATAAGGGGTAGTATGAGATTCTTCCAGAATCTCCCGCCTGATCCCAGTGTCCATTGGAATACAAATCTGATCCTTGTATCTCAATAAGCCCATGTCTGACACTGTATAATCCCTAGCTATTCTAGCTAGGACATCCCCTCTAATCCTTCCCAATTGTGGGTCACTCAACTGTCTCTCCTTGATCCTCTCCAAAAGAGTCGACTGTAGGGTAATGTTGGCCAACTGGCCCACTACTAGCTCAATACCTGCTCTAGTCATATCCTCCGCCAACTCCCTAGATATCTACCTAACATTGTACAACTGCCCTGGACCCTTCCGGCTTAAGGCATCTGCCACCACGTTTGCTTTCCCCGGGTGGTAAAGGATTTCACAATCATAGTCCTTCAATAGCTCTAACTAATGCCTTTGTCTCATGTTCAAATCCTTCTGGATGAAGAAGTATTTAAAACTCTCGAGATTAGTGAATATCTCACACTTCTTACCATACAAGTAGTGCCGCCACACCTTCAATGCAAAAATCACTGCTGCAAGTTCCAGATCATGTGTGGGGTACCTCTGCTCATACACCTTCAGCTGACGTGATGCATAGGCAATCACCTTCCCTGTTTGCATAAGGATACAACCTAGACCCTGCCTTGAGGTGTCACAATAAACCACAAACTTGTCCTGATCTGTAGGAAGACTGAGAACTGGAGCGGTGATCAAAATCTTCTTCAGCCTCTGGAAGCTATCCTCACACCTATCTGACCACATAAACTTCAGATTCTTGTGTGTCAACTCTATCAGTGGTGACACAATCTTGGAAAATCCCTTTACAAAGTGTCTGTAATAACCTGCCAATCCCAAGAAACTTCTGATCTCTGTAGCATTCTTCAGCCTTGGCCAATCTCTGACCGCCTCAATCTTCACTGGATCTACAATAATTTGATCCTTATTTACTATGTGACCTAAGAAAGTCACCTATGGTAACCAGGATTCACACTTTATAAACTTCACAAATAGTCTGTGCTCCCTCAGTCTCTGTAGAACCAACCTGAGTTGCTGCTCATGCTCTGCTTTTATTTGAGAATATAACAGAATATTGTCGATTAAGACGATCACAAAATGATCCAGGTAATCTTCAAACAAGTCATCTATCCTTGGTAGAGGATACATATTCTTAATTGTTACTTGTTCAGTTCCTTGTAGTCAATGCACATTCTCAGAGAACCATCCTTCTTCTTTACGAAAAGAACTGGTGTGCCCCGTGGCGAGAAATTGGGCCTAATAAAACCCAAGTCTAGTAACTCCTGTAATTGCACCTTTATTTCCTTCAGCTCTGCTAGAGCCATCCTATAAGGTGCCCTAGACACTGGCTCTGTCCCTGGTGCCAATTCAATCACAAACTCTATCTCCCTGTGTGGAGGTAACCCTGGTAGATCCTCTAGAAACACATTCAAAATCTCACAAAGTAATCTGGTTTGTCCTGGTCCTACTAGCACGACCTGGATGGTATCCACAACACTAGCTAGGAATCTTATGTATCCCCCTGCAATAGGTCTCTAGCTCCAAGTATAAATATCATAAGTATACGAGGTCCATGCATAGTGCCAACAAATACAAAGGGATCCTCACCCTCGGGCTCAAAAGTTACCATCTTCTTCTTGTAATCTATTGTCGCCCCATACTTGGCTAACCAATCCATACTCAGGATCATGTCAAAGTCGTTCATAACCAACTCTATCAGTTCAACTGATAACTCTCTACCATCCACTGCCACTGGTAACAACCTGACCCAGCTCTTGGAAACCACTAACTCCCTAGTAGGCGACAAATTTCCAAAATCCACTGCATAGTATTCCCATGGTCTACACAACCTATCAATCACCCTACTGGATACAAAAGAATGTGTAGCCCCAGAATCAATCAAAACAGAATAAGAAGTGCCAGCACTAGAAAGCTGACCTGTCACTAATAAGGGTTAAGCCTCAGCCTCTGATTGTATCAATGTGAACAATCGAGTCAGAGCCAAGCTATCCGCCTTCTTTAGTTCTTCCTTATTCACCCTTGGGAAATCTTTCTTGAGCTGCCCAACTATACTGCATAAAAAGTAGGCCTTCGCCCGACACTCTCCCAGATGACATCTCCTGCATTTGGCACATTATGGATAAGTCCTCCATCTTTCATTGCAACCTTGGCGGCCAACCTGTGTACCCCAAGCCCTCCTATTCCGACCTAGAACTATACTAGTATCTGGGGTCTTCCTCTTCTGGTCACTAGGGCCTCCGCCCTTACTAGCTTCAATAAAGGGAGGTTCCACCCTCCTAGTGTCCGTTCTGGCTGAGTTCTCGCACCAGATCTTGTTCTCAACGCCGTAACCAGTAAGGGTCTTCTCCACTACCTGAGCATAAGCCATCACTCTAGGTACTGAAGTAATTTTAACATCATGGACTATCATAGCGTTTAGCCCTCAAAAAAACCTCTCATTCCTTATCATATCAGTTGGCACCAAGTTCGCAACGAGCTTGGCAAACCTGTCAAATTTTAGGGCATAGTCTATAACAGTCATGGTGCTCTGCACCAGACTGCTGAACTCATCAGCCTTCATAGCCCTCACTGCATCATTATAGTATTTCTTATTGAATAGTTCTCTGAATTCCTCCCAGCTTAGGGTCTTCACATCTTTGGTCTGGGATACCAGTTTCCACTAGATTCTGGTGTCTTCCCAAAACATGAATGTGGCATATGCCACTCTATCATTACATGCCACTCCCATGAAGTCTAGGATGGAAGTGGTCATACCCATCAACTGCTCAGCTCACAACGAATCTGGCCTTCCCTCAAAGGTAGGAGGGTATTGTTTCCTAAAGCACTCATAGAGAGGCTCCCTCCTATTTTTAGCCCCTGGAAGTTGCTGTAATACTGGTGCCACAATAGGTGGCATAACCAATGTTGCGTTCCCTGCTGGAACATGTTGCTGCCTTAATAGGCAGATTTCTTCATCCTGTCTCTGCATCCTAGCTTGCATATCAACAAGCACATGTTTCCAGTTCTCAGGAGCTAGCTGATGGTTTTGACCCTGGTCATTGTCTTTGGTCGGACTTCCAGTGCTGGTTGGATTAATTGATTGCCCTGGAACCATACTTCCAAGCATATCTCCAATCAATGACTAAGCATATTAAGCAGAAATAATGGTGCCCAACACCACTCCCATGGCCTAAATCCAACAATTAAGCTTACACATGCCATAATAGTTGTAATGCCCTACTTCTTTAGAGCCGTTACTAAGTGAGTTTAAAATGTGCTAATCACTCGCTAATCGAGGTTTTAGGTTAAAAGTGTAGCTAAGTTGAGATAAAACCCATTACCAGCAATTAAATATAAAACATTTGGATACTCATTGACAATGTCAGAAAGTTTTACAGTTGAGATCCCAAAACACTATTTAGAAAATATTTACAACTCAAAATACAATTAAGGTCGACTAAGAGAAAAAATTCAAGTTAATACATAACATTTCTCAAAAATACCCCTGGCCATGGCAGCCAGGCAGGCTGAACATGTACACGTTGCTTCACGCTCTTCGTACTCATGGTTGGTCGACCTTTCCTTTGACTTTACCTACACCATAGAGCACCCGTGAGCCGAATCCCAACAAGAAAACTCAACATAAAACAATCAACATATGCATATCTATCAGAAGTATATTACAAAGCATCCAGCAGGCTAAACACATAGCGGCCATGCCATCCTAGGTGCTTTACCAGGCCCTGGGTTCACGGTCTTCACCATGAGGATGACTTCAGCATCCTGAGAAGGGTCTCACCCTAGCGGCTTCCACTCTGCGTGCTCAACGCCGCTCCCGACCCCTTGTCGTACTCGGCTTTGCACTCCGAGTGCTAGCACCGCTCCCGGCCCTTGCCGTACTCAACTTTCCACTCCACGTGCTTAATGTTATTCCCGGCCCCTTGCCGTACTCGACTTCCTACCGTTCTCGGCCTTCATCGTTCCTGGCCTTCGCCGTTCATTCACAAATATGCAATACATAGCATATAATCTACAAAATACTTAAAGAAATACAAAAGATAAACAATAGGGCTATGCCCAGCAATTCAATCACATAGGGCCATGCCCTGCAATACAAATTATAGGGCCACGCCCTACTCTACGTGTACAACAGTTTTCTTACCTGTGTCCCAAGCTTCCTGAGCACCAAAATCCTGAGAACAGTCCTCTAACCCGAGCCTCCCTGAAAACCTAGTCACAACGCATCAACAATCGCCATCCATCAAGCTCTAATTTATTAAATAACTTTGGGATATAATTCTAGTCTCCAGAACCTTAGACCCTACCAATCCGGGTGGTAAAATCCTTCCTGAGCCTTAACAATTGGGTTCCCGAGCCAAAAACCTTCAAACAGCCGAAACATTGAATTAGGGTCGCGACCTAGCCCTTTAAGGGCGACGACGCGCCCCAAAACAAAGGAAAAATCCCCCTTGCTAGGAGACACGGGCCACAACATACCTTTCCTTGGGCCGCGGCGCACCTCAAGAACAAAGGCCTCCCCAGGTCTTCATGCACACACAGGCCTCGACCCTTGATGAACAAGGTCGCGACGCAAGCTCCAGGAACCTAGAAACCAGCGTATTTATGAAGTTTTTCCCTGAGCTTAAACCCACAATTCACACCCCAAACATCATCCAACCTCATAATTAAACCCAGAATTCATGCTCATATAGCCTAAACAACACAACAAGCTCATAACAACCCCATATACTCAGAAAACACTCAAGATCATATATAGAACCTATTCCATGTAAGCTTCAAAGTTTTCAGAAATTCTATAGAATTTAACAGGTTTAAATGGATGTAATTCCTTACCTTGCTGATAACTTTTCCTTTGAGCTAATCCCAACCACAGTCAGCTTTCAATTTCTTAAGAACTAAGCCCAAAATTCTCCAATAAATCAAAGTCTTCAAACCCAAGGAAGAAGAAGAAGAGAACCGAAGGAGAGAGAGACTTGAGAGCTTATCCTTCTCTTTTTCTGAGTTCCAGTAATTTCCTAAGCCTCTAAGTGTATATCCCATTTTAACAAAAGTCTAAAATGCCCCTTAATTCTACTCAAATCTTCAAGTGCCACCAAGGGCCACTTCATCTTTTGCCAGACCCCGTTAAGTCCCCGAGTATTCCTATAAATCCCCGTTAAATCCCGAGATAACTAAATTGTTGATAAATTATTATCCATTACTCAATAATTCCCAAACACATACTGTTATATTATTTTATAATATAATGTAAAATTATATTATATTATAATATAATGTTTTAGATTAAATAAATGTGACAATGTGTGTCACATATTGTAACATATAATAGAGAGTTACAATATTTAGATATATGAGATATATCCAAATAATGTAACATATTTGGTGTTACAAATTTGTAAACTCCAAATATTACCCTTTATTGTGTAAATTGTTGTTACACAATATTGAGATGAATTTCATAAAGCCATATGTGATATGGCTGTTAGAGATATGATTTTAACCCCAATAATGTGTTTTGGGAGTTACAAAATCATTTGGGAGGGTTTGGAACCATTTGGAAAAACAACACATTTTTGTGCTGAATTTGGTCAGTGGCCGCGGCCACCAACTTTCAGTGGCCGCGACCTGTGGGTCAGAGACCAGTGGCCGCGGCCACTAATGTCTCTGGCCGCGGCCACAGGCCAAAACTGACCAAATTTTCAGTTTTTTCATTCTTTGTTGAACGGCTCAAAAAACCGCAATAACTCCCAAATCTCTTTTTTAATTCCATATTAATCCAATTAAACATTGGTAACAACCATGGGAGTTGGTGGAATTTGAAATTCAAAGGGTGTCTCTAAACTCTATAAATAGGAGCTTATAGCTCACTTGTAAGACACAACCTTTCTATCCACTAGAGCACTTGGCTAGAAACACCTTGAGGCTTGATAATTCCAGAAAGCTTTTCCAATATCTGAGAGAGATCCCTTAGTGCTTGAGTTAGGGGGAAATAAGCTTTTGGACAAAGGTTTTAAACCTTGTTCAAGTTGGTGATCCCTAATCCTCTTCACTTAGGTTGTGTAAGTGAGAGTTTGATTGTGTTCCTGTTCTTCTTTTTATTCTATTGCTTTTCTTCTTATTCTCTTGTTCTATTTACTTGAATATTTTGTTTAAGAGTTGTAATCTTTTCATTTGGTCTAAACACTTTATTTTACTTGTAATCTTTTGCTTAGAGTTGTATTCTCACTATTCTCTTCTTCATCATCATCATCTTCTTCCTTTTCTTTGTTTATTTGTAATTTTCAGTTATAGAGTTGTAATCTTATTTAATTTATCATTATTTATTTGTAATATATTGCATAGAGTTGTAATATTATAATCATTTCCATTGAGGCATACTATATAACCAAAATACCCCTAGGCTCCTCCCGAGCTGGGTATTCGATCCTGTTGTGACTTTATAGCGAAACTGCTCCTTAGGACTGTCTTGGATCATGCATGACGAATATATCACAACTCACATGCGGTGTCAATCACAATATACAAAAATATTTCATTTATGTCCTCAACAGGCTAAAATTAAAACATGCCCCTAATAGCCAAATGGGACCCACATGCATATTTAATTCACCTAAACATGCATTTCTAATCACATAATCATCAAATTCACATATTAACATAATAAATCAATTATTACCCTCTAGGAATGCTAATCAAGGCCCTAAGCCTCATTAGCAAATTTGGGACGCTACAACTATCCCCTATTTAAAGAAATTTCATCCTCGAAATTACCTGAATAACTCAGGATACCGATCCCACATATCTGTCTCAAGTTCCCAAGTCGCCTCTTCCACTTTGATGTTTCTCCATAGCACTTTCACTAAGGTGATGGTCTTTCTCCGCAAGACTTTATCCTTTCGATCGAGAATCTCAACCAGCTTCTCCTCATAAGACAAATCTTGGTCTAGTTCCATGTTCTCATAACTCAGTACATGCATAGAATCTGATATGTACTTCCGGAGCATGGATACATGAAACACGTCATGAACCCCTGATAGAGCTGGAGGCATCGCCAATGTAATGCCCTAAACTCCAGGGACTATTACGGTGCACATTATAAACAGTGTTAAACTCGCTAATCGAGTCATTTCGACATAAACGTGTAACCAAGTATGATTAGTGGTTTAGGGATTAATTTTTTTGGTTAAGGTATAACGTTTCAGTAGAACATTTACTATATACATTGGGATCCCAAAAATATAATTTAAAGGTCTATTACAAGAAAATATTTACAATCAACCGATCTAAGCGGCAAAACAGGGTTTAACCCTAGTTCCTCTTTCAACCCTCGGCCGTGGCGGTCGAGCAGCCCCATATGTACACATCATCACCTAAGCTCTTCAACTCAAGGATGGTCCAACTTTCTTTTGCCTTTACCTGCACCACATAACACCCGTGAGCCAAAGCCCAACAAGAAAACTTAATATGCTCATGATCAGTATTAACATGTCATCAAATCATAAGGCACATGCCTAGCAAATATAGCCCTATTCATGCAGGAAAATAAGTTCACGTAATGATGGGTATCCAGGATAAAGAATCCTACCCACCTGAGTGGATGAATATCAAGTCAATCCTAATCAGCTAAGTGATTTAATACTTGAGGTTCTGGTAAACCAAACTGAGTGGCTGACAAGCAAGTCACCATGGGGCTCAGCACCCACAGCCATGCCAATGATGATCATCATGATCATACAAAGCTTATAGCCCTGAGCAGATGAGTGACTGACGAGCAAGTCACTATGGGGCTCAGCACCCACAATTGTGTGACGAAACCGTCACCTAGGCTTTCCGGCATTGGCTGTAATAAGATGAGTGATTAAACACTTAAGGTTCTGGTAAACCATACTGAGTGACTAATGGGTAAGTCACTAGCTTAAATAGATGAGTGATTGCTAGGTAAGTCACACGGGGCTCGGCACCCATAGCCATGTGACTAAACAGTCACTGGGCTTGCTGGCCCTGGCTCTAAATGACTAGCCTTTGGCTAGACATGCGCTTTTAATATTCATCAAACTTTAGGTCGGTCCAGCATTAACGCTCATTGAGTCATTTAACGCTCATATAGATTAGATCTAATCTTTTGTCGGCTCTACGTTCATGACGCTTATGCCGTTTCTGGCTCTATGGTCAATAACATGTGACCAATGCCAAATCCTAACAGTCAGGGTCTGCATAATTAAGCAATGCTAGCAAACATATATCGTATGTCAAATATCCAAATACAGGGCATTCAACATGCTTACTTAACAATTGCTAGCACAATTAGGATCATGCATAAACACAGAGGCTCAAGCTCTGAACTATCTCATATTCAATATTCATGGCATGCCTTAATCACATGTTTCTCGTGCATCACATTTAAACATCCAACATGCATCAAGAATAACCATGTATGTCACATATGGGGTGCAGTTTTCTTACCTCTGGTTCGAGCGAGAATTAGAACAAGAACGATCCTTGAGAATGATCGACCTTTTAATCCTTTAGAGGTCACCTAGTCATAACCAAATATAACCTCCATCAATGAAAATCAACAATAATAGGATCTCGATCAAAACCCCACTCTTAGGGCCCTGAAATGTACCCACACGATGAGTAGATTCGATCCCGGGCCTTAAGGATTGAAACCCCGAGCCAAAAACCCTTAAAAACACTTAAAACAGGGTTCTGATGGAATAGGGTAGCACCCCAGCACTACCCCACTAGCGCCCCAGCACTCTTCTCAGAACCAAAACCGCCCCAAGCATCCCTGGGTAGCGCTGTAGCGCCCCCTTGTGGGCGCTATAGCGCTACACCCAACCTGAAATGCCCATGAACCTTTCTCCTTCGACTCCTTCATTTCCAAGTTGATTCAAATACTTCCAAACCTCATTTTAAGTCCCAAATGAACCCAAAAACCATCTCCACATGTCCTAGGCATCACAACCCCAAGAACCCTAGCCAAAACTCCCATCAATTCCCAACTTTCCAACTCAAAAACCAGCTAAAACTCAACTAGAAAAACAGAGCAAGAACAAGAGTTTTAATGGCTAAAAGCTCACCTTAATCCAGCTTAGCACCCTCTTCAATGGTAGAACACAACCCTAGCTTGTTTCCTAAAAAAGGCTTGAAAATCCAAAGAGAAATGGGAGAGAAATGACCATCGGGAGAAAAGAGAAGTGAGGCTCTGTTTTTCTACAGCTTTCTAAACTTAAAGGGATGATATAAATCCTTAAGGATGAAAAGACCTAAATGCCCTTAAGTCTAAATAAAAGCCTTAACAGCCACCAAGGGCAAAATCGTCCTTTCTTGCATATACCGTTAATTATAATTAACGCCCTCCAATTCCCGTTATTCTCAAAATTCTCAAAGACCAATAATTCATATCCCATTACCCTTTAATTCCTTGCAACGTTCTAATAATTAAAATCACCTTGAGACTCACCCCGAGCCCTGAACTTAATCCTGTTATGACTAAACCACTACTTTGCACTCAAGATCGTCTCATGCCGAAAGGCTCGAACAAATCCACATTGTAATGTGTCCTTATCAATTAATCACAAACATGCACCAAAATACTTAATTATGCCCTCAACGACCAAATTACCAAAATGTCCTTATAAAATATCATTATAATAAAATACTAAAAGTTCCATAGAAGCTGAGTTTTGGTTTGTTCTCTTCCATGGCGAAGAAGAAGAAGCTAGTACGTAAGCCTGAAATTCATATAGCAGAATAGGTTGATCTATTGATTCCCGATGGGTAGGTTCTGATTATCTCAGGTCCTGAGGGTTTGACAACTGAAGGCCTGGCGACTGATGTTCAGAATACTCTATATGAGGTTGGGTCTGAGGGTTTGCATCTCGCATGTGAAGACGATCGACTAAATGTTGGCACTTAGGGGTCCGACTCTAAGGGAGATGGTTTCGTAACAGGTCCAACTGCTGCATCCTGGGCGGATAAGGCAGATGAAGGGGATTTTTAGACTTCGGCTCATCGTCGATGGCAGCAGTTCACGGCTAGTAAGTTCTCCTTTTCTAAACAGAAACTTGAATATACTGAACCATTGTTTAGAGATGGTCAGAAGTATGCTAAGGTGGATATTGAAGAGGTCAAAGTTCAATCTGCGAACTGGAGTTCGGCAGTGATTTGTATGGTTCTTGGTGCCAATCCTTCAATGGCTGTTTTTGAAGGGTTCATCAAAAGAGTTTGGGGTCATCTAGGGATTGCTCAAATTGCTAGAATGATGATGGGGCTAACTGTGGTTAATTTTAATGATGAAGCTACAAGAGATCATGTGTTGGAGAATGGTGTGCTTCAATTTGATAGAAAACCTGTTATCATAAGACCATGGACAACTGATCTCAGTGCAATTCGATTAATTTGTTCAGTTCCACTGTGGATTCGATTACATGACCTTGGGCTTCAGTATTGGGGTAGTAAATGTCTTAGTGCACTGCTGAGCACTATTGGAAAACCGCTTATGGTTGACAAGTTTACTAGGTAGCGTTCAAGAATTCAATTTGCTAGGGTTCTTGTGGAAATGGAAATAACTGATAATCTTCCTAGAAATATTCAGTTTCTTAATGAGCATGGCCAGATTGTGGAACAGGGAGTGGAATATGAATGGTTGCCTATTAAATGCAAGGTATGCTCTGGGTTTGGTCATTCTATGGTGGATTGTCGTAAGGAGCTAAAAACTCAGTGGGTGAAAAATGATGCTGTGGCTAAAACAGAGGCAAAAGAAGGGAGGAATAAGGATTCAGATGAGCATAATGATGAGATACCTGAGGTTTTGCCTAGTGCTAATGCTGCAGAGGGTGTTCCGATTCAGAATCCTAAGGGATTACAGCTTCCAGTTTTGGCTAAAGTTGATCAATTGAAGGAAACAAATGAAGGTGAGCAATGGAAAACACCTAAGCGTGTGGCTACTCAATCTAGGCAGGGACCAACTACTGGTATTAGTGTTTCTCATCCTGGTCAAGTGCAAAAGCAGCTGAATAAGTTTGTGGTGCTTCAAGAGCAGATGAAGGGTGGCAAAGAAGGTAACATTGGCTCTAATTCTTCCAATGGATAATTGTAATATTTTGTGTTGGAACTTGAGGGGGATGAATAGTTCTAATAAACATGCTTTTAGATTTGTGTAGCAGGAATAAAATTGGAGTTGGTGGTTTTTTAGAAACTAAAATGAGGGGAAACAAAATTGTGGAGTTCATGGAGCATAAGCTTCCTAATTGGGAGTTTTACTCTAGTTCGATCATTGACGGTAGACTTTTGATAGTTTGGAGGAAAGTCTTTGTGAGGATTACTATTCTGGAAGAATCGCATCTGTATGTTCACTGTTTGTTCAAAATGGCTGGTCAGAGGCATACTTTTTATGTTACTTTTGTCTATGGTTACAACGCGATGGAGGGGAGAAGGAGTTTATGGCAAGGGTTACACATGATTTCTCTTTTAGTTAAAGCTTGGATTGTCTTAGGGGACTTCAATTCCCCTTTCTCTGGTTTAGACAAATCTGGTGGGAAACCAGTTTCTGGTTTGGAATTGGCAGATCCTCTTCGTTTGCTAGCTGATACTCAAGTTGAGTCTCTTAAAAGTATTGGCTCATATTTTACTTGGACAAACAACCAAGAAGGTTCAGCTAGGATTTACTCAAAAATTGACCATGTTTTCATGAATGAGGATTGGCTTGATCTCTTTCCTCATTCTATGGCTGTGTTTAGATGGGAAGTAGTTTTGGATCATTGCTCGTGTGTTGTCACTAAATTGCCTATGGAGAAGGTGGGAATCAAGCTGTTTAGATTTTATAATTTTTGGGCTGCCCATCCAGATTTCAAAGATGTGGTTATGAGTAGTTGGAGGGTCCCTGTTAAGGCAACTGGGTTGAGAGCAATTTACTTAAAGACATTGAGGCTGAAGCATAGACTAAAAAAAATCAATAGGGATAACATTGGTGATATTGGTCTGAACTATCATTCGGCTAAGGAGGCTTATCAGGAAGCTCAACTTCAAGCTCAATCTCATCCTCGAGATTACAGCTTGCAAGAGGTAGTGAAAGTGACTGCTGAAGCGTTCACTGTTTAGGAGCATATGTACTATAGCTTCCTGGCCCAACGCAGTAAACTTACTTGGATTAGGAAGGGAGATATGAATACTTCTTTTTTCCATGCTTGTTTGAAAAAACGCAGAGCTGATAATAATATTGCTTCCTATATTACTGAGCAAGGAAGGTTGATTGATGATTTTTAGGAGGTAGTGGCTCACTTTGTAGATCATTTTAGAAGCTACTTAGGCAGTCCGAGTTCGGCTACAGGCAGGATCGATTTACATTGTATTGAGATGGGTTCCACGCTCTCTATGGATCAGCAACTGCTTCTCTTGAAACCCTTTTCTCGTAAGAAAATCAGAGCAGCATTATTTGGTATTCCCATCACTAAGTCCCCAAGTCTAGATGGCTTCGGATCAGGTTTTTTCAAAGCTTATGGTAGGATATTGGGGATGAAGTCTGTTCATTGATTGGTTAGTGTTTTTCCACAGGGCAGTTTCCTTCTGAGCTTCATGAAACTACTCTATCTTTGGTCCCTATAGTCTCTAATCTAGCTCGGGCTATAGACTACAGATCTATTGCTTGCTGTTCTACTTTATATAAGTGTATGGCCAAACTGTTATGTTCTCGCATGGCTTTAGTCCTCCCTGTCCTCATTCAGCCGAACCAGGGAGCTTTTGTTAGGGGTCGTTCAATTGCTCATAACATCATGATTCTTCAGGATCTAATCAAGAATTATGGGAGGGCCTCTACTTCTCCTAGGTGTGCCATTAAAATAGATCTAAGTAAAGCTTATGATACGGTTGATTGGCAGTTTCTAGAGGATCTTTTAAAGGCCCTTTGTTTCCCTATGAAATTTATAGGTTGGATAATGGTCTGTGCGAGAAATACTTCTTACTCTTTACTTATGAATGGTAGAGTTCAAGGTAGTTTTAAGGGTAAGAAGGGTCTGCGTTAGGGAGATCCAATGTCTCCCCTTCTGTTTGTGCTTATTATGGAGTATTTGACTAGGAGCCTTAAACATGCTGCTCAGATTTCTAAATTCATATATCACCCATGTGCAAGAGCCTTAAGCTTCTCAATTTGTGCTTGGTTGATGATTTGATTATTTTTTGCAAAGGCACTCGTTCGGATGTTAGCATTTTTAAAGAGGTCTTAGTGAAGTTTAGTGCTGCTACTGGTCTCTCTATAAATGCTAACAAGTCTCATATTTACTTTGGAGGAGTCACTGCAACCGAGAGAAGGATTATTGCCCAAGAGATTCAGTTACCTGAAGGATCCTTTCCTCTTAGGTATCTTGGGGTGCCTACGAGGCCTACTAAGTGGAGTTATGAGGATTATGAAATAATTCTTCACAAAATCATATTGAAACTGATGTCCTGGACCAGTAGGCATCTGTCCTTTGTAGGCCGAATGCTTCTCATTCACTCAGTTCATTTTGTTCTTAGGAATTACTGGATGAGTGTCTTTGTCTTACCTCAGAGCATTATTAAGGAGGTTGAGAAGATTTGCCGAGGATTTCTATGGGGAGCTTCAGGGAATAGGAGTAAGCTTCATATGGCTTCTTGGCAACAGGTGTGTCTCCCTAAAGCTTATGGAGGTCTCAGATTTTGGGATGGGGCTAGTTGGAATAGAGCAATTTTAGCTAAATAAATCTGGGCCATTTCTGAAAAGCAGGATTTACTTTGGGTCAAATGGATCAAGGATATCTATCTGAAGGGGGTCAATTTCTGGAGTTATATTCTGAAACCAGATAGTAGTTGGTATTGGAGGAAATTATGCCATTTAAGGGGAAAATTCAGTAAGACAGAGATTCTTGTTGCTGGGGTTTCAGGGAGGTTTAAGCCTTCGAAACTGTATAATAGTACCTTAACCCAGCAGCTGGTGGGTTATCATCATGCGGTTTGGTGTAAGTTGACTCTCCCTAAGCACCAATTTCTTCTTTTGCAGGTGGTTAATGCTCACCTTCTCACTAGAGACAATTTGACCAGATTCCACTTTCAGTTGAACAGCCTCTTATGTCCAGTTTGTGAAGATCACAATGAAAGTCACACTCATCTCTTTTTTGAGTGCTGCCTTTCCAAGATGATTCTGAACCTCATTTTTTCTTGGATTAGGTCTAAAGCTTGGCCTAGTAATTTCAATGGCTGGGTTGTTTGACTTGATCATGGTCGGCTTGGTACTACTGCTTGTATTATAAACTTGGTTGTGGCAGCTGTTATCTACAACATTTGGCGGAATAGGAATAGATGTGTTTTTGATGGCTATTCTTTGACAGCTAATAGTATAGCTAAGGAAGTTATAAATATAGTTAAGTATAGATTATACACTGTTAATAATAGAAAGATCTCTATTCAAAACCAACTTTTTATTAGGAAACTCCAATGTAACTAAGGTGTGTTCAGGTGCTATTTGTTAGCTGGTTGTACAGTTTGTTTGTTAGTTTTGGGTGAATTGGCCCATCATTTGTACTGATTGATTTGTTCAATGAAGTTCTTTTCTTCTTGATCAAAAGAAAAAAAAGTGGACTCATATGCATGCATTTATCATCATATAATAATATAATTCACACAAACATGCATATAATCAATTAATAACATAATAAACCAATTATGGACCTCCCGGCCTCCTAATCAAGGCCCTAAACCTTATTAGGAAATTTGGGGCATTACAACTATCCACTCCTTACAGAAATTTCGTCCTCGAAATTTATCTAAGCAGCCTGGAATAAGAATTTCGCACGATTGATTCTAGTTTCCCAGGTCGTTCCCTCGACCTCACTGTTTCTGCAACATACCTTAACCCAAGGTATAACTTTGTTCCTCAGAACCTTATTCTTTCTGTTTCATATCTGAACTGGCTATTCTTTTAAGGATAACTTAGCCTCAAATCCCCAGATTCTCATAACTCAACTCATGAGTTTTTTTTCCAACCCATGTCCTAAACATGGAAATATAAGATATACTATGTGCAATTGGCAGTGCCAAAGATATGGCCAATCCATAGCCAACTTGATCGATCCTATCCTGGATTCAAACAGTCAAAATAATCTAGGGCTTAACTTGCCCTCATCTCCTCACCCCTTTCCATGGTGATACTTTTAGGAAGATACAATCTTTTACTTGGAACTCCATGTTCCTGCTTTTCAATTCAGTAACACTTCTCCATTTACTCTGAAAAGTTAGCATCTAAGCTCTAACCTCTAATACTCTCATTGGTCCCCTGAACTACCTCAGGATCCAAAATCAACACCTCACCTATCTCATTCCAATGAGTGGATGATAATCATTCTGAAACATACCTAATCTCATAAGGTATCTTTCCAATACTGGATAACTCTCTCTTTCTCTCTCTGATTTACCATTAGCTTGAGAATAATCAACTGTACCGAATTACATCTATATACTCATTGCCTTCCTTAATCCCTCCATGACCTGAAAGTAACAATAGAGTCTTCATCTAATAAGATAGACTTTGAATTTCATGAAGGCGCACTACCTTTTTCACATTGAGGTCTGAAAACTGATCAACTGCGTTACTTGCTCTTATTTGATAGAAATGAACTCACTTGGAATACTGGTCCACTATCTTGGGCAGCCCCACCGCGATGTTTCCTTATTTCCATTATAAAATACTCAAAGGCTACAATGGCCCTAGTGATTTCTGATACTCTGCCTTAACCTGCTAATAGGTTAAGAACTCTACCACATATTCCATTATGCCCCTCTCCATCTCAAGCCACCACTATAAAGCTTTCAAACTCTGATACACTGACACTATAACACCCTTAGCTAATCCAGCTAAGACTTTCCACTCAATCTTTCCTATCTATGGTTCACTTAATCTTCTTTCCTTTTGATCTTCTTCGAGATAATAATCTCAAACATACAACTGGCCACCTCGCCCACCAGAATCTCTACTCTAGTTCTAGTCAGATCCTTTAACAAACATGTGCATAAGCAATCACTTTTCTCTGTCACTGAGGTGTCATAACCACTTACTAAATGATTCTGATCGGTAAGAAGACTCAGAACCTTTCCCAAGGTACATGTAATATCCTGCCAATCCAAGGAAACTCATGCCCCTATGGCGTTCCTTGACCTTGGCAAACCTCCACAGAGAATATATCATAATAGAATCATTCAAAATGACTACAAATCCCATTCAAATAATTCTTTGAATGCTTTGTCCATCTAATTCAATAGGACAACTCAACATTAATTACCCTCAAATCATAACTCAGCACTCCCAGCGCCCTTATATGATATAACAACAGACTTCTGCATATTCTCTTCCCTGATCTCTAGCTGGTACAAACCATATCAAAGATCCACCTTGGAGAATTCCATCTTACTCAATAACTGAACCTTAAGTTCTTATAACTCCGCTGAGCCATTTAAAACAGTGCCCTAAAACCTGTTTCCATTCCTGGTACCAATCCATTTATCATTCTATCTCTTCACATAAAGGAACCCTGACAAATCCCCTGGAAGCACATCCAGAAATTCACAGACTAGTCCAGTCTGTCCTGATGCCGCTGGCACAATCTAAGTGGTATCCACCACACTAACTAAGAGTTCCATGCATCTCCCTGCCATAAAACTCCAGCTCTCAATACAGATGTCATAAGCATACAGAATCCATACACCGTGCCAACTGTCACAGGCTTCCCACTCTCTAGCCCAAGAGTTACTATCCTTTCCTTACAATTTTACATTGGCCCACACTTACTTAACCAATCCATATCTTGAATCATCCTGAAGTCATTCCAAGGCTAGTCATAACTAGCTTTATCAAAACCATTGATGAGTATTTTCCACAATAATTCACCTCATTTCTTAAATCACCAGTACAGTAGCACTTTCCCATCATAACATAACCATGCAATCTGTATAATAACTCCATGTTTTCTCTGGATGCAACAAGCAAAGAACAACATGGCACCAAAACCAATCGGCATAATACAAAAATCAGAACTAACAAGCTGACCTGCCATCCCTGAGGAACCAGTCTCAGTCTCTGGCTAACTCGGAGCGAACACTCGAGCTGGAGTCGAGCTGTCCATCCCCTTTTGCTCATCCTTTCTTAGCCTTAGGCAATCCTTCTTGAAATGCCCAACCATGTCACATAGAAACATGCCTTTGCTCAGCATTCTCCCAAATGACGCCTCTTACATCGAGTGCATTCTATATTAGTCTTCCACTTCTTCTCCTTGCTTGATCCAATAAGTGGAGGTACCACTATCTGAGCTCCATGATCTCTGGCACTCTTCTTCTCATTTCCTAAGCTCTCAATAGCTAGAGCCTTCCCTACCACCTGAGCGTAGGTAGATATTTCATGCACTGGGGCAACTTTAATGCCACGAGCTATTCCAGGATTCAATCCTTGAATAAACATTTCCTTTTGAGCTACATCTGTGGGTACCATGTCAAAAAAAAACTTGGCCAACCCATCAAATATGTTAACATACATGGTTACTAATGCCTTTCCCTAAGCCAGGTTCAGAAACTCATTCCTCTTAGCAATCTTGGCTGCATCACAGTAATACCTTTCATTGAACAGCTGCCTAAAGTCTTTCTAGTCCATCAAAATTGTGTCTTGTGTCTGGGATATCACATCCCACCACGTCCAGGCATCATCCCGCAACACATATGTCGCACAGATAACCCTATCGTGACCCACCAGCCCCATACTATCAAGAATGGAACTGATCATGCCCATCCATTGCTCAGCTCCGAATGGATCTAGGCCTACATCGAAGACTGGAGGGTAATACTCCTGGAATCTTTCACAGAGAAATTCCCACCTGCTTTCAAGCCTAGGCTAAGCCAAAGCTGATCCCACTCCTGACATAACAAAGGAGGAAGTGTTTCCCGACAGGTTCTGTTGTTGCTTCAGACACCTGATCTCTTCCTCATGCCTCTGCAATCTTGATTGCAAATCTGTGAACATCTACTGAAAATTCATAGGAGCAGATGAAAAACTAATACCATGGCTGTAACTCCCAGCTTCTATATAACCACCACCAGGCCTCATTATCTGCCTTGGATATAAACCTGCCGATTGAATCTGTAGTCAATAACTTGACCCATTAAATATGATGAGCATATCAAAAGCTTTCCCCACGGAATCAATCTTACCACACCACATTCACAAACCACTGTAGTGCTAAAAACATGCCCATAGCATTCATACATCAATCATAATCCCTGCTCTTCCAACATTCATACATGCCTCCAACTCCAGCATGCAAATACCACAATTATATATGTTCAAGGAGCAGGAAATCATATGATCACATTCATATATATATATATCCACAGAGCATATAATCATATAGTCAAGAGCCAGGCTCTATCAGAATCTCATGCTCCCTAATACAATGTGCAGGTAAAGCATTTACATTCTATTTAAGTAGTTAAGCACATAACTACAGAAATAGTTACCATTCCTTAAGTGAAGCTATCTTCAGTGACGAGTGTACATGCCTAACTTGTCTTCAGGAACCATAAACCTTGGCTCGCTCTGATACCAAGTTGTAACGCCCTAATCACATCTTTCTCGTGCATCATATGTATCACATTTAAACATCCAACATGCATCAAGAATAACCATGCATGTCACATATGGGGTGCATTTTTCTCACCTCTGGTTCGAGCGAGAATTAGTACAAGAAAGATCCTTGAGAACGGTCGACCTTTTAATCCTTTAATGGTCACCTAGTCATAACCAAATATAACCTCCATCAATGAAAATCAACAATAATAGGATCTCGACCCAAACCCCACTCTCGGGACCCCGAAATGTACCCACACGGTGAGTAGATTCGATCCCGGGCCTTAAGGATTCAAACCCCAAGCCAAAAACCCTTAAAAACACTTAAAATGGGGTTCTTATGGAACAGGGTAGCGCCCAAGCGCTACCCCACTAGTGCCCTAGCACTCTTCTCAGAACCAAAACCGCCCCAAGCATCCCTGGGTAGCACTGTAGCGCCCCCTTGTGGGCGCTATAGTGCTACACCCAGCCTGAAATGCCCCTGAACCTTTCTCCTACGACTCCTTCATTTACAACTTGATTCAAATGATTCCAAACCTCATTTTAAGTCCCAAATGAACCCCAAAACCATCCCCACATGTCCTAGGCATCACAACCCAAGAACCCTAGCCAAAACTCCCATCAATTCCTAACTTTCCAACTCAAAAACCAGCTAAAACTCAACTAGAAAAACAGAGCAAAAACAAGAGTTTTAATGGCTAAAAGCTCACCTCAATCTCAGCTTAGCACCCTCTTCAATAGTAGAACACAACCCTAGCTTGGCAAATCTTGGTTCTCTAGCTTGATTCCTCAAAAAGGCTTGAAAATCCAAAGAGAAATGGGAGTGAAATGACCATCAAGAGAGAAGAGAAGTAAGGCTCTGTTTTTCTACAACTTTCTAAACTTAAAGGGATGATATAAATCCTTAAGGGTGAAAAGACCTAAATGCCCTCAAGTCTAAATAAAAGTCTTAACAGCCACCAAGGGCAAAATCATCATTTCCTGCCTATCTCGTTAATTATAATTACCACCCTCAAATTCCCGTTATTCTCAAAATTCTCAAACACTGATAATTCATATCCCGTTACCCTTTAATTCCCAGCAACGCTCTAATCATTAAAATCACCCCGAGACTCACCCCGAGCCCTGAACTTAATCCTGTTATGACTAAACCACTACTTTGCACTCAAGATCGTCTCATGCCAAATGGCTCGAACAAATCCACATTGTAATGTGGCCTTATCAATTAATCACAAACATGCACCAAAATACACAATTATGCCCCCAACGGCCAAATTACCAAAATATCCTTATAATCAAATGTGGACCCATATGCATGCACTTATCATCATATAATAATATAATTCACACAAACATGAATATAATCAATTAATAACATAATAAACCAATTATGGTCCTCCCCGCCTCCTAATCAAGGTCCTAAACCTTATTAGGAAATTTGGGGCATTACAGCCAATCTGTAAGATACCTCTCCAACCCATTCTAGATCTCAATGGGGCCAACAAACCTAGGGCTCAGTTTGCCCTGAACACCAAACCGTTTCACTACTCTCATGGGAGAAACTCTGAGAAACACATGGTCATTGACTTGAAACTCTATGCTCTTGCATCTCTAGTCCGAGTAACTCTTCTGGCGACTCTAGGAGGCGATCATTCGAGCTATAATCTTTTCAATCGCCTCATTGGTCCTCTGAACCATCTCAGGACCCAAGTATCTCCTCTCACCCATCTTATCCCAAAGGATAGGTGATCTGCACTTCCTCCCATATAACATCTCACACAGAGCCACTTCGATATTCGCCTGATTACTGTTCTTGTACGAAAAATCAATCAAAGGGGAATACGTACTCTAAGATCCCCCAAAATCTAGCACATAGACTAGTAGCATATCTTCCAATACCTAAATCGTCCTCTCAAGCTGTCCATCTGTCTGAGGATGATAAGCGGTACTAAACCACAACTGCGTGCCCATAGCCTTCTGCAGGCTCTCCCAAAACTTAGAGGTGATGGTGGGGTCCCTATCAGATACTATCGACCTCGGAGCCCCATGAAGTCGTACAATTTCCTTCACATACAACTCAACATACTACTCCATAGTATAAGTCATCCTCATAGGCAAAAAGTTGGCGGACTTGGTATAACTATCCACAATCACCCACACTGAATCATGTTGTCCCACGGTATTCGGTAACCCAACCACGAAGTCCATGGTAATATCCTCCCATTTCTACTCTGGAATCCTTAGAGGCTGCTACAACCCTGCTGGCCTCTAATGTTCAGCCGTTACCTGCTGACAAGTTAAACACTTGGCCACATAATCCACCACATCTCTCTTCATTCCCGACCACCAATACAAGGTTCTCAAATCTTGGTACATCTTCGTCGTACCCGGATGCAAAAAATAGGGAGAGGTATGAGATTCATCTAAGATCTCTCGCCAGATATCCGAATCCATCGGAACGCAAATCTGACCCTTGTACTTTAATAGACCCATCTCCAAAATAAAGAAGTCTTTTGCTAAGACGCTCTCTTTGTGTCCTCTCAACTGGGGATCCTCCCCCTGTGCCTCCTTGATCCTCTCCAGGAGCGTAGACTGAAGAGTGATGTTGGCTAACCAACCAACCACCAACTCTATACCCGCTTTAGTCATCTCCTTAGCTAACTTATAAGATATCTGCCTTGAACTGAACAACTGTCCTGGGCCCTTCCGACTCAGTGCGTTGGCCACTACATTGGCCTTCCCAGGATGGTACAAAATATCACAATTGTAATCCTTTACCAACTCTAGCCAACGTCCTTGGCGCATATTCAGATCCTTCTGAGTAAAGAAGTACTTTAAACTCTTATGGTTAGTGTATATTTCACACTAATCGCCATACAAATAATGTCTCCAAACCTTAAGTGCAAATACCACCGCCGCCAATTCCAAATAATGACTCGATGCGTAGGCTATCACCTTTCTGGCTTGCATCAGTACACATCCCAAACCCTGTCTTGAAGCATCACAATAAACCACAAACTTCTCATTGTCTGACGACAGACTTAATACTAGAGCGGTGATCAGTCGCGCTTCAATTCTTTGAAACTATTCTCACACCTATCTGTCCACACATACTTAGTCTTCTTTCGCGTCAATTTTATCAATGGTGTAGCTATCCTGGAGAACCCCTCAACAAACCCCCGATAATACCCTACCAATCCCAAAAATCTCCTAACTTTTGGTACACTGCTCGGCCTAGGCCAATCTCTCACTACCTCAATCTTGCTTGGGTTAACCAGAATCCCCTCCTTACTGGCATTATGACCCAGAAATTTGACTTGCGGTAGCCAAAACTCGCACTTGCTGAACTTAGCATATAACCTATGCTCTCTCAACCGTTGTAACACTAGGCATAAATGCTACTCATGCTCTATATCTGACTAAGAGTACACTAGTATGTCATCAATAAATACAATCACAAACTTGTCCAAATAGTCCTTGAAGACCCTATTCATCAAATCCATGGAGGCTACTGGGACGTTGGTTAATCCAAAGGACATAACTAGGAATTCATAGTGTCCATACCTCGTGCGGAAAGCGGTCTTCGATATGTCCTCCTCTTTAATCCTTAACTAGTGGTAGCCTGATCGAAGGTCAATCTTAGAGAACACTGTCTTCCCCTATAGCTAGTCAAATAAGTCGTCGATCCTATGTAATGGGTACTTGTTCTTAATGGTCAACTTTTTCAGCTACCTATAGTCAAAACACATTCTTAAATATCCATCCTTCTTATTGACGAACAACACTGGAGCAGCCCATGGCGAGAAACTTAGTCTAATGAACCCCAAATCCAGTAACTCCTGCAACAGAATCTTCAGTTCCTTCAACTCTGGCGGAGCCATTCTATAAGGTGTCCTAGATACTGGTTACGCCCATGGCGCCAACTCTATAACAAACTCAATCTCCCGCTGTGGCGGCAACCCTAGCAAGTCCGCGGGAAATAAATATGGAAACTCACTTACCAATCTAGTCTCACTTGGCCCAACCGCCACGTCTCTAGATGTATCCACAATATTTGCTAGGGATCCTATGCAACCTTCCTGCATCAGGTCTCTAGCCTTCAGTGCCAAAATCATAGGTACTCGCAGTCCACTAATTGTCTCCACAAATACAAAGGGTCCCCTTCTAGTTCAAAAGTCACCATCCTACGTTTGAAGTCAATCCTCGCCCCGTACTTCGATAACCAATCCATCCCTAGGATCATATCGAAGTCATCCATCGTTAACTCAATCAGATCAACAGACAACTCCCTACTGTCTATCTCTACTGGCAATGCTCTGACCCATCTCCTAGAGACTACCAGTTCCCTAGTCAGCAACAAAGTCTAAAATCCCCTAGCATACAAGTCACTAGGTCTACACAACTGGTCTATGACTCTAGCAGACACAAATGAATCAGTAGCTCCTAAATCAATCAATGCAGTAAAAGAAGAACCAGCACTAGAAATCTAACCTATCACGACCGAGGGGCTAGCCTCAGCCTCAGCCTTGGTCAAGGTGAATACTCTGGCAGGAGCCAGATTGTCGCTCTGATGTGGCTCCTCTTTCCTGGCTTGTGGACAGTCCTTCTTCAAATGGTTGATACTCCCACAAATAAAGCAGGCCTTGATCTTGCACTCTCCCTGATGTCATTGTCTGCACTGAGGGCACACTGGGACACTCCTCCAGTTGTCTCCCCCGCCCTGACGGCCACTAAAAGCACCACATGCCCTTCTATCCAAGCTCGGAGAAAAAAAAGAGTTTGGGGCCTTTCTCTTCTGCTCACTGGGGCCACTACCCTGACTAGTTCTGGTGAAAGGAGGCACCATCCTCCGAGCATCGCGCCAAGTAGCGCCCTCTCTCCTTATCTGATCCTCAGCCCCCTCAGCTGTAATGGCCTTGTCCACTACCTGAGCATACGTAGTAGTCCCCAGATCCAAGGTTATCTTAACATCAAGAGCAATCATAACATTCAAACCCCGCACAAACTGATCCCTTCGTGCCACATCAATGGGCACAAAATCCAGCGCGAACTTCGCCAACCGATCAAATCTCATGGCATACTCAGTAATTGTCATCCGGTTCTGAGTCAGGTTGGTAAACTCATCAACCTTCGCAACTCAGACTGCAACCTTGTAATAATTATCATTGAAAATGTTTCTGAACTATTCCCAGGTCATAGCTGCAACATTTCTTCTCTGAGTCTCCACATCCCACCAGATGCGGGCATCCTCTCTAAAAATGTAGTGGGCACAAGCTACCCTCTCATTCCCTTCCACCTTCATGAAATCCAGGATGGAAGAAATCATATTCATCCATTGCTCTACCCGCAATGGGTCTGGTTCACCCTCGTAGGTGGGAGGATGCTGCTTCCTGAACCTCTCATACAAAGGTTCCCACCCATTCTCCATAACAGGCTGAACTGGCCCTGGCACCACAACCTGCGGAACTTGCAACCCAATGCCATGAGAAGGGGCCTATTGCCTCAACTGCCGAAGATCTTCTTCTGTTCGGTGAAGTCTAGTTTCCATTTCGGCAAACAATTGTTGCCAATTCTATGGGGCAGGTGGAGGGTTCTGACCCTGGTTGTCATCCTCAGCCCTGTTATCGCGGAGTCTGATTGATCACCGATGCATCTCAACAATATGTCTGCAATCAACGACGCCGCTCATTAGGCAGAATAACAACATCCAAAACAACCTCCCAATGCATATCAACAAACCATAAACAACAGTCCACAAAACACAAATAACATATAACAATCAAGGGAGCCATGCCCTAGCATCATGGATATGTCAACACATTTATCATGCTCTACTTAACATAAACAGGCAAACAGGGCACTTAAACACTCAATCAAGCATAAAATTCAATCATGACCAACCAAACCTGAGTCGAGCTTGTCACTGGCAACGAGCATACATGTTCGGTCAATCTCCAGGAACCATAAACCTTGGCACGCTCTGATACCAAGTTGTAACGCCCTACTTCCTTAGATTCATTACTAAGTGAGTTTAAAATGTGCTAATCACTCGCTAATTGAGGTTTTAGGTTAAAAGTGTGGCTAAGTTTAGATAAAACCCATTACCAGTCATTAAATATAAAACATTTGGATACTCATTGAGAATGTCAGAAAGTTTTACAGTTGGGATCCCAAAACACTGTTTAGAAAATATTTACAACTCAAAATACAATTAAGGTCAACTAGGCGACAAAATTCAGGTTAATACATAACATTTCCCAAAAATACCACTGGCTGTGGCAGCCAGGCAGGCCTAACATGTACACGTCGCTTCACACCCTCCATACTCATGGTTGGTAGACCTTTCCTTTGCCCTAACATGCACCATAGGGCACCCGTGAGCCAAATACCAGCAAGAAAACTCAACATACAACAATCAACATATGCATATCTATCAGCAGCATATAACAAAACATCCAACAAGCTAAACACATAGTGGCCATGCCGTCCCAGGTGCTTTACCAGGCCCTGGGTTTGCGGTCTTCACCGTGAGGATGACTTCAACATCCTGATAAGGGTCTCACTCTAACAACTTGCACTCTGCATGCTCAACGCCGCTCCCAGCCCCTTGCCATACTCAGCTTTGCACTTTGCGTGCTAGCGCCGCTCCCGGCCCTTGCCGTACTCGACATGCTTATTATGATTTGGTAATCTGTTATTAACTGCTTATGAACATGTTTAAGTTTTCTTGCTGAGCCTTGGCTCACGGGTGCTATCTGGTGCAAGTAAAGGGAAAAGAAAGCTGGACCATCCTTGAGTTGGAGAGCTTAGGTGACGATGTGTACATATGCAACTGGTCAACCACCATTTGCTACTTAGGTTTCCAGGTTGTAACTTTGCATTGTAATTAACCTTTTAAATTTATTTTCGGATCCATGTATAAAGTAAACATTTTAGTGAAACGTTTGTATCTTTGACCAAAAATTTTAACCCTAAACTGTTAATCACATTTAGTTACACACTTATGGCCAAATGACTCGTTTAGTGAGTTTAGCACTATTTAAAATACATAGTGTAACGGTCCCTGAGTAGTAGGGTGTTACAACTTGGTATCAGAGTGTGCCAAGGTTAAGGGCTCCTAAAGACAAGCTAGGCATGTACACTCGTCACTAAAGACAAGATCCACTCAAGGTATGGTAACTATTTATGTGGTTATGTGTTTAACTACTTAAATGAGATATAAATGTCTTACTTGCATGGATTACTAGGAAGCATGAGATATTCTGATAGGGCCTAGCCCTGGATTGTTGATATGATTATGTGATTTCCTACTCAGTGAATATATGAATGTGTTATCTACATGCTAGAGTGAAGAGCGTGATATTTTGTTGGCTAGAGTAGGTGTGATTGATTGATGCATGAATTTTATGGGCATGTATATTAGAACTACAATGGTGTGTGAATGTGGTGCTATTTTCTTTTCCCGTGGGGAAGGTTTCTGGATGTGCTCATCATGCTTAATGGAAGTTATTGTCTGCAGACTAATTTAGAGGTTATGTACCCAAGGCAGTTAATGGGATCTGATGGTGGTTATATTGAGTCTGAGAATTACAACCAAGGCCTAAGCCCTCCACCTACCCCTCATAATTGGCAGCAGGTGTTTACAGATATTCAATTAAGATTGCAGAGGCAAGAGGAAGAAATCAGGTGTTTAAAACAGATCATGGAACACTTCTTCCTTTCTTATGCCAGGAGTTGCACTAGTTATGGCTCAGCCTAGGTTGAGAACAAATGGAAATTTCTATATGAGAGATTTCAAGTATATTACCCTCCAGATTTTGAGGGAGGCCTAGATCCATTCAGAGCTGAGTAATGGATGGGCATGATCAGTTCCATCCTCGATAGTATAAGGGAGGTGGCTCACGATATGGTGATTTGTGCTGCATATGTGTTGCAAGAAGATGCTCAGACTTGGTGGGAAGTGGTATCCCAGACACGAGATACAAATGCGATGAATTGGGAGAAATTTAGGCAGTTGTTTAATGATAGGTATTATTGTGATGCTGGTAAGATTGCAAAGACAAATGAGTTTCTGAACATGGTTCAGGGAAATGCAACAGTAATAGAGTATGTTAACAAATTTGATGGGTTGGCCAAGTTTGCTTTTGATATGGTACCCATGGATGTAGCTCAGAAAGAGTGATTTATCTAAGGATTGAATTCTGGGATAGCTCAGGGTGTTAGAATTGCCCTAGTACATCAGATCTCTACCTATGCTCAGGTGGTAGGAAGGGCTCTTGTTGTTGAGAGCACAAGAAATGAGATTTAGAGGGAGAGTGCCGGAGAGTGCAGAGCTCAGGCAGCGATACCTCCGTTTATTGGATCAGGCAGGGGCAGAAGCCCCAGTGATTAGAAAAGAAAAGTTTACAACATTTTCAGTGCCCTTGAACTAGATAAGGGGCTCTAAAATGTTCAGATAGGCACTCTACCCAGAATGCACTCGATGCAAGAGGCGCCATCTGGGGGAATGATGAGCAAAGGCATGTTTCTTATGTGGGATGGTTGGGAAATTTAAGAGGGATTGCCCAGGACTGAGGAAGGATGAACCAAAGGGGGAAGATAGCACAACCCAAGCTCGATTATTCGCTTTGATGCAGTCAGAGTCAGAGATTGAGACTGAGGTTGGTCCCTCAGTAGTGGCAAGTCATTTTCCTAGTTTTGATTCTTATATTGTGCTTATTGGTTTTGGTGCCATGCTGTTCTTAGTTTTGTTACATCTGGTAGGTGCACAAACTTGGTCTGTGGATTACGAGGTTATTTTGTGATGAGAATTTGGTACCTTGTTGGTAATTTTAAGAGATGAGTTAGATTATTGTGAGAAAGGACTCATCAGTTGACTTGATAGAGTTGGTTATGACCGACTTCGATATGATCCTGAATATGGATTAGTTAGCCAAGTATGGGGCAATGATTAATTGCCAAGAAAAGATGGTAACCCTTCGACTTGAGGGTGAGAAACCCTTGCATTTTTTGGCACTGTGCATGGACCCCATATACTTATGAAATTTGTACTTAGAGCTAGAGACCTATTGCAGGAGGATGAATCATACTCTTAGCTAGTGTGGTGGATACCAATTCAGTCGTGCCAAAGGGACCAGGAGAGACTGGATTAGTCTGTGATTTTATAGATGTGTTTCCAGGGGATTTGCTAGGGTTACCTCTACACAAATAAATAGATTTTTGATTATGTTGGTGCCAGAGATGGAATCAGTGTCTGCGACACCATATTGAATGTCTTCAGCAGAGCTGTAGAAACTAAAGATTCAGTTATTGAGTAAGACGCTATTCTCCAAGATGGATCTTCGATTTGGTTATTATCAGTTGAGGATCATGGAGAAGGGTATGCAGAAGAATGCTTTTCGTACCAGTTTTGGGCATTATGAGTTTTAGTCATGTCTGTTGGATTGACTAATGCGCTGGTAGCACTTATGGAATAAATGAACACAGTGTTCAAGGATTATTTGGATTGGGTTGTGATCATTTCTATCGACAATATTGTGGTATAATCTCAGTTAGAGATGGCCAAGGCCAAAAAATGCCTTAGAGAGGAGTTTCCTTGGATTGGTAGAATATTACATGTGTTTAGTGGAAGAGTTCTCAAGGATTGTTACCTCATTGATAGAAAAGGTGATTGCCTATGCATCACATCAGTTGAATGATATGACCAAAGCTAGAATAGAGTTACTGGTGGACTAGTTGGCCAATATTATGCTTGAGTTTACTCTTTTAGAGAGGATCAAGGAAAAACAATTGAGTAGCCCACATATGGGAAGGATTGAGGGGATGTCCTAGCTGGATTAGCTAAGGACTATATAGTGTCAGGCATGAGTTTATTAAGGTATAAGGATCAAACTTGGGATCTGATGGACACTGGGATTAGATGTAAGATTCTGGATGAATCTTATACTACCCTTTATTCTCTACATCCAGGCACCATGAAGATGTACCTGAATTTGAAGGCTTTTTATCGGTGGCCTGGGATGAAGAGGAATGTTACTGAGTACGTGGCAAAGTGCTTGACCTATTATCAAGTCAAGGCAGAGTATCAAAAACTAGTAAGGCCATTATAACCTTTGAGTATCCCAAAGTGGAAGTGGGGGGACATCACGATGGATTTTGTGGTAGGATTGCAATAGTGCTGAGCGCTGGTTGTGAAGCATTGACTTATCAGTCAAGGGGTAACAGCGCGCTGAGCGCTGGTTGAGGTTGTTATGCTTAACCAGGAGCGCATTATATGCTTGACCGGCCTATTAGTCGTGGGAAAACTAGAGCGCCAGGTATGCTGGGCCAGCTCCAAGGTTGGTTATACAGAGGATAGGACGATGGGCCCCAGGGTGACTTATTAGTCCCATATCTTAGGACTAGGCCCCAGCATTGACTCATTAGTCAAAGACGGCCTTAGAACGTCGAGTGTTGGTCATAAAGCATTGACTTATTAGTCGAGAATGGCTTTAGCACGTTGAGTGCTGATGGAAAAACATTGACTTATGAGTTAATGATGGCAATAGCGCGCTGAGCGCTGGTCGATATGGTTATGTCTAACTAGAAGTGCATCATACGCTTAACCGACATATTAGTCGGGGAAAACTCAGCGCCAGGTACGCTGTGCCAGCTCCAAGGCTTGTTATACAGAGGACAGGACAAAGGGCCACTGGGTGACTCATTAGTCCCATATTCTAGGGCACTGGGCCAGTATGATTTATTAATCATATCTTTGGGCCCTGATCCCCAGTATGATTCCATAATCATGCATTTTGGGCATTGGAGCCTGATATGATTCATTGATTGTTTATCTTGAACTATTGGCCCATATGAAGTTGTAGTCATTTATATGGAGGGTATGCTTGCTTGAGTATGGTTATTACTGCTAGGTATGCTAATTGTGATTTAGTAATCTATTATTAACTGATTATGAACATGTTTATGTTTTCTTGCTGAGCCTTTGCTCAAGGGTGCTATATGGTGTAGATAAAGGGAAAAGAAAGATGGAACATCATTGAGTTGGAGAGCTTAGGTGACGATGTGTACATATGCGGCTGCTCGACCACCACGGTCGAGGGGTTTAAAGAGGAACTAGGGCCAAACCCTATTTTGTCGCTTAGGTCGGCAGTTTGTAACTTTGCATTGTAATTAACCTTTTAAAAGTATTTTGGGATCCCATGTATAAAGTAAACATTTTAGAAAAACATTTGTATCTTTGACCAATATTTTTAACCCTAAACCGTTGATCACATTTAGTTACACAGTTATGACCAAATGACTCATTTAGTAATTTTAGCACTATTTAAAATACACAGTGTAACGGTCCCTGAGTAGTAGGGCGTTACATACGAAGCAGGGAATGGGCCCATTATAATAATTATTAATACCAGCAAAGATCACACACACACATATATATTGAATCACATACAATCAGAATTGAGATGACCTCTTGTAGCCTATTGTTGACCTGTGAAATTGGCCAACGGCCGTATGTATGATATACAACACCTTTTGAATGATATAAATGTAAAAATATGACAGAGTAAAAATATCTAAACAAAACAGATAGAAGTTTATAGTGGTTCAGCCCTGTTCTGATGAACAATAATAACCTAATCCATTTAATATTTAGTATTGAATCACTAAATTGACCATTAATTGAAGAATTCACTTGTCACATGTTTGCCTAGAAGTTCATTCAAATGATCAGTCCTAAAGTCCCTCAAATGAAGCCTTGGGTCCTTTATTTATTGCACCCAAGGGCTGTTACATGATCATCAAGACTTGGGATTGTGGTTTGGTACACAATCATTGGGAGTGGAGATACGTGTCCAACTTCCCATGATTATGAGATGTGGGTCTTCTCATTGTTTCTCTAGATCGTGGTTGACGATGCATGATTGGAACCTTAGGGAAAACGTTAAGTCTTGGTTGAACTATGAGACTTAGGTGCTAGGCCCAATGACCCTTTATAGCGTGGGTGCTAGGCCAGTTGATATTCTGGGTGCTAGGTCTGTTGATCTTCTGGGTGCTAGGCCTGTTGATTTCAGCTTGAATGAGCATGACCTTTATCTAGCGAAGGGTATTTTGTAATTTAGGCCGACCACCCTATGAAGAATAGGGTGGGTCGACCACCCCATGTGGTTCTTAGGCATGCTAGGCTGACCTCCTCTAGGGGTTAGGGTCAGGCCGACCGCCCTTAGGGGCCAGGGCCAGGCCGACCACCCCTACAAGCCAAGGCCAGGCCGACCACCCCTAGGAGGTTTAGGCCTGGTCGACTTCCCTATAAGTTCTGGACCTATCCATTTTTGTTCATCGGATATGCCCCAGCTACTGGCCTATCTGGTTTGTGGTAGGGAGCTTCATTACATCGAATACTAACTTTACTATTTATCCTTTCTTTGTTGCAGATGTCCAACTCCTCTTCGTCTGACAAGTCTTTGAGCGAGCGTAATCTCTAAGAGCTATTGGAAGGAGTGAAAAGGATTCTTCCTTATTCTGCTATGTATTTATTCAGCGAAGAAGATTTCTTGAGAATGTATTGCCCAATGGCGAGAGTAAAACAGAAAACTCGACAACCTTATGAAGATGATCCTCACATTGCCAGGCACATCACTCAGGGCTCTTCGCTTGGCTCTTCTTAGATCTCTACTCAATATGGTACTCCCCGTGGATCTCAGGGCACATCTTATCGAGGTCATTCTTCCCAGCGGAGTTTCTTTGGTTATCGAAACTCCTCGCAACGCCCTTCTCATACTAGTCGGGCTCCCCATCACTCTTCTTCTTAGCGAGAGTATACCGAGGACTCTCATCGTTGGACTACTCACCCTCATGAGTGTTCTATTCACAACATCCGGCCTAAGGTGGCTCGTACTTCTCCCAATAGTTAGATAGTCTCACCAGCTGTGCAGTAGAAGAAGAGACAACAGAAAGAGTTCCATTGTAACGCCCTAAACTTCAGGGACCGTTACGGTGTGCCTTATAAACAGTGCTAAACTCGCTAATCGAGTCATTTGGCCAAAATCATGTAACTAAGTATGATTAGCAGTTTAGGGATTAAAAATTTCAGTTAAGATATAACGTTTCATTAGAATGTTTACTGTATACATTAGGATCCCAAAAATATAATTTAAAGGTTTATTACAAGAAAATATTTACAATCTAAGCGACAAAACAGGGTTTAACCCTAGTTCCTCTTTCAACCCTCAGCCGTGGCGGTCGAGCAGCAGCATATGTACACATCGTCACCTAAGCTCTCCAACTCAAGGATGGTCCAGCTTTTCTTGCCTTTACCTGCACCACATAGCACCCGTGAGCCGAAGCCCAGCAAGAAAACCCAATATGCTCACGAACAATCATATCATGACATCAAATAATATATGGCATGTCTAGCAAATATAGCTCTATTCAAGCATGTAAATAAGTTCAGACAATGCTGGGGAATCTAGGATAAGAAATCCTGCCCTCCTGATTGGATGATTATTAAGTCAATCCTAATCAGATGAGTGATTTAATACTTGAGGTTCTAGTAAACCATAATGAGTGGCTGACAAGAAAGTCACCACGGGCCTCAGCACCCACAGCCATGCCAATGATGATCATCATGATCATACAGAGCTTATAGCCCTGAGCAGATGAGTGAATATCACTTTGAGGTTCTGTTAAACCATAATGAGTGACTGACAAGCAAGTCACTACAGGGCTCAGCACCCACAGCCGTGTGATGGAACTGTCACCTGGGCTTTCCTACAATGGATCTAATCAAATGAGTGAATTAACACTTGAGGTCCAGGTAAACTATACTGGGTGACTGATGGGTAAGTCACTAGCTTAAACAGATGAGTGACTGATGGGTAAGTCACATGGGGCTCGACACCCATAGCCATGTGACTAAACAGTCACTGGGCTTGTTGGCCTTGGCTCTAAGTGACTAGCCTTTGGCTAGACAAGTTCTTTTAGTTTTCATCGAACTTGAGGTTGGTCTGGCATTAATGCTCATTTGAGTCATTCAATGCAGATGTCGATTGGATCTAATCTTTTATCGGCTTGCGTTAAACACGCTAAGTCTGTCCTAGACTTTTTAGTCAATACTAGGTGACCAGTGCTCAGTACAACTGCCGAACTTGACAAGTTGGTCACAGCTTCATAGTTAATACTGACACCATTGTCAATTCTGACTAGTTTTTCAGTGCCACGCACAAGTCAGCAATGCTACCAGGCATATATCATATGTCAAATATCTTAATGTAGGGCATTCAACATGCTTACTTAATAATTGCTAGCATAATTATGATCATGCACAAACACAGAGACTCAAGCTCTGGTCAATCTCATATTCAACATTCATGGCATGCCCTAATCACATGTTTCTCGTGCATCCCATGCATCACATTTAAACATCCAACATACATCAAGAATAACCATGCATGTCACATATGGGGTGCAGTTTTCTTACCTTTGGTCCAAGCACAGGTTACCAATATACGAACCATAAGCATGATCCTGATTCCCAGCCCCTAGTGATAACCTAGTCACAACCATAATATAAAACCTCATCAAAAAGAGTAAATAAATACTTCCAGACCAAGTCCTAGTCTCCGAGACATGGAATCCTACCAAACCGGGTAGTAAGATCGATCTCAAGCCCTTAGGTTTAAGTTCCCATGACTAAAAGCCCATTTTGGTCATTTTTCCTCTTTTGAGCTGCAACCCCAAACATTAGAGCCGCAACCCCACTCAAGTCAGGTCCAAAAATCATCTCTGACAGCAATTAGAGCTGCAACTCAAATAGCACAACAGCCCCAAACCACCAGCTTCTTTAAGCTTGAGCCGCAGCGCCCAAGAACAAAGCCACAGCTCAACCTTGAACCTAGCCAGAAAACCTCCATTTTTTCCTTTAAAAACCTTCCATAATCCTATCCAAACATCTCTAAACCTATCCAACCTTAAATTACCTTCGATTGAGTTGTTCCCAACTAAATCCTCCGGCTAATTAGCTTCTAATCTTTTATAGGATCGCTATGCCTTGATCTCACTTGAATCCAAGTCCTAGAACTTAAGTTTCCTTCGAAAATGCGATCGGGAGACAAAAATGGAACATAGAGGGAGACGGAACTTACTGAGTGTTCTTTTTATTTCTTAAAAGGTTACTTCAAGCTTAAGTAACCTCAAACAAATCCTAACGCTCGGGGTCCCAAAAACATCCCCGGGGGAAAAATAGTCAAAAACTCTAGAATTTCCCCTTGATCTTACTAACTCCCAATTTATCACCAAATATTTATTCTCATTACCCAATAACCCGGTAATGCTAAATACCCCTTGACTCACTCCGAGTCAAGAATAAATCCCGTTGTAACTTTCCCACTAGCATACCTCCTAGGATCGTCTCGTGCTGAGCAACCCTGGCATAACCAAATAATAATAAAGCACCACACACATATCACATATATGCTAAATATGGCCGAAATGGCCAAAATATGAAAATCACCCAATTAATCAGAAAATGGGTTCACATGCATATTTAATACACCTAAACATGCAGGTAATCATTTAATGACTTAATAAAGCAATTATGGCCCTCCTGGCCTCATAATCAAGGTCCTAAACCTTATTAGGAAATTTGGGGCATTACGACTATCCCCTCCTCACAGAAATTCCGTCCTCAAAATTTATCTGAACTGCCCGGAATATAAATTCCGCATAACTGATTCCAGTTTCCCAGGTCATTACCTTGACCTCACTGTTTTTTTTTTAACCTTACCTTAACCCAAGGTATACCTTTGTTCCTCAGAACCTTATTCTTTCTGTTTCATATCTGGGCTGGCTACTCCTTACAGGATAACTTAGCCTCAATCTCCAGATTCTCATAACTCAACTCATGAGTTTCTTTCAACCCATGTCCTCAGCATGGAAATACAAAATACATTGTATACAACTAATAGTGTCAAAGATAAGGTCGATACCAAAGCAAACTGACCGATCCTATTCAGGATTCAACTGTCAAAATAATCTAGGGCTCAACTTGCCCTTCACTCCTCACCCCTTTCCATGGTGATACTTTTGAGGAAGATACAATATTATACCTGGAACTCCATGTTCCTACTTTTCAATTCAGTAAAACTTTTCCATTTACTCTAAGAAGTGAGCATCCAAGCTCTAACTTCTAGTAACCTCAATGGTCCCCTGAACTACCTCAGGATCCAGAATCAACATCTCACCCATCTCTTTCCAATGAACATGTGATATACATTCTCAAACATACCCCGTCTCATAAGGTACCTGTCCAATACTAGATGACTCACTTTCTCTCTCTGATTTACCATCAGTCTGAGAATAATGAACTGTATTGAATTCCATCTATATACTCATAGCCTTCCTTAACCCTTCCCAGACATGGAAGTAACAATAGAGTCTTCACCTAATACGATAGACCTCAAATTCCATGAAGGCGTATTATCTCTCTCACATAGAGATCTAAAAACTGATCAGCTGCATTATTTGTCCTTGCTGATAGAAGTAAACTCACTTGGAACACTGGTCCAAAATGACCCAATGCCAACTCATACTGGCCCACTATCCTGGGCAGCCCCACCGCGAAACCCATCGCGATGTTTCCTTATTTCCATTATAAAATACTCAAAGGCTACAATGGCCCTACTGATTTCTGATACTCTGCCTGGACCTGCTAACAGGTTAAGAACACTACCATGTATTCCATTATGCCCCTCTCCATCTCAGGCCACCACTATAAAGCTTTCAAACTCTGATACACTAACATGATGCCTGAATGTAGAGAAAAAGAAAGTAGCATGAGATTCATCCAGAATCTCCCAATTAATCCCAGTGTCCATCGGATTCCAAATCCGATCCTTATACCACGATAAATTCACACCTGACACTGATTAATCCTTAGCTAATCCAGCTAAGAATTTTCACTCAATTTTTCCTATCTGTGGTTCACTTAATCGTCTTTCCTTTTGATTTTCTCTGAGATAGTAATCTCAAGCATAAAACTAGCCACCTGGCCTACCAGAAACTCTACTCTAGTTCTGGTCAGATCATTTAACCAAAATGATGCATAAGCAATCACTTCTCCTGTCACTGAGGTGTCATAACCACCTACTAACTGATTCTGATCTGCAAGAAGTCTAAGAGCCCTTTCCCAAGGTACATGTAATATCCTGCCCATCCAAGGAAACTCTTTGCCTACTAAGACGTTCCTTAACCTTGGCAACTCCCCGCAAGAAATACATCACAATACCATCATCCAAGACGATCACAAATCCCATTCAAATAATCATTCAAATGCCTGTCCACCTAATTCATCAAGACACTCAACATTAATTACCCTCTCAAATCATAACTCAACACTCCCAGTGCCCTTATCCAATATAATAGTCTTCTAATCAACCTTCTCCCTGGTCTCTAACTACTACTGACCAGATCCAAGATCCACCTTGGAGAACGCCATATTACTCACTAGTTGAGCCTTTAGTTATTACAACTCTGCTAAGCCATTCAATACAGTGCCCTAAATCTGATTCCAATCCTAGCACAAATACAATCACTGTTCTATCTCTTCATATAAAAGAGCCCTGGCAAGTTCCCTGGAAACACATCCAGAAACTCACAGACTAGTCCAGTCTGTCCGGACCCCGCTGGCACAATCTAAGTGCTATCCACCATGCTAGCTAAGAGTTCTATGCATATCCCTGCCATAAAACTCTAGCTCTCAATACAGATGTCATAAGCATACAGAATCCATACACCGTGCGACCTGTCACAGGCTTCCCACTCTTAAGCCTAAGAGTTACTATCCTTTCCTTTCCATTTAGCATTGCCCCATACTTACTGTAACGCCCTGGCTACCCCAGAACCGTTACAGTGAACGGTGGACCGGAAATTTGACTCACTACCTGAGTCCTTTGGTCAAAAACGTGCTCTAAGTGTAATTAACAGGTTAAGGCATAAAACCAATAAAAAGGAAATGGAGATTTTTATTACAAACTGCTCTGCAGAGCTAAACAAAACGTTTACAAGCTGTTCTCAGTACAAATGGTCACTATTGTTGTAAAGTTACAAACCCGCCGACCTAAGCGGCAAAAGTAGGGTAAACCCCCTAGTTCCTCTGAGAACACCTTGACCGTGGGGGTCAAGCGGTCGCATATGTACACACCACCACATCAGCTCTCCACTCAAGGCTAGGTGAGCTTCTCTTTCCCTTTACCTGCACCACATAGCACCCATGAGCCAAGGCCCAGCAAGAAAACATAATACTTAATGTAAACATTATCAAATGATTATCATTATAATCACACTGAGCATAAAGCTTTCAAACAAATGAGTGAGCACCACATGAGGTCCTGATAAACCACACTGAGTGTCTGACAAGCGAGTCACTAATTCAAATGGAAGAGTGGCTGATGGGTAAGCCACTAGCCTTCAACGGGTTCTGGTAAACTGCACTGAGTGACTGCCATGCATGTCACTAATTCAAATGGGAGAGTGGCTGCTGAGTAAGCCACTAGCCTCCAAGCGCTTATTTCATTCATCGACCCTCGGGGTCGGTCTGGCACTAATGCTCTCTGAGCCATTCAATGCTGATAATTGATTAGATCCAATCTTACTGGCTTGCGTGACACACGCCAAGGCCGTCCTGACTAATAAGTCAGTTCATCGTGATCAATGCCCAATACCACTGCCGAACCTGACTAATAAGTCACAGCTTCACAGTGATACTAGCACCCTTGCCAAACCTGACTAATAAGTCAGTGCCATGCACAAATGAGCAACATATGCTAAGCATTCCATATACAATCCATGTCCATATTCTCACATTCAACATGCCTCAGGAATATCCATGCATGTTACACTTGGGGTGCAGTTTTCTTACCTCTGGTTCGAGCAAGAACGAATAAAAGAACAACCCTGAGAACGATCGACTTTTAAATTCCTCGACGGTCACCTGGTCATAACCAAAATATAGGATTCATCAATAAAAATGATAACTGAGGATTCCCAAACCAAATCCCAGCCCCCGAGACCTCAAGTACTACCCAACCGGGTACTAGGTTCAACCCCGAGGCCTATGGTTTGAATCCCTAGGCTAAAAACCACTTTTAACAAAATTTGGCCTATGGGCCGCGGCCGCAAAAAGCCGTGCCGCGGCACGCCCCCAAGCCCTATCTGCCAGACGCTCATGGGCCGCAGCACGCAAAAGCCGTGCCGCGGCACCCAGCCCAGTTCAGCAACTAGCCCAAGCACAAACCAGATTTTCCCCCCTGTGCGTTTTTCTCTCAAACCAGCCTCTCAAACCAACTTTAAACCTCTTCCAAACACCCATTTAAACCCCCAAGCATTACCCAAAACTTCCCCTCATCAAAACCCAAGCAAGACATCACATAAACTCCCCTTAATTCCAACTTTCCACACTAAAATCTAGAATTGAAAACTCAAAACGAAAACAGGGTATAACCTGAAATTCAAAGACAATTCCTTACCTCCAACTGGTTTTGAACCCTCTTAAGATGATGAACTAAGACCACAAACTCCAAGCTTTTATTCCCTAACTTGCCACCTCAACTTGGGACCAAAAACCTCAAAGAATGATAGAGAGGAAATGATGTACGGGAAGGAAGAAGAAGACTCTCTGTTTTTGCTCTGTTTTGAACGGTTTCCACAGCCTTCTAAAACCACATATATCCTAGCCAAATGACCTAAATGCCCCTAGGTCATTTAAGGCTCTAAAACCAACTTAAGGGCAATTTTGACATTTTCCACCTACACCGTTAATCATAATTAACGCTTCCCTTTTCCCGCTAATCTCAATATTCTCAAACTCCAATATTTCACATCCCATTACCCTTTAATACCCGGTAACACTCTAATCATTAAAACACCCCGAGACTCACCCCGAGCCCCGAGCTTAAGCCTGTTATGACCAAACCGACGTTTAACATTTCTTTGATCGTCTCATACCAAATGGCTCGAACAAACCCACATCATAATGTGGTCTCAAATTATATCACCGACATGCGAACAAATAATCAATTTACCCTCAACGGGCCAAATTACTATCACACCCCTGTATAAAGAAGTATGGACTCACATGCATGCATTTCACATCATATCATAATATAATCAACATATACATGCATTTAATCAATTAATAATATAATTAAGCAAGTATGGCCCTCCCGGCCTACTGTTCACACCGTTAAATACATCGGAGAATTTGGGGCTTTACACTTACTTAACCAATCCATATCCCAGATCATACCAAAGCCAGTCATAACCAACTTTATCAAAATCACTGATGAGTCATTTTATCATAACCCAACTCATTTCCTAAATTACCAATACAATATTACTTTACCATCATAACATAACCATGCGATCTGCATATCATCTTCATGTTGCTCTAGATGCAACAAGCAAAGAATAACATGGCACCAAGCCAATCAGCACAATACCAAATCAGGACTAGAAAACTGACCTGCCACCCCTGAGGAACTAGTCTCAGCCTCAAATTCTGACTGCATCGGAACGAACCCTCGAGCTGGAGTCAAGTTGTCCATCCCCTTTTGTTCATCCTCTCTTAGCCTTGGGCAATCCTTCTTGATATGCCCAACCATTCCACATAAGAAACATGCCTTTGCTCGGCATTCTGCCAGATGACGCTTCTTGCATCGAGCACATACTAGATAAGTCTTCCAGCTCTCCTTCTTGCTTGTTCCAATAAATGGAGATACCAGCTCTCTGGCACTCTTCTTCTCAATCTGATTTCTTGTGCTCTCAACAACAAGAGCCTTCCCTACCACCTAAACGTAGGTAGACATTTCATGCACTGGGGCAACTCTAATGCCCTGAGCTATCCTGGAATTCGATCACTAAACAAACCTTTCCTTTCAAGCTACATCTGTGGGTACCATGTCAAAAGCAAACTCAGCCAACCCATCAAATCTGTTAACATACTCGGTTACTGTTGCATTTCCCTGAACGAGATTCAGAAACTCATTCACCTTAGCAGTCTTGGTTGTATCACAGTAATACCTTTCATTGAACAACTGCCTAAATTCTTTCCAATCCATCACAACTGTGTCTTGTGTCTGGGATACTACTTCCCACCACGTCTGGGCATCATCCCACAATACATATATCGCACAAATCACCTTATCGTGCCCTACCAGCCCCATACTGTCCAGAATGGAACTGATCATGCTTATCCATTGCTCAGCTCTGAATGGATCTAGTCCTCCCTCGAAGACTGGAGGGTAATACTCCTGTAATCTTCCATAGTGAAATTCCCACCTGCTCTCAACTCTAGGCTGAGCCAAAACTGGTGTCACTCCTGACATAACAAAGGAAGAGGTGTTTCCCAACAGATTCTGCTGTTGCTTCAAACACCTAATCTCTTCCTCCTGACTTTGTAATCTTAATTGCACATTTGTGAACATCTGTTTAAAATTCATAGGAGTAGATGAAGAACTAAAATCCTGGCTGTAACTCCCAGCCTCTGTATAACAATCACCAGGCCTCATTATCTGCCTTGGATATAAACCTGCTGATTGAATCTATAGTCAATAACTTGACCCATTAATCATGATGAGCCTGTCAAGAGCTTTCCCCCATGGGAAACAATCACACCACACTACAATCACAAACCACTACAGTGCTAGAAACATGCCCATGGTATTCATACATCAATCATAATCCCTGCTCTTCCGACATACCTACCATGCCTCCAGTTCCAGCATGCAAATATCACAATTATATAACCACGGAGCACGTAATCATATGATCACATTCATATATATATATATTCACAGAGCACATAATCATATAGTCAAGAGCCAGGCTCTATCAGAATCTCATGCTCCCTAATACAATGTGCAGGTAAAGCATTTACATTCTATTTAAGCAATTCAGCACATAACTGCAGAAATAGTTACCATTCCCGGAGTGAAGCTATCTTCCATGACGAGTGTACATGCCCAGCTTGTCTTTAGGAACCATAAACCTTGGCTCGCTCTGATACCAAGTTCTAACACCCTAAACTCCAGGGACCGTTACGATGTGCCTTATAAACAGTGCTAAACTCACTAATCGAGTCATTCGGCCAAAATCGTGTAACTAAGTATGATTAGCGGTTTAGGGATTAAAAATTTCTGTTAAGATATAATGTTTCATTAGAACATTTACTATATACATTGGAATCCCAAAAATATAATTTAAATGTTTATTACAAGAAAGTATTTACAACTAGCCGATCTAAGCGGCAAAACAGGGTTTAACCCTAGTTCCTCTTTCAACCCTCAGCCGTGGCGGTCGAGCAGCAGCATATGTACACATCGTCAACTAAGCACTCCAACTCAAGGATGGTCCAACTTTCTTTTGCCTTTACCTACACCACATAGCACCCGTGAGCCAAAGCCCATCAAGAAAAACCCAATATGCTCATGAACAATCTTATCATGACATCAAATCATATCTGGCATGCCTGGCAAATATAGCTCTATTCAAGCATGCAAATAAGTTCAGACAATGCTAGAGAATCTAGTATAAGAAATCCTACACTCCTGATTGGATGATTATTAAGTCAATCCTAATCAGATGAGTGAATTAACACTTGAGGTTCTAGTAAACCATACTGAGTGACTGACAAGCAAGTCACCACGGGGCTCAGCACCCACAGCCATGCCAATGCTAATCATCATGATCATACAGAGCTTATAGCCCTGAGCAGATGAGTGAATATCATTTTGAGGTTCTATTAAACCATCATGAGTGACTGACAAGTAAGTCACTACGGGGCTCAGCACCCATAGCCGTATGACGCAACAATCACCTGGGCTTTCCTGCAACGTCTCTAATCAAATGAGTGAATTAACACTTGAGGTTCTGGTAAACCATACTGAGTGACAGATGGGTAAGTCACTAGCTTAAACAGATGAGTGACTGATGGGTAAGTCACACAGGGCTCGACACCCATAGCCATGTGACTAAACAGTCACTGGGCTCCCTGGCCCTGACACTAAGTGACTAGCCCTTGGCTAGACAAATGCTTTTAGTTTTCATCGAGCTTGAGGTCGTTCCGACATTAATGCTCATTTAAGTCATTCAATGTAGATGTCGATTAGATCTAATCTTTTATCGGCTTGCATTAAACACGCTAAGTCCGTCCTTGAATTTTTAGTCAATACCAGGTGACCAATGCTCAATACTACTGTCGAACTTGACAAGTAGGTCACAACTTCATAGTTAATACTGACACCATTGCCAATTCTTACTAGTTAGTCAGTACCACACACAAGTAAGCAATGCTACTAGGCATATATCATATGTCAAATATCTAAATGTAGGGTATTCAGCTTGCTTATTTAACAATTGCTAGCATAATTATGATCATGCACAAACACAGAGACTCAAGCTCTGGTCAATCTCATATTCAACATTCATGGCATGCCCTAATCACATGTTTCTCGTGCATCACATGCATCACATTTAAACATCCAACATACATCAAGAATAACCATGCATGTCACATATGGGGTGCATTTTTCTTACCTTTGGTCCAAGCACAGGTTACCAATATACGAACCATAAGCATGATCCTGATTCCCAGCCCCTAGTGATAACCTAGTCACAACCATAATATAAAACCTCATCAAAAAGAGTAAATAAATACTTCCAGACCAAGTCCTAGTCTCCGAGACATGGAATCCTACCAAACCGGGTAGTAAGATCGATCTCAAGCCCTTAGGTTTAAGTTCCCATGACTAAAAGCCCATTTTGGCCATTTTTCCTCTTTTGAGCTGCAACCCCAAACATTAGAGCCGCAACCCCACTCAAGTCAGGTCCAAAAATCTTCTTTGACAGCAATTAGAGCCACAGCTCTACCCAATAGAGCCGCAGCTCAAATATCCCAACAGCCCCAAACCACCAGCTTCTTCAAGCTTGAACCGCGTCCCCCAAGAACAGAGCTGTGGCTCAACCTCGAACCCAGCTAGAAAACCTCCATTTCTTCATTTAAAAACCTTCCAAAAACCTATCCAAACATATCCAAACTCAAAAATCAAAGTTCCAAAACATCCCCATGATCCAAAAATTATAAAACCCATGCTTCAATTCAATCAAAAACTCATCAAAACACAAAGTCCAATTCAAGCTTAAAAACTTTAAAAAAACATAGAGCTTAAAACTTGAATTACCTCCTATTGAGTTGTTCCCAACTAAATCCTCCGGCTAATAAGCTTCTAATATTTCCTAGGATCGCTATGCCTCGATCCTCGGTTGAATCCGAGTCCTAAATCTCAAGTTTCCTTTGAAAATGCGATCGGGAGACGAAAATGGAACTTAGAGGGAAAGATAACTTACTAAACGCTCTTTTTATTTCTGAAAAGGTTACTTCAAGCTTAAGTAGCCTCAAACAAATCCTAACGCTCGGGGTCCCGAAAACATCCCTGGGGGCAATATAGTCAAAACCTCCAAAATTTCCCCCTGATCTTACTAACTCCCAATTTATCACCAAATATTTATTCCCATTACCCAATAACTCGGTAATGCTAAATACCCATTGACTCACTCCGAGTCAAGAATAAATCCCGTTGTGACTTTCCCACTAGCTTACCTCCGAGGACCGTCTCGTGCTGAGTAACCCTAGCATAACCAAATAATAATAAAGCACCAAACACATATCACATATATGCCAAATATGCCCGAAATGGCCAAAATATGAAAATCACCCAATTAATCAGAAATGGGTTCACATGCATATTTAATACACCTAAACATGCGTATAATTATTTAATAACATAATAAAGTAATTATGGCCCTCCCGGCCTCCTAATCAAGATCCTAAACCTTATTAGGAAATTTGGGGCATTACATCCATCCATCAGATTCCAGGGCCACCTTTGCTAGAGAGATCATATGTAAACCGGTTGAGAAGCCTCGCCGTGCTGATTATGAGTTGGTTTGGTTCAAAGGGGCTGCCTCTGACATGATTGAAGAGGCGGTAAAGAACTTGAGGAAGGCCTTCAACCTTTCTGGCATTTCCATCACGATCCCTAGTCCAGGCGATAGAGTTGAGGACCCCCTTTTGGGTATGTTCACTTGGACATGCTCTGCCATTAAGTCTAGTGCCCTACATCCTCTTAATCCATATTTCTGGAGCGTTGCAGATTATTTTGGTAATACTCCCTCTCAATTGGCTCCCAACACTAACTTGGCTTTATCTGCATTGTACATTATCTATCATCGTAGAAATGGCCATCTCTAGTATCTCCTGAGATCCACTACTAGTTTGATCTGAAGACGAACCTTTCTCAATGCAAATTGAGGTATTTCCAGTTCCACCATTATACGAGTGAGGGTATCGACACCTTCTTGGAAGAGATTTCTATAAACAGTAAGGCATTTAGATATGCCGACAACTATTTCTTCACTAAAGATACACAGGCCAACTACTCCAAGTTTAGGCACATCCAGCCTTTTTATAGATCGCTCCTGACCTATGCATGAATGTTAGGGCCAAGGAATTTATTGCCATGACCCTTGAGGAAACTAGAGAACCTTAAGAAGGTCGGGCTATTTCCTTCTACTGTCATCGATGTTCTAGATGAAGATGGTACCGAGTGCATGAATGCCATAGACTCCCTAGGACCTATTCATATCGAGGAGGTACCATCTTCACCCATGTTGGCTGGACAGAACGGTGATGAGGTGGGTGCATCCGCGCACTCACAACTTGCTTTAGATGACTTTGATGAAGCCATGTTCAAACTCGAGTCTCATTCAGAAGGTTCGACACTTTTATCATCTTTACTTTATGTTTCGTTTGTGTTTGATATCCTGCTAATATTGGATCTTCCTTTGTAGGTTCAGATATGTTTAGCTTTGTTCACACCCAACAAAGTTCAACTTCAACCGAGACTAGCCCTTTCGTCTAAGCGGCAAAGAGAGCAAGAGTTAAGTCTGAGCCGATAACAGAGGTCTCTCCTAAGGCGCCTCCTTCGGCTCCACTAGCGTCTAGTCCAATCATAGAGGTAGAGCCATCCTTGCCCATGCCGGTTCCTCCCAGTATCACTGATGCGAGTGCCTCCTCTGCTGTGCCTGCTCCCTTATCTAAGCCACACCAGTCTGCCATTATGGACCAAGCATCCCATCTGGAGCAAACGACAATGACCTTTAATGGGATTAAGAATGAGGACTTGAGCACATCCTCACAATGTCACTCCTTAACATTCAGAGCATGTAAGTCCTCTAAAGTTTTCTTTTTATCTGGTTAGCTGATGTGTTGATGTTATCTAACACTTGTATGTTTTTTGCTGGCGCTGATGTTGGTCTCCCATGTCCGTGATAGGTCTGTGGAGTATACCTCTACATTTTCCAACCTCTGCTCTGACTTTGAAGCTGTTCTCCAGGAGGTACTGGACCTTAGGCGTGTTCTTGGCTCTAGGGATGCGGACATTGCTTTGAAAGATGAAGAGATCAGTACTCTTCGCAGTACTGTGGTGCTCAAACAACAGAAAGTGACCAAGTTGACCCTCAGGGTAACATAAGTTGACGGGAAACTTGCCGATCAACTTAAACAATCTGAAGCTGAGAAAGAAAAGCTTATTGCTAAAATGGACCAACTAAGGAAGGATGCTCTTGTCGAGAAGGAGCAAGAGGTCAAAGCTGCCTGGGACAAGGCACAAGAGGAGTATTCAGAGACTGCCTTATCTTGCTTTTACTTGATCTGGAAGTCCAACAAAAATCTAAACTTGGATTTCCTCCCCAAGAAGACACGACGAAGGAGCTTAAGAAGTGTATGGCTTGTGAGGCTTCCGAGGCTCAGGGCAGTCTTTCAAATGATACTCCTCACCCCAGTGAGTCTTCTTTTGGTCTTTTATTCTTTGTCTCTCCTTTTGTGCCAATACTGGGGCCCCTTGTACTTGATGGTTTTTACATACGACATTTTAGGCGTTTATGCTCTTTTGTTACGAGTACTCAACGTATTCATTGAATTTTTTTTTATTTCCAATGCTTACTAAGTATATCAACTCACAACCCTCATTGGTTCAGGTATCAGTATACTCTGATACATGTATTTCATCCGCCATAGTAACCTTAATCCTTTACCTTTTTCATGCTAACAACCATGGTAATGTGAGTAGTACGATACTTCACCAATTACCATGAAAAAAACGGTCAGGTCGGCCACCCCATGGGTCATAGGCTGACCTCCCTATAGGGTTGATGGTCTAGCCGACCACCCTATAAGGGACATGACTAGCAGCTCCCTACCATTGCCTTTTTTGTTTTTGTTTTTTGCGCATTCGGAACACATGTTGAACAAATGTCCTAGAAAAACTTGAGCTTGCTTTATACTTAGGGTCACGTCCTTATTAGTTGTGTATACCCCGATCGGTATGTACTATATGCCCCCCAAGTGATCATGGGTTTAAAAGCCTTGGTCACTTGCTACTTGACCATGCCTTGCTTCGGGTGTTTAGACACATTGTACTATCATTTTCACCCAATGATGCAAGTAGCAAATGCTTGTCCGTCATTAGTAGTTGGGTGATGGTTTCATACTCAGTAGTAATGATACCTATACACAGATGCAGATTATGTAGCAAGTGTCGATCACGATCTACGTAATCTCTCGTGCACTCGTTATAATGATTGTAGACAGAAGTGTCTAAGTTGGACCAATAAGGGCTTGATGAGCTAATTGAGCCTGTAATGAGTCTTAGATCAAATTATCAATCGGTCCCTCAAGGACCAGATTCGATTATGATCCAATGATGGTGTTTGGTCTTCAGACCAGTCTATTTTTTTATCGTATGGGTTGATAGGTTCCTCAAGAATCATGATCGAATAATGGCGACTGGTCCTCGGACCAGTCTCTTTGGTTGATCGTATGGGTCGATAGGTTCCTCAAGAACCAAGATCGAACATGATCAAATAATTTGGTGACAAGGTTTTATGACTAGTCTCTCTCTTGGATCGTATGGGTCGATAAACTCTTCAAGAACCAAGATCGAACATGATCCACAATGACGACAAGTCCTCGGACTAGTCTCTTGTTTGGATCTTATGGGTCGATATGTCCCTCAAGGACCAGAATCGATCATGATCTGATGGGGTTGACAGGTCTAAAGTGACCAGTCCCTCATTGAAAGAAATTTAAAGAATTAAGTGAAACTTAAGAAATTAAATTAAGTGAAACTTAAGAAATGGTTGTTACATAGATAATTCGAACATAATACATTTGCAAATTAAAATTTGTGTTGCTGCTGAACAGCTTCATTAATAGTAACGACGGAGGTTTTCGCCATTCCAATAGTTTTTTATTAGTTCTCCATTCAGTTGAGCAATCTTGTATGTCCCTGGTGGGATCACCTCCTCCACAAGGTATGGCCCTTCCCAATTAGGTCTTAGTACCCCTACTGCAGTGTCCTTAGTGTTTAGGAACACCTTCCTGAGTACTAAGTCCCCAACTTGGAATTTTTGATCTTTCACCCTGGAGTTGAAGTATTTGGTCACTTTTCGCTGGTGTGTTGCTACTCTGAGACTTGCCTTTTCTCACCTTTCTTCGATTAAATCGAGTGACTCTTCTGTCTATTGTTCCTCCCTTTATCGTATGTCTCTCGTCTATGCGATGGAGGAGTGAGTTCAACTGGCAACATGGCTTCATACCCCAAACTCCAAAGAGAATGGTGTATGGCTTGTTGTTGTTCGAGCCATTGTTCGATGTGACCATAGGACCTCCAGAAGTATTTCGGGTTAGACTCCTTTGGCTTGTTCAAGGAGTTTCTCTAGATTATGTTTGATAGTCTTGTCACTACTTCTACTTGACCATTAGCCTGGGGGTGTTCTACCGAGGAAAAGCTCTTTGTGATTACATGCCTCGTCCAAAATTCGGTGAACATATCACATCAAATTGTGTCCCATTGTCTGAGACTATCTTCTTCGGTGGACTGAATCGACATATGATGTTCTTCACCACAAAGTCTAAGACTTTCTTCGAGCTGATGGTGGTGAGCGGTTCAGCTTCAATCCATTTGGTGAAGTAGTCTATGGCTACAACAAAAAATTGGACTCCTCCCCTTCCTGTGGGTAGCTTCCCGACCAGGTTGATTCCCCATACAGCGAAGGGCCAAGGGCTTTGTATTTGTGTTAATTCATTAGGTGTCGCCCGGGGTATCTTGGAGAACATCTGACACTTGTGGCATCTTTTGACATACTCCATCGAGTCTTCATTCATCATCGGCTAGAAGTATCCTTGCCTAAAGATTTTCTTTGATAGGCTCTGCCCACAAGCGTGATCCCCACAAAACCCCTCGTGTGCCTTGTACATTAACAACTTTGACTGGTTTGGAGTAATGCACCTGAGCAGTGGTAGGGAGTACCAACATCGGTACAGCTCCCCTTCAACTATCATTTATTGTGTAGCTTGTCTCACCAACTTCCTTGCTTTGTTTCGATCACTGGGTACTACTCCTTGGCTGAGATAGTTAATAATAGGGTTCATCCATGTATCTCCTAATTCAACAGGTAGTGCCTCCTGCTCTGTTATGCTTATTTTCACCAAGTATTCGACAAGAACGACATTCAGGGTGTCCGCATCTTTATCACTGGTAACCTTGGCTAAGGCTTCAACATTAGGATTCTGCTCCCTCGGGACTTGTGTAATCGGGTGTCTCTTGAACTGTGCCAACATGTCCTTCATCTTGTTCAGGTATTGCACCATCCTATGTCCCTTGGTTGGATACTCCCCCAGTACTTGGTACACTACTAGTTGGGAATCGCTGAACATCTCAAGGGATTGTGCATGCACATCCCGAGATAAGCGTAATCATGAAGCATTGAATCCAAATTTGAGAGCGCAGTGGATTCGATGATTCTCTGGAGTGATCAATATGATTCCTGTGCCTGAGTTTTGCTCATTGGATGCTCCATCAACATATAGCTTCCATACAGGAGTATCTCCTTCCTTCTTAAGATCTCCATTCTTTGATTGGTAAGAAAGGTCTTCAAGGTAGGTGCCCTCGGCTATGAATTTTTCCAATTATTGTCTTTTTATCGCTGTCCTGGGATGATAAGTGATATCAAACTGTCCTAACTCCACTGCCCATTTGAGTAACCATCCCGAGGACTCGGATCGAGTGAGCTTGTAAATATGGACACAACTTCCGAGAGGCGATTACTAAACAGTAGGGTGGCTTTTCAAGACGGGGATACCTAGACTCTGCACGTACTAGTCTTTTACTAATATAGTACACGGGATGTTGTACCCTATTCTCTTCTTTCACTAAAGCAGCGCTGATTGCATGTTCAGTGATTGCCAAATAGATGAATAGCATTTCACCATCTATTGGCTTTGCTAGGTCAGGAGGTTGAGTGAGATGTTCCTTCAAGGCTTGGAAAGATTTCTCGCATTCCTCAGTCCATTGAATCTTCTTGCTGCTCCTTAGTAAGTTAAAGAAGGGGACACACTTGTCCGTAGACTTCAATATGAACCTACTTAGGGTAGCTACTCTCCCTGTTAAGCTTTTCACTTCTTTGATTGTGGTAGGTGACTTCATGTCGATCAATGCTTTAATCTTCTTGGGGTTAGCCTCGATTCCATGTGAATTGACTATGTATCCGAGAAACTTACCAGAACCAACTCCAAACAAGCACTTGAGAGGATTTAACTTCATGTGATACTTTCTAAGTATTGCAAATCAATCCTCCAAATATTGAACATGCCCTCTAGCTTCTTTAGACTTGACCAACATGTCATCGACATATACCTCCATATTTTTTCCAATCAATTCTTGGAACATGCTATTCACTAAACGCTGGTAGGTGGCTCCTGCGTTATTCAAGCCGAATGACATTACCTTATAATAGTACAATCTCTTGTCTGTCCGGAAGCTGGTATGTTCCTCGTCAGGAGGATGCATACTTATCTGATTATACCATGAATATGCATCCATGAATGAGAGTATTTCATGACCTGCAATTGCACCAACCAATTGGTCTATTCTGGACAGTGGGAAGTAGTCTTTGGGGTAGGTCTTGTTCAGGTATGTGAAGTCCACACATGTCCTCCACTTCACATTTGTTTTTGGGACCAGTAGGGGGTTTGATACCCAGTCTGGGTAGTAGGTATCCCTTATAAAAATGTTTTATTGCGCTGCTTGACCTCCTCCTTTAGGGCTTGAGATCGATCTTTGTCAAGCAATTTCCTCTTTTGTTGCATCGGTGGGTAGTTTTTGTCCACATTGAGGACATGTCTTATCACGAACGGAGAAATTCCAACCATGTCCTTTTGTGACCAGGCAAAGACATCCTGGTTCTTCTTCAAAAAGTCTACCAACAGTGCCTTAATTTCCACCTTTAGTTCCTTCCCGACTTTGATTACTCTAGTCGGGTCTTCCTCATCTAGTAGGACTTTGTCAAGATCTTCTACTGGTCCTACCCCCATGACGTCATCCCCAAAGCAAGGATCGATGTCGTTTCCCTCGCTTTGGGAAACTTGTTACAATAATAAATCTTCGTCAAAAGGAGCCCCCGACTCCAGTAGAGTGTTTCCTTCAACGTTAACTTCCATGTTGACAACCTCATCGGTTCCACGACCACTGGCTCAAATGGTGGACTCCTTTGCCTTCGGAACTCTGGATTCCTGCTAGTGGTTTCAGTCTTGACTCAGTAAGTCAAGAGTTTTCCTGATCAGAGGAGAAACTCTATCTAATCCTTCAACTGTTTGCACTCATTTATGTCGTACCCATAATCATTATGGACCCGAAAAAACTCATTCTTGTCCTTTTTTCCTTCCGAGCGCAAGGGTGGTCGCTTTCGGTATAGTACCTTCTGGTATGTTGCCAAGTAAATCTCAGCCCTTGTTGTAGTCAAGACAATATAGTTGGTGAGCCTGAGCTGGTAGGGTTGGTGCTTAGGCTGTTTGTTGGTTGGCGCTGACTTAACCTTCTTTTCTCCACTATGCTCGGCCCTTGAGGTACTCCTCTTCTTACCATTGCCCCCATTGCTGCCCTAAGGGTTTGCGACGTTCTTGCTTTCCTTGATAGTGGTCGGATGGTTTATGCCTTTTCTTCCTTCATGATAGTTTCATCTAGCTCCATGTATTTGTTTGCACGGTCCAGGAACTCCTGCAAGGTGTTGATGGGGTTCCTATGGATGCTATCCCATAAGGAACTATGATAAATGATTCTGGCCGAGATGGAAACAAACTTCCCTTGATCTCCTACCATGGATGCTCGATTTGCTTCTCTCATAAATCTTTGGATGTAGTCCTTCAGGGATTCATCCTTCCCTTACTTGATGTCAGCTAGCTGATTGGCATAAACTTGTTGAGTCCATCCGGCACTGAACCCCTTGCAAAATTCCTTCCTGAATTGCTCCCAGGAAGTGATGGATCTAGGTTTGTATTTCCAATACCATTCCTGAGCTGAGTCAGAGAGAGTGGTAGGGAATACCCTACACCTATGATAATGCTCCACACTTAGTAACTCCATCTGATCCTTGAACTTTCCTATGTGTCGCACTGGGTCCTCCTTCCCAGTGTATGTTGGAAATTTTGGAGTCATGTACTTCGGTGGTGGTTAAGCATGTTGGATCATGGCACTAATGGGACTCCCACTTCTATGAGCTAGCTCAATATCAGAAGGTTTCTTTTTCAGGCCCTGAACAACCATGGTTAGTGCATCTATCTGAGCCTGCACTGCTAGGGGGACCGCTGCTCCAGGTGGGGTAGACGTTCCCAGTACCCTCTCCTGAGCGCTGGTTCTCCTGAGTCTGAGGTTGTGCATCTTTCCTGAGTCTGTTGTACATGGTATGGGTGTTGTTCATCAATTCCTTTCCCGTGCGAGACTAAGGGTGTAGGGGTGGTAGGTCCGCCTTGCTCTTGCCGGTGCGATCCTGCCCTCGAGCTTCTCCTCTTACATGACTCTGAGACTTTGAGCGACCATTTTTGTTCCTGTCACACCTGTCAGATGTTTGTCCTTCCTCTCCTATGCTGTTTCGTCTGTCCCCCTGAGAGGGTGCCTTAGGGTTGGTAACACTCTTACTCCGAGAGAAAGTGTTATTCTTCTTAGTCATTGAGGAGGCAGTCTTGGACTGCACCTCTTCATCTTGTATCTAGGAAAGTGGCTCTGAGAGCACCCTTGGGGTTTGACTCCTACCCTGGGACTCCTTATTACTGCTTTCACGCATCCCTGCTGCTTTGGCCTGAGCCTCCTTCATCACCTAAGCAGCAGCTTCAACGTTAGCTTGAGCTAACTGGGTAGCTGCCTCAAGGGCCACAACAGCCTCCTGGTGCCTCCGATCAGCTTGCTGCTCCTTCTGGATAATCCTTTGGAGCTGCTCATCTATCTCCTACTGTTGGCGTTCCATAGTCGCCCTCTGGAGGGAAATTTCTATAGCAAAGGCCTCCTGCCTTGCTAGAAATTGCACGAACTCCTCCTAGTAAGCATCATGTGGATTCTCCGCATCAGGTTGATCTCCAACCTCCACCTGAGGTTCGTTAACGGGATCGATGGGATTGTGAGTGGTGGAATCCCTGTGAGCTGTCTTCTTTTTCTGATTGGTTTTTGGATGCATCGTAAAACTGATGAAAGTGTGTTTTGTGATTTCGTACTGTCAATGAAAGCACCAAATTGTTGACCTGTGAAATTGGCCAACGGTCGTATGTATGATATATGACACCTTTTGAACGATATAAATGTAAAAATATGAGAGAGTACAAATATCTAAACAAAACACAGAAATTTATAAGGGTTCGGCCCTATTCTGATGAACATTAATAACCTAATCCACTTTGTATTTAGTATTGAATCACTCAATTGACCATTACAAAGATGAATTGAAGAGTTCACTCATCATAGATTTGTCCAGAAGTTCATTCAAATGATCGATCCTCCAAAAAACAGTCTCTCAATTCGTCCTCCTGTCCTTTTTTAATGAAGCCCTAGGTACTATAAATAGATGTACTTAATACATGAGATCTAGAGAGGTTTGATAGACAGAAGATGAATTGAATAGTTTTTCATGTTTAGGAAAAACTATCGCTTCTGTTTCTGAGAGAAAGTTTGTGTCTAACAATAATTTCTTTTTAGGTTTATAAAGATAATTAACTAATTTAATTAATCTTTATTTTATTAAAATAAAACTCACCACTTATAACCTCTTTAATTATTTAATTTAAATCATATTTAAAAAAGAATAATTAAATAAAAAATTATTTAAAATTCAAAATTCAAATATCAGGGATAGGAAATATCCCTGTGTGGCGCTACATTAGGGTTTTCCCTAATTTTCTTATTTGTTTATTTTATTAATATTTAAGACAATATATTTATCCCAAAATAAATATCAGTTAATTCAAAATAAACTTTATCTTAAAATATCATTATTAAATAAATAAATAAATATCTTATTCTAAATAAGATAATTATTATTCTCTCTTCGTATATTAATCCAAACAAGATTAATATTTATTTTCACCTACAATTTTTCAAAACAAAAACTATGTAGTTGAATAATTAATTAATTCATAATTAATCAATTGCCAATAACTATCACATAAATTTCGTTGCCCTAGAAAAATAATTCATTTGAAATTAAGTCCTTATCTCTACAAATCTTTCCTTCGACATTCTTATCCCTGACAGTGTAGGACAGAGGTGATCTGGGGACCATGGACCTATAGTACGAAGCTCCAATAAACCAAATTATTGATTAAACTCTTTAATCCAATAATCTTATTTATTAATTCTATGATTACGCCACTATAAATATGGAATTTTACTCTAAGTATTTACAGAATTATATTTACAGAGTTTTCTCCTATAGTCCATTGATATAATCAATAAATGTAGTTCTATCCTCCTTTTATTGGTTCGTTAATTAGAGCTGGTCAAGATTACCATTTTACCCTTCTAATTACCTATTCATCCTTAAGTACCATTAATTCATTAGCGAATAATTAATCTATAATCAAATTAAAGATTTGAGCTCAATAAGTATTCAGTTCTAGAATTAACCCTTAATGGAACCAATATTCGATATGTTAGGAAAGTATGGATTCCATTATTGTATTTCATGTCCCCATCCATACCTGATATTGAATATCCAAAACAAAAGTCTCTAGCCTCATTATACTAAGAAACCTTAACGAGTGAATCAAAAGATCTAATAAACATAAACATGAGTTCTTGAATACTCAGGATTTAGACTGATCTACAAATAATCATCTATTATGATTAGAATCAAATCTTTATGTCAAACGACAAGTTTATAAAGATAATTAATTCTTATTGCTCTTGTCCTATATAATCTCTATTATATACAACACCTTTATTAATATGTCTATCCACATCAGTAATTTGAATCTAGAACACTTGCATCTCGTATGCTTAGTAAACCGCACTAGTAACCATTCATTAAATATTCCTTACTTTAATATGTTACTAACTGTTTTATTCATTATATATAATCTGAATTCATGAATGAATAATGAATTTTCTTAATATTATCATATAATTAATTCAAACAATAATTATAATATTCAAATATAATAAAAATTTTCTTTTTATTTAATTCAATAAAATATCTTTAAATGCTTGTAGGTTATTAATTCTAACTTTGGGGTCGAGAGTTGATGACAAAAGGGGCTCATTGGAATATTGGGAAGGGGGAAAATATCTCAGTCTACTTTGACAAATTTATTCTTAGGGGAGATGGTATACTCTCATCTTCTCCACGCATGCTCCCTCCTTACACCACAGTTGATAAATTGATGACTCAAAATAGGACTTGGAACCACACCCTCATCTACAACTCTTTCAACAAACATGAATAATATGTTATTCTCTCCATCCTTATTTCTAAATACTCACCTAATGACATGCTTGTGTGGCATCATGATAGTTCGAGGTGGTATATTGTCAAGAGTGGTTACTAGTTGGCGACTAGAGTAGCAGGATATGGACAAGCTTCATCATCTCCAGGACACTCCACTTGGTGGTCAAAAATTTGGGAGCTCAATGTGCCAGCAAAACTAAAGCATTTTTGTTGGAAAACTCTCTGGGATTAGATACCGTGTAAGGAGAATCTTGGTAATCATGGTATTGATATTGATAAAGTGTGCCCTCTTTGCTTATTGGCAGACAAGTCTACGTTTCATGCCTTATGGGATTGTCCTTCTTTGGAAACCATCCATCATTCTTTCCCAGCACTCATCCATAATAATCTACCCGATCATCCAAAGTGGATGAATTTCTTTCTGGATAATCTTGATACCTTAAGAACCAAAGAATTGGAGCAACTTATGGTTCTTTCATGGAGGATATGGGATATGAGGAATAGAGTTGTGCATGAGGAGAAATACATGGCAAGTGAGATGGTAACTGATTAGGCTCTTGACTACTTAGTGTAGTTTCAGATCTCAAATCATAGGAAAACGAATGCCAAGCAAAACCTGAGTCGTAGTCCTTTGCAACGATGATCTCCCCCAATGATACACTTTATAAAGGTAAATACAGACATAGTCATTGACCATGACAATGGAATGATTGGCCTTGGAGTAGTTTGCAGAAATCATCGTGGTGAAGTCTTAGCCTCTTCAACTTGATCGATGAGGGTGACGTATAGCCCATTAGTAGCGGAATTAGAAGCCATACTCCATGGCGTTAATGTAGAAAATTACCTAGATTATAATGCTATGGTGATAGAGTCAGACTGCTTGAACGCTATCAACTGCTTAAGGGACAAAAATATGGATACTTCTCTTCATATTATTGTAGCTAATGGTATTATTTTTTGTTGTAATGATGCTCATGTTGTTAACTACGATTTCTGTAAAAGGGAGGCTAATGGAGTAGAACACTCTATAGCCAAATTAGCCCTTATTGTGGTAGATGAACATGTATGGTAGCCTGAGTTCCCCAAATAAGTTGTATCACCCATGAGAGCAGATATCAAGTTTTTCATATATTGTTTCTATGGTTGAATGTCCTAATTTCTTGTTTTATTTGAGCCTAGAAAAACCAAGAAGAATGGCAAATTTAATTTTGGAAAAATCATGCAACTTTTAAAAATACCAAGTTTTTCAGCTTTTGAAAATATTGTTTTGTGTGTTAGTTTTGATTTTTTTTTTATTTTGAAAAATATTGCTTTTCTTATGATTATGAGAAAAATGAAAATTTTAAATTCATTTTTCAACCAATTTTTGAATGATTTAATTATTGATATTTTTTTTTATGCCTAATTTGTGTCTTACATAAGTTATTTTTGTATGTTTAGAATAATATATGAAATTTTAAGATGAATTAAATTGTGTAAATGTATTATTTGTACTCACATTTACATTTGTACGAATTAATATCCCTGTTTATATTAATTATGCAAAATTGGTATGAGTCTATATATGTATATTATACATATATGGGTTTCAAACATGACTTTTAAATGATATTCATAATATATAGTGTTAACATTATGCTCTGTTTATGCTTGATTATTATATAATAATAATGCATATTAATAAATTGTTAGTTAAGTCATTTTTATGATATAAGTTGTTCTTATATTAAAGTTATTTTTAAAATGAAAAAGAAAAGAAATTAACTAATTTTTGCTTAATTTTGTTTATGCATATAAATGTTAAGTTTAATTTATATTATGTACAATTTGGAATATTAACATTATTGTTTTCTTCATTTATTTAATTTTTATACATGCAAATATGGATAATTGTGCTAACTTTGTATGTTTATATTTTGTTATTATTCATGTAAATTTTATTGTTACTACAAATAAAATGATTTATTGTATATATGAATTTATAGCTTTAAATGCACACTATATTCTGTGTTCTACTTTTATGCTTAAAATATCGCTTACATAATATCATGTTTATTTGTATGATTCATTAATTTTTATGGGTAACTAAGTACATAAAAATTCATATAATATACATTTACTAAGAACATTGGGATATTATGGGTCTTTTTAGTATCAAAAACTATTCTCGATTGTTTGAATGGAAATGTAGACCTGTCTATTATTAATTCTACCATAGTCACCCTGATTCCAAATGTGAAAAATATTGTTGCTATTAGTGAATATCGACCAATCAGTCTTAAGAATGCCTTCTATAAATTTATTTCTAAGGTATTATTTAATAAATTAAAATCTTTTCTAGCATCAATCATCAACATTTCTCAGAGTGCCTTTGTCCCGGAAAGGCTCATTATAGATAATCCACTTACTGCCTCAATGGGTTAACAAACTAATGAAATGTGTAACTTCGATTCGTTATTCATTTCAAATTAATGGCTTAGACTATGGTGAAGTGATCCATCAAGAGGACTGAGACAAGGTGACCCTTATTGGGAGATAGTGAGATTACACCACCACGATAACAATAATCTATACACAATAACACTTGATAGAGTCCAAGAAAAGATTGAGATAGAGATATGCAAACCCTAGTTGTAGAACAGAACTCTTGTTCTTCATGCAAGCTTCAAAACCCTTTGTTAGAACACCACTTGAATCATTTTGATGGAGAAAATCAAACACAAGGCTTATACATGAGATGTATCATTGCCCAAATTCTCTATATTCTAGCCCTTGATGGATGCTTGAAGCTTTCTCTAGTAGGAAATAGAATTTGGATTGAACAAGCCTTGAAATTCACAAAGACAAGCACTTTCTTTATGAATTTCTTGGAGAAAACTTATGATCATGAGAGCTAGAGAGAAAGAGAGGTTAGATAGAGATTTAAAAGAGTGATCAAGTCTATCAAACTCTAAGAGATTCCTTTTATAGTGTAGGAACCCTCATTAAGTCCAACCAATAGTATTGGACTTTTGAACACATCATTTGGAGCTTAAAACACATGTCTGTACAGACGCATCAAGCAATGCGTCACTTGTCTATAGGTAATGCATCGCCTTCCAGGTGATGCGTAGCCTATTGTGATTTGCTAAAACCCTAAGGTTTTAGGTGATGCATCGCCTCCTAGGAGGAGACGTAACACCACATAGGCAGGTCCAACTTCTCAAAAGTGACCTTAAACACCTCCAAATGCTCCCAAACTTTATGGGCATCTTTAGAAATGGCTACAATAAAAATTCAAATTTGACATCTTTACTATGTGAAACCATCAAGTGTCTTACACCTAGCTTGTGTAAGACCACTTGGACTTTATATTTTAACCAATCCTAACAACCCCTTTCACCTTGTCTATTTCTGGTTTGTGCAGAAGGATTCTTAGCTTTAATTCGACAAGCAGAAAGAAGGAGGGATAATATAGGACTAAGAGTTTCTATGAATGCTCCATTCATTACTCATCTCTTTTTTGCGGATGATAATCTCATCATCGTTTAGTCATTTGTAAGATCTCTACATGCTATACAAAACATTATTTCTCTATACTCAGCATGTTCAGGACAAGTAAGGTCATTTCTAGCACAAGAAATTGATATCAAGAAATAATTAAATGTTGTAAATAATATAAATTAGTTTTTTAGATTATAGGAATGTAGTTCATAATTATTGAGTTTATTAAATGTTTCTATAATAATTGCCTTTCTTTCTAAGCAGATGATCAATTTTACAAGTCTTTATTATAATTTTCTCCAAATACCCCAGAAGAGATTACTACAATTTATACATCCTTTCTAACACATGTAAATGATAGATGCCAAAGAAACATATTTGGGGATACCTATTGTAACGTCCTACTAATCCAGGACCATTACACTATGTGTTTAAAATAGTGCTTAACTCGTTAGGCAAGTCATTTAGACTTAAAAGTGTAAACAAGGCTAAACAACATTTTTGGTATTAAAAAACTTGGTCAATGAAGTTAAACTTTTCATGTAAAAGGTTTGACTAAATACAAGGGATCTCAAAGATTTCTAAATAAAATTGCAGGTTTATAAAAATTACAGAATTAGCCGACCAAAGCTGCAAAATCAAACTAATAACCCCTGTTCCTCAAAGTGAAAAGGATCGTGCTCAAGGTCGCCTCATTAATTTGCTCAGGACTTGAGGTAAGAAAACCAACAGTTGCACCGAATGTAGGGCCTGAGATATGATTATAGGACATGGGTATGACCGTGTCATGAATTTGTTTAAAGTTAAATATTTGCTCTGTATAAACCTATGTTGTTATAACTACTTGTACTGATTGGATGTCATCGTGATCGATCAGTTGTGAGGTCATTATTGGCAATACATTTGTAATGTAGGCCACAGTGGCGGGGCCATTATAAGGCTGCGATATGCGCCATAGCAGTGGGGCCATTGTAGGGGTGCGATATGCATCTACTCATCATGAGTGGTATACTGATTGGAAAATTAAAGTGAACCTGTGGTGATAATAAAGTATGCAGTACATGTTAATGTCTATTTGAATATCTATTTTACTTATTTTAGTTTTCTTGATGGGCCTTGGCTCACGGGTGCTTTGCAGTGCAGGTAAGGGCAAAGGAAAGATGAACCAGCCATGAGTTGGAAAGTTGTAGGAGCAGCGTGTACATTTTCATCCTACTCAGCTGCCACAGTGGAGAAACTTTTGAGGAACAGTCCTAGCCCTCGGGACTTCAGATTCCACTAAACCCGGTAGCAGAACCATCCCCGAGCCCTCTGATTTGGTTTCCCAAAACCCAAAACCTATATAATCTAAAATCACATTTAGCGCCGCAACACCCCCTAGCTGCATCGCAGCCCCACAAGAGGCCGACAAGCCTCATAGAAATCATAAGAATTTTGAGCCGAGGCACCCCACTGGTCGAGAGTTAAACCAAAAATTTCTTCCCATTTTGAGTCGTGGCGCTCCATACTACGGGATGCAGCGCCATGGCAGTTTGAGGGAAACCCACCCTCGAAGACATTTAAGCAGGCTACGTCGCTCCTACCAAGCGTCATGGTGCTACTATAAGAAACCCAAGAATTGCAATTTCAGAAATCGCAATCCATACCAAATGACCCAAAAACGACCCCAAATCAACTAGGCAATTCACATACAACATCAACAGATAAAAAACACTCCCAATAACACCATAGAACTAACAATTAACAAACCTAGAGTCTAAACTCAAAGAACCCACCAAAAACACCATTAAAGAAGAAAAGAAACAAAGAATTACCTCAGAATCTGAAAATCCTAGAATAAATGGTGGCCTTTAATAGCTTCTAATCCTACTGCACCCTTCAATTACCACCAAAGATTGCTTCTAGGCTTGATGTTCTAGGAAGAGTTCTTCAAAATCCCAAAGTGAGCAAATGAAAGGGAGAGAGGGAGAGGGAGTACGGGAAACTGTGAGGGAAAAGCTTCTCACTTTTACTAAGTCTTTAGCTATATTAATGGCAAAAGACCATTTTGCCCTTGCCTTAGTCAAACCTCAAAGCTAACCCCCAACGACGTTTTGGTCATTCGACACCAATTCCCATTAATCCTAAAATTGCACCTTAAATCCCGAATTAATTTCCTAATCCTCCAAATAATAATATCTTTCTTAAATATATCTCATATTCCAATAATTCCTGATAATTCACCAAACTACCAAAATACCCCTAGGCTCAGCCCGAGCCGGGTATTTATCCACGTTGTGACCTTTCCGCTAACTTGCTCAAAAGAACCGACTTGTGCCAAATACCTAAATTATATCCACATAAAAATGTGGTCTCAAACATATAGCTCATAAAATTTCAGATACTCCCTCAACGAGTCAAAATTACAAAAATGCCCCTTTTAACAAAACGAGCCTTTAACCATATTTAATACACTTAAACATGTAAAGACAGTCATATCATAATATAACTCATATATTTCATATAATCACATATAGATATTCAATAAAATAACATAATATCACATATAGATCCAATTATGCCCTCTCAGCACATTAATCAAGGCACTAAGCCTTATTAAGAATTTTGGGACTTTACAACTACCTCTTCCTTACAGAAATTTCGTCCTCGAAATTTACCTTAACAACTCGGGATACTAATCTCGCATGTCTGAACCTAGCTCCTAGGTCACTTTCTTGACCTTATTGTTCCTCCATAGTACTTTAATCAAAGGAATAGTCTTGTTCCTCAAGACTTTATTTTTTCTGTCCAGGATCTGTACTGGGCGATCCTCGTAGGATAAATCTATTTGCAGTTCCAGATCTTCATAACCCAACACATGAGTCGTATCTGACACATACCTCCTAAGCATCGATACTTGAAATACATTGTGTACTCATGTTAAAGCCAGAGGCATAGCCAATCTATAGGCTACCTCCCAATCCTTTCAAGAATCTCAAAAGGTCTTACAAACTGAGGGCTTAACTTGCCCTTCTTCCTAAACTGTTTCACTCCTCGCAATGGTGAAACTCTAAGAATAACGTGGCCCCCGACTTGGAACTCCATGTTCCTATGCTAACGACCAACGTAGCTTTTCTGTCTACTCTGTGAGGCTAACATCCGAGTTATATTCTTCTCAATGGCCTCACTGGTCCTCTGCACCACTTTAAGACCCAGGTTTTTCCTGTTATGAAAATATGTATTGCCTCAATGGAAATAGGTAAGATAATACAACTCTATGCAATAATATTACAAGTAAATATTGATTGATTAAATAAAGTTACAACTCTATAACTGAAAAAATACAAATAAACAGAGAAGAAGAAGAAGAAGAGAATGGTGAAAGATACAACTCTAAACAAAAGATTACAGGTAAAGTAAAGGGTTTGAAACAAAAGAAAAGAAGATTACAACTCTAAACAAAAGTTACAAGTAAATAGAAAATGAAAATAAGAAGAAAAGCAATAGAGAAAAATGTAAGAACAAAACAAAAGGAAACTCTCACTTACACAACCTAACTGAAGAGTGTTGGGGATCACCAACTTGAACAAGGTTTAAAACCTTTTTTCAAAAGCTTATTTCCCCCTAACTCAAGCACTAAGGGATCTCTCTCAGATTATAGGAAATGCTTTCTGGAATTATCAAGCCTCAAAGTATTTCTAGCCAAGTGCTCTAATTGATAGAAATGTTGTGTCCTACAAAAGAGAATTAAGCTCCTATTTATAGAGTTTTGAGACACCCTTTAAATTTCAAATTCCACCAACCCCCATGGCTGTTACCAATGATTAATTGGATGTTTAACGAAATTAAAATAGAGATTTGGGAGTTATTTGGCTGTTGGAAACGTTCAAAATTGGATAAAACCGAAACTTGGAATATGCTGCCAGCCCCTTGGGCCGCGGCCTGACAAACAGGCGCTGCAGCCCTCAAAGCGATCCTGCCAGTTGGGTCGCGGCCTGAAAAACAGGCGCCGCGGCCCTAGGCCTTTTCCAGCAATCAATTTTTCAATTTTTCGAAAAACATTCCAAATTTATTCCCAATTGATTTTGTAACTTCCATACACAATAGGGGAGTTAAAATCACTTGTCTATCAGCCATTTCTCATATGACTTTAAGAAATTCATCTCAATATTGTGTAACAACAAATCTACACAATAATGAGTGATATTTGGAAGTTAAATATGTTACATATTTGGATATATCTCATATATCTAAATATTGTAACTCTCTATTATATGTTACAATATGTGACACTCTTTGTCACATTTATTAAATCTAAAACATTATATTATAACATAATATAATATTACATTATATTATAAAATAATATAACATTTCCTCTCTCCAATTTCATCTCAATGAATGGGTGATCTACACTTCCTACAATCTAACATCTCGTATGGAGCCACTCCAATCATTGACTGATAACTGTTGTTATATTAAAACTCAATCAACGGAACATACTTACTCCAAGACCCCTTGAAATCTAATACACATGCTCTAAGCATGTTCTCCAATATCTGAATCATCCTCTCAGATTGTCCATCTATCTGTGGATGCTATGCTGTGCTAAACTTCAACTGAGTACCCATAGCCTTCTGCAGGCTCCCCCCAAAACTTCGAAGTAAAAGTGGGGTCCCAATTTAAAAACTATAGACTTCGAAACCCCATGGAGACGTACAATCTACCTAACATACAACTCAGTATACTGATCTATTGTAAAGTTTGTTTTCACAAGTAGAAAGTGGGTCGACTTAGTATATTTGTCTACAATCATTCATACCGAGTCATGTTGTCCCACCGTTCTAGGCAAGCCCACCACAAAATCTAGAGTGATGTCTTTCAACTTCCACTTAGGAATACCTAATGGCTATAAAAACCCAATTGGCCTCTGGTGTTCAACCTTTACCTACTGATAGGTTAGGCACTTAGGCACATAATCAACTACATCTCTCCTCATCCCTGGCCACCAATACAAAGATTTTAGATTCTGATACATATTTATGGTGCTTGGGTGCAATGAATAAGGAGTCGTATGAGACTCATCCAAAATCTCTCGTCTAACACCAACATCCATCGGAATACAAATCCGATCCTTGTATCTCAACATACATGTCTCAGCAATGGTAAAGTCCTTAGCCACTCCTATTAGGATGTCTTCCTGGTGCTTCTCTAACTGAAGATCATTCCTCTAAGCATCTCTTACTCTCTCAAGAAGTGTAGAATAAAGTGTATTATTGACCAATCTACCCACAATGAACTCTTTCCCAGCTCTGGTCATATCCTCTACCAATTCCCTGGATATCTGCTTTAGGGTGTAAAACTATCCCAGACCTCTCCGACTCAGTGCATCTACTACCACGTTGGCTTTTCTTGGGTGATAAAGGATCTCACAATCATAGTCCTTCACCAGCTCTAACCAATGTCTCTGTCTCATATTCAGATCTGTCGTGATGCACATGCAATCACCTTTCTAGACTGCATAAGAACACATCCTAACCCTTGTCTCAATGCATCAAAATATACCACAAACTTCTCCTGATCTGAAGCAAGACTCAATACAGGAGCAGTGATCAATCGTCGCTTTAACTCCTGGAAGTTTTTCTCACGTGTGTCTGACCATACGAACTTCAGGTTCTTGCATGCCAACTCTGTAAATGGTGTAGTAATTCTTGAGAACCCTTTTACGAAATGCTGATATTACCCTGCCAACCCAAGAAAACTTTTGATCTCTTAAGCACTCCTTGTCCTTTGCCAATCCCTAACTGCCTTAATCTTGGTCGAATCCACCTTAATTCCATCCTTGCTGACAATGTGACCAAGAAAAGTCACCTGAGGTAACTAGAACTCACACTTCTTGAACTTGGCATACAATCTATCTCACTCAACCTTTGTCATACCATCTGGAGATGTTACTCATGCTCTGCTCCTAACTAAAAATAAACCAGGATGTCGTCAATGAAGACAATCATGAATCTATCCAAATAATCCTTGGACACTCTATTCATAAGATCCATAAAAGTTGCTAGGGCATTTGTAACGTCCCAAAATTCCTAATAAGGCTTAATGCTTGATTAGTGGGTCGGGAGGGCCTAATTTGATTTATTTGTTGTTTTATTGAATTTTTATGTGATTATGTGAATTACATGAGTTATATTATAATATGACTAATTATACATGTTTACATGTATTGAATATGCTTAAAGGCCCGCTTTTGTTTAAAAGGGGCATTTTCATAATTTTGACTTGTTGACGGCATAATTGTAATTATAGTGCTAAATGTTTGAGACCACATTATTATGTGGATATATTTGAGATATTCAACACGAGTCGATTCTTTTGAGCAAGTTAGTGGAAAAGTCACAAAGGGATAATACCCGGCTCGAGGTGAGCCTAAGGTTATTTTGGTGAATTACCGGGAGCTATTGAGATATAAGATATATCTGAGGAAAAATATTTGTATTTGGAGGATTAATTGATTTAAATGGGAATTTAATAATTTGAGGTTAGTGGAAAGTGGTGTCAAGTGACCAAAATTCCCCTAGGGTTAGCTTTAAGATTTGTATGGGGCAAGGGTATAGTGGTCTTTTGCCCTTATGCAACTAAGACTTAACTAAGTCTAAATCTGCCTTCACACTCACGTTTCGAGAATACAAACACACTCTCTCTCTCCTCTAGTTTCTCTCAAGCTTGAGCTTGTTGGGATTAGTCCCCTTTAAAGCGTATGTTTTGAACAATGTTTTATGAAATAAATAATTGAAATCAAGTTTTGCATATATTGTTTGGTTATTATTATTAGAATAATATTATATGAATATCAGAAAATTCCCAAATTCGTTATTGTGACTACAATCTTGTATTGGTACGAGAGGATTAAGATTGTAGGGAACAAATTTAAACAATTCGCAGTAAAACAAAGTTATAATGAATCTTTGGATTAAATACTGTATGTATGGTTCACTAGTATTATGAATACATGTAATCTAGATCCGGATTACTGATGTAGTAGGACATCTTAGTGAATGTACTTTGTATATAGCGGTTGTACATGAACGGGACCCGATATGTTATTAATACTTAATAATACGGTTTACTTTATAAGTATTAATTAAACATATCAATAAGATGATCATATACAAATTGATCTTAATCCTGAAGTTATTATGAACTCATGTTTATGTCATATGAGTTCTTTGATTCACTCGTTATGGTTTGTCAGAATGATCAGGCTGAAAACTTTTGTTTTGGGAACTCATTCATGTAAATGGCTGGAGACATAATATACAAATATAGAATCTATATTTTTTCGAGAGGAATTGAATAATGGTTGTCTTAAGGGTTGAATTTTGGAATTGAAAGGTTATTGAGCTCAAATTCATAAATCAATTTATGAGTTAACCTTCATTAGTAAAGTTAATGGTACTTAAGGAAACAAGATTTAATTAAAGAGGTTAAACGGTGATTGATTCCTACTATAATTATGAACCATTAATAGAGGATTGAATTGTATGTAGTGATTAAATTGATTGACACTTTTTATATGTTTAAAAGTACTCAATAATTAAATGTCTATAATTACAATAGTGAAATCTCATATTTTTAGTGAAATAATATTGAGATTAATAAATTAAGGTTATTATATTAAAGAATTTTAATTAATAATCTAAATTTATTGGAGCTTGAAATTATAAGTCCGTAGGTCCCCGAGAGTACTCTATCAACACTATTCAAGGTAAGATTTGAAAATGGAAAAAATCAGGAAAATGACATATTTGGAAGAAATTTATTCTTCAAGGTCAAATATGTAATTGAGACAAATTAATTAATTAATATATTAATATTCAAAATTAATAAATTATTGAGTTATATTTTTCTAAAATTATTTTGCTATTTTCAAAAATAGAATTTAAATAATTATGATAATTAGTTAGCTTTATTTATTTCAATAATGTGAAAAAGATATTTTCGATAATTCAAATGGATTTGAATTTGAAATGATATTTATTCTTTAATTAATATGATAAATAAGTTATCAGGTTTAGATATTTTTGAATAAATAATTATTAAATAATAACTAAAAGAAAATGGTTGGATCACATCTCTGAAATTAGGGATGTGTTACATGCAAACTGTAGTGCATGCACTGTAGTTGGCGTGTGACAAGGTCCAATAATGAGTCTTGGAGATTTCTTTTGTTTAATTAATTATTTAATAATTGATTTATAATTTGAATTTTTGAATTTCAAAATTTTAATTAATTAATTTATAAATCTATCAGATGAAAATAGTTTCAGAATAATTCAGAAAAAAAACTTTTGACAGAGAGAAAAATAGATCGTATTATTTTTCTATTCATGAAAACTGTCTCAGACCTAATATTCCAAGATCTCATGTGTTGAGAAAATCTTGTAAATTATAATTTTTCCCTACCAATACTCTACGTGCCCACAGACATCTTGAGGTGTAAATATACATCTTGGAAGATCTTGGTCTGAGTATTTTGAAGAACTGCTTCGGATTGGATGTTGGATGGAGATACAAAAAGATAGCAAGGATTATTGATAGTTCTTCAACTGGTAAATCCTCATCTTTTTGTTTCTCTATGATTAATGTATTGCATGTTAATGGATCTGATTATTTAAAGTTTTTTTAAATCTCTGGGCCCAACACCCCGTGCTTTCCACTGCACATGGTAAACCAGTTACGAACATTTTGTACCATAGTGATCATTATTCTCTGTATGCATGAAATACTGTGTGGGTATAATATGCATTCTTATATTATTGTAATATGTGATGAATGGATGGATGTTTATTTTGATGAATGTTTGTTCTTAAGACTCATTAATTATATGGTATTTTGGTTTTAGGAATTGTTCTTGTTTTTCTAGATCTACAAAACTGTAAGCCATATGGGGTATAGGATATTTTGTAATTTAATTTTCTGCAATAGTATGGTTAATTGCAAAATTTTAAAATCCCGAGCCCTGAGCCCTATGGTGCCAAGAGCCTCTCGGCAACCCCAGCCCCTGCCCTGTGGCTACCCAGTCGGCTGAGCCCCCTAGCTACCCAGTTGCATCAGCCCCATGGCTCTCCTGCACCGCTCCTTTTGCGTACCTCACGCGTCCCTTAATTGCACTCAGTCGTGCCCCTGGCACACCTTGTGAATCCCTCAGGCGTGCCCAGCCACGCCCCAAACGCACCTCGCGTGGCCCATTGTGCATGCCCATGCTTGTGTCTGGCGCTAGCTGCCCCAGTTTCACCCAGGCGCGCCTAGTTGCCTAGTGTGTTGGTTGTTTGGTGGCTCTTTGAGCCGCCCCACCAACCCAATCCCCAAATTGCAAACCCGAACTCACTTGGCTCCTTACACGAGCCCTAGAGTGATTATTGGTTTCCTTGAATATGTGGGCTTGGCCCAAATTATTAATTGGAATTTTGAAATTCTAATTAAATTTTGAATTAAGTGACCAAAGTTCAAATTGAACCTAAATGACCTATTGGGCTTTTATTAGCCAAGATCAATATTTTTAAAAGATTGTTTAAAATTATTGAAGTCATTTATAATTCAAAAATGGATTAGATGGCATAAAAATAATAAAGGCCTAAAAGATGGAGATGGAGATTCTACATGATGCCTTGGTTTTATTTTTGTTTATTTTGTAAATTATTCCAAGTGTAGTAATTTTTCTAGAATTACCCAAAACACTCACATTTATTTACTTATTTATTATTTTTATTTATTTATTTAAATGTTTGAATGTGTTAAAAGTGTTTAATAACATTGTCATGCATTATAACATGTCATTCATATTACCCAAATAGTATATCTAATTCAAGCATACATCTCATATCGAGTATAGAAATATGTTTGAATTAGGAACATCCTCTTTGATGATATGCATTAAATGAATAATATAATTAATCTAGAACAAAGCGGTAAATTGATTTTAAGTGTTAATTTCAAGACCTAATTGATAATTAATTTTATTAGATAGACAAATGATATTCTAAATAATTAGAGCATTTATTGACTAGATATTTAAGGGCCTATTCAGAAAGATGATTAAATCTAGTTTAATGATTTAAATGCTTAATGAGATTAGTAATTGTTAGACAAAAATTTCAAATTTAATATATTAAAATTAATGCCAGACACAATTTCACCTATGTCGATTTTATAGCATAAGAGTTTATTAGTTTGAGTTTGACCCATCTAAGATTATAAGAATAGCCTCTTAATTACTACCATTTTTATTTAAAGGAAAACCTTTTGATTCAAATTATGATGATATTAATTACTTGTGTATTTTTTGGGAAATTTTTGAGGGATTTGGAATTGCGACTGCACTCAGTAAATATGACTGAATGAGCTGCCTACATACCCTCTTTATGAAGGATCAAGTCACTTGAAGTTCTAGATAGATATTTTGGAAAATTAGTGGAAGAATTCTAGTAAATGACCATTCATAGGAATTCATGGTATTTTAAGAAATTTATGAAATTATGGTAAATGACCATATCATGGAATCATTTAGTGTTTTGGAAGTTAGGAAACTTTTTGAGGTGAATGATCTTTTATGGAATTTTGAGAATTGTGTTTGATATTTGAGAATTTTGGCAATTTGTGGTTCATGTGACTATACTTAGTTTTAGCGACTAAGTTGCCTACGTATCCTTTAGAGGAATCAAGTCAAACGTAGTTCATACATTCTTTTTTATGTTTTGAAAAAATTAAGGTGAAATACATCTTGTTTAAAATTATTTTCATCATTTGATATGATTTTAGAATTTTATTGTCTCTTGAGATCTCTTTATTTATAGAAATTATTTTTAACAAGGTCAAAACTAATTTTGCCAGATTCTAGAATCTGTCAATTTAATTATTCTGAAATTTGGTAATGAATAATTAAATTTCATATTAGATACTATCTTTATACTAAAATTCAAATTTAATTTTAGAGATTTGAATTTAGAATTTATGATATAGATATTTATAAGATAATATAATTATTTCATATTCTAAAATTCAATTTGAATCTCACTTTGAAATCAAAATAAGATATCATCTTTTGTTTATTTAAACCTTCTGCCATACTCAACATAATGCATTCTTCAAAGTTCTCCAAATTTGAGAGGCATGGTTCAACTTTGAGAAAAAAAGTGAAGCAGACATTTGGGTATGTATATTTGTTCTCCTTGATTGTTTATATTGTTGTACCCTGAAATTAGCACGAGTTCAATTACTCAGCTCGGGTACAACTTCAAGATGAATATGTGAAAAAATAGCAAAGTAAAATACTTGGATAACAATGATGTGAACAACTCGAGTTTGGGGGCTGGACAGGACGATACACAAGTTATTATTAGACTGCATCTCATGATAACAATTGAGTTTGAGACTTATAATAACTAGATCAAACTTTGGGTGCTCTGAGCTTACTATGAGTTAGGGTTCAGATAGTCTTTGAACACGAGCTCGAGTGAGATATTCAGCTCATGGAAACTTGGACAGAATGCATACTGAAGGATCCCAAGAGATTCATAGACTTCTTATATGCTCATTAATGCTCAGGTTGTATCACATATCTATCATTTATTATCCGAGATAGCAGGAGTATATCTTTTTCTCTTATCAAATCATATCCCAATGTAAATGGGAATAATCTGTATTAAATAGATACCATATTTATTCACGAGGTTACCCAAACCTGTCCATGAAATTCCCACTACAACAAAAAAGGTCATTTGCGTCAGTTTATAACTGCCACAATTGATATTTTGCGTCAGTTTGATATGTGACGCAATTTCCCATGACGCAAACCAGAGTGTCATTTGCGTCAGTGGGGCACTGTCACAAACTGGCATTTGTGGCAGTGCCCCACTGACGCAAACGCTTGGCATTTGCGTCAGTGGGGCACTATCACAAATCTGGCATTTTCATTTTTCAAGCATTTTCATTTCTGAACATTAGGTAAATGGGTCTGTACACGGGACGATGAGGGTTTATTTAGGTTATTGGGGCCGTTTGCGTCAGTGCCCCACTGACGGTAACGACCCGTTTGCGTCAGTGGGGCATTGACGCAAACGCTCCATAGTGAAATGCGCATTTCGCTTAGGCGTTTGCGTCAGTGCCCCACTGACGCTGTTAACGGCCCGTTTGCGTCAGTGGGGCACTGACGCAAACGACCCCATTAAACAGCGTCAGTGTATGTTATGACGCAATTGCCCCATCATTTGTGGCAGTGCCTAACTGTCACAAATGCTAATTTTTGGTCAACAGCGTCAGTCAACTGCGTTGACTGACGCGTTTGACTGACACAATTGCCCTTTTTTGTAGTAGTGTCTCCTATAAATACTAGGAATAATGGACAGGGAAAGGGACGACCACTTTTGTATTACCAAAACTCTGCAGAAATTGAGAGAGAAAAGTAATAATATTGACTCATGGACTAGGTGGATTTTAACCACTGAACCACATAAAAGTTATGCATGTTCGAGAGAGAGTTAATTATTTCATTATAGTTTATAATTCAGCACTAATCTACCTGTTTAATTTCTTAATACACTGTTGGCAAAAAACTGCATCAACAATTTGGTGCTTTCATTGAGAGGAAGTTAGTGCTTCACTAGTTTTAGTTGACATTCATCATGGTGCTCACTCGATCAATGCATGATAATGAGATGGAACAGCCTGGTGGGCAGGAGGCCCATCATACTGCTGTTCCCAATGAAGGGTGCCCAGATGTTCAACAACGCCCTGGGAAACAACCGGTGGGTCAAGACAACAATGGAAGTTTAGCGTCACTCCCACCAAATCCTAATCTAGGATACTTGACTATCGTCGAGATGGAAAACACTCAGTTAAGGAGCCATCTCATAAGTGGATCTCATAAGTCCCACAGGAATAACCGATCTAAACTAAATCGTTCTGTCAAAACTGCCACTCCGAGTTCTATGCCTTCAGAGCAAAACCATTGAAGTGCTCAGCCCACTGGTCAACACAGGGGTCATCATCAGCATGTCAGTCGGTCAGTCAGGACTGTGACCCCCAACTCTGTGCCTTCTTCACAAATTCCCAAAAGTACCCACAACAACCCGCGGGGAGGGGTTGGGTCAAGCTCACAAAGGAAAAATGCTCTAGCGAATCCTCTTGTGCCACGATCAGAGCCCCAGACACAGAGAGCTAGGGACATTGGAATGGAGTTGAGGCGAGCTTATTTAGTTCATCCTGATGGAATGAGGATCGCCTCACCAATAAGGAATCCTCCATCACCAGTAAGACATCCAACACCACCTTGGCCACAACGACATGCTCCAGCTCGTGGGAACAGTAGAAGAAATCCTTCGCTATCTGTAAATACTTATGCCCCACAGACACATGTTGTAACGCCCTGAGTAACCAAGACCATTACACTGTGTATTTTGAAATAGGGCAAGACTTGCTAATCAAGTGGTTTAAACATAAATGTGATTCTAAAGTCAACTAACAGGTTAGGGTTAAAAGATTTTGATCATAAACGGTTAATTTTCATTAAAACAAATGTTTGGTACATGAGATCCCAAAAATAGGGTATAAGTGGTCAATACCACTCCTAGAAGCTGATACAACACAAGCTAGTCTAATGGAAAAATACAATTTAGAGCTCTATTCATGTAACTTTCCCTCGTCCATGGCGGTTGAGCAGCCAACGAAGTACACTCCGCTCCCAGAGCTCTCCAACTCATGGTTGGTCCAGTTTCCCTTTGCCTTTACTTGCACCACATAGCACTTGTGAGCCAAGGCCCAGCAAGAAAACCATAAACAAAAAACACATATAGCAACAATAGCATTTAATTAACCTTAATCCAACCAGTTCAATTTTTCAACAGAGTGCAAGCATTAAGCTAAACAATGGTAAACACATATATTCTCAAGCATATATCTTAATCATTAATACAAGTGTTCAGGTGTCAGCACCCTTAGGCCGAGCCCTCTGTTTAGTTAGCTGATTCTGGCTCCCTTAGGCTGAGTCCTCTGAATATTTAGATGACCCCAACTCACATTGGCCAAGTTGTATCCAATACGCTTATCATTAGCCCCGGCACCCTTACGCCATACTTTCATATTCCACACAATAGATATATAACCCACATCATGCATATAATCAATTACAGGGAATCTCAGTCTCAATGACAACACCATGGGTGTAGTTTTCTTACCTCGAATCCCGAGCGATGAATAAAGAGCAGTCCCAAGCATGATCCTCAGTCCTGAGCCTTAACGATAATCCTAGTCACAATAACAATGGGTAACTATCAATTTTTAATCCAAATAAATGTTTAGGGAACAAATATTAGCCTTCGGGACCTCGAATTCTACTAAACCGGATAGTAGAATTCGTCCTAAGCACTTAGGTTTGACTATCCGAGGCTAAAACCTTGGCTGCCCCTTATTTTCTATTTAGGGCTGTGACTCGCCCCTTAAACAGAGACCCATCCCTCCCTGCTGAAGGGTACGGGCCACAACTTGCACCCCCTGGGTCGCATCGCGCCTGACGAGCAGAGGCTCCCAGCCTCATTAAGCACACGAGCCACTGCGCCTGAAGAACAGGGCTGCGACCCGAGCCCCCAAACCCAGAAAAGACACACTTGTTCAACATTTTCCTCAAGCCTAAACCCCAAAATTCAACCCCAATTACACATTCAAAACAAAACAAAGTCCTGAAACAAGACCAGGACTCCCAATTACAAATCCTAAGCATAAAACACTAAAAAATTCTACTCAACCTATCATCCCAAACCAGCAATTAATCCATCACTTAAAAACACACTCAAACTCACCCATCAATCAAAGTTCCAAGGAAACAAAGATAGAATCCTTACCTCAGGTTGAAGCCTTACCCTTCAGTGATCACCTAGTTATGCCTGGCTTAAATTCCCCCTAGTTTCCAGCTCAAATTCTTCAATTTTGTTCCTTGAATTTTCTTAGCTTTAAGGCAAAAGAGAGAGAGGGTGAGAGAAAAACCATAAGTGAGAGGGAGGGAGGGAGAGAGAGAGTCTGAGAGTATTTTGGGTACTACCTAAAATTCCACTGAGCTTATCCTAAACTCTAAAAACACCAAACTGCCCTTTGAATTACTTAGCCCTGTAATGATTTCTAAGGATAAAACAGTAATTTTTCCGATTCCCGCTAGTTCCTTAAGTGCTCCTACCATTTACCAATTAATCCTGTTGTGTCCAATTAATTACCAAATACTTATTCATTATTCAATAAATCCCAGAATATTCTCTAAATTCCCAAAATACCCCTAGGCTCCCCCAAGCCGGGTATTAAACTCCGCTGTGACTGTTTTGCTAATCCACTCACTGGGATCGTCTTGAGCAATATACTACAAATATATCCACATAATAATGTGGTCTCAACAATTTATCACATATAATCACATTTATGCCCTTAACAGGCCAAAATTACAAATATGCCCTTATAAATAGTAAAGGGCCCACATGCATCTCTAATACTCATAAACATACATATAATATATTCACGTGATCATATAAATCATGCATGCCACATAGTCATGCATTTAACCAATTAAACACACATATATCCAATTATGCCTTTCCAGCATGCTATTCAAGGCACTAAACCCTATTAACATTTTTGGGCCATTACACGTGCTGAGAACCCAGGTCCTCAATCTCAACCGTGAGACCTTGAAAGACTGGCTTTGATGGAAGAGAAAATGAAAAGACTCTTATCAGGAAAAGGAAAGGATGATTGCGACTCGGATGAGGAGCTCGAACCTTTTGCTCCAAACATCGCAGTGGCTACATATCCCATTGGCTTTAAGATGTTGCACATGCCAACATTTGATGGAAATGCAGATCCGTCCGATCACCTCTAGATGTTTAACACAATTATGATGTCCCACAATGTCGAGCTCGATCTAAGATGTATCTTGTTCCCTGCAACTCTGGTTGGACCTACCAAACAGTGGTTTAAACAATATAAGAAGCATTCGATAAGCTCGTGGAATAAATTTTCTTCCGAGATTAAAAGAGCATTCCGAGCTTCACATGCAGCTCGTGTTGAAGCCAATTTGCTGGTCAATGTAAAGCACCAACCTGGTGAAACACTAAAAGTATACCTGAGGAGATTTGCCAATATTTCTACATGAGCTAGGGATGTTGATGATAGCTCCAAGCTCATGGAAATGAGAATGGGAATCCTGGTGGGAGGCGACCTGTGGCAAGAACTTCAATGAAAAGGAGTTAAAAGCATAGAGGAATTTCTGGCCTGAGCTCAGGAGTGGATTAACCTGGAGGAGGCACGAGCTTCTGTCACAGGAACTAGCCAGGCCCCCGTCCAACCCATTGGAGCGGTGATGGATGTTACAGCTACAGCTCAACCCGTTACTCAGAATAACCAAGGGGAAATAACAAGAAGAAGGGGAATGGTGAGGGCGACCAGAACGGGATGAAGAAGAACGAGTCTATGGAGAAATTCAAGCCCATTTACACCAACTACACCGACCTAACAGACACCCGAGAGCGTATCTTCCTGGCTAATTCTAATCGCCTCCCATGGAGAAAGCCAAAGCCTTTAAGGCACCAGAGGGCAAAGAGAGATCCTTCAAAGTCTTGTTGATTCCACAATGACATCGGTCATAACACTGATGATTGCCAACAGCTGAATGATGAAATTGAGACTCATTCAAATTGGACCATTAGCCCAATATGCACGAAATCGGGTAGTTCCCAATCAACCTGCCTCTCAGAATCCTCAGTCAATTCCAAAACTGCTGATAGGTCAACTTGGAGCTCAGACAAATCAGGTCGATCGTCCCCCAATAGTAGGAGGGGATATAACCACTATAGCCGGAGGACCTCATTTGGCGGGCACGAGCAGCAGGGCCTAAAAGAGGTATATCAATGAGTTGAAAGCTCATAATAGTGTGGAGTTTGTCCCAGAGCAGTGGCTATAAAAAACACATCGGTTGGAAAAATAACCAATCATTTTCATGGAAGAGGATGCTAGCGATGTCCAATTCCCACACAATGATCCACTAGTGTAATCATGCAGCTCGTTAACCAAAGGGTATGGAGAAAATTGGTGGATAACGAAGTTCCGTAAATTTACTTTTCAGGTCCACCCTGGAAAAGTTGGGATTGTTCGTATCCAATTTGAAGGCGACCTCAATGGCTCTGTACGGGTTTTCGGGTGAAGGAGCAAAGACCACAGGGGCAATCAGACTAGTAGTGACATTGGGAGAAGAGTCACGTACTTGCTCTAAAATAATTAAGTTCATGGTAATCGATTATCTGGCCACATATAATGCGATTTTGGGCTGACCTACATTGATGGCATTTGAAGCCATTCCTTCATTCTGACACTTGGCAATGAAATTCCCCTCAACCTTAGGGATATGCACCATAAGAGGAAACTAGCTCGCTGCCAGAGAATGCTATAGCATTTCTATGAAGGGAAAATCATAATCCGGGCAGTAGGCGATGGTCATAAGTGAGGGAGGTGAGGAGTCCTAGGGGGTGGAAGTCACCTGTGGGACGGAAAAACCTCGAGAAGAAGATGCGAGGTCGCCCAATGGGACGATATTGATCCGTGGGTAGGCGAAGATGGGTCTGAACTTAAAGCAATAGAAGAGCTCAAGGAAATAAACATCGACTCGAAAGAACCTTCATGAGTTGTAAAGATTGGGAAAAATCTTGAAGTCGAAAGGAAAAAGGAGCTGGTCGAGTTTCTACAGAAGAACCTAGATGTTTTCACCTGGTCACACGAGGATATGGTGGGATTCTGTCCAACTATAATAATGCATACCTTAAACTTGAACAAGAGAATGCCTTGAAAGTCCCAAAAATGAAGGCTTTTGGGGATAGTACGAGCTGAAGCGTTAGAAGAAGAAGTAGCTCATCTACTAAAATGCAGATTTATCAGGGAAGCAAAATACCCGATCTGATTTGCTACCCGTAAGCATACCAGTTTCATGACCGAGCATAACATATATTGCTGCAAAGTTATGCCATTTGGGCTAAAGAACGTCTGGGCTACATACCAACGGTTGGTCAACAAGATGTTCACTAACCAGATCGAGAGAAACATAGAGGTGAATGTCGATGATATGCTTGTCAAATCAAAGACTGCCAATAACCATGTATCCGACCTAGAAAAATGTTTTGGCATACTAAGAAAGTACGACATGAAGTTGAATCCTCAGAAGTGAACTTTCGGAGTTGCGTCATGAAAGCTTCTGGTATTTATAGTCAACATAAGAGGGATAGAAGCGAATCCATAAAAAATCAGGTCGCTACTAGAAATTTCTTCGCCCAGGTCGCATAAAGAAGTACAAAACCTAATTAGAAAGGTGGCGGCTCTAAACCGCTTCATTTCAAAATCCACTGACAAGTGTTTACCATTCTACAACTTGCTCAGGGGAAACAAGAAATTTGAGTGGACCGAAGATTGCGAACAGGCATTTCACAATCTGAAAATGCATCTAGTTGAACCCCCCATACTATCAACGCTGACATCTGAAAAGTGTTTGTTTCTTTACCTGGCTGTACAGAGAATGCAGTCAATGCCGTGTTAGTTCGAGAAGAAAACCGAGCGCAAAAACCCGTATATTACGTAAGCAAGAGGCTTCTCGAAGTTGAATCACGGTACCCACTGATAGAGAAGCTGGCATTCTATCTCATTTTGGCTTCAAGAAAGCTCAGGTCGTATTTCTAGTCTCATTCTATTAACGTCTTAACCGACCAACCTTTAATGCAGGTGTTGCAAAATCCTGAAATGTCAAGATGTCTATTAAAATGGGCCATCAAACTTAGCCAGTTTGAGATATTATACATGCCACGAACAACAATCAAGAGTCAAGCCCTTGCTAACTTTGTGGCTGAGTGCACTGGTTTTTAGGACGAGCTGATAAGGGAGCCAATGCAGGAATTGTGGAAAATCTTCATTGATGGATACAGTTGGGATAATCTTAATCTCACCTAAAGGACATGGATTCCATACAGCTCTCAGGTTTGGGTTTGAAGCATCCAACAATGAAGCGGAGTATGAGGCCTTATTGGCAGGGCTAAAGGCAGTGAAAGAGCTGAAGGCAAAAGCCATCCAATGCTATAGTAATTCCCAGCTCGTGGTAAATCAGATATTAGGGGAGTATCAAGCTCGAGGTATCAAGATGGCGGCCTACCTGCTAAGGTAAAGGGCGAGTTGTCTGAGTTCAAGTTTAGCACCGTTGAGCAAATACCCCGCGAGCAGAATTCCAAGACTGATGCTCTAGCTCGACTCGCAACCACCAAGGAAACAGTGGGAGAAACATTGAATGTAGTTCCGATGGAGTTCTTTGAAAGCCCGAGTGTAATGGGAGACACAGTGGCGGTCGAAATGATTGATATAAGATCGTCCTGGATGACTCCTATAATGGAGTATCTCACGACCGGAAAGCAACCTGATGACAGGAAAGATGTGAGAAAACTACTTTATCAAGCTCCACGGTATGTAATTGTGGAAGGAATCCTATATCGACGAGGTCATTCATTGCCCCTCTTGCGATGTGTTCTGCCCGAGGAAGCAAAAACTATTTTACAAGAAATACATGAAGGCTTCCACAGAGATGATGCTAGGGGGCAAAAGCTAGCTCTGAAGGTATTGAGGCAGGGCTATTTTTGGCCCACTTTAACAAAGGACTCAATCTCATATGTGCAAAAGTGCGACAAATGTCAGCATTTCTCCATAGTTACCTAAGCTACTCTAGTCAAGCTAACCACGATTTCATCCCCTAGGCCATTTGCAGCATGGGGAATTGACTTGATAGGTTCCTTGCTAATGGGAAAAGGAGGAGTTCGATATGCAGTAGTGGCGATCGATTATTTCACGAAGTGGGTAGAGGCTGAACCTCTTCCAACCATCACCTCGAAGAGAGTCCTGGATTTCTTTGTGAAAAATAACATATGTCGATTTGGACTCCTTAAAAAGATCATTTCAGACAACGGAATGCAGTTCGACAGTGATCTTTTCACAGTGGCATAACCAAGAGTTTCTCGTCGGTAGCGTACCCATAAGCCAATGGGCAGGTCGACGGTGTAAATAAAACCCTGAAGGCAAGTCTGAAGAAAAGATTAGATGAAGCCAAGGGATTATGGCTCGAGCAGCTCCCGCAAGTAATTTGGGTCTACCAGACCTCGCATAGAACCTCCATGGGACATACCCTCTTTTCCCTGACCTTTGGAAGTGAGGCTATGCTTCCAAGTGAAGCAATGGTTAGACAAAGGACATTTGATCAAGATCATAACAACGAGCTGCTTATGACATCCCTCGATCTGATCGAAGAAAAATGAGTGGCATCGCAGTTACAGCTCACCCATTATCACCAAAAGATCACTCATTATTTCAATTCAAAGGTCTAGGGACGCATAATCAGATTAGGCCTTCGAAGGGTATTTTTGGCAAATAAAGATCCCAAGGATGGTGTGTTAGGCCCAAATTGGGAAGGACCGTATTAGATCGTAGAGTTCTTACGCGAAGGAAATTTCAAGCTAGCCCGGCTAAATGGGGAAATAGTCCCACGAACTTGGAATGCCCTCCATTTAAAAAAGTAGTATCAATAGTATTACCAATTTTTTAAGGCTTATTTATAAATGCCATTTCAATTCAATAACAGTTGGATTATTAAATAACTACTTCTTTGTTTTATTATTACAAGCTCGCATTGTAAAAGCAACCAAGAACGTCTATATCTTCTGGTTCCTTGGGGGGCACATAACCGAGGAGAGTTTTTGAGAAAGTTCAACTTACGTGGATAAGGATTAAAAACTTAGGATTCTGGAGAAATTAATTATTTAACGGCTTTTTAAAGCTCGAGTTTTCAATAAACCTAACGCGAATTAAGTTTGCGAAATCACTAAAACCCTAAACATAACCAGGTCTGAGGCCTGGTTTCTAACAGGTATAATGTTATTAAGTTTATTAAAATCCTGGATATAATCAGGTCTGAGGCCTGATTTCTAGCAGGTATAATGCTATTAAGTTTGTTAAAACCTTGGACATAACTAGGTTCGAGGGCTAATTCTTAACAGGTATGACGCAAATAAGCAAGAAAAATATTGGATACTGTTGACGACAGAAACTCGTCAATGATATATGGATGGAAAACTCAAAGCTTGTTATGAAAATTTCATAGATAGAACTTAGGAAAAACTTAAGAAAGAAAGATGCAAAACAACAATGCAGGATAATCTCGTATATTGCTTTACTATCTCTATCTATAATGAATTTTTCCAACCCCCTCATTTGAGGGGTTGAAGCCTATTTATTGAGGGTCTCTAATGGCCTCTGATACAAAGTGGTCCCAAGGGACAAGATCGTACGTTTGTACCCTGTTAGAGTAGTGGTGCATGGTGTAGAGGATTAGAGGAGGAGAGGGTCGTGGTGTTGGCTGTAGGTACATGGTCAGAGGTATGTACCTTGTACTAAGTCGTACCACCACTACTTGTCGAGAACTGACGTCAGAATCACTGATTTGCCTTCTTCTGGGTCATACATCTTGTACTTCTTCACATGCCTCATACCTAAAGGTCCTTCTCACACCTCCAAAATATATTTTCTCTCATCGCCTTCTAATATTTTGCTAAGTGTTGGACACATGTACTAGTTCTCCTTGTACACTTGGGAGGCTTGGGACATATGGTACATGATGAGGCAATGAAGCCCCCACTATATGTAGCTCTCCCCCATGCCCTGGCATCATAGCAACGAGGCCCTTGCATGTTGTACATAAGGGCGAAGTGTCTTCGGCTCATAGGCGAGGTCACCACATTCGGAGCAACATGGCTAGGTGCTTGGACTCGGCGTGGTGTCCAGGGGTGCGCGAGCCTTCTCAGAAGCCTTCACCAAGCACGCCTTCAACATGGTGCCTAGCCTCACTACGCGAGGCTCTCTGCATGTCACGAAACCAAGGGACCCAGGCCCTCGCATGGCCCTCTGCCTGGGGGTACCCTCCTCGGCACACAACCCCTCCTCCATTTGTTCCATCTCGCACAGTGAGGCGTCCTTGACTCTGCTTGCCTCGCACAGCAAGTCGTCCTTGACTCCATAGGCCTCGTACAGCAAGGCGTCCTTGACTCCGCATTCCTTGCACCAAGCCGACTGAGGCTCTAAGCCACAAGAAAATGGGTCTCGATCTTGAGGTGCCTATGAATGTCAGATCATTGAGTTGGGCTATGTGAGGCCCTTGCTTACTAAGGGGTTCGCTAAGTGTTGCAGGGGTGTGTGCGCATGTCTAAGGCTAGCTAGGCCTCACATAGCGAGGCCTTCGACCCTTCTACGCTCACGCCCATTTGCACCAACAGATGTCTCAAGGGAAATTTTCCATTATTTAGAGATACAACTAAGTTATCGATAAAATCTATCTCGATCTAAAAGTCAATCCCTAAGATTTTAAATGTACAAGAGTCTAAGGATTAATATACATGATAAAATAATAAACTGAGGGAAACACAAATAGATCACAAGTTAGGTGTATATTCAAAAATATATTGTCATCCCGAGGAGAAAAAACCTTGACCTAAGCATGAAGGCAATTATTTCGGTCCCAAGGGACTATTACAAAAGTTTAAAATAAAAGAAAATAATAATAATTAAAAGGGTGAAATAAAATCAGTGAGCTTCATTAGCACGCTCCAACGAGGTCACCTCATCACTGTTCCCCTCTGCAGCTCCAGAAGCTTTGCCAGTCTCCAAGGGTTCTGTGAGACTAAATCTTGAACCGAGCAAGATACGGATCCTACAGCTCGGGCTGCATGAAAGAGAATTTCCCGTCCTGGTTGACGGTCCAACAACGGTAAAGCATCTCCTCCATTTGAGATGAGGACATTGCAGCTTCCTGCTTGGCCTTGGCCTCGACCTCGATCAACTTCTTCTTTAGCTCTTCAATTTCGATCTGAAGTTGATCCATGTGACGGCTCGCCTCCATAACCTGAGCCTTAGAGGCAGACAAGGTGGCCTTCGCAGACCCCTCTACCTCCTAAGTAGAAATCAGGGCAGCCTTGGCGGTCTGTTCACTCTCTTGAGCACCGCCTAGGGCACCTCAGAGTTCCTCCTCCCTGGCTTTAATGCAAGCTATGCCTCGATATTGGGCTACGACAGACTGCAAAAGAATGAAGCAAGTCAAGAATAGTTTAGAAAAAACCATAAAGAAAAATAAAAGGTTAGAAGAGAAAAAATGACTCACAGTAAGGTTCATCTCCATGGCAGATTTGAGGACGTCCTCAGGACTGCGCTCCTCAATGGCCCTTAAGTCTCTGGCGCTAGCTCTTTAAGCATGGCCGACCATGTGGCTTGCAGTCTCATACACAATACCCCAAAATGCCTCAGGGATCTTGTCCAAGTCATGTGGCTTGACCGAGATCTGGATAGTGGGGGCTTCACCTTGAATCACTTGAGTATTTGAGGGAGGTATGTGTCGAGGAGGGGGAGGAGGAAGAGCTTGTTTGACAGTAACCATTTGTGGCTGCTCCCGGGCTGTGCTGGCATCCTTGTCCTTAGACGAAGATTTGGTGGTACATCCCGTCTTCGAAGCTATTTTCTTGGCCACCATAGGCCTCTTCACCACGGGACCAGCTCCGGTCCCGACGACCTTGAAAGCACCCCTTAAATCTAAAGTTCCATCTCTTCACCTGAAAAAGAGTGAGCATAGGAATCAGTTTAAAGAAATTATTATTTGAAATTATTGTAAACACAAGATAAAGATCAAGAACCCTACGCTTTGGCCTAGGGGAGGAATCTATTATGATTAGCTCGGGGGTACTGACCAGGCTAGGCACAACTTCTAACTCTGGGATTAACGGAGGTAGGGGAGAATCTAAAGCTATGACCTCCTAGATCCTAGGGGGATCAGGTCCTTCCACGGGGCTGGACTCATCTACATACTTCTTAAAACTAGGGGCATACACGTCCTAAAGCAGGGAAGGCCAGGACCTACGGTTTGTCCCATATTCTTAAAAAATGGTGGATATAAAATGAAAATTGTTTTCAACTACAATGGTACTATTGGGGTAGCTATGATCATAGCATACAACCAAATGGTCCACACACTGGAGGAGGGTTGTGTGTAGGTCCGGGTCAGTAGGGTGACGACTAACGAGCTCGTTAGGGTTGAATTGAATTAGCCTATAACTGGCTGCAGCCCAGTCTAACTATCTATAAGTGTATGGGTTACCTTGGGTAGAGGGGCCAGCTGCTGCCCCGGACGCGACTCGCTCAAGATTAGGCCCCTGCTTATCTTCAGGAGCTCACCTTTTTCGCACCAGCGGTCCCACATTTTCTTCCTCCTCGGCATCCGCATTGGCTGGCAAGGTCTCTTTAGAAGGGGGGAGTTCGAGGATGACAGGAAGAAGAGCTTAGTTCTTCAGAGCTAAAGTTTGGCCCTTGCTAATCAGATTACAAGCCATCATGGTGGCATCATTCACAATCTGAAGATAGTCTTTCTCCCTGGGAGGAAGACTAGATTAGGTCTCGTACTGACCTTCAAGGGTCACAAACCGCTTTGTCCTCGCGAATATATCTGCAAAAAGAGCGAACTCAGTTAGAATCTTTAAATAAAAAAATATATAGTGCACAAGGGATAGAAAGTTCATGTGCTGAATTCTCAAAGATAGAAGACTTACAAGGACGGTTGAAGTATCGATGGTCGCAATTCTTGAACCTATTTGACATAAATAATAATCTTTAAAGTCATTTGGGTGGCTAGGGAGGTTGATGATAGAGGCAGAGTTTGGGAAACGAGTGAGGTAGTAAAAACCATCACCTCGCCCCTTCTGGTCGGGATTGGCCTTGAGGCAAAAGAAATACATAATGTCTGCCGGAGTGGGGACCTCCCACTCATGCCTCAAAAACAAATAATTTAACCCCACCAAAAGCCTGTATAAGTTTGGGGGGAGCTGGAATGGAGCCAGTTTGACGTAGTTCAAAAAGTCTATGAAATACTGGTCCAACTGGAGAAAGGCATCGGCATTCAGGTGCTCATCACTCCAAGCCCCGTAGTAGTCTTGGAGAGGGGCATAACTCTGCTCTCCCTCCAGTGCAGGTCGGGCAATAATACCATCAGCTCCCATCTCAATCATGTGACTCACCAGGATCTTGTTAAGTTTCCCCTGAGTAGTTATCTGAGAGACTGTGTGCTCGGCCTCAAAGAACGTGTTGGGGTCGACCATGATCTCTCTCTCCACCACATGACCGAAGTGAGGGATGGGAGACTCAGGGGCGACCTCCTTGCCTTTATTTTGGTTTTGAGCAGAGGAGCTCGCGGCATTCTTCTTTGCAGATGCCATTTTTTTCAAATCGCCTGATGACATAGCAGCCTATTAGTAGGCGACCTAAGATGGTTTCTAGCTACGGTTGTGGAGGTACGAAAGTCCAAAGGTTTAAGTGGTTTACTTTCGAGATTTGAAAAATTATACTTGCTAAGTTGTGTCCTAGCCTCAATGCATGGTTTCACGCGTGGTTCTAGGCCACACACTTTGACTTTTTAAAATTCCCAGATACTTTGGGATTTGTGTGTCAGATTCGTCAGACCCACTACTTTCCTTTTGAAAGCGGGTTAATACAAACCACCTAAGGAATCGTAAACTTTAAGCTACCTAGAATTAAACCTAAAACCCCTTCGTCTTCTACACCCCAAACAGGTATACAAATCGATTTACCATTATAATTTTCTTAGAAAAACCCATAAAATTTGCCCAATTTTATGAGTACCTTATTTCTAAACAAGTCTGATTTCATTCATTTAGCCTAAACTGACCCTTATTTCCTATCTACAGTCAGACATAGCCTAAACGAAATTGAGAAAATAGCATTTTTTGAAGTAAAAAACTCACTGGAAAATAAAGAATTAAAAAAAATTCAAACTAGATGAGGAAATGTTTATAGATTATACGTTCGTTCAAAGAGGATGTTGATATGTCCACAGGAAGCTCCTTGAAAGCTTCTAAAAGTCTGAAAGACAATGAAGATTTTTGGGAAGAGTTTGAGAGAAAAAGGGGATTTTGTTTTTTAAAGGAAAGTTTTGAATGCAAAGGTGGTAAGGTTCAGGCTTGATTACCCTATTTATACGTAAACTATGATAATTAATTCGGGGCATCTGATTGGGTTAGCTTAAGATCCAAAGGCATAGATTAAATGAGCCATACAGTGGCAAAAAGTTGACAGGACAGTTGTCACGGTCCTCGAAACCCTAACGGACACCAATTGCAGGCAACCACGTGTCCAATACTTGAGTAGTGGGCATGCATAATTTTACATGACAGAAGCCTAGAAGCCCCTATTGTGCATTTCAGAAAGTGACGACATCAAGTATGAGCAGGAGCTTGGGGGGAAAATGTTGTACTCTGAAACTAGCACGAGTTCAATTACTCAGCTCGAGTATAGCTGGTAGATGAATATGTGAAAAAATAGCCAATTAAAAAACCTGGCTAACAGTGATGTGAACAACTCAAGTTTGAGGGCTAGACAGAATGATACACATATTATTATCATACCACCTCTTAGGATAACAATTGAGTTCGAGACTTATAATAACCAGATCCAACTTTGGGCGCTTTGAGCTTACTATGAGCTAGGGTTCAGATATTCGTTGAACACGAGCTCGGGTGAGATATTCAGCTCATGGAAACTTGGACAGAAGGCATACTGAAGGATCCTAAGAGATTCAAAGACTCCTTATATGCTCATTAATCCACAGGCTGTATCACATATCTATCATTTATTATTTGAGATAGCGGGAGTATATTCTTTTATATTATCAAATCATATCCCAATGTAAATCGGAATAATCTGTATTAAATAGATACCATATTTATTCACGCGGTTACCCAAACCTGTCCATAATATTCCCCTATAAATATTAGGAATAAGGGACAGGGAAATGGACATCCATTTTTATATTACAAAAACTCTGCATAAATTGAGAGAGAAAAGTAATAATATTGACTCGTGGACTAGGTGGATTTTAACCACTGAACCACATAAAAGTTGTGCGTGTTCGAGAGAGTGTTAATTATTTAATTACAGTTTATAATTCAACACTAATCTACCTGTTTAATTTCTTAATACAGTGTTGGCAAAAAACCGTATCAACATATATCATAAACAATTATTTATATATAAATATATAAATATATAGTTTTAATCTCATATATATATATGTTTCTTAGGAGGCGACGAAGGTTTATATGCGGCAATTATCTATCTTCAACTGTCATTTACTTCTTGATTTAAGTAGTCATCCTCAACAAAGTTTGCTTGTTTAATTTTGGTAAACAAAATTTACGTTTACATATATATATATATATGTGTGCATATGAGCATGAGATTTTTTATTTTTATTTTTTTTAGCTTGGTCTGTTTTGTTGTGCCTCCTCCTTCTATATCCATGCACATACATATGTACTTTGCTTCAGATTCATTTTGACTGAGCATATACGAATATATGATATGTTTACTTTTCATAGTAATATGTTTTAATATTTAACGTTGTGGTTGGGCGTTCTACATAAAAATTTTGCTTCCCAGGAAGTTGAATTTTTTTTCAACTTTCACACTTAAGCTTTTAAGATTTTCTTTATCCTACGATTAGTTTTATATGATTTCTTTTTGTTGGCTTTAACTCAGAATGTCACAAGGTGAATATTTTATTCAAACATGCTCATCTAAAATAAAATAATTTTAGATAGTAATATTTAGAAACGATTTTGTAAAATGTAATTATACTCCATTTCTTTAATTTGTCAGCATAACTATATTTAAAAAAATTCATTTTACAATTTATTATATCCTTCATGGCTATATCTCACTTTTGGAGACTTTTTGTGGCTTATTAAGACTAGGTCAAAGTGGACCATGAAAAATCAAACACTTCTTTTATTTCGAGAGAAATTAGCCAGCATAATGACATATAAATTTTATGATTTATCAAGTTCTCCATGGCTATATCTCACTTTTGGAGACCTTTTGTTGGCTTATAAAGCCTAAGTCAAAGTGGACCATGAACAACATAGAAATCAATTTTAATTTTAGTGGACAGCATAACAACATAGAGAAATCAAGATTTCTCCTTTCCCCTTTGGCTATATCTCACTTTTGCAGACCTTCTGTAGACCTATATAGCGTAGGTCTAAGTGGACCAAAGAAAAAAAGAAAATCAATGGAGAAGAAAAGATGTTTGGAATACCAACACCCTAGTACTTACTTTGTAGAATTCTTGAAGATGAAAATCATACCTCTCTCTCTCTATATATATATATATTTTTTAGTTTCTCTCTTGTATTTTTTATTGTACTCTTTCTCAGAATTTTGTCAGAGTTTTCTCTTCTCCTCTCCTTCTCCCCTTTTGTGTCTGATTTATTTCCCCTTTTATAGACTCTATTTTACGTTAAGTGGAAACAATAGTGGAGTATGTGAAGAGTAGTGAGAATGGAACATGGGAAGGTGGAGAGAAAAGTGGAGATATTCACCTCCACTAATTTGACTAATATCACTTTTTATAATAATATATTTAATCATATATATTATTATATTTTTATTTTATATTATTTTTTATTCCACAGTAATTATTAGAATATCATTTGGTTAATTAATTGGATTAATTTAATTAATTAAAAATATAGGATGTTTTGAGAAAATACAAATTCTAAAATAATGAGTATGAGAAGGGGTAATAACAATAACTCCTATGGTCTCCATTATTTGTTAACACCGATGTTTCATGGAATTGGCCTCGAAGAGTCTTTGTTTGCATCCCCCTAAGGAAGGTTGCTAAATGTGTTATTATTCCAGGAACTTCTATATAGAATAGGATTGATGATGTATTTTAAGTTTGACTGACCCTAAGACACACTCATGAGTTAAGTGATTAATCTAAAATAATGGGTTACACTTACAAAGCTTAACTAGGCTTTCAAGCAGACTATTTATTCTTGACCAAACTAGCGGTTGTTCATAAGTCAAAATAGAAAATATTCGATTTTAAGTTTTCACTTATGAATTTGAGAAGTAACTCAAAATTAATTTAAGATTAGTCTGATCTACGCTAAGGCTAGTCCATTAATTTATCGCGGAATTAGTAATAATTGTTTTTTCTATTTTATTTAAATTATTGTTGCGTGCATGCATCATATTTACTATTGCAAAAAAAAATTATATTCATAATATATGTTAAATTCAATTTTGTTTTATTTATTTATTTCAGCAATGGTGAATGCAAACTCTAATACTGCTTTACTTGCAAACGAGAAACTTACTAGTGATAATTTTATGAAATGGAAATAAAAAATGAACATTGCTTTGATCTGTGAAAACCAAAATTTTGTCTTTACTGAGGAATGTCCTGAGGTCTCTATTGCCACAGCTCCAAATACTGCTAGGGAGAAGTATGATGCTTGGATTTTATCCAACAACAAGGCTAAGTGTTACATGCTTTCTAGTATGAGTGATGTACTCAAAAAGAAGCATGAAGACATGGAGACTGCATATGAAATATGGGAGTCTCTTCAAGCCATGTTTGGACAACAGTTCAATCAATGAAGACATAAGGCTAATAGAACCTATATGAACATGAAAAATGAAGAAAGGAGTTTCTATCCAAAAACATGTTCTAAACATGATCAATACAATGCATGATACATAAGTTCATGGAGCAACCGTTGATAAGAGAACACAAGTTAGTCTGACACTTGAATCACTCACTCTAGCTTTTTCCATATTTACTACCAACTATGTTATGAACAAGTTGGAGTATAATATGACCCAACTGTTAAATGACTTGTAGACTCTTGAATCACCCAATAAGAGTAATTCGAAAGTAGAAGAAGCAAATGTTTTTTATTCTAAACCTTCCTCTTCAAAAGGAAAAAATAAGAAGAGGAAGAAATCCCATGACAAACTGGAAAGGAAGCCTAAAAAGTCATCCAAAGGAAAACAGAACAAGGAGAATAAAAATAACAAAGCTTCCAAGAAAAACAACCCAAAGGGACATGCTTTCATTGTGGAGTTAAGGGTCATTGGAAGAGAAACTATCCTAAGTATCTCTCAAACCTAAAAGAAAAGAAGAAAAGTAAATATGATTTACTTGTTTTAGAAGCTTGTTTAGTGGAAGATGATACACCATCCTGAATTGTTGATTCTGGTGCCAATAACCATGTTTTCTTTTCTTAACAGATTCTTAGTTCTTTGAGGGAACCTAATGATGACGAGGTGACTATGAGGGTAGGTAGTGGTCGTGTCATCTTTGCCAAAGCAGTTGGAACAGCCCGTTCATAATTTGATAAAAATAAATTTCTTGTTTTGGACAATGTTTATTATATTCCTGTATTTACTAGGAACTTAATTTTAGTTTCTATGATGCATTAACAAGGTTTCGATATTTCTTTCAATAATAATTCGATTATTATCTCGAGATCTGGTATGGAGATATGTCATGCAAAATCCAATGATGGGTTGTATAAACTTAAGGCAAAAGAGCGATCTATATACACCTATGAAATGTTTAAAGTTGCAAACCCAAGATCTATTAAATGTCTAAAAACAGATTACAACAGTGAAACATATCTATGGCTTTTGAGAATGGGTCATATTGGTTTGGATATAATTAACAGACTAGAAAAGGAGGACCTTTAAGAGAATCGATTGTTGGTTCTCTTCCAGTCTGTGAATGTTGTCTAGAAGGCAAGATGACCAAAAGACTTTTCTCTGTAAAGGGTTCAACAGCCATAGAACCACCCCAACTCGTACACATTGATGTGTGTGGACCACTTAATGTGCAAGCTAGAGGAGGGTTTGGATATTTAATCACCTCATTGATGATTATTCTAGATATGGTTACCTATATTTGATGCAAAAGAAGTCTAAAACTTTTGGAAAGTTTAAAGAATTCCAAGCTGAAGCTGAAAAGTAATTAGTTAAATCACTGAAAATACTTCGATCTGATTGAGGAAGAGACTACCTGGATTATGAATTTGAGGACCACCTGTGTGAGCATGGAATTCAATCCCAACTCACTGCACCAGGAACACCACAACATAATGGTGTTTCTGAAAGAAGGAACATGACGTTATTAGACATGGTTAGATCAATGATGAGTTACTCATCATTTCAACTATCATTCTTACGCTATGCCATTCAATGTGCAATGTACATATTGAATGTCGTTCTTTGTAAGTCTATCAAGAAGACACCATTGGAATTATGGAATGGTACTAAACCTAGTTTACACCATTTTCGTATTTGGGGGTGTCCAGCACACGTGCTGAAAGGAAAGACTGGAAAGCTGGAATCTCACACTGAATTGTGCATTTTTGTGGGATATTCCAAAGAGACTAGAGGTGGTATATTTTATAGTCCTAAAGAAAACAAAACATTTGTATCGACAGATGCTACTTTTCTTGAATGTGACTATATTAACAACCACAAACCTCGCAATAAGGTTGTAGTGGAGGAGATAGTCTCATATCAAGTAATAAGATAAGCAAATGTTTCCAATGATTAATGACAAGAGGAAACCATGAATTCTAGTCATAAAAATAGATAGCTTCGTCGTAGTGGCAGGGTTGTTAGGCAGCCAACTCGCTATGAACTTAAAGTTCAGATGCTTGTATCTGACACAAACAAAAATGATCCATTGACATATAGAGATGCAATGGAAGAATCTGACAAAGAAAAATGGAAAGATGCCACGATCCTATAAATGGAATCGATGTATTCCAATTCTGTCTGGACTCTTGAAGATCTTCTTGAAAATGTTAAACCTATTGGTTGCAAATGGATATTCAAGAGAAAAAGAGGAGTAGAAGGGAAAGTGGAAACTTTCAAGGCTAGGCTTGTAGCCAAGGGTTACACTCAAATAGAAGGGCTAAATTATGAAGAAACTTTTTCTGCTATAGCCATACTTAAATCCACATGCATACTCTGGTCCATAGCTACTTGCATGGATTAAGATATAAGGAAAATGGAAGTTAAGACATCTTTTCTAAATGGCTATCTTGACAAAACCATTTATATGTCTTAACCAGAAAGGGTCATAGTAAACTGTCAATAGCAAAAAGTCTGCAAGCTTCTTAGGTCCATTTATGGACTCAAACAAGCTTCAAGATCTTGGATTTGAGATTTGATGACACAATCAAAACATATGGTTTTGAACAAAACGTTGATGAGCCTTGTGTCTACAAACAAATCAAAGATGACATCATGGTATTCCTGTTTCTTTACGTTGATGATATCCTACTGATTGGGAGTGACGTGGGAACATTGACAAAAGTAAAGAAATGGCAAGCTGAGAAATTCCTAATGAAAGATTTGGGAGATGCAAACTATGTTCTAGGCATAAAGATCCTTCGGGATTGTCAGAAAAAAGTTTTGGCTCTGTCTCAAACTACTTATATTGATAACGTACTTCAGAGATTTGGTATGTGAAATTCCAAGAAGGGTGAAATGTCAACCCATCATGGAATTATCCTTTCTAAAGAACAGTGTTCTAAAACATCTCAAGAAGAAGAAGATATGAGATAGTATCCCTACGCCTATCTGGTAGGCAGTCTAATGTACGCCATGCTGTGTACAAGACCTTACATTTGTTATGCAGTAGGGATAATCAATCGTTATCAATCCCATCCTGGATTGAGTCATGGATTGCAGTAAAGAATATTTTCAAGTATTTTCATAAAACTAGAGAATATATGCTTGTATATTCAGGAGGTGACCTGAACCCCACTGGATACATTGATTCTAATTTTCAATCAGATAGTGATAGTCGGAAATCAACTTCTAGATTATTATTCACACTTGTTGGAGGAGATGTGGTCTGGCGTCGTATTAAAAAAAACAGTATCGCAGATTCTACCATGGAAGCTGAGTACATAGCGACTTGTGAAGCACCTAAGGAGGCTGTGTGGCTAAAGAAGTTCTATTTTGATTTAGAAATTCTTCCAGATATGAATAAGCCACTTGTCCTATACTGTGACAATAGTGGGGCAGTAACTAACTCTAAGGTATCGAGGGGAAAGCATATTGAAAGGAAATACCACTTGATCAGGGATATTGTTCACACAGGAGAAGTGGCAGTTATCAAGATAGCTTTGGAACATATTCTTGATGAACCTTTTAATAACACTTTATCTACCGAGTATTTTAAAGATCATGTTAGAAATATGGGTTTGAGGGAGATGCCTCATTTGCTTTAGGGAAAGTGGGAGATTGTTGGGATTAGTGCCCTTTAAAGCATATGTTTTGAACAATGTTTTATGAAATAAATAATTGAAATGAATTTTTGCATATATTGTGTTTTTTTATTATTATTAGAATAATATTGTACGAATATAAGAAAATTCCCAAATTCATTATTGTACTACAATCTTGTATTTGTACGAGAGGATTAAGATTGTAGGGAACATGCAAGATGTAGTGGGGGTACAAAAAGAATCATTTTCTTTACAGTTTGCAACAAGGAGGTTCTTTTTTAGAGACCCCAATTCTTTCTCTAAGACATGCAAGCCTTTTTGAATTTAAACAGTTCGCAATAAAATAAAGTTATATGGAATCTTTGGATTAAATATTGTAAGTACAGTTTGTGAGCCTTGAAAAATGGAAAGAGAAGCCAAACAAGAGGCAGACGTCCAAGAGGTGCATTGAGAAGATAGAAAAAACCTGAAGACCAAGACCACGCCCATCAGGACCTCCAGGGGCAAGCTCAAGGGGCAACCTGGGGGCAACTTAGGGTGGGGGGCGAGCTCAACATGAAGTCATGGAATGCATGTGAGACTCCCTAGAGGCTAGGAAGATGATTCAAATGACCTCAACGTCCTTGGAGTACCGACTTAGGACCACCATTGAGCTTGAGAATATATAAGCCCAATAGGCCCATACAGCTTGAAGGCAGTCTCCCCTCAGGTTCAAGCTATAACAACCTTACACTTAAACTCTCAAGGGATTATCAAGATATAGACAAAGTAAAGGTACGAAAAAGGTTTGAGTAGTACGGAATACGAACCAAACACGACCATCAGCTGAATGGTGGTCGTACTAAGTCAGAGAAGAAATGGCCGTACAAAGTACTGGGAGGAGGACAACATCCTCACATGCCTCCGACCACAATCAGACTCGAAAGGCCTGAAGCCTGACGCCACTAACACCTGCACCATCATCCCCTGAGGTTCCTTATAGTACCAAATTTTTTTGGTCCCCTTGGGACCATTTTTCGACTATTAGTCATTAGAGCTCCCCTATAAATAGGGCCTTCTCTGATAATTGGGGGTTGAAAAATTCTTGTAACACCAGACTATTCTAAGAGCAATATACAAGTTTTCCTCCATTATTCTTCTGTAATTTTTTCTCTAAGTTTTTCTAAGTTCATAAGTTTTTTACTAAGTTGTTGAGTTTTCTGACCTTAATTGGTTGACGAGTTCTTACCGTCAATAGTATGGCACCGTCTATGGGAAGGACAAGTATCAAGCCACTATTCTTCCATCAATTCCAAAAAGAAAAATGCCAAGGCATTCAAGACGCCTACAAGAATCTTAGGATGCCGAGATCCACCTTGACGGAGAGCAACTAAGAGCCTCCAGAAGAGACCCTTCACCACCTGAGAATGGAGGTATGTCGGAGGGACACCCAGCCCCTGTAGTGGAAAAGGAGGCATCATCCCCTGCTGTCCAACCTAATGGATGTCATTCAGAACCGCCTGTCGCCCCCGTGGGTGGCCTGGCCATGCCCCCTCCCCCTCGACCACCGACAGCACTACCATCCGGCCACCGCGATCTAGGTCCCCCTACGCGTAGGCCCGACAAGAGTTCGGGGGTACACTCCATGAGCTCTAGCTCTAGAACTCGGTTTGATGAGGATGAGATATGCGAAATGTATAAACCAATGCTTCCATAGATTTGATTGTGGTTTACAATTATAGCTTCCATTCATTAAAAATTTCTATAGGACTTCAAAAAATTTCTTTAATCATTAATCAAGGGATTTACTTTTTTTTTTATTTGAGGCGAATTAATCAAGGGACTTCTCTGATAATTAGAAGAATTTGACTCACATTGCACAAAAAGAATCAAAGGATGAAGACCACCCTACAGAACATGTACGAGGTGTTGAATGACCTACTGCAAGGGAAGTCAAGCATGCTACTTCCCAAGAATATGGAGAAGGAGTGTGAGAGAGAAGAGACCATCATCCCCATGGGCGATGGGAGGACCTAACTTTCCACTAGCAACACTCCCCAAGGAAAGCAGCATGGAGGGTATGGGTCAGTGAAGTACCTCCAAGAACAAAGGCGGAGGGATGACACTGGTCATAAAAACAGAACTGAAGTCACCTCCAAAGAAGCACCCCATTACCTAAAGGGGGGGGGGGGGGGGGAATTCAATAGAAGAAGGTCAAACGTAAGGATGACACCTCCTGTGGCCCCCCTAAGGATGAAGCCAAGAGGAATGCTAATCCTTCTGACCTCAAAGACTCCTTGAATAAGAGGGAGACAAGAGCTAGACTCCGAGATTAGGAGCCTTCGGAGAAAGATAGTTACTGCATCAGGAGGACACGTGGAGGATGATTAATTCAATTACGAATCACCCTTCATTAGGGAAATCCAAATGGAGCAGCTCCCAGCCAATTTCAAGGAGCCTCAGATGACCCCATACGAGGGTACTACTAATCCAAAATACCATTTGGACACCTTCAACAACCTGATGAAATTGATTTGAATCAATAGTAGGGCAAGATGTCATTGCTTCGTAGTCACCTTGAAAGGAGCCACTTACAAGTGGTTCAAAATGTGAAGACCAAGGACCATAATGTCGTGGCAGCAATTTTCAGATGAGTTTTTCCAAACATATCATGCTGATCATGACTATGCTACGCCAGGTACCAGTATGGAGAACATAAATAAGGAAAAGAGGAAAGCCCAAAAAGCTATATACACAGGTTCAACATGTAAGCTGCTAAGGTATGAAACCTAACCCGAGGGGAACTTAAGATGGTCATCACGGTCAGAGTGCGCTCGGGCAGCAAGTTGTGGGATAATATGCTCAAAAAGGAGGTCATTAACTTAGACGACTTCTATGAAAGAGCACAAAAATACATTTGTATGGAAGACGACCATGAGAATCTCAAGATAGGAAAAAGAGAACCCCCATCCAAGCCCTTAGCTCATGAAGGCTTGCATGGCATAAAAAATATGAGCGCTTATGAAGGACTGAGGGATAACCAAAAATGAGAAAATGCCATATACATTCTATACAGACCTGACGAATACCAGGGAGCATATATTCATCATGAATGAGAATCAAGTTCCCTTCAAAAGACCTCCACCAATGAAAAGACACCGGTCTAAAAGGGACCCCAATAAGTAATGCAAATACCATAAGGATATCTTCCAAACCAAGGTGGAATGTACTCATTTGAAAGTGGAAATCAAGGAACTCATATGCAGGGGGTACCTTGGCTGGTACATTAGAGGGGAGAACCAAAGACCTGAGGATAGGCGAGCCTCACTACAAGCACAAGAGCGAGCCCTGGAAGTATAAGGAGAAGTAAGGGCAGTCTTCGGAGGTTCAGGATTTGGAGGAGAGTCAAGGAAATGGCGAGACATGTATGCTAGGGAAGTTAGGCAGAGTCCACCTCTGTGCACCATAAGCCTAGAAAAGCGACCCCCAAAGAGCTTTAAGGGGGAAATTGATTCAATAACCTTCACAAAGTAAGATGCACGAGGAGTGCATTTCCCCCATAACGACTTGCTAATACTGACCATACAACTAGCCAATATGAGAGTGCATCGGGTTCTTGTGGACAATGGGAGCTCCGTAGATATCATGTATCGCTCTGCCTTCAAGAAGATGGTCTTGGGCATCAGGAGCTTAAAACCCTGTCACACCTCCCGGTATGGATTTATTGGAGACTCGATACAACCCTTGGGAACAATTGAGCTATCCCTTAGTATGGGAGAGCAACCCAGACTGACCACCATCAAGGGAAACTTTGTTTTTGTAGATTGCATGTCGACCTTCAATGTGGTAATAAGGAGACCCTCCCTAATAGAATGGAAGGTGGTAACCTCGATATATCACCTATCTATTAAATTCTCGGCTCTAGGGGGAACAACTAGCATGAGAGGATAACACAAGGAGGCGAGAGAGTGCTACAATACCTCCCTTCGTACAACAGCAAAGCCATGAGATCCCATGGCGATGGTGGTACATGGAGGTATGAACTCACAAGATCTAGACCCTCGAGTTTCAAAGGAGCCAAGGGCTGAACCCGTAGAGGAATTGGAAGAGATCGTTGTGCTAGAAGAACAATTAAGAAAGTTGAAGGAGGGAAGAAACCTTCGGGAAGATATATAAGAGAAGCTAGTGAAGTTTTTGAAAGACAACCTCGACGTATTCACTTAGAGTCACGAAGACATGGTAGGGATAGATCCTACCATCATATGCCATCATCTGAGCATCAACCCTACAACGAAACATGTGAGGCAAAATAGGCGAGTGCTTGATCCGGAGGGGTATGCGGCCCTGAAAGAGGAAGTTGACAAATTGAAGACAAATGGATTCATCCGTGAAGCATTCTACCTGGTATGGGTATCGAACCCCGTAATAGTCTCAAAGCCAAATGGGAAGTGGAGGACTTGTGTGGACTTCACTAACCTCAATAAGGCATGTCCAAAGGATAGCTTCCCACTTCCAAGGAAAGATCAATTGGTGAATGCAACAACTGAACATGAATTACATAGCTTCATGGATGCTTATTATGGATACAACCAACTACCTATGAACCCAGGTTATGAGGATCATAGCTCATTCATAACACATAAAAGACTTTATTGTTATAGAGTGATGCCCTTTGGGCTGAAGAATGTGAGCGCCACCCACCAGAGGTTGGTGAATAGGATGTTTGCTAACCAAATAGGAAGGAATATGGAAGTGTATGTAGATGATATGTTGGAGAAGAACAAGAAGGCTAAAGAACTCACCTGGGACCTTGGTGAGATGTTTGACACACTTCAAAGATACAGGATGAAGTTATACCCACTTAAGTGCACCTTTGAGGTCTCCTCAGGGAAATTCTCGGGTTTCATGGCTAACTCCAGAGGCATTGAGGCCAATCACAAAACAATTTAAGCCCTAGTAGATATGATTCCTTCCAAGAGCAAGAAGGAGATGCAATGTGTAATAGGAAGTGTAGCAGCAGTCAACAGGTTCATTTCAAGGTCAACGGACAAGTACCTCCCCTTCTTCAACATCCTAAAAAGGGGCAAAAGGTTCTCTTGGGATGAAGACTGCGAGGGGGTCTTTGCTAAGTTAGAAGAGCATCTTGGTAGACCACCCCTGTTTGCTAAACCCGATAAGGGCGAGAAGTTATACCTATACTTAGCAGTGTTTGAGTATGCCATAAGTGCTTCCTTGGTTAAAGGAGAGAAGAAACACCAACAAACCTTATACTACATCAACAAACGCTTAGTAAATGCAAAAACCTGATACCTAGAGAAAGAAGAGTTGGTGTACGCCTTAGTGGTGGCCTCGAGAATGTTAAGGCCCTACTTCCATGCCCATGAAATTGAGGCACTCACCAACAACCCCTTGAGGCAGGTCTTGCACAAACCTAAGACCTCAAGAATATTGTTGAAATGATCAATTAAGTTAAGTCAATTCGATATCACCTATACACCGAGAGCTTTCATCAACGAGCAGGTACTGATGGACTTCATAGTCAAGCTTACATATCGGCCCAACGAAGGAAAAGAGACAGAAGAAAATAAACTGGTTTGCAATGAAGAAAGAAAGCTAGAGGGATGGAGCCTCCATGTGGATGGAGCATCCAATGAAGGAAGGGTCGAAGCTATCATAGTGATGACTGGGCTGAGGGGGAAAAAGATTTATTGTACGATAAGGTTTGGATTTGAGGATTCAAACAATGAGGAAAAGTACAAAGCACTTCTGGCCGACCTATGGTTGGCCAAGGAACTAAAGGTAACACTCTTGCACATTTTTAGCGACTCACAACTAGTGGTGTTTCAGGTGAGAGGTGAGTATCAGGCAAAGGACCCCAAGATGGCTGCATACCTAGCGAGGGTAAAAGACTACTTGGATCATTTGGAGGGGTATACTATAGAACAAATCCCAAGGGAAAAGAATACCAATGTTGATGCCCTCACAAAGCTGGCCTCCACCAAGGATAGAGATACGCTCGAGTCTATCCCCGTGGAATACTTATCCAAGCCAAGTATCGTTAATGCGAAGGTTCACATGGTCAACACCCCCAAAGAGTCGTGGGTCGACCCAATTATGAGATACCTGAAGGTAGGATGGAACTCTCCCGACAGACAATAAAGAGCTTGGAGATTGGCATACAAAGCCTCCCGATACACCCCAGTTGATGGAGTCTTGTACAAGAAGGGCTTCCCTATCCCTCTCTTGTGATGTATTGGCAACGAGGAAGCAATGAAAGTTTTATACAAGATACATGAAGGCAAGTGCGAGAACCATGAGGGTGGGCAGTCCACGACCAAGAAAGCCATGAGACAAGGGTATTATTGGACCTGTATGGACAAGGATGCAAGCAACTTTGCAAGGAGGTGTGACAAATGTCATTGACACTCGAACTACCCCCAAATGAGTTAGTTGGTATGACCAGCCCTTGGCCTTTCGCTATTTGGGGGATAAAATTGATTGGCGCGATCCCCATAGGTAGAGGAGGAGCAAAGTACCTAGTCGTAGTAGTGGATTACTTCACCAAGTAGGTTGAAGCGGAGCATCTGGTCAAAATAACGGCCAAGCATATTATCACCTTTGTCAACAGATCCATCACTTGTAGATATGGGGTGCCCTATAAGAACATATCCAACAACGATGCTCAGTTTGAAGGAGGGTTGTTTAAGGATCCTTGTGAGGAGAGAGGCATATGAGGAGTTTCTCAGCCATAGTACACCCACAAGCCAATAGACATGTAGAAGCCATTAACAAGATCCTCAAGAGGAACCTAAAAACAAAGTTAGAGAAGTTGAAAGGAGCTTGGGTCGGTGACTGAACCATGCCACGTTCTACTACCAGGGGTACCCATTTTGCCTTAGCATATGGGTGCGAGGCTGTTCTCCCAGTGGAAATGAAGATCAATTCTTTCATGTACAAGCTTATGAGGACCAAGCTAACCATAGGGCAATGGATGAAAATTTAGATCTGTTGGTAGAAAGAAGAGAGAAAGCCCAGGTGAGGTTAGCAACATACCAACAATGAGCTGCTAGGTACTACAACTTTAGGGTACGAGAAAGGGAAGTCAGGGTTGGAGACCTAGTGTTGAGGAAAATTCTCCCCAATACCCTTGACCCGGGGCCAGGTGTGCTGGGGGCAAAATGGGAAGGACCCTACCAGGTCGCCCAGATGATACCTCCTTACACACATAAGTTAGCACGTCTAGATGACTTCATTGTACCCTAAGCATGGAATGCAGAACATCTCAAGAAATACTACCAGTAAGACTTTCACATTCAATGCCAAAATATTCGCACTTTGTTTGTTTGCCTTATGATAATTTCAACTAAAAATCAAAGGGGTTTCCCAGAAAACCTCATAGAAGATGCAATGTTGCTATACATACCTTTGTAATTTGCCTGCTATCATTGAAAGTGTTTCCTATCTCGCATATTATATTCCTTCTCTATGCAATCATTTATATAACAGATAAAGTCTATGTTGGGAGTGAAATGATCAAAGTGCTCAATGGAATGAATCCCACCAAGCACTTGGGAGGCAAGATAGGAGGCATATATATAAAAGAAGAGAAAACTCAGCAAGCTACCTCTATGATTTATAAGGATTATCTACCCTTATGAATATCAAGAAAGTTAAGAAGCTTCACAAAGGTAGCCTCCTATCAAATGCTAACGCCCCCACAGGGGGTGAGGCTTCAAGGAAGGTATCCCCCAATAAGTCTAGAGCTACCACCAAGTCGTCTATCCAAAAGGGGTCCTAAAGGAGACCCTTGCAAAAAAAGTACTATACATAATGATGCGAAGGACGCTTCTCGTACAAAATAATAAGCGCACACAAAAATTATAAAAGGATGACAAAAAAACCCAAAGGGTTAACGTGTCCTTTTATAAGACGTCAAGGTGTACCGGTAGACGCAAACGACATACAATAAGGGATCCTAAAAGGAGCCTCTACAAAACAAAAGGGTGCTTAAAAGAAGCCAACATAGATAAAAGGACATAATAATGTCCAGTCATAAGATAAGCATGAAACAAGAGAAGACTTGTCAAAGTTCCTCACAGGTAAAATAAATAAAAAAGTAGCATTACAACCAAATTGAAGAAATAAGAGCATGAGGAATAAAAAAATTCATAAAAAATCAACTCGCTCTTGGACCACCACACCAAGGAGGGGACGGTTTCCTGTTGGCAGCTCATTCAGTAGCAAGCTAGACTGCGTCTTCTCCAAAGTGAGAGAAATCAAAGTTGGGATCAATATTCCACACTGTAAAAAGAAGATTCTATGTTGCGTCATCTTAAATCTTCATATGAGTGACCTCTAGTGAGCCAACCTTTGCTTCCAATGAAGCAATTATAGCCGTCAAGGAACCAGCCTCCTCCCTTTCAGTTCGAGAATTAACTTCTGGGGAAGCCAGCTTGGTAATGAGAAGCTCATTCTCCTCAACGATAGGAGAAAGCTTAGCCTCGACATCATTTTTGTCACGAACTACCCCAGTAATCTCACCCTCATGATCTCGAGCCTGTAGTTCAAGTCTATCCATGTCTTCTTTGGCCTGAATGAAGTCACCCCTCAAAGCCTTGAGCTCCGACCTCAGACGAGACACTTCAGTCTCAGAAGAAGCTAAGCAGTGAGCAGCGATGAAGCTTTACACAAACGAAAAGGGTCAGTGAAAATGAAAATAAAAAAATATATATAATCATATAAAGGAAATGGGTATCCAGAATATGAAAGGACAAGTATTAAAAGTCTCACCTGAGTGGTCGATCTCAAGATTACCTCGCTCAGGTCGTCCTTTGTCGAGTCCAACATGACCATCCACTCGGCCTCGGAAAACCCCTCCACCTTGCGAATGAATGCCTCCCAATGTTGAATAGCCAAAGAATGTACCCATGAGTTGGAATTCCTCCCTCGGTCTGCTAACCTGGATAAGTGTTCGAGACCACTAGCCGAAGGCGAGGAGAAAGAGTAGATTTGAAATCCCTTTCCTCAGGAGAAAGGTGGACTCAAAAGCAAAGTCTGGCAGACTAACTTCATTAGGATGAGAAGAGCCAAGAAATGCTGGATCCTGTGAAGAAACCGGGAGAGGGCCGACACAAAAGGAGGAAAGCATAGAAAAGCGCCTCTTTAACTGAGTAGGAGGCATCGGCTTCGGAAGCACAGTAGAAGGCGTGTTTCTAGCAAAGGCTGATGCAGAAATACGAATAACATGAAATGACAAAGAACCATTGTTGTCCTTCAGAGCAGCCTTGGGGCTACCATTATAATTCTCACAAGTCTTCCCGTCAGGAAGTGGTTGGAGAAAGGCGGGTTGACTAGCTGGAAGTAGACTGTACTCGCGAAGTTTAGTCTCAGTAAAGAGGATCTTAGACCATTTTTCCGAGTCGGGAAATTTAGCAATGTCCCTGATACATTTAATAGAATCCCCTTCAATCTTAGGGGAATTTCCAACCCTTGAAATAGAAGAGGGAGAACCATTGTAACGTCCCAAATTACCTAATAAGGATTAGGGCCTTGATTAGGGGGCCAGGATGGAAAATTATGGAAATTATGTGATTATGTGATATATATGTGTATCATTATATGATTATGTGAGTTATATTATAATATGACTTGATATGGATATTTAGGTGTATTAAATATGCATGTGGGCCCATTTCTGATTAAAAGGACAATTTTTGTAATTTGGCCCATTACGGGTATATTTGGCATATATGTGATATATGTGTGGGACCACATGATTATGTGGATATATATTTGGATTACTCGGCATAAGACCATCCTAGGGAGCAAGCTAGTGGGAAATTCACAACGGGACCAATACTTGACTAGGAGTGAGTCAAGGGGTCTTTTGGGTATTTAGTACACTATCGGGATCGGTTAATGGGGAAATTAATTGGCAATTATTTAATGATGTTAGAAATAACAGGAATTGTGAGACGTTATTTATGATTAACGGGATAAGTGACAAATAACAATTGTACCCTTGAGGGGCAGTGAGAGAGGAATTTGGCCATAGTGGCATTATGGTCATTTTGGTGCCAATATAGTGACTTAGTCACTCTTTATCTCATCTGTAAGAAACCCAAAACAGAGCATCACCCTCCCTCCGCCTTCTCTCTCTCGTTAGTCTCTCTTTATCTCTATCCTTGGATTGATTTTTGAGGAAATTAATGGAAAACTTAAGCTTGGATTGAAGGCTTGACTTTGGGGCTTGATTAATTGCAGATAGGAGAACATAATCATAGCTGAGGTAAGGTTGTAAACTATGTTTTAAGTGAATTCTATTTTGGTTTTGGGTGTTCTTGAGCTATGAAGCTCAAGGTCTTGGATTGGAGTTTTGTTAGAGGTTTTGAGTGAGATAAACTTGGGTTTTTATGGTGTTTATGTGCTGATAATGTTTGGGGGATTTAATTCTGGTTTTGGGAATTGATTGGGATTATTTTTGAAAGGTTTTGGCTGAGGGAAAGACAGGGATTTCTGGGTTCGTAGGGTCGCATCGCGGCCCGTGTGAAACTAGGGTACTGAGGCGGTTCTGTCTGGGAGGCATGCTGCGGCCCATGGGTTGAATTTCACACATGGGGCTCTTTGTCTGGGAAGCATGCTATAGCCTAGGATCGATCATACTACCCGATTTAGTAGAGTTCGACGTCCCAGAGGCTATGACTCAGCCCAAAAGCCTTTATTCGCTCATTATTGACAGGATACTATATTATGGTTGTGGCTAGGTTTTCGCTAAGGGCTCAAAACCGGGATCATGCTCGAGGGTCATTCATTGGTAACGTGTGCTTGGACAAAAAGTAAGAAAACTGCACCCAATATGTGATACATATGATAATGGCTTGGGCCGAATTATTGAACAGGAATATGAATAAGGCATGAATGCCTAAGAATGTGCATGATTATGATTATGCTTGTGATTGTTGATTAAGCATGTTGAATGCTTTATAATTGGATATTTGATATATGATATATGCAGGTCTGCATTATCAAATTGAGAAAGGCTTGACTTATTAGTCAAGGATGACAATAGCGCCAAGCGCTGGTCAAAAAACATTGACTTATTAGTCAAGGTCGACAATAGCGTCGAGCGCTGGTCAAAAAGCATTAACTTATTAGTCAAGGGACGCAATAGCGCGTTGAGCGCTGATTGTTTTGGTTAAGTTAACCAGGAGTGCATCATACTCTTGTTCGACCCAATGGTCTTGGAAAACTCAACACCATGTACGCTGGGCTAGCTCCAAGGCTGGTCATATAGAGGATAGGGCAATGGGCCCCGAGGTGACTTATTAGTCCCATATCCTAGGCTTGGCCCCAGCATTTACTTATTACTCAAGTAAGGCATTAGCACACTGAGTGTTGGTCATGAAACATTGACTTATTAGTTAAGGACGGCCTTAGCATGTTGAGTGTTTGTCGTAAAGCATTGATTTATTAGTCAAGGACGACCTTAGCACGCTGAGTGTTGGTCGTAAAGCATTAACTTATTAGTCAAGGGTTGTAATAGCGCGTTGAGCGCTGGTTGTTTTGGTTAAGTTAACCAAGAGTGCATCATACGCTTGTTCGACCCAAGGGTCATGGAAAACTCAGCACCAGGTACGCAAGGCTAGCTCCAAGGCTGGTTATATAGAAGATAGGGCAATGGACCCTGGGGTGACTTATTAGTCCCATATCCTAGGGCTGGGCCCCAGCATTGACTTATTAGTCAAGGATGGCCTTAGCAGGCTGAGTGCTGGTCGTACAACATTGATTTACTAGTCAAGGACGTCCTTAGCACGCTAACTGCTGGCCGTAAAGCATTAACTTATTAGTCAAGGATTGTAATAGCACGCTAAGCGCTGGTCGATATGGTTATGCCTAACCTAGAGTGCATCTTACGCTTGAATGACCTATGAGACGTGAGAAAATGAGAGCGCCAAGTATGCTGGGTCAGCTCCACGGCTGGTTATATAGAGGATAGAGTAAAGGACCCTGGGTTGACTCATTAGTCCCATATCCTAGGGTACTGAGCCCCAGTATGATTCATTAATCATGTATTTTGGGCAAAGAGCCCTAGAATGATGCATTGATCATTTATCTTGGACTATTGGTCCCATATGATGTTGTAGTCATTTATATGGATAGTAGGCATGCGTAAGTAGGGTTATTACTGCTAGGCATGCTTATTATGATTTGGATATATGTTATTAACTGCTTATGAGCATGTTTAAGTTTTCTTGTTGAGCCTTGGATCACTAGTGCTACATGGTGCAGATAAAGGGAAAAGAAAGCTAGATCATCCTTGAGTTGGGGAGCTTAGGTGATAAAGTATACATATGCGGCTGCTCGACCACCACGGCCGAGGGTTTAAAGAGGAAATAGGGTCAAACCCTATTTTGCCGCTTAGGTCGGCATGTTGTGACTTTTCATTGTAATTAACCTTTTAAATGTATTTTGGGATCCCATGTATAATGTAAACATTTTAGTGAAACGTTTGTACCTTTGACCAAATTTTTTAACCCTAAACCTTTAATCACATTTAGTTACACAGTTATGGCCAAATGACTCGTTTAGCGAGTTTAGCACTATTTAAAATGCACAATGTAACGGTCCCTGAGTATTAGAGCGTTAAAACTTGGTATCAGAGAGTGCCAAGGTTAAAGGTTCCTGAAGACATGCTAGGCATGTACACTCGTCACTAAAGACAAGCTCCAATCAGGGTATGGTGACTATTTATATGGTTATATGTTTAACTGCCTAAATAAGATATAAATGCTTTACCCGCATGCCTTATTAGGAAGCATGAGATTCTTATAGGGCCTGGCCCTTGACTATTGATATGATTATGTGATTACCTGCTCAGTTGATTTATGAAAGGGTTATCTGCATGCTAGAGTAAGGGCATGATATTTTGTTGGCTAGAGTAGGGTTATTGATTGATGCTTGAATGTTGTGGGCATGTATTTTAGTACCACAATGATATGTGAATGTGGTGCGGTTTGATTTTCCATGGGAAGGCTTGTGAGTGTGTTCATCATGCTTAATGGGTCAAGTTATTAACTGCAGACTAAATCAGAGGTTATGTACCCAAGGCAGTTAATGAGACCCAGCGGTATTTATACTGAGGCTGGGAATTATAGCACAGCTTGAGCCCTCCGCCTGCCCTTCAGAATTGGTAGCATGTGTTTACAGATATGCAATTAAGATTGTAGAGGCAAGAGGAAGAGATCAAATGTTTAAAACAGTAGGTTCTATCAGGGAACACCTTTTCCTTTGCTATGCCAGGACAGGCACTAGTTATGGCTCAGCCTAGGGTTGAGAACATATGGGAATTTCTGTATAAGAGATTTCAGGAATATTACCCTCCAATTTTTAAGGGAGGCCTAGATCCATTCAGAGCTAAGCAATGGATGGGCATGATTAGTTCCATCCTCGACAGTATGGGGGTGGTAGGTCATGACAGGGCGATCTGCGCTACATATGTGTTGCGGGAAGATACCCAGACGTGGTGGGAAGGGGTATCTCAGACATAAGATACAACTGAAATGAACTGGAAAGAATTTAGACAGTTTTTTAATGAAAGCTATTATTGTGATGAACTTAAGATTGGAAAGACAAATGAGTTTCTGAACCTGGTTGAAGAAATACAACAATAATAGAGAATGTTAACGAATTTGATGGGTTGGCCAAGTTTGATTTTGATATGGTACCCATGAATGTAGCTGAGAATGAGCGATTTATCCAGGGATTGAATTCTATAATAGCTCAGGGCATTAGAATTGCCCCAGTACATGAGATCTCTACCTATGCTCAGGTGGTAGGGAGGGCCCTTGTTGTTGAGGGCGCATGAAATGAGATTTGGAGGGAGAGTGCAAGAGAGCGCGAAGCTTAGGCAGTGATACCTCCATTTATTGGATCAAGCAGGGCTAGGGGCCCCAGTGTTCAGGAAAGAAAAGTTATTAATCTATTCAGTACCTCTGGATTAGAAAAGGGGTTTCAAAGTTCTCAGATAGACCATCAGGCCGAGGACGAGGATTGGAAACTATACCTGAAATGCTCTCAGTGTAAGAGACGCCATTTTGGAGAATGTCGAGCAAAGGCTTGTTTCTTATATGAGATGATTTGGCACCTCAAGAGAGATTTCTCAGGGCTAAGGAAGGATGAACCAAAGGGGGCGAATAGCTCAACTCTAGCTCGAGTGTTCGCTCTGACGTAGTCAAAATCTAAGACTGAGACTGAGGCTGGTCCCTCCATGGTGGTAGGTCAGCTTCCTAGTTCTGATTCTTGTATTATGCTGACTTGTTTTGGTGCCATGTTGTTCTTTATTTTGTTTCTTTTGGTAGAGGCACAGACTTAGTATGTTGATTACATGGTAATGTTGTGATGAGAATTTGGTATCCTATTGGTAACTTTTAAGAGATGGGCTAGATTACTGTGGGAAAGGACTCATCAGTTGACTTGATAGAGTTGGTTATGACCAACTTCGATATGATCCTGGATATGGATTGGTTAGCCAAGTATGGGGCAATGATAGATTGCAAAAAAAGATGGTAACCCTTGGGCTTGAGGGTGAGAAACTCTTGTATTTGTTGGCATTGTGCATGGACCCCATATACTTATGACATCTATACTTAGAGCTAGAGACCTATTGCAGGAGGGATACATAGGATTCTTAGCTAGTGTGATGAATACCACTCAAGTCGTGCTAGTGGGACCAGGACAGGCTAGATTAGTCTGTGAGTCTCTAAATGTGTTTCCATAGGATCTATCAGGGTTACCTCTACATAAAAAGATAGATTTGTGATAATATTGGTTCCAGGGACCGAACCAGTGTCTAGGGCACCGTATTGAATGGCTCCAGGAGAGCTGAAGGAACTAAAGGTTCAGTTACTTTATAAGACGGTATTCTCTAAGATGGATCTTCAATCTGGTTATTACCAGCTGAGGATCAGGGAGAAGGGTAAGCAGAAGACTGATTTTCGTACCAGTTATGGGTATTATGAGTTTTAGTCATGTCTTCTGGATTGTCTAATGCCCCGGTAGCACTTATGGATAGATGAACAGGGTGTTCAAAGATTATTGGGATTGGTTTGTGATCGTCTTTATCGACGATATTGTGGTATACTCTCAAATAGAGATTTGCCAAGGCCAAGGAACACCTCAGAGATCAGGAATTTCCTTGGATGGCCAGGGTATTACATGTGTTTTGCAGAAGAGTTCTCAAGGATTGTTACTTCATTGATAGAAAAGGTGATTGCCTATGGATCATGTTAGTTGAAAGATATGACCAGAACTAGAGTAGAGTTAGTGGTGGGCCAGTTGGCCAACATTACACTTGAGTTTACTCATTTAGAGAGGATCAAAGGAAAAACTATTAAGTGACCCACAGATGGGAAGGATTGGGGGGAATGTCTTAGCTAGAATAGCTAATAACTATGTCATGCCAGGCATGAGTTTATTGAGGTATAAGGATCAGACTTGGCATCCGATGGACACTGGGATTAAATGGGAGATTCTAGATGTATCTAATATTACCCTTTATTCTCTTCATCTAGGCACCATGAAGATGTACCAGGATCACAAAGCTTTATATTGGTGGCCTGGGATGGAGAGGGACGTAACTGAGTACGTGGCAAAGTGCCTGACCTGTTAGTAGGTCAAGGTAGAGTATCAGAAACCAGTAAGGCCATTACAACCTTTGAGTATCCCAAAGTGGAAGTGGGAGGACATCACGATGGATTTCGTGATGGCGTTGCCCAGGATAGTGGGCCAGTGTGATTCATTTTGGGTTATTATGGATCAGTATATGAAGTCAACTCACTATTATCAGTGAGGATGAATACGGTTAACCAGTATGTAGATCTCAATGTGAGAGAGGTAGTTCGCCTTCATGGAATTTGAGGTCCATCCTGTCGGATAGGGACTCCGTTATTACTTCAAGTTTTGGGGAAGGTTACAGGAGGCGATGTGTATACAGCTAGAGTTTGGTACAGCTTATTATCCTCGGGCTGAGAGCATGACTTTAAAGGGTCATGGAATGACTTTTTGCCTCTAATAGAGTCTTCCTATAACGATAGCTACCAGTTGATTATTAGAGTGGCACCTTATGAGATGTTGTATGGTAGGAAGTGTAGATAGCCCATTCACTAGGATGAGATGGGTGAGAGGAAATATTTCGGTCGCGGTGTAGTTCAATGATCCACTAAGGCTGTTGAAAAGATTAGAGCTCGGATGCTCACTTCTCATAATAGAATTGGTCCAAGGGCCCTGAGGTGACTCATTAGTTCCATATCCTAGGGTGCTGAGCCCCAGTATGATTCATTAATCATGTATTTTGGGCATAAGTAGGGTTATTACTGCTAGGCATCCTTATTATGATTTGGATATATGTTATTAACTGCTTATGAGCATGTTTAAGTTTTCTTGCTGAGCCTTGGCTCACGAGTGCTACATGGTGCAGTTAAAGGGAAAAGAAATATGGACCATCCTTGAGTTGGAGAGCTTAGATGACGATGTGTACATATGCGGCGGCTCGACCACCACATCCAAGGGTTTAAAGAGGAACTAGGGTCAAACCCTATATTGTCGCTTAGGTCTGTTGGTTATAACTTTTCCATTGTAATTAACCTTTTAAATGTATTTTGGGATCCCATGTATGAGGTAAATGTTTTAATGAAACAATGGTACCTTTGACCAAAAAATTTAACCCTAAATTGTTAATCATGTTTAGTTACATGGTTATGGCCAAATGACTCATTTTGCGAGTTTAGCACTATTTAAAATACATAGTGTAACGGTCCCTGAGTATTAGGGCATTACAAACATGGTGAAAAAGTTTATATAAAAGTTACTCAAGTTAGAAGGGAAATTCATAACCAAAATGGTAACACAAAAAGAAAAGAAGAAGTACCTAACATAGGGAAACCTCTATGGGTAGTAGAGAAGCTCTCAGTATAGAAGAAACTTTGCTTCCAACTCCCTAGGTTGGAGATGGATCCAACAACGAAGTCCTTCTCCTCAAAGGCTTTCCCAAGATAATAAAAACCAAGACTACTAGGGACCTTTTTGAGATTGTACATGTAGTGTACCTCCTGAGGCGAGGGCACTCACGCGAATTTGTTTTGATACAACACGAACATGCAACATAAAGTGTTCCGGGCATTATGAGCCAATTGGAAAGGACCAATGCCGAAGTAGTTTAACTCATTGACAAACAAAGGATGAAATGGAAGAGTTCCCCCAGACCTGAGGATAAACTCGCTAAAATCCACCATCTTAGGAGAAGGGGTATGGACGCAACATCTATCGGTAGGGGGGATGCAGCGAACAGGTGACTTGAGCTTGAACTTCTACACAATGCTACCTAGCCTCAGCTCATCCTTCCGGGAGATGATAGAAGTAGCAGCAAAGGGAGGACCTGACTGGTGGACAGGAGAGGTTGCTTTTAAACATATTTGAAATACAAGAAAATTGAGAAGTTAGTCTAATAACAGACCTTTTCCAATGCCATTTCCTCCTGCCTGCCTATGTATTCTTTCGAATGAAATGAGGGGCAACATAAGTGGAACACCCATAAAAAGAATATAAGGGATAAAGGGTAAACCCCCCTTCAGGTAGGAAATCTCGACCTTGCCATGCAATACAACGTCGCATGACTGGACGACAAAGGTCTTCAGAAGGGAGGGAGCAATCGGCAACTCACCGCAAGGGGCAGAATCAAGCTTGCTCTCTAAGTCCCAAAAATCGCTCCTAAGAGGCGCTAATGATCCTAGAGTCCCATGTCCTTGAATTATCTCATCTACGTCATGCTCAGAATCTAAGGAAACCTCAATAGAAGACCCACTTGGGGCCATGACTAAAAGGCTCGACAAATATGCATATACATGTCAGTATGCATATATACAAATGGAAAACAAAAAATATGTGCCTAAGCAAATAGACGGCTCCCCAGGCAAGAGAGCGTAACTCATAAATCTAGACATGGTCTGATGTAGGACAAATTAATAAGTCTCCAGACTATCAACAAGAGCATAAAACAACGCGTGCATTGTTACAATAAAGACACCAACCTATCTTACATTGACATGAGGAGAAGTAGAATAAAAATCTTACCTGGAAGAAGTGAAGCTCAAGCACACTGTTGCAAGATGAGGAGTGACTTCAGGCAAGGGACGACCTCAGGGGGCGGCTTCAGGGGGCGACTTCAGGCAGGGTGTGACCTCGGGAGGCGACCTCAGGAGGCGTCTTCAGGAAAAGGGTGACTCAGTGAGAGGAAAAATCTTAGTTTTGGCCTAGATGAAACAATTTCCACACATAAAATGTTCCCACCAAGTGTTGAACGTCCAGCCTCTTGAAGAAGGGAATGGCTACCAACTTCTACGCCAAGTAAGAGTAAAAAGGAAATGTGAAAAAAAAAAAAAAGGAGGTATATATAGGGAACGCCAATCACTCCCAACCGTTTGATCAAAAAACAATCCAAGGGTATAAAAAGAGAGTATATTAGTACCCTTCTTGAAAAGGTACATAGGGATTTGTACCATCCAACAAAGAATTCTCACTGGTTAATTTAATGTTATACCAAGTGTGGGATTTCAAACTAAAGGGAGCCATAGACACTATCTATCTTCAACTTAGCTCAAACTAAAGTCCTACACAAAGGAGCACAAGACACTGCCTCCACCAGATGCCATTTTTCCAAGATAAAGCATCACCAACAATCTATAAGAAGATGAGGGACACCTCCTTATAGATTAGGGGGCGAGTGTGAGCCTTGAAAAATGGCAAGAGAAACCAAACAAGAGGCAGACGCCCAAGAGGTGCTTCGAGAAGATAGAAAAAACCTGAATACCAAGCCCATGTCCACCAGGACCACCAAGGGCGAGCTCAGGGGGAGCGACCTAGGGTGGCAACTTGGTAGGGTGAGCTGAGGGGGCAAGCTCAAGGCCCCCTGAAACCTAAACATCAGTTTGACCTTACTCAAGACCATGGAATGTATGTGAGACTCCCTAGAGGCTAGGAAGATGATTCAAAGATCCTCAATGAACTTGGAGTACCGCCTTACGACCACCATTGAGCTTGAGAATATATAAGCCCTATAGGCCCATACAGACTGAAGGCATAGTCTCCCCTCGGGTTCAAGCTAAAAGCACCTTACACTCAAACTCTCTAAGGCTTATCAAGATTTAGACAAAGTAGGAGTATGAAAAAGATTTGAGTAGTACGGAATACGAACTAAGCACGACCATCAGAGGAATGGTGGTCATACTAAGTTAGAGGAGTAGTGGTCGTACAAAATTACTGGGAGGAGGACTACATCCTCGCACACCTCTAACCACAATCACACCCGACACGCCTGAAGCTTGACACCACTAACACCTGTGCCATGACCCCCTGAGGTACCCTATAGTACCACTATTTCTGTATCCCCTTGGCACCTTTTTTGTCCCCTAGGACCTTCTCTGATCATTGGGGGGCGGGGGGGTTGGAAAATTCTTGTAAAACCAGACTATTCTAAGAGCAATATACAAGTTTTCTTCCATTGTTCTTTTGCAATTTTTTCTAAGTTTCTATAAGTTTTTCTAAGTTCATAAGTTTCTTCCTAATTCTTTGAGTTTTTCGACCTTAATTCTCTAACGAGTTCTTACCGTCAACACGGTTCACTAGTATTATGAATACATCCAATCTAGATCCAGATTATTGATGTAGTAGGACATCTTAATGGAGATACTTTATATAAAGTGTTTATACATGAATGGGACACGATCTGTTATTAGTACTTAATATTACCATTTACTTTATAAGTGTTAATTAAACATAACAATAAGATGATCATATACAGATTGATCTTAATCCTGAAGTTATTATGAACTCCTATTTATGTCCTATGAGTTCTTTGATTCACTCATTATCGTTTGTCAGAATGATCAGGTTGAATACTTTTGTTTTGGGAACTCATTTATGTAAATGGTTGTGGACATAATATACAGATATGGATTCTATACTTTTTCAAGAGGAATTGAATAATGGTTCTCTTAAGGTTTGGCTTTCGGAACTGAAAGGTTATTGAGCTCAAATTCTTATCAGTTTATGAATTAACCTTTACTAGTAAAGTTAATGGTACTTAAGGAAACAAGGCATAATTAAATGTGTGGTGATTAAATCGATGAACATTTTTTATATGTTTAAAAGTACTCAATATATAAATATCCATAATTACAATAGTGTAATCTCATATTTTTAGTGGAATAATATTAAGATTTATAAATTAAAGTTATTATAATAAAGAGTTTTAATTTATAATCTAAATTTATTGGAGCTTTAGATTATAGGTACATAGGTCCTCGAGATGGCTATATCAACAATATTCAAGGTAAGAGTTGAAATTGAGAAAAATATATAAAAAATGGCATATTTGGAAGAAATTTGTTCTTCATATGTAATTGAGACAAATTAATAAATCAATTCTCAAAATTAATAAATTAATTAATAATGTTTTTAAAAAATTATTTTGGTATTTTTGAAAATAACATTTAAATAATTAAGATAATTAATTTTGAATTAATTAGATTTATTTATTTAAATAATGTGCAAAGGATATTTCTGATAATTCAAATTGGATTTGAATTTGAAATGATATTTATTCTTTAATTAATCTAATAAATAAGTTATCAGGTTTAGATATTTTTAAATATATAATTTTTAAATGATAATTATAAGAAAATGGTTGGAACACATCCCTGAAATCAGGGTTGTGCTACATGCCAACTATAGTGCATGCACTGTTGTTGGTGTGTAACAAGATCAAAGAATGGGTCTTGGATATTTATTTTATTTATTTAATTATTTAATAATTGATTTATAATATGAATTTTGAATTTCAAAACTTTAATTAATTCTTTATAAATCTATCAAATGAAAATAGTTTCAGAATAATTCAGAAAAAAAGACTTTTGATAGAGAGAAAAATAGATCGTATTATTTTTCTATCCCTAAAAACTGTCTCAGACCTAATATTCCAAGATCTCATGTGTTGAGAATATCTTTTGAATAAAAAAAATTTCCTTACCATTACTCTACGTGCCCACACACATCTTGAGGTGTAGAGATACATCTTGGAAGATCTTGGTTTGAGTATTTTGAAGAACTGCTTTAGATTGGATGTTCGTTGGAGATACAAAAAGATAGCAAGGATATTTGATAGTTCTTCAAAAAGTAAATCCTCATCTTTTCATTTCTCTATGATTAATGTATTGCATGTTAATGGATCCGATTATTTAAAGTTTGTTTAAATAATTTTTTTTTTAAATCTCTGGGCCCAACAACCTATGATTTTCACTGCAGTAAACCAGTTACAAATAGAGCTTGCCCAAAATTTGAAGAAGTTGGGGATTTAAAGGGATATTTAGCAGCAAGGAGAAGGATTAAGGAGCAACCAAGGCTAGAAACTCAGCTGGGGATTCAAATTGTAAGAGGTAAATTCCATTCTTAAATCTTTTGAAGCGTTCTTGGAGTGTTTTTGACAATTTCTGGTTTGTGGGGCTTTGTTGGGTTTTGGTGTATGTTAATGTTGTTTTTATGATGATTATGGGTAATATTACTAATCTATGGTTGGGATTAGGCTCGAAATTTGTTGAAATAATGTTTTGGGATGAATTTGGGTCGGCTTACGATTTCAGAAAATTGCACAAATCAGGGTTTTCACAATAGCGTCGCGGGCTTGGAAGGAGCCCCGCTACCCGTTTGAAGCTGGGTTACCCTCGGACTGCCTTGGCACTAAGACCCTTAGTGGGCAACTCTGCCTGCCTTAGTCCCTTAGTGGGCAACACTGCAGCACAAAATGGAAAAAAATTATGTGTTAGCTCTCTGCCAAGTGGGGAGCCGCGACCCTTAGTGATGGGTGTCGCGGTGCAAAATGCTTGAGATTTCAGGTGGGCTACGGTCTAAATGGGGATTTTTAAATATGTTGAGTTTGGGTTTTGGTAAACCCAATCAAAGGGCTTGGGGACGATTTTGCTACTTGGTTTAGTGGTATCTGAGGTCCAGAGGGCTAGGGCTTGGTCGTAAAGCTCTTCGTCGGTTCATTTATTGATGGATGTTCCTCAATGAGTTGTGACTAGGAGTTTCTACTAGGCTTGGGAGGAAAGGATCGTTCTCAGGGTCGCCTCGCCTTATAACTCAAGACTAGAGGTAAGAAAACTGCACATGTATTAAGATTAGGGCTTGAGCCCCAGTTATTGAACGTGGTTATAACCACACTTAGAATGGTTGTTTTCACATGAATGAATGTATTATGTATAGTCGTGTTATGTTTGAAATGCATATTTTTTCGTATTTGGTTGGAAAGCCAAGCTTATAACCCGTGGTTGACATTAGCATGCGGAATGCGGGCTATTATTGCTGAGCCAATCTGGTAGTGCAATACATGCTTGTACGACTCTATTGCCGCTTGGAAGAAATGAGTGTGGTATGCGCTCATGTGGCTCTATGACCACATAGATGGATTGAATGTCTTCTTGAGTGTTGATTATAACTGTTAAGCATGCTAGTAATGATTTATAACCTATTGATTACCTGATCCTATTAATGAATTATAATCTGTTGATTATCTGTTCTATTGATTTTAGGTTTTCTTGCTGAGCCTTGGCTCATGGGTGATATGTGGTGCAGGTAAGGGCAAAGAAAAGCTAGACTATCCATGAGTTGGAGAGCTACAGGGGCAATGTGTACATATACAGCTTGCTTGATCACCACGGTTAAGACTTCTTTTGTGGATCTAAAACTATAGTTCGTTTGTCGTTTAGGACGGCAATTTTGTAGTCTATTTATATTATATCTGTTTATAAACTCTTTTCCTAGGATCCTATGTATATACTGAACTCTTTTAATGAAAAGTAATACTTTTGTTGGCTGAAATTTTTATTACCTAACTGATTTAATTGACTTTAATTACACATTTAAGTACAAATGACTCGTTTAGCGAGTTTAGCACTATTTTAAACACATAGTGTAACAATCTTTGTTTAGTAGGGCGTTATAACTTGGTATCAGAGCTGCCAAGGTTTAATGGCTTCTAAAGATTGGCTGGGCATGTACACTCACTACTAAAGATACGCTCGACTCATGGCTCGGTAACTAATGATGTGATTATGTGCTTAATTGTTTAAATAAAGTATATATGCCTTATCTGCATGCTTGAATAGGGAGCATGAGCTATACTAATGTGGCCTGGCCCTTGATTGCTATGTGAATATAAAAATATGCGCTTATCAGCACTATTTTTGCTTGTGAATACTAGGAATGTGCTTATTAGCACTATGGTTGGGCATGAATACGAAAAGACATACTTATTAGCATGATTGATGTATGCGAAAGCTTTTGAAATAATTATTAGCTTTGTTATTGCATTTTTATGTTTATTTGTTCATTTTTGGGGTTGTGGGGTGGTGCTTGGTACCGTTATCATTGTCTAATGAGTGGAGTCATTGATTACAGATATAATTGGAGAGTTATGACTCCAAGGTGATCATATTGACTAGCCGACATCGACATCCAAGCTATAGATGATGACCAGGGTCAGAACCCTCCACCAGCCCCTGAGAACTAGCAGCATATGTTTGTTGAAATGCAAGCCAATCTACAGAGACAAGAAGATAAGATCCACTAGTTAAGACATCAGGTTCTGCCATGGAACATTGCACCAGTTGTGCCACCTGTCGTGGTATCATTTTTACAGCAGTATCCAGGGGTTGAGAATGTAACGACCCAAATTCGCTAATAAGGCTTAAGGGCCTTGATTAGTGTGCCAGGAGGGCAGGTTGGGATTTATGTGTGATTTTATGAGTTAAATGCATGGTTATGATTTAAAGCATGTTATTTGGCTATTTGTTTAACTGAGATGCATGGCTATGTTTACTAGTATGCATGTAGGCCCAGATCGTGTTAGAAGGGCGTAATTGTAATTTTGGCCATGTTGGGCATAACTGTATTGATATGTGATAATTGTATTCTGTGAATTGTACCGCGCGGGTGTGATTTTATTATTGTGATGCACGTGCCGAGACGGTCCTAGAGAGCTAGTTAACTTAAGAGTCACAACGGGATTTCTATACCCGGCTCGGGAGGAGCCTAGGGGTACCTCGGGAATTTTATGGTTAAGTTGAGATTTAGCGGGTAATGGTTATTGGAGATTTAGTAACCTGGGTAACCATTTGTTACTGCTGAGAGTAACAAGTTTTAGAAAGAAAATGGTAGATATGAAATAGAAATGAAAGGACTTAAGTGCCCTTGAGGTTTAGTTTGGAAAGGATAGGCAAGGAGGGGCAAAATGGTCATTTGGTTGGGAATTAGATAAATGGCAGCTGGGTTATATGGGGTACACGGTTTGGGGGCTTAGTCATTTTGGTCATGGATTGGTTTTGTTAGAAATAAAGAGAAGAAAAACTAAAGAGAAGGAAAGTTAGGGCAATGAGAAGAAGAAGAAGAAGAAGAGAAGTGAAGGAGCTGAAATTTGGAGACTTAGGAGATGAATCAAGGGAGCTTAGGATGGGATTCTCTACTTAAGGTAAGGATTTATGCATATTTAAGTTTGATTATGTTTAGATTTGTGAAACTTAAAGCTTGAGTTAAGTTTTTAAAGTTTGAGTTTTGAAGTTGCTGATTTTTGCAATCTAAGGGTGGATTGTTGGTTATGTTTGTGTTTTGAGCTTGAATCTAGTGTTTATGGGTTGTTAGATGGTCCATTTGAAGTCTTAAATTGATTTTGGGGTTTGGGTATTGGTTTGGTATGATTTTGGAAGGTTTTAGCTTGGAGATAGTGCAGGGAAAAACCCAGAATTCTGGGTCTGCGAAGTCGTGCCGCGACACAGGTTTTTCGTGCCGCGGCGAGGGAGTCCCTGACTGATGGGTGCCGCGGCACAAGGCAATTTCAGGTTGACATTTTTGGCAATTTTAGGACTTTACTCCGGGGGTTCGGGGGATGTCTCCAGGGTGTTGTTTTAAGGTTTTAGAGGTCCCGAGAGTGCGGGATTGGTCCCGGGAAGTGGTTTTGGGTTGATTAGTATTGAGGGATGTTTCTTGTGTGTTGTGACTAGGTTGTTGGTGAGGCTCGTGCTAGAGGATCGTGCTCACAGCTTTAGTGCATCAGGAGGCTTGGAATACAGGTAAGAAAACCGTAACACCCGAGAATAGGGCATGGCCCCACTGTGTGATTGCAGGGCATGGCCCCAGATTGTATTATGTGCAAATGTTTAACCTTAAATGAATCATGATGTGTGTGAATGATTATTTCGAATGTACTATATGTGTGATTATAACGAAATGAACGGCAAGGGCCGAGTGCGGCGTAGGTCGGGTACGGCCGTGGGGCCGAAAGTAACACTCAGCACATAGGATGCTTATATTCAGGGTGGGACCCAAGGGATACATGAGTTATCCTCGCGGTGAGAACCGAGACCCCAAGCTTTGGTAAGGCCTCTGGGGCGGCATGGCCGTGTTTGTTTAATTGATGATTTCCTATTTATCAGTGAGTTATGCCAGTGATATTATTTGCATATGTTATGTATTATTTGGGTTTTCTTGCTGGGCTTCGGCTCACGGGTGCTCCGTGTGGCAGGTAGAAGCAAGGACTGAGTCAACCAACCATGAGTACGGAGAGCGTGAAGCGACGCGTACATGTTTGGCCTGCCCGACTACTTTGGTTGGGGGTTTATTCGAAAATGGCTGTAATAATCTATGATTTTATGATTTTTCAACTGTAACCTTATTTCAAGATGTAATTAGTTTTCAAACCTTATTTTGGGATCCCAGATGTTCTATACTTAACGCTTTTAATGAAGTTAAACATTTTTAAAAGAGTACAGCCTTAAACTCTGGTTTAATCACACTTTTGGTTTTAGAAACCACTTTGAGTCAATTAAATGCACAATTTCTGTTTTAAACTCACTTAGTAACGGCTCTAAGGTAGTAGGGCGTTACAGAGAATAGGTAGGAGACTTTATATGATCGCTTCAAAAAGAAACACCCTCCTAATTTTGAGAGAGGGCCAGATCCACTACGAGCTGAGCAGTGGATGGGTATGGCCACCTCCACCTTGGACTTCATGGGGTGGTAGGTAATGAGAGAATGGCATGTGTCGCATTTATGTTTCTAGAGGATGCTCGACTTTGGTGGGAAGTGGTATCCCACAATAGGAATGTGAATACCCTGAGCTAGGAAGAGTTTAGAGATCTGTTTAATGAGAAATACTACAATGATGCAGTCAGAGCAGCAAAGTCAAATGAATTCAGTAATCTGGTCCAAGGCAATATGACGGTGACAAAGTATGCCCTAAAGTTTGATAGCTTGGCCAAGTTTTCTTCTGACTTGGTGCCAATTGATGTAACAAGAAAGGAACGGTTTGTGCGATAGCTAAATGCTATTATAGCCTTCGTACTTGGTATTACTATTTATGCTTAGGTAGTGGAGAAGGCCCTTAATCCTGAGGGCACAGAGAACAAGATTTAGCGTTAGAGTGCTGTTAGGCGATATGCAAGGAGGATGGTACCTCCATTTGCAGGATCTGGTAGGGGTTGAGGCCCCATACTTGACTAACCAATACATGCCCAGAAATTACAAACTCCCCAATAGGCAATACGCTAGTTCAATCAGGTCTACTTACAACTCTCTACTATTCACTTCTACTGGTAAGGATTTAATCCATCTCCTAGAAATTACCAACTCCTTAGTAGGCAATAAGCTCTCAAACCCCACAGAACATAGGTCACAAGGCCTACACAATCTATCAATCACTCTACCAGAAACAAATGAATGTGTAGCACTAGAATCTATCAATACATTATAAGTAGAGCCAACGCTAGAAATCTGACATGTCACTACCGAGGGACTAGCCTCAACCTTTGACTGGGTTAGTATGAACACTTGGGCTAGAGCCAAATTGTCTCCCTTCTTCTATCCCTCTTTCTTCAGTTGCGGGCAATCTCTCTAGAAATGTCCCACTACCTCGCAAAGGAGTCCTGCTTAGCACGACATTCTCCCAAATGGCGCCTCCTGCACCTGGTGCATGCCGGATAACTTCTCCAAACAACATTGTTGCCCTGACGGCCACCCTGAGTACCCCCCGACCCCTCCTGTCAGGGCCAGGAGTGGTAGAAATGTCAGGGGACTTCCTCTTTTGGTCACTAGGGCCTCCGCCCTACGAGATTTAGTAAATGGAGGTACCACCCTCCTACCATCACGTCTCGCGACGCTCTCGTGCCAAATCTTATCCTTTATGCCCTCAACAGTAAGGGCCTTCTCAACTACCTAAGCATATGTAGTAAATCTAGGCACTGAGGTGATCCTAACATCTTGTGCTATCATGGGGTTTAATCCCCGAACAAACCTATCTATTTTGGCAACATTGGTTGGTACCAAGTTAGAAGCAAACTTGGCCAACGTGTAAAACTTTAGGGTGTACTCAGTCACAGTCATGTTGCCCTGTACCAACTTGGTAAACTCGTCTACCTTCGCAGTTCGAACTGTGTCATTGTAATACTTCTCATTGAACAAATCCTGAAACCTATCTCAACTCAATACAATAACGTTCCGGTTTGAGATACAACCTCCCACCAGATGCGGGTGTCATCACGTAACATGTGTGTGGCATAGGCATCCCTATCGCTACCCACCACCCTCATGAAATCCAGGATGGAGGTAATCATGCTCATCCACTGCTCAACCTTCAATGGATTTGGACCTCCCTCAAAGGTTGGAGGGTGTTGTTTCCTGAACCTCTCATAAAGTGATTCCCACCTATTCTCAATCTCTGGCTATCCCAAAACCGGTGCCACAGCAGGTGGCTGAGCCGGTGCAGTGTTCCTTGGTGTAACCTGCTGCCTCAACAATTGAATCTCATCTTCCTATCTCTATAGTCTTTTTTGCATATTCGCAAGTACTTATTACCAATCTTGAGGGGTAGGTGGAGGGTTCTGACCTTCCTCATCATCTCTAGTCTCATAACCTGCACCGGCTAGTCATTCTGAAGTTAAACTTTTCATTAAAAAGATTTGACTAAATACAAAGTATCCCAAAGGTTTTTAAATAAAAGTACAAGTTTATCAAAATTACAGAATTAGCCGACCTAAGCAGCAAAATCAAACTAATACCCCATATTCCTAAAAGTATCTCGACCGTGGCGGCCAAGCAGGCTAAGTATGTACACGCCACTCCTAAAACTCTCCAACTCATGGCTAGTTCATCTTTCTTGTGCCATTACCTACACCACGAAGCACCCTTGAGCCAAGGCTCGGCAAGAAAACCCAAACAAGTAAAACAGATATTCAAATAGACATTAACATGTACTACATACTTTATAATCAGCATAGGTTCACATTAATTTTCCAATCAGCATACGACTCATGCTGAGTAGATGCATATTGCACCCCTGCAAAGGCCCCACCACTATGGCGCATATCATACACCTATAATGGCCCCGTCACTATGGTGCATATCACACCCCTATAATGGCCCCGCCACAATGGCCTACATTACGCATGTATTGATGATAACGGCCTCACAACCGATCGATAACGATCACAACCAATCAGTGCAAGAACTTATAAAAACAGAGGTTTATACAAAGCAGATATTTAACTTTAAATAGATTCAGGAAACGTTTATACTCGTGTCCTATAATAAGGGCCCATGCCCTACACTCGGTGCAAGTGTTGTTTTTCTTACCTTAAGTCCTTAGCAAATTAACGAGGCGACCTTGAGAACGATCCTTTTCATCCGAGCCTTGCAAGAAACCCTAGTCACAACACATGGAGGAAAATATCCATCAAGATCTTAATTCGATAAAGGGCTTCAAGACCAAGTCCTAGCCCTCGGGACTTCAGATTCCACTAAACTTGGTAGCGAAACCATCCCCGAGCCCTCTATTTGGTTTTCCAAAATCTAAAACCTACATACTCTAAAATCACATTTAGCGTCGCAGCCCTACAATAGGCTGAGAAGCCTCCAAGAAGTCATAAGAATTTTGAGCCCCAGCACCCACCACTAAAGGTCGCAGTGCCCCACTGGCCGAGAGTTTGACCCAAAATGTCTCCCCATTTTCAGCCGTGGCACTCCTTGCTAAGGGCAGCGATGCCATGGCAGTCTGAGGGAAACCCACCATGGCATCTGAGGGCAGCCATGACATTTAAGCAGATCGTGGCGCTCCTACCAAGCATTGTGACTATCGCGAGAAAGCCAGGTTTTGTGATTTCAAAAATCGCAATCCCTACCAAATGAGCTAAAAATGACCCCAAATCAACTAGGAAGTTTACATATAGCATCAATAAGATCAAAAACACTCCTAATAACACCCTATAACTAACAATTAACAAACCTAGAGTCTAAACTCAAAGAACCCACCAAGAACACTATTAAAGAAGAAAAGAACCAAAGAATTACCTCAGAATTCAAAAATCCTTAGACGGAATGGTGGCCTTTAACAGCTTCTAATCCCACTGCACCCTTCAATTCCCACCAAAGATTGCTTCTAGGCTTAATGAGTGAGCAAATGAGAGGGAGAGAGACCATTTTTGTCATGCCTTAGTTAAACCTCAAAGCTAACCCCCAAAGGCGTTTTGGTCATTCGACACCAATCCCCACTAAACCTCAAATTACACCTTATATCCCGAATTAATTCAATAATCCTCCAAATACTAATATATTTCTCAAATATGTATCATATCCCAATAATTCTCGGTAATTCACAAAATTACCAAAATACACTTAGGCTCACCCTAAGCTAGGTATTTATCCTTGTTGTGACCTTTCCGCTAACTTGCTCAAAAGGACCAACTCGTGCCAAATATCTCAAATATATCCACATAATAATGTGGTCTCAAACATATCACACATAAAATTTCAGATATACCCTCATCAGATCAAAATTACGAAAATGCCCATTTTTAACAAAAGTGGGCCTTTAAGCACATTTAATACACTTAAGCATGCAAAGGCAGTCATATCATAATATAACTCATATATTTCATATAATCACGTATATATATTCAATAAAATCAGATAATATCACTTATAGATCCAATTATGCCCTCCCTACACACTAATCAAGGCACTAAGCCTTATTATGAATTTTGGGACGCTATACCTATGCTGGGAACAAGAAATTTTTATTTAACTCAATAAAAGATAAAGTTTGGATAAGGTTACACTCTCGAAAATCTAAGCTTTTTTCTCAAGCTAGTCAAGAAATCCTCCTTCAATTTGTTATCCAAGTTATGCCAACTTATCTTTTGTCGTGCTTCCATATCCCAAATTTATTGTGCCAAGAAATTGAAAGATTACATGCACGATATTTGGTGGGGATCTATAGGTGTCGACAAGAATAGCCATTGGCAGGCCTGACATAAGATATGTAGACCAAAATATGAGGGAAGATTAGGTTTTCGAGGCTTCATTATGTATAATTAGGCATTACTAGCAAAATAGGCTTGGAATTTACTAATAAATCCTTCATGCTTAAGGTGAGATACTATCAAAATTCAGGTCTTATGGAAGCTAGATAAGGTCATTTCCCTTCTCTAACATGACAGACCATCATTTGGGAGAGGGACCTTTTACGAAAAGGATTACGAAGACGTATAGGTAGTGGAAAGGATACAATGACCTTTAGTGACCCGTGGATACCAGGACCTCCCTCATTCCTCCCTAGTATAAGTGAAATATCCGACCCATATAGAGTCCCTAGCCTTATAGAAGCTCCTGGTTCGTGGAACATGATATGAGTTCAACAGTTTTTTAATGCCCCAGACACCCAACACATCTTAACCATACAATTAACTCCATTTGACAATCCAGATTCGTGACTTTGGAATCATACAAACAATGGGAACTATTTAGTCAAATGTAGGTACAATTTTGCTATGTTTATTGATAGCTCAATACCCTCTTCATCTAGTGTAGTATTATCAATATGATGGAAGCCTTTTGGGGAATTAAAATATCGCTTAAGATTTTGCATTTTGCATGGAGAAGATTCCATGAAATTCTGGCCACTCTCAAAGGTTTAAACTGTCGCAATATCTCTTTACATAGCGTTTGTCCACTATGTGGTTTTGGAGAGGATTCTAATGCGAATGTTATCTTTTGGTGTCCCTTTTCCAAAAAAATATGGGATTGTTGGGATTATACTTTCATGTCACATAGAAAAGAAGACATTTCCTTCAAGGAAATTTTATTTTATGCTTATGATATTCTAGAAAAACAATCCTTTCAAAATATGTTAATTATAGCATGGGTTATATGGTTTAAGAAGAACAAGAGAACTCATGGACAACAAACAAGACATGCATGCCAAGTATTTCAATGTGTAACCCAAAGAAGTACACAAAAAGCGATGGGGCAATCCTTACCAAACACTAGATATTTGTATCAAAGAATAAATGGACCAAGGAATCACGCCATTGCCTTACTGGTTGATTTTGCAATAGCTATCCATACAGAAACAATAGGTTTCGGAGCAATCATTTTTTCACCCGAAAAAGAAGTAATGGAGGCTCTATCAAACCCATTAATAGGTACTTATGTGTCTTTTATACAATTTAAAACTCTATACAACTTCTCAGCATGTATAAGATTTGTATATCTCATTGAAAAGACATAAGTGATATTGATTGTATCAAATCTATGAACCTTAACCAAAGGAAATCTCCTCCCTTTAGTTAGGGTTTTTGTGTGGGTGGCAGTTTTATTTTTATCTTTATTTTATTTTCACTCCCTATTTGTTTGTCACACATGGGTTTTATCAGCTTTTCAAGCAAAAGCTCTTGCACTACTGGTTGCACTCGTCTGGGGTCAAATACTTGGATTTTATCTTGATGTAGTTTCTTCTAATTCCCTTTCTCTTGTAATGACTTTGAACAATAATACAATCTATAAAAATGAACTGGGAATTATTTTTACCGATGTAAGAACTTTTTGTCTACTTTTTCGAGGACATATTTATCTCCTGTTGGTCGTAAGTGAAATGTTGCGGCTCATGGATTGGCTAAGCATGCCCTTTGTCTAGACAATGAGTTATGTTGGTTTAAGGAAATCCCTCCTCCAATTTATACTCTTTTTCCATTTCAATCACAATAGTAATAAAATATATTCCTGACAAAAATAAATATATATATATAAGTTTTAATTTCATACAATGTACTAACATTCTCATGAACCTTTAGAAACTTTTAACACAAAAGAAAAATGTTAAAGTGATTCATATAATTTTATTTGATGAGAGACTAGTCATAACATCTTTAGTTAAATATAATTAATTATTAAGGTTATAAGGAACACATAAATAGTTTTAGACATTAATTATAATTTACGTGCTAAACAAATTACAGTAATAATTTTAATATATATAGTTTTAGTTAAAAATATTTATTAAGTACGTCAACATTCATAAAATATTCACATGCTAATTACAATAATTATTTTGGGTGAATAATTAATTTATGTAAACAGTTTTGTTGTTATGAATTGGGATGATGCTCTATCTAAGAATATTGTTTTTAATGAGGTTCACCCGACCAATTTTCATGGAAGCACTCATAGTGATTATATATATTGTTACTGCATATTTGTTCTTAGTAATTAAGTAGAGTCTAAAGTGCAATAACTTAATGTTTAGTGAACTATATGATTTTAAATAATTAAATAGGAAGTAACTACAACACCTGTAATTATATAAAATAATATACCAAGTGGATTAGGATCACACAATGGGGATTACTTGTAATTAATTACACAAATATAATTATTATTTTATCCCACCAAAATTTTATTATGTTTGTATAACTAGTTAGTATAATATATTAAAATTAGTTTTCTTAATTTGGCTAGAGGGATTTCAAAATATTATTTGATAGTTTATTAATAAAGGTCACAATTAGAAAAATATTGAACCTTACGAATTTATATATAGTTTGATAAATTTATCATAATGTATAGTAAATCTTGTTATTTGAAAATTTAACCTACATTCAATTTTTAGTGATATTATACTCAACCTTAAACATGCTTTACATTAGTAAAACATGATTATATATGATTAATCTCAAGTTAAGTGTTGGTACACATAAACATGTAATTTGGTCTTTATTGTTGTTCACTTTAGATAGAATATATCACGAAAGTGTGTGGGTACATTCAACAATATATAAGAGCATGAGTTACTCTACTCATCATCAATTAGTTTTGAGATGAAACCTCATACTTCATACCAGCACCCCATTCTACTTTCTAAACCACCCTTCATATTCTAACAATTCAAACTGGGGTATATCGGATGTCAAGTTTGATATTCTTGAGATGATGTTAGAGAAAAATAGATTGCTTAAATGGAAATAGCAAAAAAACCAAAATACAACTCTATGCAAAATTACAATAGACAAGGTAATTGATTAAATAAATGTTACAACTTAATTGCTAATGATACAAATAAATAGAAAGATGTAGAAGAAGAAGGATGGATGCAACTCAAAACAAAATAATACAAATAAATAGATATTGAAGATGATAGGTAAATAGAAAATACAACTCAATGCATAACAATAAAAATAAATATATAAAATGAATAAAGAAATAAATTAAAGAAAGAAAAACAATAATAAGAACAAACTCTAGAAAGGAACTATTATACTCACACAACCAAAGTGTAGAGTAGAGGGGATCGCCAACTTGAACAAGGTTCAAGACCTTTCCGCAAAAGTTTAATTCCCCTATTCTCTAAGAACTAAGGGAATTATCAAATGGAAATATCTCTATGGAATTATCAAGCCTTTTGGTGTATTTCTAGCCAGGTTCTCTAGTAGATAGAAATGGTGTGTCTTACAAGTGAGCATTAGGCTCTTATTTATGGACTTTTGAGACATACTTTGAATTTCAAATTCCACCAACCCCCTTAGTTATTACGAATGTTTAATTTGATGTTTATAGAATTAAAATGAAGATTTAGAAGTTACTTGGGTTGTTGAAAACGTTCAAATTGAAGAAATAACAAAATGGAATTTGGCTTATAGCACCCCAGGTCGCGACCTGGAGGTTATTGTAACCTCCCAATTTCGCACATTTTCTCAAAATGTCTCAATACCTCTCCCACATGATTTTGTAAACTCCATACACCTAATGAGAGTTAAAAACATATCTTCAACAACCATATCACATTAAAGCTTATGAAATTCAATCTCAAAATGTGTAACTCTCAATTTGCACATTATTGAGTGATTTTTGGAAGTTACAAATTGGTAGTTGATTTTGTAACTCAAAAAAATGTGTTACACAATAGGACACACACATTTGTCCAATTTTGTAACTCTTTATATTATGTTACAAAGTGTGGCAAATCATATTTTTCACATTATTTAATCTAACATTATATTATATAAAATAATATAACATTCCCTCACTTAGATTAAATAATCACTCTTTTAGATTAAATAATCATTCCCTCGCTTATTTAATCAATCAAACATTATATTAAAATATAATATTCCCCCACTAGATTAAATAATTACTCTCTCTCTCTCTATAGGATTCATTGCATTAGTGCTTAAAGTAAAGTCTTTTTCAACTTCAACTTTACCATAGTGTAATCACCACAAAGCTTGTTGAAAATTTGGTTGCACTAGACATTGAACCAACTTTCCATTGTAACAAACCGATGATAACACACACACATTTGCTATGTTCACTTGAGACCTAAATGTCTCTCTCACCGTTAATGGCCATGTTTACTTTCCATCCATAGACATTCTTGAGAATGACTCCCAATTCTCATGAAGGGTGACACCACCCCTAGGTCTATATAGGTAGAACTCTTGCAGCATTTTGTTACCCTAAAATACTTGTCTTCTCATGATTGAGCTCTATTAAAAAAGAAATTGGTTTTAACCCTCAATTTGGTAACTCACAAGTACTCATATCTTAGATGAGACTATTTTGTGTAATACTAATATTCACATGATTGACTTATTATTACCTATTCAACCTAACACTAGTTAAGTAACTAGTATTAAGATAGGTTACCATCAATCGTGAATATCTTTAGGGAGTTTAAGTCCCATCCCTCGAGATGAGACAACCACTAAATCTATTGTTAGTGGCTTAGTGAAAAGATCCGCCAAGTATTCACTTGTTTTCACAATGGATGTTGAGATGACTCATTGTATTCTCGATTGTATTCGAGACTTCCCATTATACACTCCATTGTATTCTCGAGCCAATGTGGCTTGGCAATCACAATTTATCTATATGGTGTATACATTCTCTTTGATGAGAGGAATCTCTATCAAAAGATCTCTTAGTTGTTTGGCCTCTTTGCCAGTGGCAGCTAGAGCTATGAACTCTGCTTCCATACTAGAGTAAGATATACAAGTTTGTTTCTTGGAACCCCAAGAAATTTCACCCACACCAAGTGTAAATACTCAACCAGTGGTAGACAAGTTGTCCCCAAGATTGGATATCCAACTTGCATTTGTATACCCTTCTAAGATTGAAGAAATTTTGGAGTAGTGAAGGCTTAGTCCTTTGGTTCTCTTAAGATATCCTAGGACTCTCCCGATAGTTTTCCAATGATCCACGCTTGGATTACTAGTAAACCTACTAAGTTTACATACTGCAAATGTTATATCAGGTCTAGTACACTGGGCAACATACATAAGAATCCCTATATCACTTGTGTACTCCAATTGAGTCATCTCTCTTCCTTCATTCTTTTCTAGTTTTACACTATGGTTGAATGGTGTAACATCCCAAAATTACCTAATAAGGCTTAGGGACTTGATTAAGGGGCTGGGATGGAAATATATGGATTTATATGTGATATATGTGTGAGACCACATTATTATGTGGGTTTATTTGAGTTACTCAACGCGAGACGATCCTACGAAGCAAGTTAGCAGGAAAGTCACAACGGGACCCAATATCCGACTCGGGGTGAGTCAATGGGTATTTTGGGTATTTGGCATTTAATTGGGTTATCGAGTAATGGGAATGAATAATTTGGGATATATTTGGAGTTAGGGAGTTTAGGAGGGAATACTGGGGAACTTGACCATTTTGCCCTCGGGGACGTTTTTGGTACCCCGAGCCTCGGGGTTAGCTTAAGTCACTTAAGCCTTAGGAAACAAAAAGAAAGAAACAGAACATTAAGACTCTCTCTGAACCGACTCCCTCTCTCATCTCACTTTCCCTTTCTCTCTAAGCTTCCTTAAGCTAGTTGTTGAAGAACTAAGGGGATATTGGCTAGAAACCAAAGAATTGAAGGCTGGGGATTGGAATTTGGATAGCTTATGGCTAGGAGATCATCATTCACAACTAAGGTAACAATTTAATCTCTGTGCTTAACTAATTTATGTAAGAATTTGCAGTTTTTTTGAGGTGTTCTTGAACCTTATAGATCAAAAGTGAATTTGGTGTTTTGATGAGTTTTATAACTAGATTCTTATTGGGTTTTGATGTTGGGAAGATGTTAGAACTGTTGTGGTGATTGAATTATAGTTTTGGGGGGAAATTGGGATAGTTTGGGTTGAATTTGGCTGTTGGAAAATGAGGAAAATATGGGTTCGCAGGGCCAAGTCGCGGCTCTATTCTTGAGGGGTCGCGACTCAGCTGAACCCAGGGCCTTGGGAGGCCTCCGTCTGGGAGGCGCACCGCGACCCTCTTGGGTAGGTCGCTGCCCGCATCCCTTTTGCAGAGGGAGAGGGCCTCGGGTTAAAGGGGTGCGTCGCGACCCTCAAGGGCAGGTCGCGGCCCGCCTAGGCAGTTTTGGCCTTGGTGAGTTTTTAATATCGGGAACCTTTTTCTTAGGGCTCAGGATTGATTCTACTAACCGATTTAGTGGAATTCGAGGCTCCGGAGGCTAGGACTTTGTCTGAAAGCCTTTATTGTCTCATTAGTGATGGAATCCTATATTATAGTTATGACTAGGTTATCGCTAGCGTCTCAGAACTAGGATCGTGCTCGAGGTTCATCCTTATTTTACGCTATATTCAAACCTAGGGTAAGAAAAATGCACCCAATATGTGTTATATGTGATCAGGGCTACGCCCGACTGTTATCAATAATTATGATTAGGGCTTGGGCCCCTGAGAACGTTTATGGTTAAGCTATTGTGTTTACATGTTGATTGATCCTACTTGAATATTCTATACCTACTTAAGTGATTTATGTTTGTTGCATGAATTGTGTGGTTAGGGCCTGAGGCCCCATTAAATAGGATGTTTAATATTATGAGTACAGTTACTCGATGGTGTTATGTGATTAACATACATGCATCCTCATTTTGTTAGGATATGCATATTCATATCTGTTTCTTTATTGAGGTTTGAATACCTGGATCAGGGCTTGACTTATTAGTCAAGGACAGCAAAAGTGCGCTGCGCGCTAGTCGAAAGGCTTACACCTAAATCAGCAACCTACTATTACATTGGCCGACTCTATGGTCATTGGAAAACCAAAGGTGTTGGGCTAGCTCTATGGCTAGTTGCTCAGGGCTAAGGGCGAGGGCCCCAGGTGACTCTATGGTCACATGGCAAGGGCATAGGCCCCGGGTTGGCTCTATGGTCAACTGTTAAGGGCAGCAGCCCCAAATTGGTCCAATGTCCATTTGTTTGTAACTAATTGACTATATGTGTAGGTTATTAATGCTGGACGTGCTTATTAAGTATCTCAAAATCTGTATTTTTTTATTATGCACATGTAGAGTTTTCTTGCTGAGCCTTGGCTCACGGGTGCTTTGTGATGCAGGTAAGGGGAAGGGAAAGCTTAACCAGCCATGAGTTGGAGAGCTTTGGCGGTGACGTGTACATATGCGGCTGCTCGACCACCACGACCAAGGATATCTCAAAGGAACTAGGGTTATAGCCCTGTTTTTGCCACTTAGGTTGGCTGGATGTAATTTTAATATACATACACCTTTTTAAAAGTTTAGTTGTAATATTTTGGGATCCCATGAATGTATGAAACTTTTTAAATAAAAGTCAACGGTTCATTTGACTAAAAATTTTAACCCTAACCCTTGACATTAACCATAGTTACATGTTTTAAGCCAAATGACTTGATTAGCAAGTGTGACACAATTTAAAGTACACAGTGTAGCAGTCCTGGATTAGGAGGACGTTACAAATGAAGTATTAGCATATTTAACCTTGATATGGTTAAATTTTTTCAGTACGTTCTCAATATAGTGGGCTTGCCTCAAAGCAAAACCCCCACTATTTTTCTTCAATTTATACCAAATATGGTATTAACTTCTCCAAGATCTTTCATCTTGAAGGTTGATGATGTTAACCTCTTCTTTTATATTATCCCTTTCATGCGATCTCTTAAGATGAGCATGTCATCCACATATAGACAAACTATAATCACATATCCCTTACAAGTTGTGTCTAAACTCATTAGATAGAATGGCTTGATCGAATTTCACATGTCATTGCTTTGGAGTTTGTTTTAATCCATATAAGGATTTTACAAGTCTACACACTTTATGTTCATTATTTAGTAGGAAAAACTCTTCGGGTTGTTCTATGTAGGCCTTATCATTGAAGTCTTCATTAAGGAATGTCATTTTGACATCCATTTGATAAACATATAAGTTGTGTGTAGAAGCTAAAGTGAACAAAATAATTATGGAAGTTGTTCTTGCAACAGGCGCATAGGAATCAAAATAATCAATACCATTTTTTTGCTTAAACCCTTTAGCTACTAATCTAGCTTTGAAGGTTTGGATAGTGCCATCAATGTGATATTTCCTCCTAAATATCTGCTTACACCCAATTGGTCTAGACCCTTGTGGGAGGTCTACCAATTCCCAAGTGTTTTTGGAAATAATGGAATTCATCTCATCATTGATGGTTTCTTTCGAAAAGGCACTATCTCTTGTTTTCATGACTTCTCTATAACTCTTAGGATCATCCTTAACATGAAGTACAATTTGAATTTTCCTAATCAATTCTTCTCTATTTCCTTCTACCATGTAGAAAGAAATTCGTTGAGAATCTATCTCATCCAATCCTAGACTTTCCTCTTTTCTATCCCTTTGACTTCTTCTAAGTTCAATGGGTTGCTCTACTATCCTTTGAGAATTATCCTCTTGAGAATCATTATTGGATGTAGATTCTTGAGAAGTGTTCTCAAATAACAAATCCTCATTTAAAGATGTTGAAGTTTGAGAATTGTGCACATAACTTATTCTCAAAATATTCAACTTCTCTATATTCTATTACAACATTAGACTTTAGGTCTAATAACTTATAAGCTTTACTATTGTTGGCATAACCAACAAAAGCACACTCTATCGCTCTTGAACCTAACTTTCTTCTATTAGGTTTGTTTTTCTTGCAATATGCAATACACCCCCACACTTTGAAGCACCATATGTTGGATTTTCTTCCTTTTCATAACTCATATGGAGATATCTCACTTTTCTTCATCGGTACCTGGGTATCTGATTTAGAATGTGACAAGCAATTAACAACACTTCACCCCATAAGTTTAAAATCAACTTGGAAAACACCAACATAGAATTCATCATCTCTAAATAAGTTCTATTTTTCCTTTCAGCAACATCATTGTTTTGTGGTGTATAACGTACGGTGCCCTCATGAATTATGTCATTTTCTTCACAAAATGCATTGAATTCATTAGAGAAGTACTCACCTCATCTATCACTTCTTAGCACCTTAATCATTTTATTAAGTTGAATTTCAACTTCCAATTTATAAACTTTATAAGCATCACACGTCTCATCTTTATGCTTTAAATGAAACACATAGGTATATCTACTAAAATCATCTATAAAAGAAATAAAATACTTTTTACCACCTCTAGTTAAAATACCATTTAACTGACAAAGATCACTATGAATTAAATCAAGTAAGTTAAATGATCTTTCTACACTAGGAAATGGTTTCTTTATCATCTTAGCCTTAACACATGTTTCACATTTACCATAGTTTTTAATATTGTATGCAAGCATACCACATTTAACTACTATTTTCATAGTTGAAAAAACAATATGTGATGGTCTAAGATGCCATAAAAATAAAGAAACATACTCAACAATATAGGCAGAACTAACATTTTTATTGATAACATTGAAAGTTACATCATTGGTGCACAACTTAACCATACCCTCACAAGAGTGCCCATTTCCCAAAAATACATTGGATTTGGTAAGTATAAGTTTACCGAACTCAAAAATGACTTTAATGCTGGGTTTGCCAAGCAAATCTCCACTCACCAAGTTTCTACTCATTTCAGGAACATAAAGCACATTGATCAATGTGACTTCTTTGCGAGAGGTAAAAAAGACTTCAATAGTAACTTTTCCAAGTACTTTGGATTTTCCCTCACTGCCCATTTGTATCTCATAGTTACCATTTAACTCTTGAAAGGTTTTCAACAATGAGTTGTCATAAGTGACATGAACGATAGCACATGTGTCATACCACCACCCTTTCACTTTGCCTTGGACCGCATTCACCTCACTAACGGTTGGAACAATGTTTTCCTCTCCAGTTGCATTCACCTTAGGTCCTTGTTGTTCTTTTCTATGCCTACACTCTCTAGCATAGTGACTATTTTTCCCACACACAAAGCAAGGACCTTTCTCACTCTTAAACTTGTTTGGGTGGGTTTTTGGACCTGAAGGATTTACCACACCCTTTTTGGCTTTCCCTTTATTTTTGGGATGTTTTTGTTGTGACACCACATTTGATTTGGAAGTCTCTCTATTAGACCCCTCCACAAGTTTGTCTATACATATTGATTCCTCCTCAATAAGAATATGCTTTTGGATTTCCTCCGAAGAATAAACCTCATTTTTATGAATGATTCTTTTCCTGTAGCTCCTCCAAGTTGGTGGTCATTTTGCCACAATTACACCAACTTGAAAGGCCTCGGGAAACTCAATCTTTAGCATTTTTAATTTTTTAACAAATATTTAAAGCTCATAAATTTGAGGAAGAATTGGTTTATCACCAAAAAATTTGAAATCAAAATATTGTGAAATCAAGAAATTTTTGGTACCTTCCTCTTCTGCCTTGAGCTTATTCTCAAGGGCATCATATATCACCTTTGTCGACTTGGTTTCAGTATAGAGGTCATAGAGCATATCAGAAAGGGAATTGAGGATATGACCCCTACATAGGAGATTTTTCTCCTCATTTTTAGTTCTAGCATTCTTCACCTTAGTTGTGTCCTTGTTGGTTAGCCCCGGGAGAGGTGCTAAGGTGGACTTAAAGATGTAGGCAATCTTGAGTGTGGTCAGGAGGAATTTCACCTTGTCTTGCCAGCTAGTAAAGTTGGATCCATCAAACCTATCAACCCTCACTAGGTCTTGGTTCATGATCTTGATGATCTCTCCTTCCATTGAAACAAACAATGGAATAAGCTTTGGAATGTTAGAGAAAAACAGATTGCTTCAATGGAAATGGTAAAAAAAAAACCAAAATACAACTCTATGAAAAAGTACAACAGACAAGGTAATTAATTAAATAAATGTTACAACTCAATAAAGATACAAATAAATAGAAAGATGTAGAAGAAGAAGGAAGGATACAACTAAAAACAAAATAATACAAATAAATAGATAGAGAAGATGGTAGGTAAATAGAAAATACAACTCAAAGCATAACAATACAAATAAATATATAAATTGGATAAAGAAGTAAAACAAAGAAAGAAGAACAAGAATAAGAACAAACTCTAGAAATGAACTCTTACATAGCCATTTTTTATCCCATCTTCATAAAATGGAACTCGAATGGTGGTTTAAAATGTGTGTCAAATTTGGCACAAAATATAGCATGAGCCAAGTTTGGCCCACAATAAATATCACATTTCTTAATTATTCATTTGCCACTCATTAATTGAAAAAACTATTTAATTTTTAATTTATCTTTTAATAAATAAAAAATCAATTGTTTTGTATATTTTCAATAAACATTAATAGTTATGTCGACTTTTTTTAGCTAGTTTGCACCTTGTGCGCCAAATATAGCATTGACACATATTTTGGGTCAAATTTGGCACAAAATATACACCATCCATTGGAGATGGTCTAAGGAAACTCTCAAATGGAAATATCTCACTGGAATTACCAGACCTTGTGGTGTATTTCTAGCCAAGTGCTCTAGTGGATAGAAATAGTGTGTCTTACAAGTGAGCATTAGGCTCTTATTTATGGAGTTTTGAGATACCCTTTGAATTTCAAATTCCACCAACCCTCTTGGCTGTTACCAATATTTAATTGGATGTTTATGGAATTAAAATGAAGATTTTGGAATTACTTGGGTTTTTGAAAACGTTCACATTGAAGAAAAAGTAAAATGAGATTTGGCTGGCAACACCCCAGGCCGTGGCCTGGATGCTGTTGTAACCTCCTAATTTTGCACATTTTCTCAAAACATCCAAATATCTTTCTCACATGATTTTGTAATCTCCATACACCTGATGGGAGTTAAAAACATATCTTCAACAACCATATCACATTATGACTTATTAAATTCAATCTCAAAATGTGTAACTCTTAATCTACACATTATTGGATGATTTTGAAAGTCACAAATTTGTAGGTGATTTTGTAACTCCAAAAAACGTGTTACACAATTGGATACACACATTTGTCCAATTTTATTACTCTCAATATTATGTTACAAACACATTTGTCACATTATTTAATCTAACAATATATTATATAAATAATATAACAGATGAGGGGTGACAATTATTAAGTATGTTCTCATACAACACATAAGGATAGGGAAATTTAACATTCTATGCTTAATATTGGGTGTTAATTAAAATATATGCTAGACATATTAAATATTTCAAAATAATGTTATTGTTCAGCACTCTACCAAAATATAACAGTATATTATATAAAATAATATAACAGATGAGAGGTGACAATTATTAAGTTTGTTCTCATACAACACATAAGGATAGGGAAATTTAACATTCTATGCTTAATATTGGGTGTTAATTAAAATATATGCTAGGCATATTAAAGATTTCAAAATAATGTTATTGTTTAGCACTCTACCAAAAATATTCTCCTCTCTTCTCTCTCCTCTCTCTCTCTCTCTCTCTCTCACCTTGCGGCACCACCAACAACACCACCACACTAAATACTGCATTTCGAACAGATCTAGGCATGATTTTTTGTTCTGTTTTTTTTTTTTTTGCGATTTTTTTCAAATCTAAAACTCTAAAATATGTAGAAAATCGACATTGCTCGATGGTGGTCGATGCCAGCTCGATGGGGCCTTCAAAATTAAGATTTTCATGAAAAAAATGACTTTGCTTGATTGTGGTTCAATGATGGTTCGATGGTGCTCGATGTCAGCTCGATGGACTCAATGCGATTCTTGTAAGAGACATAATTTTTCAATCAGGTGTTCGTTTAGGGTGATTTTTATAGGTATTTTTTTTAAGATCTACACGTTTGACATGTTTATATTCACATTTGTGAAGTTTAAAACTTGAAAACATACCAAAACATATCTTAAATATGAGGTATGTTTGGATTTTTGTATTTTCTTCAAGTGCTACACTTCACAAATGTGCATATGAGCATGTCAAACATGTAGATCTTAAGAAAATATCCAAAATAAAAAAAAACACCCCAAATGGACACCCACGTCCATCGAGTTGGCATCGAACACTATCGAACCACCATTGAGAAAACTTGTTTTTTTCATGAAATTTTTTATTTTGAAGGCCCCATCGAGCTTCCATTGAGTACCATCGAACCGCCATCGAGCAATGTCGATTTTCTGCTAATTTTAGAGTTTTAGATCTAAAAAAATCGCCAAAATTTCTCAAAAACCATGCACAGATCTATTCGAAATGCAGTATTTAGTGTAGTGGTGGTGGTGTTGGTGGTGTCCTGAGGTGAGAGAGAGAGAGAGAGGGGGGGGGGGGGAGAGAGGGAAAAGAGAAGTGAGAAGAGAGAAGAGGGAAGAGGAATAGATGAGAGTATTTTTTGTAGAGTGCCAAAAAATGACATTATTTTGAAATACTTAATATGCCCAAAATATTTTTTAATTAGCACCCTATGATGCATAGAAAGTGAAAGGATAAGTAGTCAATCAATGAATTCATGACCACGTGTGTTTAAGAGGAAAGTAGGCTTACAAAATGAAAGAACTCACATTGCAGATTATGTAAAGACTAAAGCTCCATCCAAAAAAGAAAAAAAATACCTCCACAAGCTAACAAACACATGTGTTTCTCCTATAAAATGAAAAGACATATATGTCAAGTTCCAGAAGTTGATGAAAAGAAATGTAGTCTACTCTCTACGGGTCAACTTTCCGACTGAAAGGCAACTTTTTTACTCTCCTTTTTTCCTTCTCTTTCTCTATGCCCTTTTCTCTCATCCAACGCTATCCTTTCCCATCACTCACAACCTACCTCTTATTAATGGTTCACCACGTATGAGAAGAAATGCATGCATGTATTCATGTATCTTAGAAGATCATATAATAGGTTATTTATAAGTGAAAACTTAAATTGCCGTTTATAGACGTTGAAAACTTAAATTCGAAGTGTTGTCAGGAGCAAAATTAGTCAACCGCTTTTGGTAAACAGGTCGGTGACTTTTCGTTTTACAGGATAACAATTTTCTAGTTACGAAATACCATTTTTTTTCTTCTTGTTCTATTAAATAAATTGATTTTCAAGAAGGGTAATATTATTTAAACTTTTGAAATAATTTATAAAATCATTTTAAGATATTTTAAACTTATTATAGTTTTAAAATGATTTTTAACATTTTTAATTATTTACACAAAAAATAGAGTTTTGGTTACCCAAGTCCCAAAAAAATGGGTTACCAAAATCGTTTTGCTTTTAAAAAGGCTTTTACGAAAAACTTGGGTTGTGCTTAGATCAAAATAATGCAACGCATTACATTTAAATACAAAAATAATATAAATAGACCTATTTGGACTTAATCTTGTGATAAGTGTAATTTTAATTATATTTTATTAATTTTTTTATGCTTAGAAATTGTTAGTTTTTAGTTATTTTAATGATTTTAACTTTGTTTTTGATATTTTGTGATGTTTGGGCTAAAACGATTTTTAAGAGTTATAATATTCTTTTGTCATCATTAAAAGAAATAGGATATGAATTAATATTTTTATAGATTCAATTGATATATTTTAGTTTGAAAATATTTAATTTGAATATGGTTTATTTTGATTGGAAAATAAATGTGTAATTTTTGTAGAATATTCGTAATAAAATGTTGAGACGCAAGAGAAGAGAAGAGAAGGCCTAGACTTTATTGAAGAGGCCCATTATTTTTAAGCCCAATCTGTGACCCTTATTCGAGCCAAGCCAAGCTGCCAAGCCTCCAAACCAACTGGAGCCGCTGAGCTGAGCCTCCACAATTGTTCCAGGCGCCGCCACATTTCGCATAAAGACATACTTCTGCGCATGCCATCCATGTGGTCCCCACGGTGTTCGTTTCTCATTCCATTTAATGGCAAGTGTACTACACTCTCCAATGACACGACAAGTGACTTACACACATGGCAAAAGAGAGTAAGAGAAAGTAAAAGAAAAGAAAAGAAAAAGAAAATATAATGGAAAATTTCATGTTATATTCATTATTACTAAGTCAAATTTTTTAATATACCAACATAACAACATAAGTTACTATCTAATATATGATAATTTCAAATTTTTGGATAAAAATATTCTTAATATTCAAATACTTATTTTCTCTCTTAGTCCAAACTCTCTTTCTCTCTCTAACGTCTCTTATTGCTTCACTTTCTCACACTCTCTCTCATTCTAATCTTATAGATCTCGAAAAAAATACCAAAATTAAAAAAATATATATCTCAAACAGACATTTGAGTGAAAAATATGAACATCCAAAGTTTTCGTCAAATTTCAGTGGAAAGAATCGAAATTGCATCGAAAAAACATCGTTTTGGCCAAAAATCAAGTTTTCATGATTACATCACAACAGCATAGAAACATCATCGATTTTGCATCGAAATACTATCGATTTTTATCGAAACACAATTGATTTTGCATCAAAATTGCATCGACTTTGCATCGAAAAAGCATCGTTTTGCCCAAAACATATGTTTTCATGATTGTATCGCAAGAGCATCGAAACGCTATCGATTTTGCATCGAAATAGCATCGTTTTGGCCAAAAATTAAGTTTCATGATTTCATCGCAAGAGCATCAAAATTGCATAAAAAAAGTATCGTTTTTGCCAAAAATTAAGTTTTCATGATTACATCGCAACAACATCAAAATACCATCGATTTTGCATCGAAAATTGCATTAATTTTGCATCAAAAAAATATCGTTTTTGCCGAAAAAACAAGTTTTTTCATGATTGTATCGCAAAAGCATCGAAACACCATCGATTTTGCATCGAAATTGCATCGAAAAAGCACCACTTTGACAAAAAAAAAAAACCAAGCTTTCATGATTGCATCGCAAGAGTATTGAAACACCATCAATTTGTTGTTTCAATGCTCTTGCGATGCAATCATGAAAGCTTGTTTTTTGGCAAAAACGATGCATTTTCGATGCAATTTCGATGTTCTTGCAATGCAATCATGAAACTTGATTTTTGGCCAAAATGATGCTATTTCAATGCAAAATCTAGGATGTTTCAATGCAAAATTAATGGTGTTTCGATGCTCTTACGATGCAATCATGACAAATTATTATTTTTTGGGCAAAACGATGGTTTTCTGATGCAAAATCGATGGTGTTTCGATGCAATCATGAAAACTTGATTTTTGGCCAAAATGATGATTTTTCGATGCAATTTTGATGCTCTGTACTGTAATTTGACGAAAACTTTGGAGGTTCATATTTTTTCACTTAAATGTCCATTTCAGATGATTTTTTTTTTAAATTTTGGTAATTTTTTCGAGATCTATAAGATTAGAATGAGAGAGAGAGAGTGAGAAAATGAGAGATGTTAGAGAGAGAGAAAAGTTATGTTTAAATATTAGGGGTATTTTTATCCAAAAAAATTGAATTTGTCATATATTTGAGATAATAACTTATGTTGGCATATTAAAAAATTTCACTAATTTTCCATACATATAACATGAAATTTCCCAATATAAATTAGTTTTTAAACCGTGTGGAACATCAGTATTCTTATCTTGTCCACTTTCCTCACATGTGTGTGCGTGACACACCAATTAAAGAGAGAGTGGCTTTCACATGCGAGTGATGATTTTTCTTCAGCAATTATGCACGAAAATTTGAGAAAAAAATACCAATTCAAAATAGCTTTTCTACACTACAAAAAGTATGATTTCAACTATGAAAATACAAAATTAAATTAATTAGTTTTTAATTATTATTTAAATTTCAAATTTAGATTTTTATTTTTCTTATTAATTTCGAAAATTTTATAACCATCATAAATAGAAGTATTGCTCTTTATTTTAGACACTTTTTATGAGAGAAAAACTTATGTTATTTTGAGAGAATTTTAGAGTATTCAAGAGAGAGTGTTGTTCTTCAATTTTATTTGTTTTCATCTCTTTCTTAATTATTCTATGAAATTGTTGTGTTTATATTTATTCATGCCTAGCTAAATTTTTATTTAGGTTAAGAATTATTTCAAAACCCCAGATATAAGATCTTGAATGCATTGATAAATTTTATTCTTTCTATTCTCTTATATTAAATTGCTTCTATTTTTCTATTTGAATATCATAGATCTTTTAAAATCTTGTTTAGACGACCGCTAATTAGAGTTTTGCATTATTCTATTATCATCTTAGAATTGATATTCACATAATAGTTTAGGATTCTAAATAGAGTGATAAATTGCAATTAATGTATTGTGACGGGTATCTTAATTGTAATTAAATATAAATTAGGTTAAATAAATTTCATGCTTAATGAATTTGTTGTCTAGATTAACCTGTTTCCACATAGTGTAATGCTTTTCCTAGGCTAAATAGATCGCATGTTTAGTGAGTTTTTTGCTCGGTAAAAATGGTTAATAAAGAGTACTTAGCTTTAATTAATTATAATTGGGAAACTGAGATAATTGTCTGCTTAATTATTATCTGCGGGGCTAATAGTTTAACTAGGAGTAGGGAATATTATTTATCATTGTTGTTAGATTGATTGTCGAAGGTGGAGAGTAATTCTTACCTACTTCTTTAATAATCGTATTATCCTTAGTTCTATAATCATTATTATATTTTACGCTATTAGTTTTTAAACACAAATCCCATGTTTAATTCTTGTTTTTCTTATTTTTAATAATAATCTGAATCGTAGTCTTTGTGGGTTTGATATCTATTTATCGGTATACTGAAGTTGCAGGTATAATCAATAGATAATAAATAATTAAATTTAGTATGACATACGAAACACATTAAATTTTTGGCGCCGCTGTTGGGGACTATTGTAAGTCTCTTTATTATTCAATTTAATTAACTCATTACTAATTAGTTTTAAACTTTTGTCAATTTTAGGTGTATATGTCTGGCAACGATACTCAAGAAAGACTACAAGCCATAAAGCAATATATTGAGACATCATCGTCCCACTCTTCAAGGACTATCAACGATAATCCACTCTTTCAACTTTCAAGGAATATCAATCCTGTACAAATACAATTACCATCCCATGACAATTTTGACTCAGATTCATCAGTTAAATCTCAAATGGCTCAAGAAAGGAAGTTGAAAGAGTTGGCGGCGCCAAATCTAGACCATAAACCATTATGTATTCAGTATCCGACGTTGGATGTCAACTTTGAACTCAAGTCCGACCTCATGCATTTATTATCCTCTTTCCATGGGCTACCAGAAGAGGACCCGAACAAGCATCTGACATAATTTCATATTGTCTACTCTAGTACGAAGCCAACATTAGTGATTGAAGAGCAGATTAAGTTAAGGGCATTCCCATTTTCTTTGAAGGGTGGTGCAAACGAATGACTCTATCACCTTCCTCGTAGAGCAGTTAATACATGGAATGAAATGAAGACCTTGTTCTTTGAGTGTTACTTTCTAAGGTGGGCAGCATAAGGAAGGAAATTTGTGGTATTCGCCAACTGACTGGAGAGTCATTGTATGAGTATTTGGAGAGTTTTATGAGGTTATGTGCTAGCTTCCCCCACCACAAAATAAGTGAACGACTACTGATCCAATAATTTTATGAAGGATTGTTCCCATTGAATAAGAGTATGATTGATACAGCAAGTGGGGGAGCTCTGGTGAACAAGACTCATGCTGCAGCTAGGTGTTTGATTTCTCATATGGCTGCTAATTCCCAACAGTTTGGAGTTCGTCATGAGGTATCAGTTAATGAGTAAATGAGATGAACTCTAATGTAGAGCAACAACTTGCTCAGTTGACTAGTATGGTGCAGCAAATGACCTTAGGTCATTAAGTGAGATCCTGTGGAATATGTCAGTTGGTGGGACAACCTACTGATGCTTGTCCCACAATTCAAGAAGATGTCAATGAGCAAGCAAGTGCAATGGGGGGATTCCCAGAGCTGTTGGGAAAACTTAGACAGCTTCTTGTTTACTTTCATGTATATCATATATTAAACAAATTAATATAAGACAACCTAGAACATGATTCTACAAGTGAATTTAAGCAGAGATAATGATAAGAACACTTACATTATGCGCAGCAGAATGTATTACTCATTCCTTCAATTTCATTAGCCCTTGAATCCTTTCTGTCGCAGGGTATCACCAAGAAACTGAACCAATCTTCAAATTTCTTCACAACTTTCCAAAGTATCCATAGAATCACCTAAACTAGAGTGGGCAATTCTCAACACATGAGACAGATACAAAGAGAAGAAGAATAGAAGAGAATGTTGAGGCTTAGAAAAAGACTTATGCTGTAGAGAGAATCTAAAACCTAGAGCATCAAGAATAGATCTTCTGATCTTCTCAGATTCACCACTTAGATCATCTAATTTCAACTCTCACTTAACATTCCTTTTATACGCTCAATTAGGTCATTTTTTTAATTATAAAATCAATAAAATAATAGATAATATCATCCATTAGGTCAAAATTCATATGGGCTTTAGGCCCGTGAAATTGTCCATTTAATTATAAGCACATTGGACTTAAAAACAAGGCTTGTATTATTTTCTATTGATTTAATTAATTAACTAATTATTTAAATCATTTATCAAATTAATTATTTATAATTCAAACTTTGATTTAAGCTTATTTATTAATTTAGACACCAATTTATCTTAATTAATAAATCTTCCCTAAAATCTCTTTTCTTCTCTAAATTGTATAACTCTGTGAAACTATCCAAAATTGACTTGGTCAACTTTGATAATTCTAATTAATAATTAAATCAATTAATTGAGACTATCTAGATTATTTTATCCAAGGTATAGTGGGGACCATGGGCCTATGAAATCAATCTCCAATAAGCTATCGTAAATTTAACAAATAAATTTACTAACTTATTAATTCTTTGTGACTCCACTAAAGACTCAGTATTGCACTCTTGAATTCATAGAACACTCTATAACCAATATAGATACGTTATTAGTTATCCATTGTTACAACCATAATTATCACTCAATCCTCTATAGACCGTCTACAATGAGATGGGACTAAAATACCGTTTTACCCCTCGTTGTATTTTATCCTTAAAACACTTAGTTCTTTGTAAATGATATTTCAGTAAACTAATATTAATTACTGAAATGAGTTCTCTATCATTTAGCACCTTGAACCAAACTAAAAGGAAACCATCGTTTTACTTATTTATTAAAAGCTATAGATGTTCATATCTATGATTAAAACACCCACTCAATTACACTACCGAGTTCCCAAGATGTAAGTATGGGTTAGTCCGTAGGGTAAGCTGGTAATGAACAAGTCAAAGAACTCAAATAATACAATCAGTTAGAATACTAACCACTCAGAATTGAGATTAGATTGACCTATGGTCAACTACCTAATATGACTAGAATATATAATAACGTTATGTTTTCTTATCTTTTCTACTGTCAATATCGGTCCAATCCGATGTAACAAATACATCCGATCTTATCTACTTTGCTAATGTTTTGGAAAGAACATAACACTGCAATGTGTAAGTAGATCATATCGTAGATGGGCAAGTCAATGTAATTCATGTGCACTGACTAATCTTAGGACTAACTTATGTTTCAACATATAATCATATTTATATTCCACTGTGATTACATCACTATAAATATGATTAGCTATATGCTCAGGATTTAATAGAAGTTTATATTAAACATATAATCTTGAAAACAAAACATGTGAGCAAAGTGATTGACCAAGTTAAAAATTGATTTATATTCTTTTATTAATAATAAAATGAGATTACAAAGAAATTAAGTTTTAATTAGGGCATAAAACCCCAATAAACCCCCACTTGCACTAATTGAAAATAATGCCTTAATTCTACTATTCAAATTTCCTTGATATGCTTATCAAATTTAGCTTCTGGTAGTGTCTTTGTAAGCAGATCTGTAAGATTGTCTTCAGATGCAATCTTCATAACCTTCACATCTCCCCTGCCCACATATTCTCGAATTATGTGATACTTTCTTTTTGTATGCTTACTCCTCTTGTGACTTCGAGGTTCTTTCGAGTTGGCTATCGCTCCTGTGTTTTCACAAAACAACACAAGCGATTTATCCATATCTGGAATAACACGAAGATCTTAATAAAACTTCTTTAGCCAAATTATTTCCTTAGCTACTTTGGACGCATCTATGTACTCAACCTCCATGGTGGAATCTGAGATTGCAGACTGCTTTATGCTTCTCCTGTCATCGACATCAGTCTGAAAATCTAAATTGATATAGCCTTCAGGGTTCAAAACACCACCCTTGTAGACTAACATATAATCTCTAGTCTGCCTTAAATACTTCAGAATATGCTTAACTGCTATCCAATGTTCTGGTCCTGGGTTTGGCTGACACCTGCTCACTGCTCCCACTGCACAACAGATATTTGGTTTAGTACACAACATAGCATACATTAGACTTCCAACTGCAGATGCATAAGGAACTTTTCTGTAATGCCCCACGTCAATATGGTTGCTTCCTGGAATGACGACTGACCCTACTGTTGACCCTTCAATTAGCCAATGACGCGGAGTCAAATATACGATAGGAAAATAGCACGATGCTTGAAAACAAAATCTAATGGAAAGTAAATGTAATGACCCAACTACTCTAGACCTTGGACCATTACCGAAAACTATACATAAACACTAATTCTTAATAAGACTTACAAGTGAAAAGACCATAACTTTATTAAGAAACTTGTAAAAAAATAAAGTTTAAACTTACATAAAATATCAAGTAGGATATGGGATCCCATTGTTTTAAAATCAAAACATGACATAATTAAAAAGAGATTTACATAATAAAATGCAGAAAAATACAAGTAAAAACCATAAGAAACAAAACTACATCCTCGAATCGAAACGCTCGGCTCTTGAATCCAGTCTGCCTCAATACACATTCCCCAAGCTTCCAAGAATATTTTCGGCCACTAAGACTATTTTCCTGCACATATAAACAAAAAGGAGTGAGCCTAATGCCCAGCAAGGAAAATCTAACATATAACCATACACATAAAATTCATTAGGTAACATAAAACATACTATAACACTTATGTCACATACATACTATAATGGCCATTATTACTTGGGGTCCCATAAACTAAACAAGTCATATGCCCAATAGATTAGTGGGGTCTTGCTAGCTAAGCAAGTCATATGCCCATAATCTATTTGGGGCTTGTTAGTCATATAGGTCATATGCCCAAGTCTACAATCATACTTAACATAACATATTTCATAACATAAAATCATAAGATAACATATAAAAGCATATAACATATAAATTCTATCCTATTTTCCTTACCAAAATAACCGGGATATGAGAACTGATTTGGGACCTTGGTACACTCCTAAAAACCATTTATAATATGGTGAGTATATTGAAGAAAATGGATGAAAGTGAAAAAGGAACTATGCTATCAAAATATACTTACCAAAAACCTTGTGCTTAAGAACTTGGATTTCCTAACCAAGAATAAGAATAAGGTTAGAATGAGTAGAAGACTATGAGAATTTTTAAAGAACATAATACAGAAATGGACTAGAGTTTGGGATACCTTGAGTACTTCTATGATCAATCTAAACCTTGAACCGAAATGTGAATAAACCTTACTTCCCCAAGTGTTTGATAAGCTTATAGTGATCAAGCTTATAATTCCCAACCCAAGTGTTTACACTCTCACACTCACCTAGCAACTTGCAGCCTCTGAACTTAGAGTAATAGATGAATAAATGGCTGGGTACTAGGTCCTAGTTATAGAGTTTAGGAATGAAAAGATCTTCATTTAACTTGAATAAAAATAATGGCTTTTTAAGTGAAAATAATTTGAATTATCGTTCAGCAGAGGCTGAAGACTCGTTCAAAAAGATGCTGGACTCATCAAGAGGTTGAAGGTTTGAATGGAGAACATTTTTGAAAACTTTCAAAATATGCTGAGAGGGGCGATATATCGCCCCTGTAGGCGATATATCGCCTGGGCCAGTATGCCCGAGGAAATCGTGCAACGTTTCGTGTTTTTCGTATCTTCGTACTGCGATATATCGCCCCTATAGCTGCGATATATCGGCATACGCTGATTATTTAAACACGAAATTACACATTTTTAGCTTAATTTGAAATGAGTAAACAGCCTTGACTAAGCCCTCTAACGTTTTCAAAGCTGCTGACTGACCTTAGGGTATTCAAATTTTAACCTTAATAAATTTAATCCTCAAAATACTTAATCATTAATAAACCTATGCATGACATGTGCTATTACCTTATTGGTTCTTATCTAAACCTTATAGTATATTAAATATTATCCTCAATATCAGTCATATTAATCAAACCTTAGGTTAAAATTAATATTCCTAAACTATACGTTAAACTTAGAAAATCTACAAGTACTACTATGAGTGTCCAAATAAATCCCGGTCTGAACCAAAAATCCACAGTCATAAAGATAATACTATTATTACTATTATACTACTATCTAACTTAGCTAAGTAAAGTTCTTGGACTCTACAGTAAAGAACACCAAGAATTATAGTGGTTCGACCCCAAAGATTGGTAATGACCTACGTCCACTTGATGTTATTATTAATGTTGAGCTTCAAAGGTGTGATCAAAGAACTAGGGTTCTTGAGTTTCACAAACCTTAGAAGGAGAATAAATACAGCCGATAGATAATAGCAATACAATTCTCTTTTTCTCAGATTAGAAAAGAGGATTCAAAAAAAGATCTCCCCTTGAGCTATTTCTTGTATATTTATAGGCTCAAGGAGGGTTACATGAGTCTATCAATCATATCTTTCCTTAATAAATGGATATTCAGGTTATAATGAAGAGATATTCTCGGCTATCATTACAACTATACAAATTTATACATAAATAAATGGAGTATACGGCCAGGCTGGTCATATATAAAACTTGAACCCCGCGTATGGAAGTATCTCTAGTCGATAGGTGAGCAGCATCTCTACCACGTGTCGGCCACGTGCTGAAAATTCTTGCCACATCATCCACAGCTGTTTTTGGATAAAGATTTGTCCCCCAAGTTAATTCATTGTGACCAATAATAAGTAAACTTAGGGAACTGACCTTTCGAATACCCCACGAAATCTGTCAGAGTCACTCGTGCTTCCTCGAAAAAGGTGACCTAATCACGTCCAATCATGCCTTTTCGATTTCCAAGTAATCCTCCTGACGGCTATTACACTTCCCCATGCCTTGAAAAAGGTAACTCATGATTACCCCTTTTTATCACATTTTAGCCATTATAAATAATCCCCAAATTTACCTTTTTACTTTTTACTTGCCATTTTCTTGCCAAGATCCCTCAAGAACTTCAACCTAGAGCTCAGAAACTTTGAAGATCATCTGTCATTTATTCTAAAGATCCTCTGTTCGCACGCCCAAAGTTGCTTCATTTCAGAACCTCCAATCTTCATCTAGGTAAATTTCTTCAACTTTCATGCTCTCTGACATGCCATGCATACTGTTTTATGCCTGTTTTGAGTTCTGAAATTTTTCATGTTCTTGGGTAGAAATGCATGAGGAATGTATGTATACCGATTGATGCTTGATAGGGTAGCATAGTTTTTCTCTGTAGGAGTTAGGAGCAAGTTTAATAGTCAAGATCGTAAGTTTAGGGCGTAAAATCGAAGTAAAAATTTGATTTGTAGGCTAGTTGAAAAACTGGGTTTTTCCCGCCCCTTTTGGAGTTGAAAAAGCTTTTTCCAGAAAAACTTTTTTACTTTCACTTTTTGATCCATTTTTTAAACTGCTCGAATAAAATCTTGTGCTTTTTGTTAGAATGCTGCTGGTCATATAAAAGTTAAACTTTTATACACGAGCAACGTTATTCTAACCCCCTTTCTAGGCCTTTCGTTCTCACCTCCCCCTTTCTTTGTTCACAGCGTTTAATGCAAGATCTGTGGGGAGGTGAGAGGCTTATTGACAACGATCTGCTCACACAACTGCTTGAGGATGAAGAGCAACCATCACAGTGAATCCAGGAGATCCCTTTCTCTCGAGCCTCACCTCAAAGACCTCAATCAACCCCTGTAAATATGGGTAGAGTTAAGTCCACTGCCCAAAAGAAGAAAACCCCACATCCTTCGACCCAACCTGATTCGTAGGCTGGGACTCCCTCGACCAGGGGTCGAAAGAGAAATGCTCCCGAGCTTGTTATTCAAATCCGAGCCCAGCCTCAACATGTTGTTCAACCGGATGTTGAATGGTATGTAGTACCTAAGAGCTGAGTGACGATCAGGATGATCGCCAACTATATCAAGAAGTATGGACTCACGGGGGTAACATTAGTTCGACCCAACCAAGATCAACAGGTAAACTTGCCCGGAGGCGCCTTCAGCGCCTGGTCAAGGTTCCATATTGAGGCAGGGGCTACCTTGCCTCTTCATTCCTTCTTCCAAGGGGTGGCCAACTATTTTGGAGTTTCCCCTTTCCAAATAACTCCTAATGGATATAGAATTCTCGCTGCACTCTATATCCTTTATAGTCACAAAAAATGGCCCGTACCTACACCTCATGAGGTTAATTACTTGTTTGACCTCAAGTCTAACCCCAAGCAGGAAGGTACGGGGTTCTTCAATTTCTGTCACCAGGAAACAGGGCGAACCTTCCTGAGTGACACAACCCATATATCGAACATGGGGACATACCATCAGGAGTATTTCCTTACGACCAATATGGTCGCAAACAACCTGGCCTTCACCCCAAGAGGTAATGTCTCTGTTCCACTGGTCGTTAGTTCTTCTTCAATTTTTTCTCTACACTTCCTTAGAATATTTTACCCTTTTCAGACCCATGGTTGCGACCAGAACTTACTCTAGACATGGAGTTAAGGTCAACCCTCTTGGTCATCATGACCGACGTGGAGAAAAGCGTCAAGGCTCTGGTCACAGAGGCTAACCTTAAGCTAGTTGGCCTTTTGGCCCCTCACCAGGATGTGAGAGAGTCAACAGGAGGGAGTGCCACGGTCGAGGAAAAACCCGAGTAGCAACCACCAGCATCACTTCCACGAAGGAGACAAACTGGGGTCACGATCAGGGAACCAGTTGGCACTCCTCCAACAGAGAGGCCCTCTGCCCCCTTGAGGAAGGGGAAAAAGAAGGCCACCGAGCCTGTCGAACACTTGGACGAGTCTTCAGACAAGAATGGTACAGTTATTTTGCTTTTAGATAGCTTGCCAATTCCTTGTCGCCTATTCGATGGGGACGGCAATTTTAAATATGCTCCGAATTTAGGTCTAGACTTCTTCATGTTAGAGAGTGAGTGTGTGACTAATAGAGTCTATAGTATAGCGACCAGTAATAATAGCTTGGGTATTTGACTTTGCTATCTTTCTTTATTTCTTTTCCTGATGTAATATACTTAGTCATTTATGCTATCTCACTGTTCGACTATTTGCTTATTTTCCAGACATGGACTCTGAGAACGTGTTCGACATTTGCAGCGCCCCTAAGGCTCCTGCAGCTCCCTTGAGCAGAAAGAAAACAAGCAAGAGGCATCCTGGGAAAGTAGTAAAGCACCTCAGGCTATGAAGCCTCGCACTACAGGCGTCCTGGAGGACGGACCCTCAACCAATGCAACTCCACCACCTTCTCCTCATGAGCAGCAAACTCCCCCTGCTCCTGCTGGGTTGACACCATCTCCATCGGCCCCAGCCGACCAGACTCAGCAGGTCGGTCCTGCTCCCAAAGGCGGGGACATACCGAGTCGTGCCTTAAGATTGGTTAAAGACAAAGTGGCCAAGATTTTGAAGCACGAACGATGCAGAGAGGCAATGGCTGGGACAGAGACGATGGACGTCGACCAGATCTTAAACCGCACCTTGAACGAGTTTTCCAGTGTAAGTCATCTTTTTCTATGGAGACAGCCCTTCTATATTCTATAGTTAGTCTAACTTGTGCTCTGATCGCAGGCAATGTTGGCCCTTACTGCCGGCCATCTCCGCTCGGGTGCTGTTACCGAGCAGGCCAAATCTTTGGAGCAATGGCACACTGATGAACTCAAAGCTGCCAAAGCAAAATATGCTGAACAACTTGCAGCGGTGCTCGAGGAGAAGAATAAACTGGCTGAGGAGTTGAGGGAGAAGCAAAATTCTCTGGACAAAGCCATCGAGTAGAGGGACCAGTTCAAGGAGTCTAACCACGTCAATTTCCACGCGGCTAAAAAGCTCGAGGAGGACTTGACTGCGAGTAGGCAAGAGACTACAACCATGGAGGGCCAGATCGAGAATATTGAGAAAACAAATGCCAGCAATTTGGAAAGGTACAAGAACGCCACAAGTAAGTATTTTTATGATTTATGGAAACACAACCAAGGGGCGGACTTCAGCTACCTTCCCGAGCGCGCAAGGCAGGCCGAAATAACCCGCTGCGTGGCTCAACTGGCGGAAGAGGAGAGGGCAAGGGTACCAGCCTCGCCCAAAATCACCTTGGCAACTGGCATGGATGGGGCAGACAATGAAGCTGCAGTCGTCGTCGATCAGAGCCCTCCTCAAGATCCTTCGGCCCCTTAGCCTCTTTCTTTTATTATTTCAAGTATTCAACCTATAGTTCGTAGTGTAAAGACATCGATTTTCTATTGCTGCATGGGTAGCTATTGTCCTTTTAATTGGACAATTACATCCGAGCAATACTGCTCGCGGTGTAAAAGAATTCGTTTTTGATATTATAATACGTTTTCATTTTATTATAACATCTGTTCGCATGACCGAACTTAGCATAGCACTTTGGTTTGATTTAACAAAATAATAAAATTTTGAAAAATACTCTAAGTACCCTAGCATGATTTAACTTATTTTGCTCATGTGTTTACATACCTTTTAACGATATGCTTTGCTTACTTGTACCTTATATGCCCCCTAAGTGATCGAGGAGCTTTAGGTCCTTGGTCACTTGCCTTGACCAGAACCTGTTCGAACATTACTGCTCGTAGCAATATGGTTAGAATTATAATACAGCAAAACAACACACGTAATGAGCAAATACTTGTAATAAATACAATAATTGGCAAGAAATATCTGGCTGCGCACCATCCCTTATATTTCTCGTAATAAATGGACTAAACATGTTTGTATGAGTGATCAATAAGATCTTACACTTATAAGCGATTAGTCACATAAAATGACCAACCCTTTTTCAAAACTTGTAAAAAGTAAAATTAATACAAGCCAATTCTTTAAGAAGAATTGTTTATTGGTAATACTTGAGTAGGTGTTCTCCATTCCAATAGCGAGGAACGAGATCTCCGTTTAAGTGTGCAAGTTTATAAGTGCCTGGGTGAAGGACTTCATCAATCTGGTATGGCCCTTCCCAATTAGGTCCGAGTACTCCAGCAACTTGGTCGCGGGTGTTTAGAAAAACTCTTCGGAGTACAAGATCTCCAACATTGAACTTTCTTTCTCACACTTTAGAGTTGAAATACCGGGCGACCTTCTACTGGTACGCTGCTACTCGGAGTTGGGCTTGTTCACGTTTCTCATCAATTGAGTCCAGGGATTCCATCAATAGCTGGCTATTCGAATCTTGATCGTATGTTATTTTGCGATGCAAAGGCGGATCTAACTCAACATGAAACATGGCTTCATATCCGTAAGCCAAAGAGAAAGGAGTATGACCCGTTGTTGTTCGGTGGGAAGTTCTATACAACCAGAGTACTTCAGGAATTTGTTCTGGCCACGCCCCCTTAGCTTCTTCTAGCCTTTTCATCAGTGTATCCTTCAGCGTTTTATTGACTGCTTCAACTTGTCCATTTTCTTGGGGATGAGCGACTGAAGAGAAGCTCTTGATAATACCATGCCGCTCGCAGAAACCCGTGAATAAATCACTATCAAACTGGGTGCCATTATCCGAGATGATCTTCCTTGGCAATCCATAGCGACAAATAATATTTTTGATCACAAAATCTAGCACCTTCTTAATCGTTATGGTTGCCAGCGGTTCAGCTTCGGCCCATTTGGTGAAGTAGTCGACGACAACCATCGCATATTTGACACCGCCTTTTCCTGTAGGCAAAGATCCGATAAGGTCGATACCCCAAACTGAAAACGGCCACAGACTTTGCATTTGTTTAAGCTCATTAGGGGCTGCTCATGGGATTTTGGAGAATCTTTGGCATTTATCACACTTCCGCATGTATTCCATCGAGTCTTCATTCATCGTTGGCCAGAAATATCCTTGCCTTAGGATCTTTTTTGACAAACTTTGCCCCCCAGCGTGGTCTCCGCAAAAACCTTCGTGCACCTCTTTCATCAACTCTTTGGCTTTCTTCTTTGTAATACATCTGAGGAGTGGCATTGAATATCCCCTCCGGTATAGGATTCCATCGACCAGGATATACCTAGCAACTTGCCGCTGAAGGGTCCTGGCTTTGTTTCTGTTTGTTGGTAACACGTCGTTCGATAGATACTCTACATATGATGCCATCCACGTGACCTCCATCTGGATTACCAGAATGGTCTCTGTTGTTTGGATGCTTGGTACAGATAGTCGCTCGACTGGAACTATGTTCAAAGTATCAGCATCCTTCGCACTTGCCAATTTTGCCAAAGCGTCCGCGTTGGACTTCTGATCGCGAGGCACTTGCTGGAGACTATATTTGTCGAACTGGGCTAACAGATCCTTTGTTTTGTTCAGATAGGCAACCATCTTTAAGCCTCGCGCCTGGTACTCTCCCAGGACCTGATTCACCACCAGCTGAGAATCAATATAAATGTCAAGCACTTTTATGTTCATATCCTTGGCTAACCGCAATCCAGCGAGTAGTGCTTCATACTCGGCTTCATTGTTAGAAGCAGTGAAGTCAAATATAATTACACAGTGAAATCGATGCCCTTCTGGCGTTATCAGTATCACTCCTGCCCCAGCGTGGGACTCGTTAGAAGAAGCATCCGTAAATAATTTCCACGTGGGAGCTTGGATTTGACATTCAGGTTCGCTGGGCTCTTTAGTCTTCTCGCCACTCGTGAGCTCTGTGAATTCCGCGATGAAGTCAGCCAAGACTTGTCCTTTTATCACTGTTCATGGCAAGTAAGATATGTCGAACTGCCCAAGTTCGATTGCCCACTTTAGCAATCTACCCGCAGCCTCTGGTTATTGCAGGACTTGTCGAAGAGGCTGGTCGGTCAAGACCGTAATTGGATGAGCTTGGAAGTAAGGTCGCAACTTGCTAGAGGCCAAAACTAGGCAGCAGGCTAGCTTTTCGATGGGAGGATACCGCTGCTTTGCTCCAATAAGCCTTTTGCTTACGTAGCAGACAGCCTTCTGCACGCCTTCTTCTTCTCTTACTAAAATAGCACTAGCAGCGTATTCCAAGATTTCCAGGTAGATGAACAAAGTTTCTTTATCGACCGGCTTTGACATGATGGGTGGTTGCGCCATATGTGGTTTTAGTGCTTGAAAGGCCTGTTCACACTCATCTATCCATTCAAATTTCTTATTGCCTCTTAGTAGATTGAAAAATGGGACGCACTTGTCTGTCGATTTCGAAATGAATCTACTGATTGTAGCAATCCTCCTGGTCAGGCTATGAACATCTTTAATCTTTATTGACGATTTCATCTCAATCAGGGCTTGAATTTTCTCGGGATTCGCTTCAATTCCTCTTGAGTTAACTATAAATCCCAAGAACTTCCTTGATCCTACTCCGAAGGAGCATTTAAGGGGATTTAACTTCCTCTGATATTTATTCAGGACGTTGAAGCATTCCTGCAAATCCCTTACATGTCCTTCTGCTTTCTTTGACTTAACTAGCATGTCGTTGACGTAGACCTCCATGTTTGTGCCGATCAGCTCCTTGAAAATATGGTTGACGAGTCTCTAGTAAGCCGCACCAGCGTTTTCCAAACCGAAGGGCATCACCTTGTAACAGTAGAGCCTTGTATCAATCCAAAATCTAGTGTGATCCTCATCAGGGGGATGCATACTAATTTGATTATACCCGGAGTATGCATCCATGAATGAGAGGATCTCATGTCTTGCAGTGGCATCGACCAGCTGGTCGTTCCTTGGGAGTGGGAAACAATCTTTAGGGCAGGCTTTATTTAGGTCTGTAAAATCCATGCACGTACACCACTTGCCATTCGGCTTGGGCACTAGGACGGGATTAGAGACCCACGACGGATAAAACGCCACCCTGATGAACCCATTCTCCTTCAGCTTCTCGACTTCCTCTTTCAAGGCCCTTGATCTATCTTTGTCGAGTAGCCTCCTTTTTTTGTTGCACTGGTGGAAAGCTCTTGTCGATGTTCAGGACATGGCTGATGACTACAGGATCTATCCTGACCATGTCTTTGTCCGACCAGGCAAAGACCTCCTGGTTCCTCTTTAAAAACTCCACCAGTGCTTGTTTTGTTGTTGTCTCTAAGTTTTTACTGACTTTCACAACTCTGGTCGGATTTTCCTCATCGAGTTGGTCCTCTTCAAGGTCTTTGATGGGCCCCACTTCTTCTTCAAAATCCACAAAGTGAGGATCTAAGTCCCCATCCTCACTTTGGGCAACGCCCTATTTGGTGAGATTATTACCCGAGTGGGCCTGAACATCAGTCGCCATTTACAACTCCTTTCCAGTGGCATCTCTCGATACACCCTTCTTCGCCTTGGTGATCGAGGCGTTGTAGCACTCCCTTGCTTCCTTCTGGTTTCCCAATACGCTAACTATCCCTACATCCGTTGGAAATTTCATAGCGAGGTGCCATATGGAGGTGACAGCTTGTAGGTCGACCAAAATTGACCTCCCTATCACAGCGTTGTACGCCGAAGGACAATCTACTACTATAAAAGTAGTGAGTGATTTCCTATTAGCAGGTGCAGTCTAATTGATCTTGTCGGGGCGAGCCCTTCTCCGGAAAAACCATAAATGGTTTGGTTGTATGGCTCCAGGTCTTTCACGGACAACTTCATCCTTTCCAGTGAAGACTTGTATAGGATGTTGACTGAACTTCCTGTATCGACCAACACCCTTTTCACCATCATGTTTGTGATTTTTGCGTCCATGACTAGCGGATCTGAGTGTGAGAATCGCACGTGATGGGCGTCGTCGTCAGAGAAGGTGATCAGTTCCTCCTCTATTCTAGCCTTCTTTGGTGCTCGATCCTCAACACTCATCATCTCGATGTCCTGGTCATGGCGCAGGGTTCGAGCATATCGTTCCCTCACTTTCCCACTATCTCCTGCAAGATGTGGGCCTCCGCAGATGGTGAGAAGGGTACCTGCCACAGGAGCTAGCTGTAAAGGTGGCGAGCGTTGGCGTGCAGGCACCGACTCATTGCCACCTTTAGCCTCTTGCTGAGAACCTCCCGCGGCTCGTACAAATCTTCTTAAATGTCCTTGCCTTATCAGGAACTCAATTTCGTCCTTCAGCTGGTTACACTCGTTAGTGTCGTGCCCGTAATCATTGTGAAAATGACAGAACTTTGTTGCATCTCTCTTGGAGATATCTTTTCTTATAGGTGCGAGTCATTTTTAGGGCATGCTTGAGCTAGTCGCCTGGTAGACTTCAGCTCGGCTTTCAACATGCGTAGTGTATTTGGTGAATCTCGGTTCATACCGATTACCTTTGGGACACTTATTCTCGGAGGTTAAGGGTTTGTTGTTTGCCCGCTTCCCACCATTTCTTCCATTGCCATTCCCATTGCCTTTTCCGTTGCCATTGGGTTTTTCGAACCCATTGGCGGCTTTGGCGGGTTCTTCCTTAGGCCCCTTGTCTTTTGTTGGCAATTTCCCTTCCTTGGCAATCGCGTCTTCGAGCTTGATCTACTGATCAGCCCGATCTAAGAACTCTTGGGTGCTCCTTACCCCATTCTTTCTGAGGCTGCTCCAGAGGGGTGAATGGCATCTAACCCCAGCAGTTAGGGCCATCATCTTACCTTCATCGCCCACAGTTTTGGCTCCAGCTACAGCTCGCATGAAGCGTTGAACATATTCCTTCAAGGGCTCCCCCTCTTTCTGGCGTATCTTGACCAGTTGGTTTGCCTTAGTGGGGTGCACACGACCCACATAGAACTGTCCATAAAACTCCTTTATGAACATTTCCCATGATACTATACTAGCAGGAGGGAACTTGAAGAACCACTCCTGAGCAGTGTCAGACAGTGTTGTCGGGAAGATGCAGCAACGGGCATCTTCTAACACATTTTGTATATCCATTTGTATCTCAAACTTATTAACGTGAGATACCAGGTCTCCATACCCGTCGAAATTTGGCAGTGTTGGCATCTTGAACTTACTGGGGGTTTCAGCCACAACAATCCTTTGTACGAAGGGGGTGCCTCTCCTCCGATAGTACTCAATGTGGGATGTTCGCCCCCCGACCAGTTGCTGCACCGCCTGGTTCAGGGCATCAATCTGAGCCTGAACAGCTTCTGGGATTGCTGGGGCCTCTGGTGCCGAGGGAATGTACTCATCGTGTCTTTCTCGGTGGTCGTTAAGTACGTCCCTTAGATCATTGTCTCTTCGCCGCTACTCGTTGGTTCCGAGTCGACTAAAGACTTTATTTTGCCTGGGCTGGCCCCCATCGTTATGGCCCGATGGTCGGTCTTTTCTAGGTGGGGGGCTCCTGCCTCCACCTCTTTCTTCGTTCCTCCGACCAGCATTTCCTCTGCCAGAGTCAGCTTCATTGTAGTCGTGGCCATCTCTGAATTGTGGTTGACTATGGTGCGATCGACTATTCACTTTGTTGCCTCCTTGGGCTGGCATTTCCCGAGCGTTAGGGGGAGGCCTGCGCTAGTCGGTGGGTCCCCGTGCATTGTTATGCTGTGGGGGGTCCCTGACCATAGAGCCTGTCTCTAAGTTCCTCCTGTTGGCAGAAGGACGCTGCCCCTTGCTCGGTGGATGTGGCTCTTCATCCCCTGGGTGTCTAGGGTTGCGAGGCAGTTGCCCGGCCCTATTCTACCTCGAGCGCAGGGGATTGCCTTGACCAGCTTGAGATGGAGGCTGCTGCTCAGGATCCCTAGGTGGGACATCATCCCGAGCCACAAGTGGCTGCTCCAGCCTTTGAGGGCTTACTGGTTGGAGCGGAGGACTAGGATTGGGACCCCTTTGAGGTGGCTCGTTTGGTGGCTGATCTGGCTAGGAGGTTGGCGCAGACTGATTCCTAGCCAGCTGGATGGCTGCTTCAAGGGCATCCATGACATCCCTCTGTCGACGGTCCATCTCAGCCTGCCTCTCGCTCAGCTCCTGACGCTGGCACTCTATTTCTCTTTGCTGCGATGCCATTATTATCTCGGCAACATTCTCTTGATTGGCCCTCATATTGGCCAACTCATCCTGCAACACCCCCAGTGTTGCCTTCTGGGTCTCAGAATCTAACTCCTCCTCATCAAACTCCGAATGCGGTTCATCCTCAGCCACATTTGGGGGAGGAGGCTAGGATGATACAGCGCCAGTGGCCTGTCCGGTCTTCTTGAATGTTTTTGCCATTAGATTCTTTCACAAGCTCTCAATGAAAGCACTAGAATGTTGACCCTCAAATTAGCCAACGACGCGGAGTCAAATATACGACAGGAAAATAGCACGATGCTTGAAAATACAATCTAATGGAAAGTAAAGAACACTAAGAATTATAGTGGTTCGGCCCCAAAGATTGGTAATGACCTACGTCCACTTGATGCTATTATTAATGTTGAGCTTCAAAGGTGTGATCAAAGAACTAGGGTTCTTAAGTTTCACAAACCTGAGAAGGAGAAACAATACGCCGATGGATAAGAGCAATACAATTCTCTTTTTCTCAGATCAGAAAAGAGGATTAAAAAAAAGATCTCCCCTTGAGTTATTTCTTGTATATTTATAGGCTCAAGGAGGGTTACATGAGTCAATCAATCATATCTTTCCTTAATAAACGAATATTCAGGTGATAATGAAGAGATATTCTCGGCTATCGTTACAACTATACAAATTTATACATAAATAAATGGAGTATACGAATAGGCTGGTCGTATATAAAACTTGAACCTCGCGTATGGAAGTATCTCTGGTCGATAGGCGAGCAGCATCTCTGCCACGTGTCGGCCACGTGCTGAAAATTCTTGCCATATCATCACAGCTGTTTTTTGGATAAACAGCTAAAAGCCAACATGAGTCTTTCCAGCATGCTTTGTCCTCACTTGCACGATTCATGGGAAAACTTCCGAGGAGGTCACCCATCATGAGATTACTCTAGGTTAAGCACACTTAACTTTGGAGTTCTCAAGTGATGGGCTACCAAAAAGAAGATGCATCTTGTTGGCATAGGTAGTACTCATCAATCCATTTAAGCCCTCTTCAACTATGTAGTCTCATACCTACACAGTCTTAGAATCATCACACTTGACCTTCCCCAGGCGGTGTGGGATTGAACAAATTTTTACCCGGTCTTTCCCCCTGTGGATCACGAGATTCTAACTGTCACATTTTCTCATTATGTCTTCCTCTTCAGAAGTCTGGGGAGATTGCTTCTTTGAAAGATGAATTCCATGGCAGAACAATAGACGTTCTTTCTTGGAATTTGTCATTGAGAAACGTTCAAGCACTTTATCAATGTAAGCTACTTGAGATAGAGCTAAGAGTTTGTTCTTTCTATCCCTAATGATCTGGATACCTATAACATAACTTGCTTCACCCAAATCCTTCATCTGGAATTGAGTGCTCAGCCAATTCTTCACATTTTATAATTTCTTAACATTATTTCCAATGAATAAGATATCATCTACATAAAGAACCAAGAATACCACTATTTGATATGCCTTCAGTTGGTAAACACAAGGCTCATCAATATTTTGTTCAAAGCCATAGGTTATGATTATTTTATCAAACCTAAGGTACCATGAACGAGAAGCTTGCTTAATTCCATAAATGGACCTATTCAACTTGCAAACGTTTCCTTCTTGTCCAGCTACTTTAAATCCTTCTAGGTGATCCATATAAATGACTTCGTCAAGCTTCCCATTAAGAAAAGTTGTCTTGACATCCATTTTCCAGATCTCATAGTCAAGAGTGGTTGCTGTTGATAGCAGGATGCGAATGGACTTGAGCATGGCTACTGGACTAAAAGTTTCCTCATTGTCCACGCATTCTCTTTGGGTATATCCATTTGACACTAATCGAGCTTTATAAGTTTCAATCTTTCCATCAACACCTTGTTTCTTCTTGCAGATCCACTTGCACCCAATGGCCCTAAAATCACTAGGTGTTTCCACAAGATCTCTGACGAAATTTGAGTACATGGACTCCATTTCCTGTTTCATGGCTTTGAGCCATAGTTCCTTTTCAGGGCTAGCCATTGCCTGTTTGAAAGACAACGGATCATCATCACTTGTGTTGCCAACAACCATATTGGTTTCACCATCCAAACTATAGTGAACTGGGTTCCTAGAAACTCCCCCACTACGATGAGGCTCATTGACTGTTTGCTCAGGAACAGTGGTACTTTCTCCATTTAAATCGACTTGCGTCAGTTGGTCATGAAGAGTGGGAGTTTCATCATCAACTTGCGTTGATGATGATAGAACATTGGTGGGAGTCAATTCTTTAACCATCTCCTCTAAAACAACTTTAGGATATTGTTTTACTAAAGACTCAAAATTGCACTCTTGAATTCATAGAACACTCTATAACCAATATAGATACGTTATTAGTTATCCATTGTTGCAACCATAATTATCACTCAGTCCTAATAGACGGTCTACAATGAGATGGGACTAAAATACCATTTTACCCCTCGTTGTATTTTATCCTTAAAACACTTATTTCCTTGTAAATGATATTTCAGTAAACTAATATTAATTACCAAAATGAGATCTTAATCATTTAGCACCTTGAACCAAACTAAAAGGAAACTATCATTTTACTTCTTCATTAGAAGCTATAGATGTTAATATCTATGATTAACACTCCCACTCAATTATACTACCGAGTTCCCAAGAAGTAAGTATGGGCTAGTACGTAGGGTAAGCTGGTAACGAACAAGTCAAAGAACTCAAATAATACAATTAGTTAGAATACTAACCAATCAGAATTGAGATTGAATTGACCTATGGTCAACTATATGATATGACTAGAATAGATAATAACGGTATGTTTACTTATCTTATCTATTGTCAATATCGTTCCAATCTGATGTAACAAATACATCTGATCTTATCTACTTTGCTAATGTTCTGGAAAGAACATAACACTGCAATGTGTAAGTAGATCATATCGTAGATTGGCAAGTCAATGTAAATTCTGTGCACTGAGTAATCTTAGGACTAACTTATGTTTGAACATATAATCATATTTATATTCCACTATGATTACGTCACTATAAATATGATTAGCTAAATGCTCAGGATTTAATAGAAGTTTATATTAAACAAATAATCATGAAAACAATACATGTGGGCAAAGTGATTGACCAAGTCAAAAATTAATTTCTATTATTTTATTGATAATAAAATGAGATTACTAAGAAATTGTGTTTTACTTAGGGCATAAAACCCCAACAAGAGCAGCATAGGCAAATGTATGACCCTTACACTATAACTTATAATGAAGGGTGGAAGAATCATCCTAATCTTTGATATGGGAATTAACAACAAACCGCACCTATCAAACCACCATGATTTAATTACCAACAAAGGCCTCAACAAGCCTATGCACCTTTCGTCAACAACCTAGTATCTGGAAATATCAGGACCCATCCATGGCAGACATGCTAAAGACTTTGGTGGCTTCCAATATACAGACTCAAGTAATTCTTCAAAGTACTCAAGCATCCCTAAATTTTTTAGAGAATGCTATGGGTCAAATTGCTACTTCATTGAGTCAAAGTGAGCCACATAATCAAGGAAATTTACACTCACAACCTATTAGGAATCCAAGGGAAAACACTAATGCCATCACATTAAGAGATGGCAAGACCTATGATCCAATTTTTTCCCGCGCTTTTTTCTCTCGGTGTTTCTGCATCGGCACCATGGCAAAGGGATCTATGGTCGGGGGAAAGGGCAAATCGAAGAGTAAAGGCAAGAGAACAGGTCCAACATCTACTGATAAGGTCATCAAAACTCGATCTATGGATGCCATTCTTGGGATTTAGGAATTGGAGATGTCAGAGGATGAGCAAGGAGTAGGGGAAGTGCAAAGTCGTGAACCTACTCCAACGCCTCGAATTGGAATCTGTGCGAATGTGGAGGACTGGTTATCAGCTTCCAAGCAAGCTATGCAAAACATCAATATGGGTAAGGCTGTTCCATCTCCGATCTTACAGTCTAACTATACTAATGTCACTTCCACTGGAGCCAAAGAGATGGTTGTTACAGGGGAAGGTGTTTTCAATCAGAAGAGGACCTCGGGAGTCAAAATTGAGGTAGAGGATATAGCTGAGGAGGTGAATTTTTAGCAATCTTCTATAGTCTGCTATGTGCTTGGTGCAAATCCACCAATCCGAATCCTGGAGGGCTTTGTGAGGAGACTATGGAAGGATCAAGTCAATAAAGTTGGGATTCTCTCATCAAGTATTTTCATAATTCGCTTTTTATCCATGGATGTGAGAGACAGAATTTTAGATGGAGGCTATCTATTTTTTGGGAACAAACCTCTCATAATGAAGGCCTGGAATCCGGTTGATGATTTTTCTAAGGAAGATATAGATTCAGTTCCAACTTGGGTTCATTTGGGAGGATTGGATATTAAGTACTGGGGTGATAGGTCTCTGTTCAAGATAGTGGGACAGATTGGGAAGCCAATTCAAGTGGATTCCATTACTAAAAACAGAGATCGTTTAGCTTATCCCAGAATTCTCATTGAAGTGACCATGACACAGGACTTTCCATCTCGAATCAGTTTCTTGAATGAATTTGATCAAGAAGTAGACATTTCGTGGAATATGAATGGAAACCCACTGTATGTACGAATTGCTCTTGTCTAGGACACGAAGCTCATGTTTGCAGGAAGAGTAAGACTGTTAAGCAAGAATGGATTCCTAAACAGAAGGTCTCATCACCTATTGTAAGCAAAGTTAATGTAGATGCAGATGGTTTTCAATCAGTTACCAAGGGAATCAAGATACAGGAACCTAATGTCATCCAAATGAGTGTGAAGAATAAATTTTGCCTGCTAGAGGGGGACCCTGAGATGAAGCTTTTACAGAGGAGTAATACAGTAAGAGAGGGGGGAGGACCCTCTATACTAGATGGATAGAATCCTAACTTGGAATGTACGAGGGATTAACAGTCAACATAAGCACAAGGAGATTAAACAATTAATTTTGTCAAAGAAGGTTGGCTTGGTTAGTCTACTCGAGACAAAAGTGAAGAATAAAAATATGGGGTCTCTTTACACGAATCTGTTTTCTGGGTGGTGTTTCACTAATAATAACCCTTGGATTGATAAGGGTAGGATAATAATTGCTTGGAATCCGAGAGCCTTCTCTTTGGATATCAAGTTATGTACTACACAATTAATTCACTGTTAAGTACAGGTCCCTAATCGAACAGGAAGGTTCTTGATTACCTTTGTATATGGTTATAATGATGCAGCCGCTAGGGAGATCCTATGGAACGACTTACAAGGATTGGCTGTGGATATATTTGTCCCTGGGATGGTGGTAGGAGACTTCAATGAGATTCTTTCATTGCATGACAGAGTTGGCAAAAAAAGCACCATGAAGATATCAAGCAAATTTTCAGAATGTTTGACAGCTTGCCATTTGGAAGATTTGAAATTTTCTGGCAGCTTCTATACTTGGAGTAATAAGCAGAGAGCAGATGAGAGGGTTTATTCCAAGATTGATAGAGCTTTAGTTAACTCAAAATGGACTGATCATTTCCCTAACTCAGAGGCTGTGTTCTTGCCAGAACGGATATTTGATCATAGTCCAATTCTTGTTCATGTCACTTTGGAAATGCACTTGGAAAAGAAGCCATTTAGATATTTTCGGATGTGGAAAGAAGCACCCTGTTATGAAAATAAACTTCAGACCAGTTGGAACTTATCAGTTAATGGTACGCCAATGTTCCAATTAGTATCAAAACTAAAAAGGCTGAAACAGGTGCTAGTGAGCATAAATAGAGAGGGTTTTTCTGATATTCAACAGACAGAATTTAAGGCGGGACTTGTATTGAAGGAGCTTTAGGAGCAATTGCAGAAAGATCCCTTAAATGACAGGTTGATTTCTCAGGAGCAAGTGATTAGAGATCAGTATATGCATTACCATAAAGCTTACATGAGTTTCTTAGCTCAAAAAGCTAAAGCTTCTTGGATGGCTAATGGTGATGAAAATACTCACATCTTTCATGCTTCCCTTAAGGCAAGGAGAATACAGAATAGAATTTTGTCCATCAGGAATGAGGCAGGGCTTTGGGTAGACTCTCCTATAGATATAACAAAGGCCTTTTTGGATTATTATAAAGGCTTGTTGGGGACAGTAATGGTGCACAGGAAGAAGGTGTCTTGGTCAATCATCAAGCTCGAACCAGTTCTAAATGCAGTTCTCATTCAGACTCTTTCAACAGATTTCTCAGCTCAGGAGGTTAAGAACGTGATATTTGCAATTCCAGGATTGAAAGCCCCAGGCCCAGATGGATATAGTAGTTACTTCTACCAAGATAATTGGGATTTGGTGGGTTCAGAGGTTACTACAGTTGTGTTATCCTTCCTTACTTCAGGTAAATTTCTTAGGGAAATTAATAACACAACCATTACACTCATTCCCAAGCATATTTGCCCTGATTCTGTGTGTGATTTCAGACCTATTTCCTGTTGTAATGTTATATATAAAGCTGCCTCCAATTGATTTGCTCAAGGATCCGGAAAGTGCTACCTGAAATAATTGAAGAAAATCAAGGGGGATTTGTTCATGGTAGATATATAGCTTACAATATCATTATATGTCAAGATTTAGTTCGGCATTATGGGAGGCCAAATTGTAAGCCAAGTTGCATGATCAAGTTGGATTTGAGGAAAGCATATGACACCATAGAATGGGATTTTATTGAAGAAATGCTCTTTGTTTTTAAATTTCCACAGAAATTTATCCAGCTCATCATGGTATGTGTTCGAACTACCAGGTTTTCATTGATGATTAATGGTTCATTAAATGGATATTTTGAGGCTAAACGAGGATTGAGACAAGGAGATCCCATGTCCCCCTTGTTATTTGTACTAGGTATGGAATACTTATCTAGGATCATGCTTAAAGTTAGCTCTTATCCTAGTTATAAATTCCATGATCGGTGTGCTAGTTTGAAGTTGAATCATTTATGTTTTGCTGATGACATATTGTTATTCAGTCATGGAGACTTTATTTCTATCCTTTGGATGCTTAGGGGACTAAAGTTATTTTCCAAGACTTCAGGACTCTTTCCAAATGAGGCTAAGTCTACAATATATTGCAGTGGCATGTGTGGGTCTGAGATTGAGAGAGTTGTGTCTGCTTCAGGATTCACGCGATCTTCATTACCTTTTAGGTACCTGGGCATTCCTATATGTTCTAAAAGGATTTCTAATGCTGAGTGTGGGATCATTCTAGATAAAATGGTGGCCAGGATTAAATAATGGAGTTCTAGAAATTTATCATATAGTGCCAGAGCAACATTGATCAATGCGGTTTTACTATCAATACACTCTTATTGGGCTCAAATAATGGTATTGCCAAAAAAGCTATTGAAGGATATAGATGCAATTTGCAGGGCCTTTTTGTGGAAGGGAGATGCAGAAGCTCACGGTCTAGGGGCAGTTGCTTGGTCCACTGTCTGTACTCCAAAATCTGCAGGAGGGTTAGGATTCAGGAAAAGTTTAGAATGGAATATAGCTGCCTTAGGGAAATATGTATGGGAAATTGCCTCTAAAAAGGACAACCTATGGGTTAAGTGGATACATAGCATTTATTTGCAAACAAGGGACTGGTGGACTTACTCAGTACAGCAAAGTTGCAGCTGGTACTGGAAGAAAATAGTTGAAATTAAGGACCTTTTTAGAGCTAAAATGGATAAAGCAACCTTCATGGCAGTGAAATATGGTATTCAATCTGGGCATGCAATACTATATGATCAACAAACCAAGGTCCAATGGAGTAAATATTTCTGGGAGAGATGCAATGTACCGAAACACAGATACATACTATGGCTAACATTACACCAGAAGCTGAAAACCAGAGGCTACCTCAATAAACACTGTCAGGTAGTGGACACAACGTGTTTGCTGTGTGGAAATCATACAGAAGAGATATCACATTTATTTTTTCAATGTGATTACAACAACTTATGTCTTGTGAATTTGAAGGAGTGGATAGGTTGCAGAGCTCAAATAGAAAGTTATCACACCTTATTGCATTGGATTTCCAAAGCAAAACACCTTACCAAGCTCAGGAGAATTTTTTACATAGCTGCTGTATCAGCTCTAGTCTATCATATCTGGAGAGTCCGAAATGATGTCTTGTGGTCCTCTAAGATTTGGCATGTCAATCATACAATGGAGGTCATTAAGAGAGAGCTAAAGTTGAGACTTGCTGTATCAATGTATAAAGGGAAACAAAATAGGGATAAGGAATGGTATCATAAATTGTAAAGTTAGATATGGGGAATGTAAGTCACATAGGGGTAGAAGGAAATTATAAGTGTACATGATTTGTTTTTGAGCAATACAATGATTCTTATTCACCAAAAAAAAAAGACCTATGATCCACCTACTATTCTATCAACTTCCAACGATGCGCCATTGCCTTCTAATCATCCCACCCATTAAGACAAGAATGAAACCCCAACCACAACACCCAATCCTAGACAACATATTCCCACCTATCTCACTACTCCTCTATTTCCTAGTTATTTGAGAAAGACAATGAAAGATAAAGCAGAAAAGAAAATAGTAGAGATTTTTTGCAAGGTTGAGGTAAACATCCCTCTACTTGATTCCATTAAACAAGTACCTCGCTACGCAAAGTTTTTAAAGGAGTTATGTACCAATAAGAAGAAGCTCAAAGGGAATAAAAAGGTGAGTGTGGGGGAAAATGACTTGGCAATACTTAAAAAGAAACTCCCACCAAAGTGTAAGGATCCTGAAACCTTCACTATCCGTTGCACTATTGGAAGTAAAAAGAATTACAGATGTATGTTGGATTTGTATGCTTCAATTAATTTAATGCCTTAATCCATTTATACCTCTTTGAATTTGGGACCACTTTAAGAGACACGGGTGATAATTCAATTACAGGATTGTTTTAATGCTTATCCAAGGGGAGTAGTAGAGGATTTCTACATTCTTGATATGGAAGACGACTCAATTCCATGCTCTACACCAGTGTTATTGGGAAGGCCATTGTTGACTGCCTTTTTCGCTATCAACCTAATTTAAGAACTTGACAGAAACTATAAGAAAATAACATATAGGTTTTACGTGGTTCAGGCTATAAAAGAGCCCTAGTCCATGAGTCTTTGGAATTAGTGAGTTCGAAGCTTGTCAACTTCAATGGAGTCTCAGGCAACATATATATTGCTTTGAGTTTACAATGCTTAACTAGCCAAAGTTCTAAACCCTTTACAAGGAGATATCCCAGCCCCATTTATAGAAGTTTGGGTCATTTAAGGCCCTTAAGGGACAATTAATACAACATTCCCCATTATTTGGGGAGTAAAATACTAATTAATTACATAGGGATGCACTAATAAAGACCATGGGCCCATACAGATTACACAAGGCCCATTTTTAGAAAGCTGCCTACCAACCTTATAGGGGACACGTATATGATCATGTCATTATACGGCGCACGTATGTCCATGTCAGGCGGCATTGTGGGAAATGCCGATTGTATCTTTAACTACTGGATCAGTGAGTATGTTGTAGAATGGTATGCACTTATCAGTTGCTTTGGAGACAGAAACTTAGGGCTGCAATCCTCCTGATGAGGCTCTACACATCTTTATGTTTGTGAGGGGATGGCATATCGACCAAAGCTTTTATATTCTCGAGGTTTGCCTCTATTCCTCGGGTGTTGATGATGAAACCCAGGAACTTCCCAGAGGCAACTCCAAAAGTGCATTTTTGGGGATTCAACTTCATCCTGAATTGGTGAAGTACTGAAAACACTTCTGCCAGGTATTTCACATGGTCAGGGGACGTCCTAGATTTAACCAGCATGTCATCCACGTAAACTTCCATGTTCCAACCCGGCTGGTTCTTGAACATACGGTTTATCAGTCTCTGATAGGTGGCACCAGCATTCTTGAGCCCGAAGGACATCACTTTGTAGCAGTACACTTCTTTATCAGTTCGGAAGCTGGTGTGCTCTTGGTCAATGACATGCATGAAAATTTAGTTATACCCTGAGTATGCATCCATAAAGGACAAGAGCTCGTACCCGAATGTGGCGTCGACCATCTAATCTATCTTCGGCAAATGAAAACAATCCTTTAGGCAGGCCTTGTTAAGGTCTGAGAAATCTATACAGGTCCTCCAAGTGCCATTTGGCTAAGGTATAAGGACTGGATTAGATAACCATTTCTTGTACTGAGCCTCTCAGATGAACTTGTTCACGAGAAGCTTGTCCACCTCAGCCTTCAAAGTCAGTGCCCGGGTTGGGTCACTCGTCCTCCACTTATGCTGAATTGGAGCAGTGTGTTGGGATTTGTGCCCTTAAGAGTATTTCTGTATGAAGGATTACTGTTAATTAAATAAAGTTAATATTTTGCACTCATGTTTGTATTTAATTATACATGCCATTTATCATGAAGATCCAATATTATTGGTGTGGTCTTGAATTAAGTGTATGTATAATGATATACATACAAGAGGATTGAATTCAAGATAATAATATAAAAATTGTTTGTAATCGCTAAATAAAGTGGGAGTTTTATTTAATAAAGATTATGGGTACGGTCTATCTTTTGTTTAAGACAGAACATATTATCCAGACTGTTAAGTGTAGCGACACAAAGAGATAGAGGTACCGTATACAATATAGATTGTATTGGACTGGGACACGATGAAAGAAAGAACTTCTGATAATATTTGTTAAAATATAGAAGTTCAACATTCATCAATCAATGGTCGTTTAAGACTTGACCTCAATCCTGAAGTGAGTTATGAACTCCTATTTGTACTTTTATGACTTTTGTCTTATCGGGTAAGGTTCAATGTTCCTACGACCGAATTCCTGATATCTTGGAGTCATAGAACTACAAGTGGCTGGGAACATACTTCACAGATTTGGAATCTTCTCCTTACTTAAATGAAAATAGACTAGGTGTTCCTTATAGTGTTGTTTCGGGGCTTGAGCATAGAGCGCTCAATTTCTGTTAGAGAACAGAAATTTCATCCTATAATTAAATTTATAGAATAATTTTCATTTGAGAATCAATGGATCTAATTGATAAAGACATAATTAAGGAGGTTAACGGACATTGAGACATATCTTTAATTATGAACAACTAGCAGAAAGTCATAACTCATGCAATGACTAAATCAATGGACGACTTTATAGTTATAGCTTCTAATAATATAAGACTATAGTTTTGAGAGTTCAACTATAAATTTCTAGTGGAATAATTCATAGTTATTAAATTAATTAATGGAACTAAGAGTTAGTAAAATTAATTATATTATTGGAGCTTATAACTATGGGTCCATACTGTCCCTGTACTAACTCGATAACACAAAGGTAGGATTTTAGTATTAAGAGGAATTAATTAAAAATAATAAAGTACTATTTTTAATCTCACATAATAATATTATTTGTGAAATAATATTCAAAATATTATTTATGAAATAATATTTAATGGAAAATAAAATTATATTAATCATTTTGTGAAATTAATTTTGATTGAAAATTAATTTGATCATATTCAATTTTGTGGTATAATTGTATACTACATAAAATAATACGATAAATGCCCAACAAATAACATTTTATAGAGATAAAATACTACAGGGCCCATAGCCCTGCAGTTGGCGCCAACCACAATCCAAATAGATTGTGGCCCATGCAGAGACCCAACGAGATTAGGGCTAGGTCTTATTTCTTTTGTTATATTAATAGAATATAACATCAAGAAAAGAAACAGAGAGATGAGATGCAATTTCACAATATATTTGCCAAGAGAGAAAAATAGAGAATTTTGTTCTCTCTGTGAGAAGAACACTCTCTTATGTGTTGAGATTCAAAAGTTTGTTCTTGTGTATCCTACCAAATAGCATAGACATCCACATATCTCGTTGTCTTTGTGCAAGACATAGTATGAAAGATGGTGGGTTAGGAAGCTAAGACGCTATTTTATCTACACATGTTCTACATATAGAAAAGATATTTGTAATTTTCATTTTATTCAGATTCATGTCACATGAGAAATATCTCATTCTAGTTATGGTTCCTAGAGTGTTTCGATCCCATGCTTTAATAATTGTTATTATTGCATTTAAATGTCATATCATGCTTCCGTTGCACTGTTAATCACATAATCGTAAACCAATAATTTGTACTAGAGCCATGGTTGAGATCATGTGTTATGAATCTAATATGTGTTTATTTTGAATATTGAACACATAGATCACATGTTTTATGAGTGAGCTTAAGGGTTGTTCTTATCTATTACATATTTTGAATATGCTTTATGGATGTGATGAATGAAATTGATCATTAACTACATGGTTCTCTTTGTTTTTGGGTTTGTTCTCAATTTTTTGAATTAGAATCAATGTACACCCATATTGTTTTGTTAGGTATAGGTTCTTTGTAATTCCTTAAATTTATAGTTTCTAGAATTTGTGTTATGTTCTTGAATGAGATGTTATTCAATAGGATTGAATACCACGAAAATTGTTGTCGGATTGATTGTGTTAATGGTTATTGTAATCATTTGAATAATTTATAAAAAAATTATTATAAAAGTAACGAGATTATGTCGTGACTGTTAAATATGCAATCAAACATCACATGGGTGTCGTGAGTGATGATTAAGCTTTGATAAAATTTAGGTATTGATCTTTTTTCTCATTGATTCATAGTAACATATATATATATATATATACAAGCAAGAAAAGCTATAGATACCTAAACTTGGCCATCACACACGGCAAGAGTTTTGGAAATTGAAAGCTTATTCTAGGAAATTAATAACAAACAAACCATATATAGATTATCCTAGAATAAAAGATTCAACTACACAAATCCCTATCGTATCACCCCCCTCAAGTTGGAGCATGTAGGTCGACAATGCCCAACTTTTCAAGAAGAAGATCAAATTGTTTCTTTTCCAAAGCCTTGGTAAAAATGTCTGCCAATTGAACGGTCGTTCGTACATAAGATGGTGCAATAAGACCTTCTTGAATTGCATCCCAAACAAAATGACAGTCTACTTCTATGTGTTTTGTGCGTTCATGGAAGACCAGATTCTGCGCTATATGCAACGTAGACTGAATATCATAGAAAAGAGGAATTTCTTTTGAATGATGAACTCCCAAACTCAAAAGTGGACCATTCAACCGTTTTAATTCACAAGTAATAGAAGCCATACAACGATATTCAGCCTCAACGGAAGAACGAGCTACAGTATGTTGCTTCTTTGTTTTCCATGAAATTGGGGAATGTCCCAAAAACACAAACCATCCAGTCAGAGATCACCTAGTAAGAGGAAAAGCTGCCCAATCTGAATCACACCAACCTGTCAAAGACAACTCACTGTCTGAATGCAATAAAATGCCTTGACCCGGAGATTTCTTTAAATAGCAAACAACACGTAATGCATCATCTCAATGTTCTTGTCTCGGTTCCTGCATAAATTGAGATAGAACATGTACCGAGTATACCAAGTCAGGGTGGGTAACCGCAAAATAAATAAGACGCCCAAGCAAAGGTTTATAAGGCTCGGGATCCAAAAGATAAGGACCCGTGGCACGTGCTAATTGATGATTCTGCTCAATTGTGAATGAAACTATATTTGAGCCCAACAATCTAGACTCCAAAATGATATCAAGAGCATATTTCCTTTGACATAAGAACAAACCGGAAGTGCTTCTAGCCACTTCAATGCCAAGAAAATATTTAAGCACACCAAGGTCCTTCATATAAAAACAATTGCTCAAATAGGCTTTAAAACTCGTCACCGCAGCGGAATCATTACCAAAAATAACCAAATCATCGACATATGCTAAGACATTCATCTGTACAGACCCTTTAGTGTAAGTAAACAAAGAATAATCAGAGTAGGATTGAAGAAAACCATATCCCTTTATAGCTGTCACAAGCTTGGCAAACCAACATCGAGGAGCCTGTCGCAAACCATACAAGGACTTACGCAAACGACAAACCATGGTGGAATAATTTGAGTTAAAGCCTGTAGGAAGTTTCATATATACCTCCTCGCCTAAATCACCATGTAGGAAGGCATTATGAACATACATTTGATGAAACTCCCAATTCTTTGATGCTGTGACTGCCAAGAAAGCATGAACTGTCACCATTTTTGCTACTGGGGCAAACGTCTCATTGTAGTCAATTCCTTCGACTTGATGATTGCCAAAAACAACTAATATGGCCTTTAATATCTCAATACTTCAATCTGAATTGTATTTAATGTTGTACCCCATTTACTCCCTAGGGCTTTCTTGTCAGGAGGTAATTTCTCCATAGTCCAAGTTCCATTGTCTTCCAAAGCTTGAATTTCTTTTTGCATAGCAGTACGCCAACCAATATCTTTTACTTCCTCATTAAAAGATCGTGGTTCAACACCTACAGTTACAGCTGCAAGAAAATCTCGGTGTTGCATGGTAAATTTGTCACAACTAACATAATGTGCTATAGGAAAAGGTGTACCTGAGGGAGTGTGATATTGCGGATCAGGTGGAGGAAGAGATGGGCTTTTCTTGATAACTGTATGTGTAACGAAGTCTCGCAATTTTACCGATGGAATCTTCTCACGAAACCCACGACCCAAGCATTCTTTACCAACCCCCACTTCAGTAGGAGCTTCACCCACCCCCTCGCCATCCAGAGGGATAAATTGGGCAGGCGAAGGCGACACAGACGGTGATTGTGGTGTCTCAATAGGATGAGTTGTGTTAGTCGGGGGTGAAACTATTGGAGGATCAAGAATGACATCCTCACTCATCTGATTATTGCTCATATTATCAAGGAACCCCGTTGGAGAAAGATCATCACTATCAAGAGTAGGAGCAATATTGGAAACTTCAACAGCCAAGAAAGGAAAGAAATTTTCATAGAACTTTACATCCCTTGATACAAAGAACTCCTTTTTCTCAAGATCAAATAAACTCGATCCTTTCTTGCCAAACGGGTACCCCACAAAAACACATTTATAACTACGATTAGCAAACTTGTCACCTTTAGCTTGTTGATTATGAGCGAAAGCTAAACAACAAACAATGCGTAAGTCACTAAAAGAAGGAGCACAACCAAAGAGAATTTCATAAGGAGTTTTATTGAGGAGAACATTAGATGGAGTTCGATTGATTAGATGAGCAGCGACCAAAACACATTCCCCCAAAAATTAAATTGGCAACCCCCCTTGAAAATGTAATGCACGAGCAACATTCAAAATATGTTGGTATTTCTTTCTACTCTTCCATTTTGTTGAGGTGTACCCACACAAGAAGTTTGAAATAAAATGCCAGTGGCCACAAAATAATCTTTCATGCAATTTAACTCTGTTCCATTGTCACTATGAACAAGTTTCACTTTTTTGAGAAAATTGATGATCAATCATTGTAATAAAGGACATGAACATCTGAAAAACTTCTTTCTTATCAATCAATAAATAAACCCACACAACATGAGAATAGTCATCCACCAAAGTTAAAAAATAACGAGCACCACAAGAAGAAAGTTCATTATATGGACCACATAAATCACAATTAATTAACTCAAAAATCCGGGTTGACTTATTTTCACTTAAAGGAAAACTACGTCAAGAATGTTTAGCACGATGACAAACATCACATCCTTTATTCAAATGACCCCTTGAATTATTCAAAAAAAGGAAGCAACTTCACTACGTTCTCAGAAGGATGACCTAAGTGATGATGCCATAGCTCTAAAGACTTCGAACTAGGAACATAAACTGCTTGTACTATGAAACTCTACTATAGGTAGTAAAGTCCATCCTATCTCTCATCCGTTCCAATCACCTCCCTTGAACGTTGGTCCTGTATAACACATAAGTTAGAATTAAATTAAACTAAACAATGAAGACCATCATTCAATTGGGAAACCGAGAAGAAATTGCATTGTAATTTAGGAACAAAAAGAACATTATGAAGGATAATGAAGTCAGTCAGTCTCACGACACCCTCTTTATTAGCAACAACCGTTTGACCATCCGAAAGACCCACAAGACTGGAGAAACCGCGTGAATATTCAATAAACAAGATTTATTACCGATAACATGATGAGAACAGCCGGTATCAATTATCCAATCATCCATGCTCAACTTACCATTCAATCGGCTTGAGGAGGAAGAGGAAGAACCAAACGCGGCTATTAAAGTCGCCCATTGTTCGACAGTAAAGCTTGGAAGATTAGTAGAAGACGCACTTGGAGTAGCAGCGGGGGTAGCGACATTCGTGCGCACTCCGTTATTACCATGATCAGCCGAAGACTTGTGGGACGGTGCATGTGATTTTCCCTTGAAATAACTTTTACCTTCGATGGTGGAACCAAATTTCTCCAAGTACCAATCAGAAGTACCATGAATATCAAAATAGGTAGCTTTGTCATGACCTGTTTTGTGGCAGTGAGAACAGGTCAAGCTTGCCTTGTCCACACGCGGCTTGGATCGATTGTCGGTACGTACATCAAAAACAAAAACATCAGTTTTTTCTTCATGAATTTGAGTGATCCCACGAAACCGCTTATCTTGAGCAATTTGTTGAAATGCCCGATTCAACGATGGAAGAGGATCTTGCGAGAGAAGAGTGGAGCGCAATTGTGCATAATAATCTGAGCACAAACCAAGAAAAATTTGTGTTTACCAGCCTGAAAAGTACATTTACCACACTTGCAAGAGATCAAAGGCTCATGTCTATCTAGTTCATCCCATAAGACATTTAATTTACTAAACTAAACAGCAACGGGCATAGTTTTATTTTGCTCACAACGATTAATATCTCCCTTAAGTTGGTGAATACGAGGACCATTGAAAATGGATAATCGTTCATGCAAGTCATCCCATAAATGTTTCACATCATCATAATTTGATAACATAGATCGTACCTCTGGTTCAATCGTATTCCTGAGCCATGATACAAGCACACATTGAATTGTGACCCATTCATCCTTTGTAAAGGGAGGAACGACATCGGTGATGGTCCCGTTAAGAAAGCCAAACTTGCCCCGAGAAGAAAGAACGCACGAATAGCATGAGACCAATCATCTAAATTGTCAAGTTTCATGTGAGTAATGAAATCACCAGGATGATCTTGGGAGCCTAAGTAAAACGGGGAATTGGGATCAACCTTCGTTGGTGGACCAATCTGGATGGGTAATGGAGTTTTGTCTCCATCAACCATGTTTTAGCTATTCTTTTTTACGATAAAAAAAACTCGCTATGATACCATGATAAACTTTAGGTATTGATCCTTTTTCTCATTGATTCATAGTAACATATAAATATATTGTGGATATTCGAATTTTAGTAGCACAAGGCCCCGACTTGTGACCCTTAGGGTAAAGGTCCGGAATGCAAATAACCAAGGCCGGCCTTGCACCCTGCGCCAAAGACCTCATAAGGCATGCACCTCTCTAACAGAGCCTCCCTTTATGCACAGGCTCAGGTAGGATCACCCCTCAAAACTAATGACGCGTCTTGCAATGAGGGTCCCAAGAAGGCGGATATGCCTTGCTAATAATAGACCACCTTGCATCAAGGCCTCGCACCATGGCATCTCACGCACACCAACCCCTCGGACCATGACGTCTCCTGCGCACCAAGGCTCCGTCTCACGAGGCATGGCCTCACACATGGGGTCTCGCACCACTGCGTCTCGCGCACAGTGCATCTCCATCTCGTGAGGCATGGCCTCGCACCACGGCATCTTGCGCGCAGTGTAGCTCCATCTTGCGAGGCATGGCCTCGCACAATGGGGTCTCGCACCATGGCCTCTCGCGCGCAGTGTGATAACTCTACAAAATAGAGTTATTTTACCATATTTTTTATTCTAATTGTTGCTTAGTCTTTGAGTTTTTAAGTAACTTATTAAGTTTTTAAATAATTTTGAATTTATTAGTCTTATTGTAATTTTATAGATATTTTATTATAATATGTTGTAGTTTAATTATTTGTATTATTGTTGTTAAATTGGAAGTAAAAAGATGCACTTTTGAGCTTAATTTCCAAAGTAAATTAAATTTTAATTAATATTTTCATGAACTTAATATGACTCATTTTATAAATTGAAATTATTTGATTATAATTTAATTTATTTTGAAGGAAAATTATTGATTTTAAGGTGTTTGAAGTAGAAAAATAAAGAAAAGAAATTAAAGTTGTGAAGATAGGAGAACTATGGCATTTTCGAAGAGATTAGCAAGGAATTTGGGCATTTTTCAAGGACCCAACCCATCTCACAACTCAGCCCAGTGCTTGGCCCAACCGTGGGCCCGCCTTCCAGCTGCCCCATCCCAGGTTCGCCTGGCCTCCTGTGCACTTCCTCGGCCCAATTCGCCAGGCGCAGCTTCCTCTCCAGCCATCCCAGCCCCCCTAGGATCCTGTTCAACTCCCCAGCCGTACACCACCCCAGGCCCAACCCGCCTGAACCACGGCCCAGCTGCTGCCACAGCCGCCTGCCCAACCACCCAACCAGCCACCAACAACCCTTCCTCAGCCCACAATGTACTTTTGCCCCCTATATCCAAAAATGCCAACTTTTTACCCAATTTTTCCACATATTTCACCACAAAAATCATAATTACACCCTATAATACCTCTACATGCCATATTTACTTTGTTTAATTAATTTAATCAATTTAATTAATTTAAGTTGATTATTTTAATGCTCTCATTTTGGCTATAAATATGGAATTTCAAGACCATTTTAGGGTGCTTAATTTCTGGGTTACCATTTTCTTTCTACCATTTTCTCTTCCATATTGGTGTTTTTGAAGAGCATTTTCAAGTATGGATTTTATTTATTTTGTAATTTATATTCTAGTTATGTGCTTCTAATCTTTTTCATAAGATTATTAAGATCATGATGAAGCAACTTGTAACTAGATAATATTTATGTTGTATGTTGATTTCCCTTGTAATGCAACAAAGTTTATGGATTTTTCTTCTTCATATATGTCTTTCATCTTTAATATTTCATATTTTGGATTGTTAGATAATATGCACTTTGTTCTTCATTTTGCAAAACATAATATTCTTTGTGTAAGACGTGTCATTAAATTGTACACATCCAATGCTTAGAACAAAAATATTATGTTTTTCCTTATAAATAATGTTATTTGATTTTTTGTTGTTTCATTAGGTTGATTCACATTAAATACTTTGAAATTATACTTTTGAAAAGTGAAGAAAAATCCTATCTTTTTAGAAGCAATTTGAGCTTAAAATTATAAATCTATTTGGAAAATGATAGTTTGACTTATTTTAACTATCACTAAAACTTGGGAATCAATATTCTAATAAGTATTATTAAACTTATATTTTGTGGATTCTAGTATCTTAATAATCTTTCTTTTAACACTTATTTTCAAATCATTATTGGTTTATTTTTATTCTCTTAAATAGCTTTATTTTCAATCTTTTATTTTATGTTCATAACATTAAAACTCATCAATCTTTGGAGCTAGGTTAGGATTTATTAATTTTGGTTTAAAATAATTTTCTTTTTGATTTTAGACAACTCCTTTGGGTTCGACATCCTTGCTTGCACGATCACTATTCTATATGAACGATTCGTGCGCTTGCGATATAAATTTTTAAAACATACCCATTTTGGATCCATCAAGTTTTTGCACCGTTGCCGAGGAGTTGCAAGAATAGAAATGAAATTTATCTAAAGGTTAGTGAATTCTTCTACTAGTTATTTAATTTTTGTGCCTTAAAAAAACCATATATACAAAAATATAAAAAAAAAATTATATATTTATATAAAAAGAAAAAGATAAAAAGAAAATTTGGGACGGTTCTACCACCCATAAAAAAAACTTATATATTTATATTTATTTATTTTTAGTTGATGACACCTATGCCTCCTATCAATCTATCTTTTTAATTTTTATAGTTGACTGCACTTGTGCCTCCTAATTTTTTTGTAATTTTGTTACAGTTTTGATCCCTTGTATTTCTTTGTTAGTTGACGGCACTTGTGCCTCCTAACATTTGTTGTAACTTTCTTTATTTATCTTGTGGTAGTTTTATTTTTTATTTTTGCAAGTTACTAGTTGATGGCAATTTTGCCTCCTAGTCTTTAATATTATGTTTTAGTTGATGGCACTTGTGCCTCCTAATTTTTACCTTATTTTTGTTATGGTTGATGGCATGCTATGCCTCCCTACTCTTGCCTAAATTTGGATAGTCTTATTTAATTTTGCCTTATTTTTCTTTATCCTTTATCATATTACTGTGTAATTTTGAAAAAAAATACTTGAAAAAAAAGAGAAACATAAATCATGTCGTTTCACCATAAGCAATTTTCGCTTAAAGGAAATTTGAACAAAATTCTCAATCCGCCTCTACTAATTAACCTCGGGGAGTTGTTAGTAGTGTGCGAGTAAGTGGAATCAAATAGGCCTGAGGACAAGTGAACCATAAAAATTAAATTGTTGTGAAATCTATTAAAAAAAAAAATTTAAGTATGCTTTGTGGTTGCGATTTTTACTGATCTTCGACATCAGAAAATTGTTTGTTTGAGATTATCTCTGTTGCTTTGTGAAAATGGAATGCATCATTGGGAACGTAACTCTAAAAATCGATTAGTAAAAAAACTTTTATCTTTGTTTGAAATTGAAAGTGTTAGTAAAAATATAAGCATCATTAAACAGATTGCTAATCCTGTTGATGAAAATGTTGTGCCTGAAAAAACTTTGCTTGAATATTTTGCACCTATTTCATCTAATGCTCCTTCATGTATTGTTCTTCCAACCACTTCTGCTACCCATTTTAAGCTTAAACAATCAATCATTAAATTGTTGCCATCTTTTTATGGTAAAATAGAGATGATCCTTACATGCATGTCAAAGATTTCTTAGAAATTTGCTCAACATTTAAATTTCAAAACTTTTCTGATGAGTTGGTCAAACTAAGATTGTTCCCTTTTTCATTAAAAGACAAATAAAAAGCTTGGTTAAATTCCTTTCCCACGGGGTTTATAACTACATGGGATCAACTTTATAATAAATTCTTGCTGAAATTTTTTCCTATGTCTAAAATTGATAGTCTAAGGAGAGAAATCTCCGAGTTTTTTCAAAAAGATAATGAAGAGTTTTATGAATGTTGGGAAAGATTTATTATTAAAAATGTCATCATCATGGTTTTGAAAAATGGAGACTTGTCAAATATTTTTTATGATGGTTTGACTCCCTCTAATCGTCAAATGATTCAATCTATGCATACTGGAATTTTTTTAAAATTTCAAGGACAAGAGGCTTAGGACGCCCTTGAAGATTTATCTGTCAATTCACAACAATGGAATTATTTTGATCCTAGGTCTAGGTCAACTAATTCACCAAAAAGAGGAGGAAGGTATGAAGTAAAAGATGAATTAAACTTAAGAACATCCTTAGTCAAATTAGCGAGAAAAGTAGAAGCTTTAGCCATAAGCCAAACTATAAATTCTTCAATACAACCAAGAAAAGATGTTTGTTCTATATGTTCTAGTCCTTGCCATAATTCCCAATCATGTCCTTCTTACCAATAAGCCTTTTTTGAGGAGGCCAATGCTCTTCATGCTTATGGGAAACCAAATGATAGCCCATTTTCATCCACTTACAATCCAAATTGGAGAAACCATCCAAACTTTTTATGGAGGCAAAACCAACCTCAAATGAATCAAGGGCACCAATACAACATGCAAAACCGAACTCATGCCCCACAAAATCAACCATATCCTCAACAAAGAAAACCTTCCTTATAAGATACTTTACAACAATTTATGAAATCCACTCAACAAATCCTACAAAATCAGTCTCAATCAATTACCAAACTCGAGACACAAGTAGGACAACTCGCCACTGCTTTAGCTGATAGAGAAAAAGGAACATTCCCTAGTCAACCTATCCCTAATCCAAAAGGTCAATATGAGATAGGAAGTCTAGTCATAATGGAGAAGTCAAATCAATTTCAACTCTTAGGTCCGGAAAGAACATTGTCAAACCCGATTACATACCCGAGGTTGAAAAAGAAAAAGAAAAGAGTTACTCTTCTAGTTCTAATGCCAATGACTCTTCAAACAAGGAAACTCCAATCCATCCTTTCATTCCAAAAGCTCCATTCCAACAAAGATTACTTCCAATTAAAAAAGCGGCCAATATAATGACATCTTAGAATTTTTCAAACAAGTTAGTATCAATATCCCTTTCTTAGATGCCATTAAACAAATTCCTGCCTACTTTAAAATTTTAAAGGATCTTTGTATTGTTAAAAGAAACACTAATGTTCCTCAAGAGGCATTTTTAACCGAACAAGCTAGTTCCATTATTCAATATAAGAGTTGTTAAATATAAAGATCTTGGGTGTCCCACAATTTCATGCATCATTGGTGATCATTTTATTAACAAGGCTTTACTTGATTTGGGTGCTAGTGTGAATTTATTGCCTTATTCTGTTTATAAGCAACTTGGTCTTGGTGAACTAAAACCTACTTCTATAACTTTTCAATTAGCTGATCGTTTTGTAAAAATTCCTAAAGGCATTATCGAGGATGTTTTGATAAAAACTGATAAATTTTATTTTCCTCTGGACTTCATTGTTCTTGATACTCAACCTGTGGAAAATATGAATGCTCAAATTCCTATCATTTTAGGTAGACCATTCTTAGCTACATCTAATGCAATCATAAATTGTCGTAATGGTGTTTTGAAATTATCTTTCGGAAATATGACTTTTGAATTGAATGTATTTAATGTTGTTAAATCTGTTGACTGTGAGGAAGTGCATGAAGTTAACATGATAGATAGTATTTGTGAAGATATGGAAATGACTTACTTGACTTTTGTGAAAAATACTTTGGTATGAACTTGCATGTTGATGATTCTAATGATGGTGTGAATTCTTTGCTAGAGTCTATACCCTTAAATGAAACCAAAGTTGAACCTTTTTCATCCTTAGATCACGTTCAATCAATTTTCGAGTCTCCAAAATTAGACCTTAAACCTTTGCTAGAAAATTTAAAATATGCTTTTCTAGGAGAGTCTGAAACCTTACCTGTTATTATAGCATCCGCTTTAGATAAAGAACAAGAAGATAAATTGTTAGATGTCCTTAGAAAACATAAAGAAGCCATAGGTTTGACCATTGGAGACATTAAAGGAATTAGCCCATCCATATGTATGCATAGAATCCATCTAGAAGAGAATGTTAAAACCTCTCGAGAATGTCAAAGAAGGCTAAATCCTAATATGAAAGAAGTAGTTAGAGAAGAATAAGTCATAAAATTATTAGACGCATGTATCATTTACCCTATTTTAGATAGTCAATGGGTTAGTCTAGTTCAAGTTGTACCTAAGAAGTCTGGGATCACAGTTCTTGAAAACGAGAAAAATGAATTAATCCCTACTAGAGTACAAACGGGGTGGAGAGTGTGCATAGACTATAGGAAGTTGAATAATGTTACTAGAAAAGACCATTTTCCATTACCCTTTATTGATCAAATGCTTGAACGTTTAGCTGGCCATGCATATTATTGATTTCTTGATGGGTATTCGGGATATAACAAAATCCCCATTGCCCCAGAAGATCAAGAAAAGACTACATTTACAAGCCCTTTCGGAACTTTTTCCTATCGTCGCATGCCTTTTGGATTATGCAATGCACCTGCAACTTTTCAAAGGTGTATGATTTCAATTTTTTCTGACATGGTTGAAAGATTTCTTGAAGTATTTATGGATGATTTTTCTGTGTTTGGTTCTTCCTTTGATGAATGTCTGCACCATCTTTTACTTGTTTTAATTTGTTGCAAAGAGAAAAACCATGTGCTTAATTGGGAAAAATGTCATTTTATGGTTAAAAAATGAATTGTTTTAGGTCATGTAATCTCATCTGAGGGAATAGAAGTTGATAAAGCAAAATTTGATCTTATTTCAAAACTTCCCCCACCTAAAACCGGGAAAGAAATTAGATCATTCCTAGGCCATGCTAGTTTTTATAGAAGATTTATAAAATACTTTAGCAAAATTTCTCGGCCTTTATGCCATTTACTTGGAAAAGAAAATGCTTTTATCTTTAATAATGATTGCCATATTACCTTTGAGAAATCGAAAGATTTGTTGACTACTGCACCCATTATTCGACCCCTTCATTGGAAAATACCTTTTGAAATAATGTGTGATGCTTCTGATTATGCTATAGGTGCTATCTTAGGACAAAGACTTAAAAAATTATCTCATGTAATTTACTATGCTAGCAAAACTTTAAATGATGCTCAATTAAATTATTCCACAACCGAGAAAGAATTGCTTGTTGTTGTTTTTGCATTGGAGAAATTTAGGTCTTATCTGTTAGGATCTAAAATTATTGTCTATTCTGATCATGATTCATTAAAATATCTCTTGTCGAAAAAAGATGCTAAGTCTCGTTTAATCCGTTGGATCATTAGAAATACGTGATAAAAAGGGATCTGAAAATGTTGTTGCTGATCATTTATCTAGACTAATTGTTGAAACTATACATGATTCCACTCCTATCACTGAAACTTTTCCTGGTGAACAATTGATGCATGTTTCTTCCTTGCCTTGGTATGCTGATATTGTTAATTATTTGGTCACTAAAGAAATACCATCTCATTGGTCTAAGCATGATAAATCTAAATTTTATTTTGAGGTGAAAAAATTTATTTGGGATGATCCCTACTTATTTAAATACTGCCCTGATCAAATAATTAGAAGATGCATTCCAAATTGTGACCAATCTAAAATCATATCTTTTTGTCACGATCATGCATGTGGAGGACATTTTAGTGGTAAGAAAATAGCTGCTAAATTTTTACAATGTGGTTTTTATTGGCCTACTATCTTTCATGATACATATGTTTATTGTAAAGCTTGTGAATGTTGCCAAAAGTTAGGAAGTTTAACTAAAAGAAACATGATGCCTTTAAATCCTATTCTTATTATTGACTTATTTGATGTTTGGGGCATTGATTTTATGGGACCATTTCCTAACTCTTTTGGTAATCTTTATATTCTGGTTGGAGTTGATTATGTGTCTAAATGGGTTGAAGCTATTGCGTGCCACACTAATGACCACAAAGTTGTGCTTTGGTTTTAGAAAGAAAATATATTTTCCCGTTTTGGTTCACCACGTGCTATCATTAGTGATAATGGTACACACTTTTGTAATAAGCCATTTGAACATTTGATGAAACAATATGGCATTGCACATAAAATCTCAACACCATATCACCCACAAACTAGTGGTCAAGTTGAAGTGTCTAATAGGGAAGTTAAGCACATTTTAGAAAAAATTGTGAATCCAACTAGGAAAGATTGGTCCTTAAGACTCACTGATGCATTATGGGCATATCGTACCACATACAAAATGCCCATTGGCATGTCACCCTACAGACTTGTGTATGGGAAGGCGTGTCACTTACCTATTGAGTTATAACATAGAGTCTTTTGGGCTATTAAGCAATTAAAATTTTCTTTAAACAAGGCAGGTGAGAAACGAAAGCTTCAACTAAATGAACTAGAAAAAATTAGGAATGATGCATATAACTATTCCAAAAAGTATAAGGATCGTATAAAATTTTACCATGATAAAAATATTTTGAGAAAAGATTTTTCTCCAGGTCAGAAAGTCCTTTTATACAAATCTCGTTTGCATTTATTCCCGGGAAAGTTACGCTCTAGGTGGTCCGGTCCTTGCATCGTTCGTATTTTTTTTCCACATGGAGCTTTGAAATTGAAAATCCTAAAAATTGTGATATATTTAAAGTTAATGGACAAAAATTAAAACCATTTTTAGAATTAAAAGCCGATGAAGTTGATGAAGTCCTCCTTGAGGATCCTATTTACCAAGTTATTTGATTGCTTGCAACTATTCTTGGTAACTTGTGTTTATGTGTTTTGTGTGCTTGTTTTCGTGTTTTCTTTAGTGTGTTATACTCTTGTTAGGTGCTTCTTGCTCTCTTGACGTTGCATCACGATGAGGTAGGACCATTCTAAACTCTATCCTCTTCTAAATTGTCATTTATATTTATATTTTGACACATTGAGGACAATATTTAAATTAAGTTTGGGGTAATAAGTTTATATGGTTATTATCATTAGGAGAGTATGTTTTATTGTGTTTATGTTTTGTGTTGTTTTTATTGTTTATGTTTTGTGTTAATTTTTGTTTTATTGTGTTTTGTGTAGTTTGTTTGAAAAAAAAAACTTTATTAATTTTTGTGTTGTTTTGTAAAATAATAATAATAATAATATTTATATATATATTGTTGTCTTGATATCTTATTAAAAACACATTTTTTTTTCATTTTAATAAAAATTAAAATAAAAATATAAAAAATTTGGAGATATTTTTCATTTTCAATGATAAAAATCTTGATTGAGTTTGAATCTAATTATCTTAAAAATATGAATAATTTTTAGGCTTTGTCTTTAATTATTGGGTCAATTTTGCTGGTAACAAAAATTACATTTATTTCCTATAAATTTAAGTGAATTTTTTTTTAATGAAAACCTCTTTTTATTTTCATTGAGCAATTTTTGAGAAAATCCTTTTTATATCACAAATAAAAAAAAAATGTGTGTTTTAATTTTCTTTTGCTTGAGGACTAGCAAAACTTTAAGTTTGGGGGTGTGATAACTCTACAAAATAGAGTTATTTTACAACATTTTTTATTCTAATTGTTGATTAGTCTTTGAGTTTTTAAGTAACTTATTAAGTTTTTAAGTAATTTTGAATTTATTAGTCTTATTGTAATTTTATAGACTTTTGTGTAATTTTATAGATATTTTATTATAATATGTTGTAGTTTAATTATTTGTATTATTGTTGTTAAATTGGAAGTAAAAAGATGCACTTTTGAGCTTAATTTCCAAAGTAAATTAAATTTTAATTAATATTTTCATGAACTTAATATGACTCATTTTATAAATTGAAATTATTTGATTATAATTTAATTTATTTTGAAGGAAAATTATTGATTTTAAGGTGTTTGAAGTAGAAAAATAAAGAAAAGAAATTAAAGTTGTGAAGATAGGAGAACTATGGCATTTTCGAAGAGATTAGCAAGGAATTTGGGCATTTTTCAAGGACCCAACCCATCTCACAACTCAGCCCAGTGCTTGGCCCAACCGTGGGCCCGCCTTCCAGCTGCCCCATCCCAGGTTCGCCTGGCCTCCTGTGCACTTCCTCGGCCCAATTCGCCAGGCGCAGCTTCCTCTCCAGCCATCCCAGCCCCCCTAGGATCCTGTTCAACTCCCCAGCCGTACACCACCCCAGGCCCAACCCGCCTGAACCACGGCCCAGCTGCTGCCATAGCCGCCTGCCCAACCACCCAACCAGCCACCAACAACCCTTCCTCAGCCCACAATGTACTTTTGCCCCCTATATCCAAAATTGCCAACTTTTTACCCAATTTTTCCACATATTTCACCACAAAAATCATCATTACACCCCATAATTTACCTCTACATGCCATATTTACTTTTTTTTTAATTAATTTAATCAATTTAAGTTGATTATTTTAATGCTCTCATTTTGGCTATAAATATGGAATTTCAAGACCATTTTAGGGTGCTTAATTTTTGGGTTACCATCTTCTTTCTACCATTTTCTCTCTACCATTTTCTTTTCCATTTTGGTATTTTTGAAGAGCATTTTGAAGTATGTATTTTATTTATTTTGTAATTTCTATTCTAGTTATGTGCTTCTAAGCTTTTTCATAAGTTATTAAGATCATGATAAAGAAACTTGTAACTAGATAATATTTATGTTGTATGTTGATTTCCCTTGTAATGCAACAAAGTATACGGATTTTTCTTCTTCATATATGTCTTTCATCTTTAATATTTCATATTTTGGATTGTTAGATAATATGCATTTTGTTCTTCATTTTGCAAAACTTAATATTCTTTGTGTAAGATGTGTCATTAAATTGTACACATCCAATGCTTAGAACAAAAATATTATGTTTTGCCTTATAAATCATGTTATTTGATTTTTTATTGTTTCATTAGGTTGATTCACATTAAATACTTTGAAATTATACTTTTGAAAAGTGAAGAAAAATCCTATCTTTTTAGAAGCAATTTGAGCTTAAAATTATAAATCTATTTGGAAAATGATAGTTTGACTTATTTTAACTATCACTAAAACTTGGGAATCAATATACTAATAAGTATTATTAAACTAATATTTTGTGGATTCTAGTATCTTAGTAATCTTTCTTTTAACACTTTTTATTTTCAAATCATTGTTGGTTTATTTTTATTCTCTTCAATAGCTTTATTTTCAATCTTTTATTTTATGTTGAGAAAATTAAAACTCATCAATCTTTGGAGCTAGGTTAGAATTTATTAATTTTGGTTTAAAATAGTTTTCTTTTTTATTTTAAACTACTCCTTTGGGTTCGACATCCTTGCTTACACGATCACTATTCTATATACGAAATGTACCTACAAAACAAGAAGAGGCAAAGTGCGTACGGGGGTACAGCCTTGAATGCCCCAGGTGTCTGACCCTAAACACCATGCCAGACAAGTACTGGTCGTACGAATAGGGTACCTGATGTGGTCCTTCTCAGCCAACGTCTGACATTCGTACTAAACAAGTGGTGGAGGTACATCCAAGTACTGAAGTTGAGGCACTCCAACAAACCCTTTGCACGTACTAAAACCGACCACCACGCTCCTGGCACCACTTCCACCTATAGACTGCATGTGTAGGGTCATGTCCCCAGGGACCGCCATGTATAATGAGCCAATAGTGCTCTACTATAAATATGACCTCTCTTCACTTGAGAAGGGAGTAGTATTTTTTTGGAGAGATTTGTAACCACACATTGTTAATGGGAATAGACACTATACATCCTCTCTATTTTTTAATTTGAAATTTCGGCATTTACATTTTGTTTTATGGAAATCCCAAGAAATTTTGCTTAAAATTCATTCGATTTGAATCTACTTCTTTTACAACTCACGGAGTTCTTGATCTAACATAGTTGACGAGTTCTTACCGTCAACAGTTTGGCACCGTCTGTGGGAAGGATAAGTGCCATGCCACTGTTCTTCCATTGATTATGGCAGGAAAAGATGCCAAGATGCTCTAAGCGACTGAGAGAATCATGAGAGGTGGAGGTTCGACGGAGATCAGCTGATGGCCTCCATGAAGAATCCTCCGCCACCCAAAAATGTGGGTGCACCAAAGGAGCCCATGGTCCATGGAGATGAAAGGGAGGCTTCATCCCCAGCTGTCCATCCTGATGAGAACCATCTGAGACCACCGGATGCTCCCGCAAAAGATTCCAAAGAGTTTCTGCCCCCAAAGCCACCGCAAGTGCCGAACTTCGGCCGGCAAGATCCGGGTCCATCAACGCACTGGCCAGACAAGAGTCACCGAGTGCATTCCATAAGCTCAAGCTCTAGGTCTCAATTTTACGAAGAGGAGATACACGAGTTACACCAGAAGAACCAAAGGCTATAAACCACCTTAGAAAATATGCAAGAGGTGGTGTACGACCTACTACAAGGAAAATCAAGCATGCCCCTTCCTAGACGAAAGGAAAAAGGCCCAGATGGTGGAGAAACCACGGTCCCTGTGGATGGTGGGAGGACTCAGCTCTCCACTAGTAATACCCCTCGGACAAAGCAGCGTGAACATCCTGGGTAGGCGAAGCAGCCCTAGAGGCCAGGGCAGAAGAACAACACTAAACCTCATAACGAAGTCGAAGTCACTTCAAAAGAAACACCCCCAGACCTAAAGGAAGAACTCAACAGGAAAAGGATGAATGAGAGGACTACACCTCCTGTGGCTCCCCCGAAAGAAAAAAAGAAAAGAAGGGCCAACCCATCTGACTTGAGAGACTCCTCAAACAAAAGGAGGAGGGACTTAGATGTCGAAATGAGGAGCTTGCGGAGTAAGATAATCACCACGTCTGGGGGACACGCTCTCGATGATGAGTTTGATTACGAATCGCCCTTCATTAGAGAAATCCAATCCGTGCGGCTCCTGGCCAACTTCAAAGAGCCTCACATGACCCCTTACGAGGGCAATACAGATCCAAAATACCATCTGGATGTGTTCAATGAATTAATGAAGCTACGGGTAATTACTAGCAAAGCCAGATGCCACTGTTTTGCTGTCACGTTAAAGGGTCTTCCGTACAAATGGTTTAAGAGACTTCGGCCAGGGTCCATCAGGTCTTGGCAATAATTTTCTGACGAATGTCTCCAACAACATCATGTTTTGCGTGATTACACCCGCCTCACTAATGTGAAGCAAGGAGAAGAAGAGAGCCTGAAGAGCTACATCCATAGGTTCAATATGGAGGCAACCAAAGTTGGAAGCCTAACCTGTGGGGAGTTAAAAATGGCCATAACAGCCAGGGTCCACCTGGGTAGTAAGTTCTGGGATAACATGCTAAAGAGGGAGGTCACTGACTTAGATGATTTCTACGAATAAGCCCAAAAGTACATTCATGTCGAAGACGGCAATAAGAACCTGAAGGCATCACTTGTCAAGCATTCATCCCCCGAAGGTTCAAATGCCGTGAAGAAGAAAAGAATGTATGAAGGGCCAAGAGATGACCACCAGAGGAAGCACAAGCACGGAGGTAGCCCCAAGCAAACATCCCACACTTTCTACACATACTAGGGAACATATCTTCGTAGCAAACAAGAATCAAGTCCCCTTCAGGAGACCCCCACCAATGAAAAGGGGTCGGTCAAAAAGAGATCCTAGAAAGTACTTCCAGTATCATAAAGACATTGGGCACACCACTGCAGAATGCACTCATTTGAAGATGGAAATCGAAGAGCTTATATGCAGGGGCCACTTGGGTAGATACGTCCGCAAAGAAAACCAAAGACCGGAAGAAGGAGTACCCTCACCACGGGCACGAGATGAAGCCCCAGAGGTGCAAGAAGAAGTTAGGACCATCTTTGGAGGGCCAGGGTTCAGAGGTGAATCAAGGACCTCGCGAGACAAGTATGCCAGTGAAGCCAGGCGAAGTCCACCTCCATGCGTCTTAAGTTTGGAACAACACCCCTCAAAGAGATTTAAGGGGGAGAATGATTCGATAACATTCAGCGAAGAAGACGCGATGGGTGTGCATTTCCCTCACAATGACCCCTTGGTGTTGACTGTTCAACTCGCTAACATGAGGGTACATCGGGTCCTAGTGGACAATGGAAGCTCCGTAGACATCCTATATCGCCCGGCCTTAGAGAAGACAAGACTGGGCATCAGGAATATAAAGCCCTGTAACACCTCCCTATATGGGTTTACAGGAGACTCGATACAGCCCCTGGGCACAATCGAGTTAGCCCTCACCATGGGAGAGCTGCCCAGACAAACCAATGTAATGAAAAAATTTGTCGTAGTAAGCTGTTCCTTGACCTTCAACGCGGTATTAGGGAGACCTTCCCTGAGAGAATTGAAGGCGATAACCTCGGTATACAACTTGCCATAAAATTCCCAACTCCTGGGGGTAGAGAGCGTGAAAAGGGAACAGAAAGAAGCAAGGGAATGTTATAACACTTCCCTTCGCATAGCCATGAGACCGCCAGAACTTATGGCGATGGTAGTGCATGGGAGCATAAACCCGAGAGAGTTCAACCTCAAAGTTACTAAGGAGATCAGAATCGATGGTTGTGCAGATGCGCCTGAGAGGGAACATCAAGTAAAGCTCCACTTTTAGTATGATAAATCAAAAGAGTTACTGTGGATACCAAAAATCCACCAAATAAGAAATCTCTAGTCCCTGATTAGAACAGAGGGATAAAGGCCACTTCATCATACAATTGGACTCGAGCCTGGAGGGGCAAGTGTTGAGGCTCAAAATTCCACGCCCTCAAAGGATCAAAGGCACGCACTAAGGTCCCATAAGCACTTAATTACGTGATGGAGCCGCGATGCCCTCGGGCTCCCATTGTCTCGCACCAACCACGTACTTAGCGAAGCCACGCCTTAGTTGCACCTAGTGGCCTCGCTGGTGGTGGCCTCGCTGATGGTGGCCTCGCTGATGGTGGCCTCGCGGATGGTGGCCTCGCTGATGGTGGCCTCGCTGGTGGTGGCCTCGCTGATGGTGGCCTCGCTGCACATGATGGCCTCGCTGGTGGTGGCCTCGCTAGTAAGGCACCTCGCGAAATGGTGCCCCAACCATGCCTCGGCCGCGCGCATGAGGCCCAGCACCAGGTGGCCTCGCGAGATGGCATGGTCCATGGCCTCGCCCATGGCCTCGCCCATGGCCTCGTCCATGGCCTCGCCCATGGTCCCGTGCCCATGGCCTTGGAGGTGAGAATACTCACAAGGGGCAAGGTACATGCATGAATATGGAATGTGCCTACAAACCTAAAGAAGTCAGAGTACGGATATAGTACCCTTACCAGACAAGTAGTGGGAACGCCAGGAGTGGGTATGCGAGGATAGGAGTTATGGTCCGTACGTCTACGGCCATAGGCCAGAGACGACACCACTACCTTCTGCGCCACTACGCCTGCCACCACGCATTAGACATGGGTACTGACAAGTAGTGGAGACATCCTCCTGACACCTGCTTCTGTACAGGATGTACGACCACAACCTCTGAAGCCACCGCCCTGACACAGTACGTATGTACCACTTGGTCCCCTGGACCACTATGTATCTAAGGCCATTAGAGCCTACTATAAAATGAACCCTAAGACCACCTGAAAGGGGGGTTGGAAAATTCATTTTATGCAGAAGCTATTAAGCAATATACATTTCTCACTCCATTGTTGATCTGTGTTTATCCTTTCATAAGTTTATTCTCAGTTCTTACATAAACATCGCCTGACTTACCTTTGAGTTTTCCGATCTAATTTCATTGACGAGATTTCACCGTCAACAGTTTGGCGCCGTCTGTGGGAAGAACAAGCATCAAGCCAGTGTTCTTCCATCACTTCCAACAAAGAAAGATGCTAAGACGTTCAAAACGCCTACGGCAAATACAAGAGGTTGAGACTCACCGAGACGAGGTAGAGCGGAAGGCCTCCAAGAAAGACTCCCCTCCACCCGGGCATGGAGGTGGGCCAGAAGAACCTCTTCCCCCAGGGGAGGAGAAGGAAGCATCGTCCCCAGCTATCCAGCCCGACGGAGGTCATTCAGTGCCACTAGTGTATCCAATTAACTGGCCCCGGTTGACCCCGCGCTCAGGCCACCAGGACCCCGGTCCCTTGACGCACTGGCCAGGCAAGGGTCCCGGGGTACGCTCGGTAAGTGTCAGCTCAAGGACGCGCTTCTACAAGGATGAGATTCACGAGTTGCATAAAAAGACTCGAAGGCTGGAAACCATGATAGAGAACATGCAGGAGGTTTTAGACGACCTACTGCAAGGGAAGTCAAGCACACCCCTCCCTAAGTGTAAGGGGAAGGGGCATGAAAAAGGGGAAAGCACCGTCCCTGTAGACGATGGGAGGACCCAACTTTCCACCAGTAAAACCCCCTAGGCAAAGTACCAGGAGGGACCTAGGCCAGCGAAATGTCCCCAGGAGCAAAGGCGGAGGGAAGGTGATGGTCGTAAGAATAAGGTCGAAGTCCCCTCAAAAGAAGCACCCCCTGGCCTAAGGAAAAAGCTCCACGGAGAGAGGTCAGAAGTGAGAGACGTACCCCCCGCGGTTCCCCCAAGGGACACAACCAAGGCAAAGGATCAGCCCGAGAACCCGCAAAACTCCTTATGCAAAAAGAGGAGGGGACTAGACACCAAAATGCGGAGCCCTCGAGGCAAGATCACCACTGCACTTGGGGGGCACAAGGATGACCAAGAATTCGACCGTGATTCACCCTTCACACGGGAGATTCAAGCTGAGCGAATGCCCACTGGCTTTAGAGAGCCTCGCATGACTCCGTACGAGGGTACCACAGACCCAAAATATCATTTAGACTCCTTCAATAACTTGATGAGGTTAAGAGGGGTCAACAACAGGGCAAAGTGTCATTGCTTTGCTGTTACGCTAAAAGGAGTGGCTTACAAGTGGTTCAAGAGGTTAAGGCCAGGAACAATTGAGTCATGGCAACAATTCTCTAATGAATTTCTTCAGCAACACCATGCAGCATGTGATTACGTCATGCCAACTACCAGCCTCGCTAACATAAAACAAGGCGAGAATGAAAGTCTGAAGGACTACATCCATAGGTTCAGTATAGAATCAACAAAGGTGGGAGGTTTGACCAAAGCAGAGCACAAGATGGCTATTACAGCCGGAGTTCGCCCAGGAAGTAAGTTGTGGGGGAGCATGCTCAAAAGAGAAGTCACGAATCTGGATGACTTCTTCGAGAGAGCACAGAAGTACATACGTGTGGAAGAGGGCCATAAGAACTTTTATGTGGAAGAAAGAGAACCTTCCTCCAATTGCCCTACTACTAACACGATCGAAGATTCCATATAGAAAGGGGCGTCGCGCTAGAGGGGTCGCTGACCATGTTTGAGATTGAACGAAGACCCTCTAGCCATTAAAGTCCCCCACCCGAGGGGAAATCACCTCAAGAGCAGACGCCTCCAAAAAGGGTCTCCAAAGTAGATGCCTCCAACGAGGGTCTCCGAAGTAGACACCTCCAAAAAGGGTCTCCGAAGTAGACGCCTCCAAAAAGGTCTCCAAAGTAGACGACTCCAAAAAGGGTCTCCGTAGTAGACGCCTCCAAAAAGGGTCTCCAAAGTAGACGCTATCAAAAAGGGTCTCAAAGTAGACGCTTCCGAAAAGGGTCTCAAAGAAGACGCTTGCAACAAGGGTCTCAAAGATGACGCTTGCAAAAATAGTACTATGCCTAATGACGAGAAGGACGCTTCTCGCAAGATATAATAAGCGCGCGCGAAAATATATAAAAGGATAACTATAACCCAAGGGGTCAATATATCCTTATAGGTGCAACCAAGGTGCACCAAAGAGAGACCTACCGAACCCCCTTTCGCGTGGGTTCCAAAGGACCTCGAACATGCTAAAAAAAAATAAAAAAAAAAAAGAAGAAGAAGAATAAGAATGATAAAAAGGAATGGAAGAGTCTACAAGAACGCCTAAAGGCCTCCCTATAGACTGGGGGGCAAGTGTGGATACCAAAAATCCACCAAATAAGAAATCTCTAGTCCCTGATTAGAACAGAGGGATAAAGGCCACTTCATCATACAATTGGACTCGAGCCTGGAGGGGCAAGTGTTGAGGCTCAAAATTCCACGCCCTCAAAGGATCAAAGGCACGCACTAAGGTCCCATAAGCACTTAATTACGTGATGGAGCCGCGATGCCCTCGGGCTCCCATTGTCTCGCACCAACCACGTACTTAGCGAAGCCACGCCTTAGTTGCACCTGGTGGCCTCGCTGGTGGTGGCCTCGCTGGTGGTGGCCTCGCGGATGGTGGCCTCGCTGGTGGTGGCCTCGCTGGTGGTGGCCTCACTGGTGGCCTCGCTGGTGGTGGCCTCGCTGGTGGTGGCCTCGCGGATGGTGGCCTCGCGGATGGTGGCCTCGCTGGTGGTGGCCTTGCTGATGGTGGCCTCGCTGGTGGTGGCCTCGCTGGTGGTGGCCTCGCTGATGGTGGCCTCGCTGATGGTGGCCTCGCGGATGGTGGCCTCGCTGATGGTGGCCTCGCTGGTGGTGGCCTCGCTGATGGTGGCCTCGCTGATGGTGGCCTCGCTGCACATGATGGCCTCACTGGTGGTGGCCTCGTTGGTGGTGGCCTCGCTAGTAAGGCACCTCGCGAAATGGTGCCCCAGCCATGCCTCGGCCGCGCGCATGAGGCCCAGCACCAGGTGGCCTCGCGAGATGGCATGGTCCATGGCCTCGCCCATGGTCCCGTGCCCATGGCCTTGGAGGTGAGAATACTCACAAGGGGCAAGGTACATGCATGAATATGGAATGTGCCTACAAACCTAAAGAAGTCAGAGTACGGATATAGTACCCTTACCAGACAAGTAGTGGGAACGCCAGGAGTGGGTATGCGAGGATAGGAGTTATGGTCCGTACGTCTACGGCCATAGGTCAGAGCCGACACCACTACCTTCTGCACCACTACGCCTGCCACCACGCATTAGACATGGGTACCGACAAGTAGTGGAGACATCCTCCTGACACCTGCTTCTGTACGGGATGTACGACCACAACCTCTGAAGCCACTGCCCTAACACAGTACGTATGTACCACTTGGTCCCCTGGACCACTATGTATCTAAGGCTATTAGATCCTACTATAAAATGAACCCTAAGACCACCTGAAAGGGGGGTTGGAAAATTGATTGTATGCAGAAGCTATTAAGAAATATACATTTCTCACTCCATTGTTGATCTGTGTTTATCCTTTCATAAGTTTATTCTCAGTTCTTACATAAACATCGCCTGACTTACCTTTGAGTTTTCCGATCTAATTTCGTTGACGAGATTTCACCGTCAACAGTTACCATAGTTAGCCCCCCAACAGCTATGAATTAGAGGGGTAACTTAGATGCCCTGATATGTAGTAAGAACATTGTCGCCACAAATACCTATGTACTCTCCTAATTTTTAATGTGAGTTTCTTATTGGCATATCACACTTCTCATTTACGTGAGCACGTATCTAACTCTTGTGTACCTATCACCAATTAGAATTATCAAAGTGCATGAGCAAAATGATCAAAGTGCCCAATGAGATAAAAAAGAGACCCTTATAAAAAAGATAAGGAAGAAAACCTTGCAAGGCATCTCTCGAGTTCACAAGGATTAGCTACCCTTATGAACATAAAGAGGGTCAAAAGGTCCTACAGGAAGATCATCCACCAATAAGCCTAGAGTGGCCACCAAGCCGTCTTGCCAAAAAGGGTCTTAAAAGAGACCCTTGCAAAAATAGTATTATGCATAATGACGAGAAGGACGCTTCTCGCAAGAAATAACAAGCGCGCGCAAAAGTATATAAAAGGATGGCTAGAACCCAAAGGATCAACATATCCTTATAAATACAATCAAGGTGCACCAAAGAGAGGCCTATCGAACCCATTTTTGCAAGCTCAAAAGGACCTCAAGCATAGAGAAGCAAAAAAAAAATGATCACATATATATGTATATATAAAAAGTTGCGATAATGTGGCAGGACTTAGAAAATTTCCAAAAAAAATGAGGTTCAAACGAGCATACAACCAAATCGAATTAAATGATAAAAACTGCAGAAGAGAAATCTCAAGGCCTCCTGCCGCGAGCATTCCACTTGGCCACTTTAGCGATGGCATGCTCACCGAAGGAGGAGAAATGGAAGTTAGGATTTATCCTCCACATTCCATAGAGGTTGCGCTATATGGATTTGTATTCAATCTCAGCTAAATATGCCTCCAGGAGAGTGGCCCTCTCCTACAACGTTGCAACCTTGGCTTACGCTCCCCCAAGATCAGCCTCTAGGCAAGCGACCCTCTCCTGCAACATTACAACCTTGGCTTCTGCTCTCCTCCTCTTTTTTAAGGATGAAGAGGAATTCACCAAGCCCTTCTCCAGCTTGAGCTTGGTGTCAGTAAGCTCCCTCTCAAGCTCCTGAACTTTGACCGCTAGACGGTCCCTTTCAACATTCGAGGAAGAGAGGTCCTATGCTGAGTCGACAAAGCGTTAACCCACCAGCGAATTCTGCAAGGAAGCAAAAGAAAAAAATGAAATGATGAGCAAACAAAGAGCCCAAAACAAAAAAAAAAAGAAAATAAAGAGAAAAATTGATGTAAGACGTATGAACTCACCCAGGTTGTGGAGTGCACAAGGGTCTCCCCAAGCTCCGTCATGGTAAAATTCCTGAGATCTCTCCACTCGGTCTTAGGAATACCCTCGGCGACTCGGGTATACCTTTGCCCGTAAGAGGCGGCCATGCGACTCACCCAGGATGTCCCCTCCAAATTAGGGGTGCCCAGGTGAGCAAGGAAAGATGACACACTCACCTAAGGAGGAGGAGGAGGCGTAGGAACATCGCAAAAATAAGGCCCCAAAGGACCAAGATTAATGGGAGCATGAGGAAGATTATTGTAGTCATCGGAGAAGGGCACGACGAAGCACATTGGCATAGCCTGTGGACCGTGGGAGTGAGAGGCCATGTCGTGGTCCATAGGGACAAAAGGAGGGCACCCCTTGGGGGACGTTGATGATGGAGGTGGGCGTCTAGATTCTGGGGAAACCTCCTCAGGCAACCACTCTGCATCACCCCCATACGAGTGAGGCTCAACTAGAGTCACCTTCTTCTTTCGTTTGAAAATATGCCACAGAAAATCGGGCTCCGAAACCGTGGATAAACCATAGCGGTTAAGGTTAGCCACGATGAAGAGACATGCAGCCATTTTTTTAGCGGGGTCGGCATCAAGAATGGTGTCCACTGGTGCTGCTTCCGACTCAGGAGTGTCGGGGATACTAAAGCTCTCTGCACAATCAATACAATTATCAATATGAGCATAAGTTACAAAATAGAAAATTCAAAGAAAAAAGGAAAAAAAGCTTGAAGTATTTACTTGGGGATGAGCGAAAATGTTCACGTACAAAAATGGGACCTTTCACAAAGAAAAAAACCTGCTTCCAGGACCCCGGGTTGGACACAAAACCCTCTATCAGGGAGACCTGAGAATTGGCTTTCTACAGGAAATAGAAGCCTTTGGATTTAGGGGTCAGCATGAGGTTGTACATAAAGTGCACCTCTTGAGCCGTAGGAGCATGGCGGTTAAGCTCCATAAACACCATGTATAGGCAACTTAAAGTCAACCAGCTGTTAGGCCCCAGCTGAAGTGGAGCAAGGTTGAAATGGTTGAGGACCATGATGAAGAACGGGTGTAAGGGAATGGTCCCACCCGCCTTCAGGATGTGCTCACTTATGGCCACGTACCCCTGGGGGGGATTATCGGCCCGACACTTGTTGGAAGGAAATTATAGCTTGCACTCCTTGCCAATATAGTATTTCTCAGATAACTCCAATAGCCAGTTCTCCGACATGTTGGACACGATATTATATGCCAACAGAGGACCAAAATCTAGCCCCTTGGGAGCCATCTATCACCACACTCTCTTTGACATATCTACAAAACCCAAGTAAAAAGGTGAGGTCAAAACAGTGCACTTTACCCTCCATTTTTTCTTTCTAGAAAGAGTTTTCCACCGAGGCGTTGAGTGTGGAAGCACCGAACAAGGGTGGATCGAAGATAAGGGTTGAGGGGAACCCGGGGTGACCTCATGGCAACTATAAGGGGAGAATGGGGCAGGAGGTTCAGGTGGGAGGTTTCCCTCCATGAACTCCAACTCCATTTATAGATCAAAAAGGCTCACTTTAAGGTTTGCAATGTGGTCACTAAGGTCAAAAGGGAGAGGGACTCCATTATCCCTCAAAACTAAATCTATTTCGCTCTCCACCACCCAGATTTTACGCCTAAGTTCGGCCATGTGCTCAATGTGACATATACGGGCCTTCCTTAAAGTGTCATAGTCTTGGTAAGGGTTGTTCTCGGGGGACCCCGAGTCTGAAGATAAGTCTACGAACTCGCCCCCCGGAGGAATGCCAGACAATCCCTCACATGCCATGAAACCTCACCTCATTGATAATAAGGTTGCAAGTGTAAGTGAACGAGGTGCTACAAAACACAAAGGAATAGGCTCAAAACCTCTAGACATAATTGCTCGAAATGACCAACTACGGGGTACAAGCAAGGGCATGTATGTGGATTAGCTCATGAGGAGCTCCAACCAAGGCAACCCATCCCAAGTAGTGCTAATTTAGACCCATTGAATGTAAGAAAGAAAGAAAGTATACCTTGAGTAAGTAAAATCGAGCACCGTCATGGTCGAAAGAAGGCCAAGGGTCAAAAACACCGTCGCGGTCGAAGAAATGCAAAGGGTCGAAAGTATGCGTCTACAAAAATAAAGGAGAAATGTGTTTTAGTCTCCAAGAACCTATATGGACGTTTTCATAAAAGAAATTAATTTAAATAATAAAGAGGAAAGACAACCAAAATGAGTTTGTGAGGAATTGAACCCCTTACCTCTTGGAGGAAGTGAAGACACTAATACCACCAAGCTAACAACAAAAAATGTAGATATTATGCTTGATATGAAGGTCTATATATAATAACCACAAACTCATCTTAGTCGTTGGATCCAATGCTTGATCAATGGTCAAGAAGGGGGCTTGGCACTCGCCTTGGGATTTGCAAAGCATAATGATAGGCTCACATTCACTCTCAAAATCTCATAATAGTCTCCACCTCCAAAGTGTGTTTTTGTATGCCACCAAAGTAAAGAAACACACAAACACCACATATGCTTTGAAGACACCATACCGAAAAGTCTACCGGAGAGCCTAAAGACCCTCCCATAAACTGGGGGGCACGTGTAGATATTGGAATTTTAGTCGCACAAGGCCCCGACTCATGACCCTCAGAGTAAAGGCCCAAAATGTAAATAGCCAAGACCAACCTTGCACCCTGCGCCAAAGGCCTCGTAAGGCATGCACCTCTCTTATAGAGCCTCGCTTTATGCACAGGCTCAGGTAGGATCACCCCTCAAAAATAACGACATGTCTTGCACTGGGGTCCCTAGGAGGTGGATACAGCTTGCTAATAATAGACCACCTAGCGTCGAGGCCGCGCGAGGCATGGCCTCGCACCATGGCATCACGCACACACCACCCCTTCGCACCATGATGTCTCGCGCACACCAAGGCCCTGTCTCGCGAGGCATGGCCTTGCACCATGGGGTCTCGCACCACGACGTCTCGTGCGTAGTGCAGCTCCGTCTCGTAAGGCATGTCCTCGCACCATGGGGTCTCGCACCATGGGGTCTCGCACCATGGCATCTCGCGCAGAGTGCAACTCCGTCTCGCAAGGCATGGCCTCGCACCATAACATCTCACGTTCAGCAGCGCTCCATCTCGCAAGACATGGCCTCGCACCATGGTGTCTCGCTCGTAGTGCATCCCCGTCTCGTGAGGCATGGCCTCACACCATGGGGTCTTGCACCATTACGTCTCGCATGCACCAAGGCTCCATCTCTCACGCCTTGCCTACGGGGTCACGCTTTGTAGCAAGATTTTTGCAAGGCCATCCTACACTCCTATTGCCGCGTCTCATGCTAACTGTGTCACGAGGCACATGCCAGCCTACGATGCCATACCTTGCACCAAGAACATGCACCTAGGGTCGAGAGGCCCCTCTCATCTCATTTTTATAGGGCCATCTCACGAGGTCCTTGATTGCCAGACATCTGGGAATAACATATAAGGATTTCAGCACTTGAAGCCTTTAGGAATAAAGTACCTTGCGAGGGTGAAAACTTGTGGCTCGAGGAGCTCATAAAAATACGGAATGTACCTACAGACCAAGAGGAGGCGAAGTGTGTACAGGGTTACGACCTTGAATGCCCCAAGTATCTGACCCTAAACACCACGTCAGACAAGTACTGGTCGTACGAATAGGGAACCTGATGTGGTCCTTCTCAGCCAACCTCTGACGATCGTACTAAACTAGTGGTGGAGGTACATCCAAGTATTGAAGTTGGGGCGCTCCAACAAACCCTCTGCACGTACTAAAACCGACCACCACACTCCTGGCACCCCTACCACCCGTAGACTGCATGTGCAGCGTCATGTCCCTAGGGACCACCATGTACAATGAGCCAATAGTGCTCTACTATAAATATGACCTCCCTTCACCTGAGAAGGGAGGTGTATATTTTTGGAGAGTTTTATAACCACACATTATTAATGGGAATAGACATTATACATCCTCTCTATTTTTCATTTTGAAATTTCAGAATTTACATTTTGTGTTCTAGAAATCCTAAGAAAGTTTGCTTAAAATTCATTCGATTTGAATCTACTTCTTTTACAACTCACGAAGTTCTTGATCTAACATAGTTGACGAGTTCTTACCGTCAACATATATATATACATGCAAGAAAAGCTATAGTTACCTAAACTTGCCCATCATACACGTCAAGAGTTTTGGAAAGTGAATGCTTATTCTAGGAAATTAATAACAAACAACCCATATATATATTATCCTAGAATAAAAGAATTAACCACACAAATCCCTATCGTATCAAGCTTTGATCAACTATGAATTGATCATTGATGATCATAGGTGTACTAGCAGTGGCTGCTCTTTAGAGCACGAAATTGGAGAAGTCATCCATGAATGTACACTTTGTGCAACAAATCAAGTTTGACTTGATTAAGCCATGTATGTACATATATTCCATGAGGCATTTATTGAGCTTTTTGATCAAAAATGGTGAGGCGTGAGTCACATGAGCAAAAGGAATTATATGTTTAAAATATTTAATTAATAAGAATAATTAATTATTTTTAATATATTTTAATATTTAATATTTGTTGTTATCCCCGTTTCTCCCCAACATTACCGATCTGCATTCTGGGTCCATGGGCCAGCCTAAAGGGGCTCAAGGCCCAGATCAGGCCCGATAGACAGATACGAAATGAGATTTGGCATCCCGAAATAGAAGCCAGAACCATCATGGTGGCATGTTGCATATTCCCGGACTCTTCCTCCGGTGTCTCATGGGACGTAATGAAGAGATCATGGCTCCCAAGTCCAAAATTAGACCGGGACGACGATGGATGAACCCGAGTCCTGGTAAATGAAGAGGGATGTTAGTAAATGAACCATGACCAGATGACCAGGTTGAGCATGATAAGTTGTCCCCGATACTGACATCACCCTGAGAAATGTGAAGTTGTGTCCCCGTCGGTTCTGAATTGTACTGCCACTACCCTGATAGATCCTGTCCTCGGATCTCCCTCGAAGCCCACGCGACCCAGACTTAAGCAGCATTCTGTCATTAGTGTTATAGTGTGGTTACGCTTAGGCTGGCCCAATGGGCCCTGATTAATGCATTTTATATATTAAAATCCTTTGTATTAAGCCTCCATTAGAGGGCACATAATGTTTATACCCTTATTGGGCCCGGATTAGTCCGGCCCAAACCTAGTGCACTCAACTGCCTATAGATATGAATAGTGGTGCACTGGGAGGAGGATCCGATTTTTCTCTGATAAGCGTACACTCTGCTCAAATTCAGAGAAACTTCACTACTTAAGTTCCTAAAAGCTCTAATACAATTGACTCATGGACTAAGCCTCTTTAACGCCCCAACCACGTAAAATTCCTTGTGTGATAATTTATACTCTTTACTTTCTAAGCTCTCTTATCTTTTGTAATTCTAGTTACCGAAAAACTCGGTAAACATTTTGGTGCTTTCATTGAGATTTTGAGGAAAGCTTTTTGAAAAAATACATTAGATATCTACTACAATGGTGAACACAAGGCACACCACTTTCGACCATACTCACCAAGAACAAGGCAATGGAGAGCCACTGCCCAGTCAACCTCTTCCTCAGAATCAACCTGAGGATACACCTTATCAGAAGCCCCAGCCTGACGAGTCACAGAACTATGGAGATAGGGCGGATTATGAGGAAGATTACTATGAGGAAGATGAGGGAAATGAGGAGGAATACCATGATCATGAAGCTGAGGATCCGGTGATCCCAGAAGACGTAGAGCCCAACTAGGAGGACCTAGAGGTGACAAAACTAAGGAAACAAGTCCTGGACCAAGAGGCCAGGATAGCTGAACAGAAAGAAGACACTCGCCAGATGCAAGAATCCCTCCTGGCCCTGCAAGCTTTCATTGTCGCCCAAGGCTTGGCAGCCAGCCCTCCAATTGTTCCACCTCCAGGAACACGACCGCCTACCCCGCAGGCTAGGACTAATGTACCCGAAAATGCGAGGTCGATCCCTCCTCCGGGAAAAGATCCCGAACACAGCCCACCTCCCATTCAGAAAATAGGGGCCAACCCCCGGCCGCTCCCTAGGAGAGGGCAGGTGCGTCCCGTCCCAGGATGGGATCACCCGATCAATCCGCAAGTGAAGTGCTCGCAGGGTACGCGGCCCCGAGCTGTCCCTAGGTAGACTGAATGGGAACGAATTTTCCACCCAAGCGCCTCCATGAATAAAAATCACCAAGGACGCCAGCATGCCGACAAGCCAAACACCCTTAGCTCATTGGATGACGCGTCTTGGGTAGACCTGCACGACGAGCTGAACGCTCGAAAGGTGCGGGCCCGCAAGGAAAAGATCTGCCCCTGAGGGGGTGATCTAAGAAACTATCTCAATTACAGGAGGAACGAGAGGGTTCCCCTAGATGATAGTACGGCCAGACAGTTCATGGAATAACTAGCTGCCTTAAAAAAGGTCACGGATCGCCTGGTCTGTAAGCAGGAGGGAGGAGGTTTCGATTCCGAAGAAGAGGAAAAGGAACCCTGCGCCAAACACATCCTAGATGTGGTGCTCCCCAAAGGGTTCAAGATGTCAAATTTTCCCACCTATACCGTGAAAACCGATTCCAGAGGCCATATGTCGGGCTACAATCTGTTAATGGCCGTAGCCCATGTCTGCGACAACGACAAGTGCCTCTGCTTTTCAATTACTTTAGATGGACCCACGGAGGAATGGTGGAAAAGGCTCAAGCCGGGATCCATTCAGTCCTGGTCTGGACTACAGTCGGCGTTCCGCAAACAGTTTGTGGCCACCATGAGGATGGATATGCAAATCAGGGCTCTCGCTAACATCAAACAGCTCCCTACAGAGACTTTGAGGGCCTATATCCAGTGATTCATGGAGGAAGCCTCCAAAACCAAGGTGGACGATGGATAACGCTTGATGGCCCTGTAGTCCAAGATCCGCGCCAGGTCCCCCCTCTGGGACGACATTCATCGAAGTAAGGCGGCCACCCTCGAAGAATTCATAAGGAGGACACAAGGCTTTATCAACTGGGAGGAAGCCCAAATCCAGGCATTCGGATGGCAGACAACTCCCCAGCCAAGTGCCCAAACCTTTCCGGGGTACGGAATAAAATATCCAGTCCTTCAGTATATAACACCCCCGATACCACCAAGATCGACGGGTGCTCCCGGAATAACTTTAGCAACCCCGACAGTCTATGGCCCTACGTCCTTCGAGTTAGGGCTAAGCATATAATCCGAAAAACCGAAAAAGCTGTGTACACCGACCTTCCAAACACCGAAAAAATCGAAACAAATTAAACCGAACACCGAAAAAACCGCCACTGTTCAGTCGGTTTGAAAATTTTGTGGGGACCAACCGGCGGAACCGAAACCGACCGAACAATATAATATATAATAATATAATATTATATAATTATTAATTATTAAAATTATTAAATAAAAATAAAAATAAATGAAAAATTATGTTCTATATAATTATGTTTTAAAAATGTACAAAAATGGATTCCAACAATCCAAAATTTTTTGTTTTTTAACTAAAACTTTCAACAAAAAAAATTAAATTTAACAAAAAAATAATAAATTCGATTTGGTCAGTTTAACCGACCAAATCGCGGTCCAAAACGGTCGGTTTTTTCTTTTAACTGGTTTGGTTGGTCGGTTTTTGGATTGCACCAATCCGGACTGAAAATCGAATTCTGAATTTTATGTTATGAAAAAACTGCCCAAACCGACCGATGCTCACCCCTAATTTGGGTATGCCCCGACCCAGTCCACCTCATTGTCCGGGTTTGGGATGGCACCAGTCGGATATAGCGTTGCTCCCGGCAGGGTCCAGCCATCCCAGAAGAGGGGGACTAAGGCAAGTGTAAACCCCTCCCGGGGAAAGAGATCAGGGATAGGACAAAACTGGTCCGAGCCCTCTAAGAAGGGCAAGAGGGGCTACGAGCCCCAGTATTCAAAGTACACCAATTTAGTGGAAACCAGGGAAAATATATACATGGCCACGGAGAGGACGGTTCATTACTGGAAAGCCGCCCCCATGTTCAAAGGGGGAAAGAATTCGAGAGACACTAGCAAGAGGTGTGCATACCATAAGGAAGTGGGCCACAAGACCGAAGAGTGTCGACAGCTGAAGGACGAAATTGAGAATTTGATCAAGCTGGGACATCTCTACCAATGGGTCAGGATGCCCGTGGGTGCTCCGAGAGTGCCAGCAGTTCCCGAATAGTCCATGAACCCGGGTGCGCCTAGAGTGTACCAGCCTCCTCAGTGAGGTTACGCGACGGGCCCGGGAGCACAGGTCCCTCAGGGGGCCCCAACTGTGCAGGCACCCAGACCCCTATCCTTTCGGAACCACGGCCCCGTGATTAGATGGTCATGTAGCCACCATCTCGAATGGGTCACATCTGGGGGGACCATCTCGAAATGATCAAAAGTGCTACCTCAGCAAGCTTGACCACGACTAAGAGGTATGTGCCTTGGTACAAGCACCGGCCCAATGCCCAAAGTCGATGAACCTCCCCATCACTTTCACGGAAGACGACGTCCGAAACATCCACTTCCCGCATCATGATCTTCTGGTCATTGATGCCCAAATATCTAACAAGATGGTGTCCTGAGTATTGGTGGATGACGGAAGCTCCGTCAACACTTTGTTCAAGCCAGCCTACGTTGCGATTGGCTTGATAGAGGCAGATCTAGCCTCTTGTCCAACCCATATCTACGCGTTCAATGGAGATTCTATACTCCCAATGGGAAAGATCCAGTTACCCGTAACGCTGGGGAGCTAGATCCAAGGCTCATTCAAATTTTGTATATTCATAGTGGTGGACTGCCCCACTATGTACAACATCATCTTTGGTCGGCCTGCACTAGTCGATTTCAGTGCTATCACTTCCATCTGCAACCTCTGCATGAAGTTTCCCTGCGACAACAGAGGGGTAGGAACAGTCTGGGGAGACCAGACGAGCACCCGGAAGTGTTACCACGTGTCTTCCCAACCTATTTATATGGTCCGCGAAGAACCTATTGAAGAAAACGTCAATCCAGTCCCTCCTCCTCCCCCAGCAAGACAGAACGTCCAGGAAGAAGATAAACTGGATCCGCGGGTAGGGGCAGAGCGTGCGCTGGAGCCCATGGAAGAGATTGAAGAGGTTGTCATCAGGGACTCTGACCCGACCAAGGTAATCCAAGTCAGGAAAAACTTGAATGCGGAGGTTCGGGCCGCCATCATCGCCCTGGTGAAAGAGAACTAGGATGTCCTGGCCTAGTCTAATTCGGATATGACCGGAATCAATCGCAATATCATCTGCCACGCCTTGAATATCGACAAGGGCGCGACCCCGATCTGGCAAAAACGGAGACCTCTAGGTGCAGAAAGGGCAGAGGCCCTCAAACTAGAAGTTGAAAAATTATACTCGATCAACTTCATCCGAGAAGTTTTATATCCCGTATGGCTAGCCAATCTGGTGCTGGTGCCTAAGCCTAACGACACTTGGAGAACTTGCATTGTGTTATCCATAAAATTAGCATTGGTGACGTGCCAATTAATCCCTGGACACGTGGCTGACACCTGGAAACGTTCTGCTAGAGTATCGACCAGAGGACACATTAGAAGCAGTGTAAGCCTGTCTTACCCGCGACCAGTCTGGTCGATAGTTCCGTGTACAAGGCGACATTTATGGGAAGATCTTTATGAATCCTGAATTTATCTCACACAATCTCCTGAGTATCCGATTATTCAGGAAGAATATCTGTAACAATCTTTTGTAATCCCCCTTGAGCCTATAAATAGTAAGAGATAGCTCAAGGGAGGGGGGATTTTTTTGGGCTTTGGATACGTGAGAGATTATAGTAATTATCCTAGGAATAACGTATTGTTCTTGAGATAGTGGTGAAACTCATTGAACCCTAGTTCTTTGATCACTCTTTTGGTTTTTATATCAATATCATTCTAAGTGGACGTAGGTCATTACCAGATCCTGGGGCCGAACCACTATAAAATATTGTGTCTTATTTACTTTTGTCATTACGTTCTTCTCGTCTCTTTCATTCATATCAAGTATATTTTGACTCCGTGTCAGTTGGCCAAATCTTGGGTCAACATTCTGGTGCTTTCATTGAGAGCTTGATTTATCATTGTTGATATAACTAATGGCGAAAGCTGGAAAGAAAACTGGGCAAGCAGCTGTCGCTGCACCGTCGAACCCGCCACCTCCTCCTCCTCCTGCAAGCATGGCAGAGGATGAGCCGCAACTGGATTTTGAGGAGGAGGAAATGGATGATGCAACGTTGAAGAGTACTCTGGGCGTGTTGCAGGAAGAGCTGGCTAGTCTGAGGGCCAATCAGGAGACTGCCGCTGAAGTTATGGCACGACAGCAGCAGGAGATTGATCGGCAGCGCGCGGAATTGAGCGAAAGACAGGCGGAGGTGGACCGCCGCCAGAACGAAGCCATGGCAGCCCTTGAGGCAGCCTTGCTATTGGCCAGAAATCAGACTGCACCTGCCTCGCAGCCTGACCAACTGGCGAATGGACCACCCCAGAGGGGTCCAAATCCAAGCCCACCGATCCAGCCTTCGAGTCCGCAAAGGCCCAAGCAGCCTCAGATGCCCATGACGATGTCCCACTGGATCCTGAGGCACACCCACCATCCCAAGCTGCTCGGGGTAATCCCCCGCAACAGAGGCAGAATAGGGCCGAGCATCAGCCTCGCAGCCCTAGTCGCCATAGGGATGATGGGCCGAACCCACCGAACAGAGGTCAGTACCCTCCTAGCAACAGGAGAGACTCAGAGTTAGGCTCTGTGGTCCGGGGCCCCCCACGGCACGATGATGCACGGGGACACCACGACCAGCGCAGGCCACCCTCTAACGTTCGGGATGGTTCAGCCGGGAACGGACATCGAGGGAACAGTCGATCTCACCATAGCCAGTCGAGGTTCAGAGATGGCCACGGATACAATGAGGCTGACTCAGGCAATGGAAATTCCGGTGGGAGGAATGGAGAAAGAGGTAAAGGCAGGAGCCAGGAACCTCAAGATGACCAACCAAATAGACAGGATGCTGGGGGGCAGCCCAGACAAAATAATGTCTTCAACCGGCTCGGGGGTAGCGAGCAGCGAAGAAGAGAAGAGGACCTGAGAGATGTACTCAATGATCGCCGTGAGAGACACGGCGAGAACGTCCCCCCGGCAACAGAGGCCACAGCGATTCCTACCGCAGTGCAGGCCCAGATAGACGCCCTCAACCAGGTTGTGCAGCAACTGGTCAGGGGAAGGACTGCATACATCGACCACGATAGGAGGAAAGGCACTCCTTTCGTACAAAGGATAGCTAACGCCGAAACTCCCAGAAAATTCAAGATGCCTACGCTTCCAAACTTTGACGGGTATGGAGACCCAGTCTCGCACGTCAATAAGTTTGAAATTCAGATGGACATTCAGAAAGTGTCCGAAGACGCTCAGTGCAGGATCTTCCCTGCAACACTTTCTGAAGCTGCGCATGAGTGGTTCTTCAAGTTCCCTCCCGCGAGCATTGTTTCTTGGGAAATGTTCGTACGGGAGTTCTACAGACAATTCTATGTTGGTCGCGTGCACCCAACCGAAGCAAACCAGCTAGTCGAAATTCACCAGCAGGACGGGGAGTCAGTGAAGGATTACGTCCAGCGCTTTATGCGAGCGGCGGCTGGAGCAAAAATAGTAGGAGACGAAGGCAAGATGATGGCCATTACCGCAGGGGTTAAACGTTGCTCTCCCCTCTGGAAAAGTCTCCGAAAAGAAGGAGTGAGAACTACCCAAGAATTCTTAGACCGACCTGACCGCTACATCAAACTCGAAGAAGCCATTGCTAATGATGGAAAACCCTCGAGCAAGGGCAAGAAGGTTGCCGAACCCGCCAAAGCCGCCAATGGTTCCAAACCTAATGGCAACGGGAACGACAACGGTAATGGCAAGAATGGTGGAAAATGGCCGTATAACGAGCCTTCTACCTCCGACAACAAACGAGCAAAGGGTAATCGTTATGAACCTCGGTTCACTAACTACACTGCCCTCGTTGAGTCTCGGGGAGAGGTTTACCAGGCCACAAGCTCCAGTGTGCCTTACAAGAAACCTGGACCCATTCGGAAGGACATTTCGAAAAGAGACACTACCAAGTTCTGTCGTTACCATAACGACTACGGACATGACACTAATGAATGCAACCAGTTAAAAGACGAAATCGAGTTCCTTATTAGACAAGGACACTTGAGAAGATACGTACGGGCCTCGGGAAATTCCCAACGAGAAGCTCCAGGTGGCAACGAGCAGGCGTCCACATGCCAACGCTCGCCACCATTACAACCTGCCCTCGTGGCTGGAACACTCTTAACCATCTATGGAGGCCCGCACCTCGCGGGAAATAGCAGAAAGGCCAGAGAATGATATGCTCGGACTCTGCGCCACGACCAGGACATCGAGATGATGACTGTCGAGGACCGTGCACCGAAAAAGGCTCGGTCAAAGGAGGGTGAGATAACCTTCTCTGATGGCGATGCTCAACACGTCCGGTTCCCACATTCCGATCCGCTGGTCGTGGATATCCAGATCGCCAATATGATAGTGAAGAGAGTACTGGTCGATACAGGAAGTTCAGTGAACATCCTGTATAAGTCAACACTGGAACGCATGAAATTGTCCGTACAAGACTTGGAGCCCTGCAATCAAACGATATACGGCTTCTCTGGAGAAGGACTCGCCCCAGCCGGAATGATCAAACTCCCAGTAACGACAGGTACAACGCCTGCAACAAGGACATTACTCGCCACTTTTGTAGTGGTCGATTGTCCTTCAGCGTACAACGCCGTTATTGGAAGGCCCATACTGGTTGATCTACGGGCCATCATCTCTATGTGGCACCTAGCCATGAAGTTCCCAACAGACGCGGGGGTAGGACGTGTTTTGGGAAACCAAAGAGAAGCCAGGGAGTGCTACAACGCCTGGATCACAAAGGTGAAAAGCGGAACGTCAAGGAGCACTGCCCCAGATAGATTGCAGATGGCAGTTGATACGCAAGCCCAATCAGGTGATGAAGTTACCAAATAGGGTGTTGCCCAAAGTGAGGATGGAGATTTGGATCCTCGCTTTGGGGATTTTGAAGAAAATGTTGGACCCGTCGAGGACCTGAAGGAGGTCCAACTCGACAAAGAAGACCCAACCAGAGTCATAAAGGTTGGGAAAAGCTTAGAGCCTACCACGAAGCACGCACTGGTGGAATTATTGCGAGAGAACCAGGAAGTTTTTGCCTGGTCGCATAAAGACATGGTTGGGATAGATCCTACAGTAATCAGCCATGTCCTGAATATAGACAAGACCTTTCCACCCGTGCAACAAAAAAGAAGGCTGCTCGATAAAGACAGATCACGAGCCTTAAAAGAAGAAGTCGAAAGGCTAAAAGAGAATGGATTCATAAGGGTTGCTTTTTATCTGTCGTGGGTCTCCAATCCGGTGCTGGTCCCCAAGCCTAACGGCAAGTGGCAGACCTGTGTGGATTTTACAGACCTCAATAAAACCTGCCCAAAAGAATGCTTCCCACTCCCAAGGATCGACCAACTGGTCGATGCTACTGCAGGGCACGAGATCCTCTCATTCATGGATGCATATTCGGGCTATAACCAGATTAGCATGCATCCCCCTGATGAGGATCACACCAACTTTAGGACCGATACGGGCTTGTATTGCTACAGAGTAATGCCCTTCGGACTGAAAAATGCAGGTGCGACTTACCAACGGCTAGTCAACCACATGTTCAAGGAGCAAATCGGTGTAAACATGGAGGTATATGTGGATGACATGCTGGTAAAATCTAAGAAAGCAGAAGGGCATGTGAGGGATTTACAAGAGTGCTTTAATGTGTTAAACAAGTACCAAATGAAATTAAATCCCCTCAAGTGTTCCTTTGGAGTCGGATCAGGGAAGTTTTTGGGGTTTATCGTAAATTCAAGAGGAATCAAGGCCAACCCCGACAAGATAAAGGCCCTGATCGACATGAAGTCGCCAGAAAGGATCAAAGATGTACAAAGTTTAACAGGAAGAATCGCAGCCCTAAGTAGATTCATTTCAAAATCAACAAACAAGTGCGTCCCATTCTTCAATCTACTTAGGGGGAATAAAAAGTTTGAGTGGACAGAACACTACGAGCAAGCATTCCAGGCGCTGAAAGCTCGTATGGCACAGCCTCCCATCTTATCAAAGCCGATCGAAGGAGAAACTTTGTTTATTAATCTGGCGATTACTGAAGTTGCTGCCAGCGCGGTGCTAGTCCGAGAAGAAGAAGGTGCACAAAAAGCAGACTACTATGTCAGCAAGAGACTGATCGTGGCAGAATTGAGATATCCGCCAATCGAGAGGTTAGCATATTGCTTGATCCTTGCCTCTAGAAAGCTGCGCCTCTACTTCCAAGCCCATCCTATCATAGTTCTAACTGATCAGCCCCTTCGGCAAGTCCTCCAAAAACCCGAGGCGGCTGGGCGATTGTTAAAATGGGCATTCGAGTTAGGGCAGTTCGACATAACCTATTCACCGCGAACAGCAGTAAAAGGACAAGTCTTAGCCGATCTTATTGCAGAGTTCACCGAACTCCCAGACAGCGAGCAGTGCGAACAGCCTGAAGCGCCCGAGCCTCAAGACAAAACTCCTTCGTGGAAGCTATTCATGGATGGTTCATACAAAAAATCCCACGCTGGAGCGGGAGTGATATTGATAACGCCGGAAGGGCATCGATTTCACTGCGCCATCAGGTTCGACTTCACTGCATCAAACAATGAAGCAGAATACGAAGCACTCCTCGCTGGATTGAGAATGGCAAAGGATATGAGCATAAAGACGCTTGATATCTACAGTGATTCACAGCTAGTGGTGAATCAAGTCCTAGGAGAATATCAAGCGCGAGGATTAAAGATGGTAGCCTACTTAAATAAAACAAAGGACCTGCTAGCCCAGTTCACGAAGTACACCCTCCAGCAGATCCCGCGAGATCAGAATTCAAACACAGACGCCTTAGCCAAACTCGCGAGCGCAAAGGATGCTGACACTTTGAACATTGTGCCAGTAGAAAGATTGAGTAAGCCGAGCATACAAGCAGCTGAGTCCAGTATGGAGATTCGAATGGAGGATACATGGATGGTGCCTTACTTGGAGTATCTGACAAATGGTGCGCTACCAACAGATAGGAACAAAGCCAGAACTCTACAAAGACGAGCTGCTAGGTACATACTGGTCGATGGTGTTATGTACCGAAGAGGATTCTCAATGCCACTGCTCAGATGCGTTACACCAGAAAAGGCTAAGGAACTCATGAAGGAGGTGCATGAAGGCTTCTGCGGGGATCACGCTGGGGGGCAGAGTTTGGAAAAAAAGATTCTAAGGCAAGGCTACTTCTGGCCAACGATGAACGAGGATTCAATGGAGTATGTACGAAGATGTGATAAGTGTCAAAGGTTCTCCAAGATCCCACGAGCAGCTCCAAACGAACTGAAGCAGATGCAGAGCCCGTGGCCTTTTGCAGTGTGGGGGATAGATTTAATTGGATCCCTGCCTACAGGGAAAGGCGGAGTAAAGTACGCAGTTGTGGCAGTTGATTACTTCACCAAATGGGCCGAAGCTGAACCACTCGCAACCATCACGACCAAGAAAGTTCTTGACTTCGTCATCAAGAACATTGTATGCAGATACGGTTTGCCCAGGAAGATAGTTTCAGACAACGGGACCCAATTTGACAGCGACTTATTCACCGATTTCTGCGAGAGGCATGGAGTTATTAAAAGCTTTTCTTCAGTTGCACACCCCCAAGAAAACGGGCAGGTCGAAGCCATAAACAAGACTCTTAAAGACACCCTGAAGAAAAGACTTGAAGAAGCTAAAGGAGCGTGGCCAGAGCAGTTGCCTGAAGTCCTGTGGTCGTATAGAACGTCTCACCGAACAACAACAGGACATACTCCATTTTCCCTAGTCTATGGGTATGAGGCCATGTTGCCTGTTGAGTTAGATCCCCCCTCACATCGGCGTTTGACTTACGACCAAGATCAGAACAACCAGCTAATGATGGAGTCCCTAGACTCAATCGATGAGATACGAGAGAAATCTCAACTCCGAGTTGCTGCATACCAGCAAAAAGTCGCCCGGTACTTTAACTCCAAAGTTATAGAAAGAAAATTCAACGTCGGCCACTTGGTGTTGCGACGAGTTTTCTTAAATACCCGCGACCCTACTGCTGGAGTGCTCGGACCGAATTGGGAAGGACCTTACCAAATTGAAGAAGTCCTTCATCCAGGCACATACAAACTTGCACGCTTAAATGGAGATCTCGTTCCCCGCTATTGGAATGGAGAACACCTGCGTAAGTATTATCAGTAAACAGCCCTTTTTAAAGGACTGGCTTGTATTAAATTTTTTTAATTTTTACAAGTTTTGCAAAGAGGGTTAGCCACGTTGTATGGCTCACTGCTCGTATATGTAAGGTTCTATTATAGAATCACTCGTAAAGACATGTTTAGTCCATTTTTAATACGAGATTATAAGGGACTGTGCACAGCCAGTCATTCTTGCCAACCCTTGTGAATTTACATTTACAAGTATTTGTTCATTACGTGTGTTGTTTTGCTGTATTACAAGTATCATTTTTCCGCACGAACAGGAATGTTCGAACACTTGGGGGGCATATAAGGCACATCGATAGCAAAGCATACTCTCAAGGTATGTAAACACATGAACAAAATGAGTGAAAGCATGCTACAGTACTTAGAGTATTTTTCAAAATTTATGTTTTGTTAAATCATGCCAAAGTACTATGCTAAGTTCGGTCATACGGACAAATGTTATAATAAATAAAAATATTATAACATCAAGATTTAAGCTTTTACACCGCAAGCATCGTTGCTTGGATGTAACTGTTCGAGTAAAGGAAAAAAGGGTTTACTACCCATGCAGCAAAGTTTAAAAAGAAATTATTGTCTTTACATCACGACCCGTGGGTCGTATAGCCAAAAAGAAAGAAAAAATAAATGAGAAAGTTTAAGAGGCATTTGGGGCCGGAGGGTCCTGGGCAGCATCCTGGTTGGTCGCGTCCTCGACAACTTCTTCTTCTTCCACACCAACGATGCTTGGAGAGGCAGGGATCCTCAATCTTGCCTCCTCCTCAACCAGTTGGGCGGTGCAGTGAGCCAACTCAGCAGCCCTGACTTCCTCCGAAAGATAGCTAAAGTCGGCACCCTGATTATGTTTCCAGAAGTTGTAGAAACATCGGAGCGTTGTCCTCTTGTACTTTTCAAGATTTTTGGAGTTGTCAAGCTCCAGCTGCTTCACCTTGCCTTCAAGAGTGACAATAGCCTCGTCCTTGGACTTGAGTGTCTCTCCCAGATGCTTGATCTCGCGAAGATGGGTTTGGTTGGAATCTCGATACTGTTGCCTCAACTTTACTGCGGCATCTTTTGCAGCTTCAGCCTCTGACAATTTGGTCACCGCAGCATCCCTTTCTCGAGCCATTGCCTCCAACTCCTTGGTGTGCCTAGCCTCTGCAGCCGAAAGCTCCTCAGCCGCCTTCACTTGATGCCTCTTAGTGGCCTTTGCCTTGGCCTGCTCGATGGAAGCCTGGATACGGGTACGAGCAGTGATAGCAGATAGCAAGGCCTGTGAACAAAGGAAAGAGTTAGAGCCTGCTATGAAGAATAAAAGACTAAGGCTTAAAAAAGTGAAGAAGTACTCATACTGGAGATTTCATTCAGGGCCCTGTTCAGAACCTGGTCAGCCCCCATGTTTTCAGCCTCGACCATTGCATCTCTGACACGGTCACCTTTGCCAATGCGGTCAAGACGATCCCTGGCTGATCGAAGGGTACGGCTCATGAGTTTAGCCCCGAGAGCTTCGTCACGAATAATTTCCTCTCTAACGGGCGTAGCCGGAGGATTTGGTGGGGCAGGAGGAGTCTGCTTCTCAGTAGGAGTTGGTGGATGAGTTTGCCCCGTCGGCCCAGGAGTTTGCCCAGTTGGCGCGTCCTTGGGAAGGTCTTCTGTTCGACCCTTCTTAGCTGGAGGGCCTCGACTGGATTCGCCAGTTCTCTTCTTGGATCTCCGCTGGAGTTGGGGAACCTCCTCTTCCTCCTCGGCCTGGTACATGTCAAAGATATTGGTAGTGGCCATATCTGCATGCAAGTAAACACAGGAAACTGATAAGAATAAGAGTCAGATAAAAATATATTATATGCAACAGAAGAAAGGCAACAAAGTGAATACCCGAGCTACAACTACTGGTCGCTACACTATTGACTCTATTAGTCATATACTCATTATCTGGCATGAAGAAGTCTGGCCCTAATTTTGGAGTATACGTAAAATTGCCTTCCCCGTCGAAAAAATGACAGGGAATTGGCAAACCATTTAAAAGTAAAATAGTGTTACCATTATCATCAGAGGACTCTCCTAAGTCCACAGCTGGCTCTTTGGCCTTTTGTTTCCCCTTGCCTTAGGGAGCAGAAGGCCTTTCTGCGGAAGGATTGCCCGTGGGCTCCCTAATAGTAATCCCCATTGGCCTCCTCCTCCGAGGAGACACGGGAGGTTGCTGCTCGGGAACCCCCTCGGCAGTGGCTTCGTCCACCACGGACCCTCTAGTTTCATGGCGAGGAGCCAGGAGGCCAGACCGCCTCAAGTTTTCTTCAGTCACTAGGATCTTGACGCTTTTTGCTGCGTCGGACATCTTGGCCACAGTATTAGACCTCAACACCATGGCTGGTGTTGGGGTCGGACGTAACCAAGGGCCTGAAAAGCAGATTACAGTTTGAGAAAAACGAAAAGAGACACCTTGAGTAAAAGTATCGACCAGTCAGAAACGGTGCTTACCTCCTCGTGTGAAGGCCAGGTTGTTGCTGGATATGTCCGGGGTAAGTAAGTACTCCTTATTATACTGCCCCACATTCGAGATATGCGTTGTGTCACTCAGGAATGTTCGATTAGTTTCCTGGTGACAAAAATGGAAGAAACCCGTTCCGTGTTGTTGCGGGTTAGACTTGAGGTCAAAGAGATAGTTGACCTCGTGGGGTGAAGGTTCTGGCCATTTCTTAAGTTTATACAGGATATAGAGTGCGGCCAGCATTCTATATCCGTTTGGAGTTATTTGGAAGGGGGCGACACCAAAATAATTGACCACCCCCACAAAAAAGGGATGAAGAGGGAGATAAGCTCCCGCCTCAATATGATACCGAGACCAGGCACTGTTGACACCTCCGGGGAGGTTAGCCCTCTGGTCTGCGACAGGTTGTATAATGGAAACCCCTGTGAGGGGGAATCTCCTGAAGCAGTTAGCAATCATTCGAAGAGTTACTGAACTAGCTGGGGAAGTATACCACTCGACATCAGGCAAGTTCTGATGGCGAGGGCTGGCCCTAATTTGGATATTAGGGTCAGGAACAAGATTTTCTCGACCACTGGTCGAGGGAGCCCTTGCCTGGGAATCAGGCCGGGCAGGAGAATTTGGGTTGTTTTCAGACTCGGGTCTTTTCTTGCCTGAAGATTTGGAACGGGCCATTGAAGGAGAAGGATGGGGTTTGGAAGAAGATCGCGAAAAAGGGATCTCGTGGACACGGTCAGCTGGTTGATCTTCTCCCTCGAGCAGTTGGGCGAGAAGGTCGTCGTCAATAGGCCTTTCACCTCCCCACAAATCTGGCATTAAAGTCTGCATACAGAAGAATGGGGAGGTGAGGATAGAAAACTTTTAAAAGCTTTTTAGAATAACGCTGGTCGAGAATAAAAATTCAGTTTTTATACAACAGCATTCTAACAAAAAGCTAAATCTTTCTACAACGAACAGTTTGAAAAACGGATCAAAGGGTGAAAGTAAAAAGTTTTTCTGAGAAAGCTTTTTCAACTCCCCTTAGGGCGGGAAAATTTTATTTTTTCAACTAGCCTAAAGATCGAATTTTTACTTCGATTTTACGTCCTAAAAAGCATGATCCCGGATTTTAAACTAACTCGTAACCCTATTTCGCCTACAAAATATTCTGTCTACAAGCGTCTCGAACCAGAAGCAGATAAACTCAAACAGTACACAGTCAGAAGCATGCATCGCAAAAAATTAGAAGCGTGGGAACTCGAAAACTTACCAAGAAAAGTGATCGTGGAGATGGAAGAAAGATCTCCAGAGATCAAGAAGCTCTCGAATGGGGTCCTGAAAATGCAGACGAAGCGGTCTTCAGGAACGTTAAGGGCTCTGGATTTTAGGTTTTCTTGTGAAGACGATGGCGTGCGTAAAAAGAAAATAAAGGCTTCGAAGGTCTTATATAAGTTTGTTTCTGATAGTAAAAGGTATAATCATTAGTTTCCCTTTTCCAAAGTATGGGGAAGCGGGATGGCCGTCGAAATCTTTTCTAGGGAACCGAAAGGACATGATTGGACAGAGGTAGGTTGCTTTTTTCAAGAACACACGAAGGGTTCTGACACGTCAGGTGGGGTTACCGAAGAGTCGTTCGTCCAAAAGTTTATTTACTGCTCGTGATAAATAAACTTGGGGGGCAAATGTTATCCATAAAATTCGCATTGGTGACGTGGCAAGTAATCCCACGTGGCTGACACCTTGAAACGTTCTGCTAGAGTATCGACCAGAGGACACATTAGAAGCAGTGTAAGCCTGTCTTACCCGCGACCAGTCTGGTCGATAGTTCCGTGTACAAGGCGACATTTATGGGAAGATCTTTATGAATCCCGAATTTATCTCACACAATCTCCTGAGTATCTGATTATTCAGGAAAGAATATCTGTAACAATCTTTTGTAATCCCCCTTGAGCCTATAAATAGCAAGAGATAGCTCAAGGGAGGGGGGATTTTTTTGGGCTTTGGATACGTGAGAGATTATAGTAATTATCCTAGGAATACCGTATTGTTCTTGAGAAAGTGGTGAAACTCATTGAACCCTAGTTCTTTGATCACTCTTCTGGTTTTTATATCAATATCATTCTAAGTGGACGTAGGTCATTACCAGATACTGGGGCCGAACCACTATAAAATATTGTGTCTTATTTACTTTTGTTATTACGTTCTTCTCATCTCTTTCATTCATATCAAGCATATTTTGACTCCGTGTCAGTTGACCAAATCTTGGGTCAACACATTGATTTCACAAACCTCAACAAAGCTTGCCCTAAAGATTGTTTCCCGCTACCTCGGATCGACCAGATGGCGGACGGAACATCCGGCTACGAAATCTTGAGCTTCGTGGATGCCTACTCAGGCTACAACCAGATCTCTATGCATGTAGTGGACCAAGAACATACCAACTTCCAGACCGACAAGGGGGTGTACTGCTACATCGTCATGTCTTTCAGAATTAAAAACGTCGGAGCCACGTATCAGTGGCTCGTCAACAGAATGTTCAAAGCGCAGCTAGAAAGGAACATGGAGTTCTATATCAACGACATGCTTGTCAAGTCCAAGACCTCCAAAGGACACGCTGATGTTCTGGCTGAAGCCTTCACAATCATTCAAAAGTATGGGATGAAATTGAACCCCAAAAAGAGCATCTTTGGCGTGGCGTCCGGGATGTTCCTAGGCTTCATAGTAAACTACTGAGGAATAGAGGCCAACCCAGACAAAATCAGAGCATTGATTGACATGCCCTCACCACGGAAGCACAAAGATGTTCAGAGCCTGACAGGGCGAATAACCGCCTTAAGCCATTTTGTCTCAAAGGCCACGGACAAGTGCATCCCGTTTTTCAACGTCCTTCGAGGAAGCCAAAGGTTCGAATGGTCGACTGAATGCGAAGAGGCTTTCCAAAGATTAAAAGAGCATCTGGCCCGATCGCCAATATTAGCGAAGCCAGTGGATGGAGAGACGTTGTACCTCAATTTTGCCGTGACCGAATGTAACGACCCAAAATCAGAAATATGGCTTAAGGGCCCTGATTAGTGTGTCGGGAAGGCATAATTGACTTATGAGTGAATTTATTGATTTAATGCATGCTTGTATGAATATTTAAATGTAAATGTGGTTAAATGCTATATCTGTGAGAACCACACTATTATGTGGGTAGATTAGCAATGGGCGACTTGAGGTGATCCTGGGAGCCAGATAGCGGGAAAAGTCACTATACGGGGCTTAATAGTTGACTTTGGATAAGTCAGGGGTATTTTAGGTATTGGGTAGTTATTTATACTATTGCGTTGTGGAAATAAATATATGGAGATATATTTGAGGATAGAAAGCTTAGGCGGGAATATTGGGGAAATTTACCGTTTTGCCCTCGGGGACGTTTCAGGTACCCCGAGCCTCGGGATTGACTTAACTAGTTAGGATTAGACTAAGTTAATGAAAAACAGAGGAACAAAACACAAACCGACCTCAGCTCTTCTTCTCTCTTCCCTTCTCTTCCTTCTCTCTTCTCTTTCAAGGAAAACACAGAAAAATTTAAGGGAAATCAGCTGGGAATTTAGTGATTTGGGCTGGAACTTGTAGGTTAAATCTAGTGCTCAGCTAAGGGAACTCAACCAAGATTAAGGTAAGGGCTGAATCATGTCTTTGAGCATTTGAATTTTGAGTTTTGACTGGGTATTAAGGGAGTTTATGGTTTTGATGTTTAAGGGTTGAATTAAGCTGAGAAGCTTGGATTTAAGCTCAGGAATTTGTCAAGAAGGTGGTTCAGCAAAAGAGGTAAGCTTCAATTCGTAATTCATAGGTTAAAATTTAAGTTTTGTATGACTGGTTTTGGTGTTTAGAGTTGTTGGGTTTCAGAGAATCAAAATGGAGTTTTAGTAGGTTTTTAGGCTGAATATCTGTTGGATTATGTTGTTAGGGTCATGATAAAATGTTTGTGATTAATGGATTTTGAGTTAGGGTGCTTTGGAATGTTTTTGGATGGGGTTAGGATGCTAGAAATGGTGGTTTTTCTGGGCACGAAGGGAAGGGTCGCGGCTCTGTTCTAGAGCCCTGCGGCCCTACAAAGCAAGAGAGTCAGGGAGGCTCGGCCAGGGGAGAGCGTCGCGGCGCCCTTGGGCAGGGTCACGGCGCGTGTCTGCTTGCTGGGGGCCTTGAGCTACGTTTTGGAGGCGGGTCGCAGCTAGGCTTCAAGGGTCGCAACCCTTAGGTGCATTCTTGAACATTTGGGGATTTTGGGCGCGGAAGTCTAGCATAGGGTGCTCGGGATCGATTTCCCCACCGTGCTTGGTGAAATTCGTTGTCCCGGAAGTTAGTATTGTACCCAGAAACCTTTATTTGAATATTAATGGAATCCAATACCTTGGTTGTGACTAGGTGTTAAGGCTAGGGCTCGGGAATGGATCGTGCTCGGGGAGCGTCGCTCGTAATCAGTGAACACAAAAACTAAAGGTAAGAAAACTGCACTCGGTTGTATATCTGTAATGGGACTAAGGTTTCCCTAATATGTATGCTTGAAATGATGGTATTATGCCATGTAGACAGTGAACCAACGGCCTAAGAGTGCCAAGGGTTACACTAGCGCATAGGGCGCGACTTGGCCACTGGTAGCCGAGGACAGCTTATTATGCACTGAGCTCGGTTTAAGCGGGCCGGAGTCAGTGGAATAAACAGGGGGTGCAGCCTAAGTTGTCGGCCCTGATTATTATGTGACCTAGTTGTTAATCGTGATTAGTTGCATCGTTGGTTGTGTGTATGTGCTGAGTTGTTAATGTGGAGTATTAAGTGTTTGTTCATGCTTAGAGAGTTAATTATCTATTATTGTTGGTTGTGTTGCATATTATGTTTTCTTGCTGGGCCTTGGCTCACGGTTGCTGTGTGGTGCAGGTAAAGGAAAGGGCAAGCTTGATCAGCCCTGACTTGGAGAGCTCTGTAAGCTGAATGTACATGACCGGCTGCCCAGCCGCCACGGTTGAGGTTTAGACAGGGACGTGAGAACCAGAAATGTCTATTTTGCCTTAGTATGGTTGATGGTTGCCTGTATTTTGGAGATTTTGTAAACCAACTTTTAAACTCTATATCTTTTTGGGATCCCATGTATAAAACTATTTAGTTATATAAAGTGTAATTTTTGAGACCAAACCCTTTTTAACCCTAGATCATACATGTTTAGTGACACATTTTTAAATTAATGACTTGATGAGCAAGTCCTAAACCTTTATAAGTACACAGTGTAGCGATCTTGGCTATCCAAGGCATTATAATTTGGTATCAGAGCGACCTAGGTTTAAGGGTTCCTGAAGACCGGCTGGACATGTACATTCGCTACAAGAGACAAGCTCAATTCAGGGTTTGGTAATGTGTAAATGTACTTATATGCTTATATGCCCAAAATGAGTTGTGAATGCTGTTATTTATTGGATTAATAGGGAGCATGAGATACTGATAGGGCCTGGCCCTTGACTGTTGTGTGAGAATATTGAGGCATGCTTATTAGCATCGATGTGCATGTAAATGAATATTTGGATGATTGATTGTATATCGTGTATGAATGAATGCTTGTTTCATAGCTATTGTGTGATGAGATTGGGGCATGCTTATTAGTAGTCGGTGCATGTGGATAAATGCCTATATGTTGATTGTTTGTGATTGGTTATGTTCCATTGGTGGATTTTGGAGAAGTTTTTACCCTGTCATCATGGTCTGATTCCCGAGCCGTTGATTGCAAATTGACTTGGATAGCTATGCGTCCAAGAAAATCTACGCGACTAGCCGGCACTAGGTCTGGGACCGGGGGTGATGACCAGGGCCAGATTCCTCCACCAGTCCCTAAGAACAGGCAGTAGCTCATGGCTGATATGCAGGCTTGATTACAGAGCCAAGATGAATAGATTCGCCTACTGCGACAGCAGGCTCCATCAGGGAGCGCTGCCCCTATTGTACCACCTACAGTGGTACCAGCTGTACAATTTGGGGAGGTTGGGAACAGGTGGGATCCATTGTATGAGCGGTTCAGGAAGCAGCAACCTCCAATCTTTGAAGGGGGGCCTGATCCATTAAAGGCTGAGCAATGGTTGACTATGATTACTACTATCCTGGATTTCATGAGGATAGAGGGGCATGAACGAGTTGCCTGTGCCACGTATATGTTGAGAGAGGATGCCCGCATCTGGTGGGAAGTGGCTTCACGGACCAGGAATGTCACTACTCTGAACTGGGAAGGCTTCAGGGACTTGTTCAGTCAGAAATATTACAATGTTGCTGTCAGGGACGCAAAAGTTAATGAGTTTGTGGGTTTGGTGCAGGGCAATATGACTATTTCTTAATATGCCCTAAAATTTGACAGGCTTGTGAAGTTTGCACCAGATCTTGTGCCTACGGATGCTGCTAGGAAAGATAGATTCATCAAGGGGCTTAATGCTATGATAGCCCGGAATGTCAGGATTACAACGGTACCTGGAGGAATAACTTATGCCCAGGCTGTTGAGAAGGCTCTTACCGCTGAGGAAGCGGAGAACAAGATTTGGAGGGAAAGTGCAGTGAGGCACGAGGGCCGCAAAATGGTGCCTCCTTATTTAGGGACAGGTAGGGGCGGAGGCCCTAGTGACTTCAAGAGAAAGACTCCTGACACTTCGACCGCTGCTGGTCCTGATAGGAGGGGTCGGGGTGGACAGGGTGGCCGTCAGGGTGGCGGCGAGGCATGGCGGACCTATCCAGAGTGCCCAAGGTGTAGAAGGCATCACTTGGGTGAATGTCGGGCCAAATCTTGTTTTGTGTGCAGAACAGTGGGGCATCTTAGGAAAGACTGCCCAACAGTGAAGAAAGGTGAAGCAGGGAAAGTGGATAGCTTGACTCCAGCTCGAGTATTCACTTTGACACAGGCAGAGGCCGAGGCTAGTCCCTCGGTAGTGACAGGTCAACTTTCCAGCGCTGGCTCTCCTTTTACTGTATTGATTGATTCTGGTGCTACACATTCCTTTGTTTCTAGTAAAGTGATTGATAGATTGTGTAGACCTAGTGAATATCGAACTGCAGGGTTTGGGACTTTATTGCCTACAGGGGAACTGGTAGTTTCTAGGAGATGGATTAGGGCACTGCCAGTGATGGTTAATAGTAGAGAACTTTCGGTGGATCTGATTGAGTTAGATATGGAGGACTTTGATATGATCTTAAGGATGGATTTGTTGGTCAGGTATGGGGCTACAATCGACTGCAGAAAGAAGATGGTGACTTTTCAGCCTGAGGGCGAGGATCCTTTTGTTTTTGTGGGTACGGGATGTGGATCCCGTGTACCCATGATTTCAGCGTTGAGAGCCAGAGACTTGTTGCAGAGAGGATGCATAGGTTTTCTGGCCAGTGTAGTGGATACTACTAGGGTTATGCCAGCAGGGACGGGAGAGACCAGATTGATGTGTGAGTTTTTGGACGTATTTCCTGAGGATATACCAGGGTTGCCGCCACACATGGAGATTCAGTTTGAGATTGAGTTAGCACCGGGGATAGGACCAGTATCGCGAGCACCATATAGGATGGCACCAGCTGAGTTGAAGGAACTAAAGATACAGCTGCAGGAGCTTCTGGATCTGGGTTTCATCAGACCTAGTTACTCGCCATGGGGCGCCCCAGTGTTATTTGTTAAGAAGAAGGACGAGACGTTAAGGATGTGTATTGACTACCGAGAATTAAACAAGTTGGCCATAAAGAATAAGTACCCTCTACCAAGGATTGATGACTTGTTCGATCAGCTGCAGGGAAAGACGGTGTTCTCAAAGATTGATCTACGATCTGGTTATCACCATCTGAGGATCAAAGATGAGGATATACCAAAGACGGCCTTCCGGACACGGTATGGGCACTATGAGTTCTTGGTCATGTCTTTTGGTTTGACCAACGCCCCGGCAGCTTTTATGGATTTGATGAACAAAGTGTTCGAGGACTTCTTGGATCAGTTTGTCATTTTCTTCATTGACGACATTCTAGTATACTCCAGTTCAGAGGCAGAGCATGAGCAGCATCTTCGACAGGTTTTACAAAGGTTAAGGGAGCATCAGTTATATGCCAAGTTTAAGAAGTCTGAGTTTTGGTAGCCAGAGGTGACTTTTCTTGGGCATATAGTTGGTGCAGAAGGGATTAAGGTGGATCCGTCCAAGGTGGAAGCGGTGAGAGATTGGCCGAGGCCAAGGAACGTCTCGAAGGTGCGGAGTTTCCTTGGGTTGGCAGGTTACTACAGGTAGTTTGTGGAGGGATTCTCAAAGATCGCTTCACCAATGACAGATTTTACAAGAAAGAATCAGAGGTTTGCTTGGTCAGAGAGGTGTGAGAACAATTTCCAAGAGTTGAAGCGATGACTTATTTCTGCACCTGTGCTGAGTCTTCCTTCGGAGGAAGGAAAGTTTGTGCTTTACTGTGATGCATCGAGGATGGGTTTAGGCTGCGTGCTGATGCAGAATGAGAAAGTTATAGCCTATGCATCACGGTAGCTGAAGGAGTATGAGCAGCAGTATCCTACTCATGATTTGGAACTGGCAGTAGTGGTATTCGCACTGAAGGTTTGGCAGCATTACTTGTATGGAGAGAAGTGGGAGATATACACTGACCACAAGAGATTGAAATATTTCTTCACTCAGAAGGATCTAAACATGAGACAGAGGCGTTGGTTGGAGCTGGTTAAGGATTATGACTGCGATATTCTCTACCACCCAGGAAAAGCCAACGTGGTGGCGGATGCATTGAGCCAGAGGGGCCCAGTGCAATTGTTTAGTTCCACCCAGATCTCGAGGGAGTTGGCAGATGAAATGACTAGAGCAAGGATAGAATTGGTGGTGGGCCAGTTAGCTAATATTACCCTGCAGTCGACCCTGCTAGAGAGGATTAAGGAGGGAAAAATTATGGATGTGCAGTTGCAGGAAGTGAGGCAGCATGTTTTAGCAGGGACAGCTAAAGATTATTCCGTCTCTGAGACTGGTATGCTTCGATATCAGGGGCAGATTTGTATTCCAGCAGATGAGGGGATCAAACGAGAGATACTGAATGAGTCACACACTATGCCATACTCACTTCATCTGGGTACCGCGAAGATGTATCAAGATCTACGGGCGTTATATTGGTGGCCCGGGATGAAGAAGGATGTGGTGGAGTATATGTCTAGATGTTTGACATGTCAGCAGGTAAAGGCTGAGCATCAACGACCAGCGGGATTGCTTCAACCCTTGGGTATCCCAAAATGGAAGTGGGAGGACATCACGATGGATTTTATGGGAGGACTACCCAGGACAGTGGGATCTTGTGACTCGGTGTGGGTAATAGTGGACAGATACACCAAGTCAGCTCATTTTCTGTCAGTGAAGTCGACGTACTCAGTGGGACAGTATGTAGAGTTGTATGTGAGGGAGATAGTTCGTCTCCATGGGGTTCCAAAGTCTATTGTGTCTGATCGAGATCCTATCTTTACCTCTAAGTTTTGGAGAGCTCTGTAGAGAGCTATGGGGACCCAGCTGAACTTTAGCATAGCTTTTCATCCTCAGACTGATGGACAATCTGAGAGGAAGATTCAGGTGTTAGAGGACATGCTTAGGGCGTGTGTGATTTATTTCGAGGGATCTTGGAGTAAGTACCTACCATTGGTTGAATTCTCGCATAACAACAGTTATCAATCCACGATTGGAGTGGCACCTTATGAAATGCTATATGGGAGAAAGTGTAGATCACCCATTCATTGGGATGAGATGGGTGGGAGGAGGTACTTAGGGCCAGATATGGTTTAGAAGGCTAATGAGGCTACTGAGAAGATTCGAGCCAGAATGCTTGCTTCGCAGAGTAGACAGAAAAGCTACGCTGATCCTAAGCGTAGAAATGTGGAGTTCCAGGTTGGGGACCACGTGTTTCTGCGAGTCTCACCATTGAGAGGGGTAAGGAGATTTGGAGTAAAGGGCAAGCTGAGCCCTCGGTTTTTTGGACCTTTCGAGATCCTGGAGAGGATTGGACAAGTGGCTTATAGATTGGCCTTGCCACCGTCACTGTCAGGGGTTCACGATGTATTCCATGTCTCTATGTTGGGGAAGTATGTTTCAGATACGACACATGTGCTGAAGTATGAGGACTTAGAGTTACAAACAGATTTGTCCTATGAGGAGCGACCAGTTCAGATTTTGGATCGAAAGGACAAAGTTTTACGGAATAAGACGATTCCGTTAGTTAAGGTATTGTGGAGAAATAGCAGGGTCGAGGAAGCGACCTGGGAGTTAGAGTCAGCGATGCGGGATCAATATCTTGAGCTATTCAGGTAAATTTCGAGGACGAAATTCTCAGTAGGAGGGGATAGTTGTAACGACCCAAAATCACTAATATGGCTTAAGGACCCTGATTAGAGTGCTGGGAAGGCATAATTGACTTGTGAGTGAATTTATTGATTTAATGCATGCTTGTATGAATATTTGAATGTAAATGTGGTTAAATGCTATATCTGTGAGAACCACATTATTATGTGGGTAGATTAGCAGTGAGCTACTTGAGGCGATCCTAGGGAGCTAGATAGCGGGAAAAGTCACAACGGGGCTTAATAGTTGACTTTGGATAAGTCAGGGGTATTTTAGGTATCGGGTAGTTATTTAGACTATTGGGTTATGGAAATAAATATATGGAGATATATTTGAGGATAGAAAGCTTAGGCGGGAATATTGGGGAAATTTACCGTTTTTCCCTCGGGGACGTTTCCAGTACCCCGAGCCTCGGGATTGACTTAACTAGTTAGGATTAGACTAAGTTAATGAAAAATAGAGGAACAAAACACAAACTGTCCTCATCTCTTCTTCTCTCTTCCCTTCTCTTCCTTCTCTCTTCTCTTTCAAGGAAAACACAGAAAAATTTAAGGGAAATCAGCTGGGAATTTAGTGATTTGGGCTGGAACTTGTAGGCTAAATCTAGTGCTCAGCTAAGGGAACTCAACCAAGATTAAGGTAAGGGCTTAATCATGTCTCTAAGCATTTGAATTTTGAGTTTTGACTGGGTATTAAGGGAGTTTATGGTTTTGATGTTTAAGGGTTGAATTAAGCTGAGAAGCTTGGATTTAAGCTCAGGAATTCGTCAGGAAGGTGGTTCAGCAAAAGAGGTAAGCTTCAATTCGTAATTCATAGGTTAAAATTTGAGTTTTGCATGACTGGTTTTGGTGTTTAGAGTTGCTAGGTTTCAGAGAATCAAAATTGAGTTTTAGTAGGTTTTTAGGCTGAATATCTGTTGGATTATGTTGTTAGGGTCATGATAAAAGTTTTGTGATTAATGGATTTTGAGTTAGGGTGCTTTGCAATTATTTTGGATGGGGTTAGGATGCTAGAAATGGTGGTTTTTCTGGGCACAAAGGGAAGGGTCGCGGCTATGTTCTTGAGCGTTGCGGCCCTACGAAGCAAGAGAGCCAGGGAGGCTCAGCCAGGGGAGAGCGCCGCGGTGCCCTTGGGCAGGGCCGGGGTGCGTGTCTACTTTCTAGGGGCCTTGGGCTCTGTTTTTGAGGCGAGCCGCGGCTAGGCTTTAAGGGTCGTAGCCCTTAGGTGCATTCTTGATCATTTGGGGATTTTAGGCGCGGGAGTCTAGCCTAGGGTGCTCGGGATCGATTTCCCCACGGTGCTTGGTGGAATTCGTTGTCCCGGAAGTTGGTATTGTACCCGGAAACCTTTATTTGAATATTAATGGAATCCAATTCCTTGGTTGTGACTAGGTGTTAAGGCTAGTTGTAACGACCCAAATTCACTAATTAGGCTTAAGGGCCTTGATTAGTGTGCCTGGAGGGCATAATGGGGACTATGTGTGATTTTAATGATTAAGATGCATGACTATGATTTAAAGCATGTTATATGACTATGTGTATTATGTTATGTGATAATTATGCTATGTGATTTGTACCACGTGGGTGTGGTGTTATCAATGTGATGCACGTGCCGAGACGGTCCTAGAAAGCTAGATAATGGTAATTGGTAAAATGGTAACTTGTGTAACTGTTAGTAACTATAGAGAGTAACAGGTTTTGTTGGAAAAGTAGTAGAATTGTAAAATAAGTAAAAGGACAATAGTGCCCTTGAGGTTTAGTTAGAAAGGGATATTAGTGGAGGAACAAGGTAGTCTTTTGGCAGTGGTATAGATGGCTTTGGCTGAGGGAAAAGGATATACACGATTCTTTTATGCTAAGTATAACTAAAATTAAGACTTGGAAGGCTAGAAAGATCAAGAAGGAAAGGGAGAATCAAGAACCTAGAAGGCAAAGTGGAAGAGGAGTTGAGCTGTGTTCTTTGAGGCTAGTAAAGGGCTTAAGGGTGTGGAATCAAGCACATATCAAGGTTTATACTGAGGTAAGGATTTGGTCCCTGTTTTGTTAAGTTCTGAATTTGATTTTGGAAGGAATTGAAAGATAGCCATGGCTTGTTTTGCATGAAAATTCAGCTGGTTTGTCAAGGGGAAATTCAGTTTAAAGCTTGGATTGGAGGAAGCTTAAGTTGAATTTCTGATTGAGGTAAGGGTATTAAACATGTTTGCAATCTCGTAGCTGTTATGATTTAAGAATCTAGAGGTTTGGTTTAGGCTTTTCTCAAGTTTTGGTTTAAGTGTTTGAGTCTGAAATTTAAGTGTGAATTCTGTGAATGGTTGTATAACTGAGCTAGATTATGATGTTTATAAGTTGTTGAATGGTTTATTTGGGGTTTTGAGTTGGTTTTGGGGCTTGGGTATGAGTTTGGAATGATTTGGAATGGTTTGGGTTCGGGAAAAACGCAAGGGAAAACCCAGAATTCTGGGTTCGCGAAGGAGCACCGCGGCCCTGTTCTTGGGCGCCGCGGCGCCAGGCTATTTCTGGGCAGAGCAAGCTCTCTGACTTGCTGGGTGCCGCAGCCCTATAGGGCAGCGCCGCGGCGCTAGGCCAATTTCAGGACATGGGATTTTGCAATTTTGAGTCTTTGCTCCTGGGGTTCGAGGGATGTCTTCGGTGCATTGTTTTTGGGATTTGGGGAATTCCAAGAGTGTGGGATTGGTTCCGGGAAGTAGTTTTGGATTTATTAGTAACAAAGGATGTTTCATTTGTGATGTGATTAGGTCTTTGGAGAGGCTCGGGGTAGAGGACCGTGCTCGCGGCTTCGTGGCATCGGAAACTAGTAAATTGAAAGGTAAGAAAACTGCACCCGGTTGTATGATTGTGATGGGACTAAGTGCTCCCGAGAGTTGCATCGTGTCAATGTTGGTATTACGCCATGAGACATGTAAAAGCAGTCTAAGAGTGCCGTACATGACTTTAGCGCACAGAGCGCGGATTGGCCACTGGTAACCAAGAACAACGGGGTAACGGAGGGAGCAGCCTGAGGGCGCTAGCCCTAGTTATCGTTTGTGAACTGTGTATATTATGAACTGATATGCCCAGTATGTGGAATACTTGAATATACTGACTGATGATATGTCCGAGTTTATGTGATGCAATGTGAGATATTGACTTGTCTGCTAATTGTTGTTCATGCTCTGTTGTTGTTGTGTTTTCTTGCTGGGCCTTGGCTCACGGGTGCTACGTGGTGCAGGTAAAGGCAAGGGCAAGCTGGACCAAGCCTGAGGTGGAGAGCTCCGAGGTGGAATGTACATAGCTAGTGGTTCGACCGCCACGGTCGAGGAGTGGACCAGGACAGGGATCACCTAACTGCTTGCTTTGCCTTAGTATGGCCGGTTGTTGTACATAAACCTTGTGTCTTTTGTAAACGGTCTTTGAACTTAATATTTTTGGGATCCCATGTAACAGATGATACTTTTTAATGAAAATGTGGCTTTTGAGACCAAAACGCTTTTAACCCTAGTTCCTTTATAGTTTCAATGACACGATTTTATTTAAATGACTTGATTAGCAAGTCTGGCACTTTATAAACACACAGTGTAACGGTCTTGGCTATCTAGGGCGTTACACTAGGGATCGGGAACGGATCGTGCTCGGGGAGCGTCGCTCGTAATCAGTGAACGCAGAAACTAAAGGTAAGAAAATTGCACCCGGTTGTATATATGTAATGGGACTAAGGGTTCCCTAATATGTATGCTTGAAAGGATGGTATTATGCCATGTAGACAATGAACCAATGGCCTAAGAGTGCCAAGGGTTACACTGGCGCACAGAGCGGAGCTTGGCCACTGGTAGCTGAGGACAGCTTATTATGCACTGAGCTCGGTTTAAGCGGGCCAGAGTCTGTGGGGTAAACAGGGGGGTGTGGCCTAAGTTGTCAGCCCTGATTATTATGTGACCTAGTTGTTAATCGTGATTAGTTGCATCGTTGGTTATGTGTATGTGCTGAGTGGTTAATGTGGAATATTAAGTGTTTGTTCATGCTTAGAAAGTTGATTATCTGTTATTGTTGGTTGTGTTGCATATTATGTTTTCTTGCTGGGCCTTGGCTCACGGGTGCTGCATGGTGCAGGTAAAGGCAAGGCCAAGCTTGATCAGCCCTAACATGGAGAGCTCTGCAAGCTGAATGTACATGACCGGCTGCCCAGCCGCCACGGTTGAGGTTTAGACAGGGACGTGAGAACCATAAATGTCTATTTTTCCTTAGTATGGCTGATGGTTGCCTATATTTTGGAGATTTTGTAAACCAACTTTTAAACTCTGTATCTTTTTGGGATCCCATGTATAAAACTGTTTAGTTATATAAAGTGTAATTTTTTAGACCAAACCCTTTTTAACCCTAGCTCATACATGTTTAGTGACACATTTTTAAATTAATGACTTGATTAGCAAGTCTTGCACCTTTATAAGTACATAGTGTAGCGGTCTTGGCTATCCAGGGCATTACATCGAACAAGCCATCAGTGCCGCACTAGCACGGGAAGAAGGGAAGGCCCAACTCCTGGTCTATTACGTAAGCAAAAGGTTATTTGGTACGGAATCACCATACCCAGTGATCGAAAAATTGACGCTTTGCCTACTAATCGCATCCTAGAAGCTTAGACATTACTTTCAAGCCCATGCCATAAGAGTACTGACCAACCATCCCTTACGACAAGTGTTTTAAAAACTCGAATCATCGGGAAGGCTCTTGAAGTGGGCCATGGAATTGAGTCAGTTCAACATTGCGTATTTCCCCATAATATCAATCAAGGGGCAGGCCCTGGCTGACTTCATCATGGAATGCACCGGGATCACTGAAGAGGACGATCCCATCGATCCCACGATACCCTTATGGAAGGTTTTCGTAGACGGAGCCCCGAACGAAAATGGAGTGATCCGGAATCATCCTAGTGTCACCACAAGGACACCAGTTACAAAGCGCCATGCGATTCCAGTTCAAGGCATCGAACAACGAGGCCAAGCACAAGGCCATGTTGGCTGGACTATGCTTAGCCCAGGAAGTAGGGGCTGCAAACCTGGAGATCAATAGTGACTCCCAATTGCTTGTCAGACAAATCTCTGACAGGGCAGCAGTGAGGAAGCTTCAGTACCACAGACGCAAGAGATACTTCAATCTTTTAAGAAACACTCCATCCGCCAGATCCCTAGCGAACAAAACGTGTTTGCAGACACGTTGGCAAAACTAGCCACGAATGCGGAGGTAGAACTCTTCAGGCTGGTCCCAATCAACCATCTCCCCACACCAAGTATTCAAGCCCCTGCGATCAACGCTATAGACTACTCCACGTCCTGGATGGGACCCATCATCCAATACCCAACAACCAGGGGGCTGCCCCCGAACAAGGCAGCAACGAGGAAGCTTCAGTACCAGGCCCCCAGATACGTCATGATGAAAGGAAAGCTCTAACACAGAGGGCTATCCATGCCATACCTTTGATGCGTATCCGGGACAAAAATTAGTGCAATCATGCACGAGGTGCACGAAGGATTCTGCGGAGATCATACAGCCGGACTCAGCTTGTCCAATAAAATCCTACGACAAGGATATTTCTGGCCAACCATGAAGAAAGACTATGTTGATTATGTCTGCAAGTGCGAACAATGCCAAAGGTACGCGAAGATCCCACGAGCCCCTCCAATCGATATAACTCTAATGACGAGTCCCTAGCCCTTCGCGGTGTGGGGCATCGACCTAGTAGGGTCGCTCCCGACCGGAAAGGGTGGTGTGAAATATACTATCGTGGCCGTCGACTACTACACCAAGTGGGTCGAAGCAGAACCCATGAACACCATCACCTCAAAAAAGGCCCTGGACGTCATCATCAACAACATTGTGTTCCGGTACGGGCCCCCCTACAAGATCGTGTCCGACAATGGGAAGCAATTTGACAGCGTTCACTTCACTAACTTCTGTGAAAGGCATGGCTTCATCAAGAGCGTCTCCGCGATTGCCAGACCTCAAGAAAATGGGCAAACAGAGGATGTGAACAAGATCTTGAAGGGAACGTGGAAGAAAAAGCTTCAAGCCTGCAAAAGCAAGTTGCCGGAGGAGCTGCCTCGCGTACTATGGGCGTACCGAACCACCAAAAGGACATCTTCCGAACACACTCCTTACTCCATGGTATACGGATGTGAAGCAGTCATCTCGGTGGAAACAACTATCCCATCCCACAGAAGGGACACATATGATCCCGCTCAGAACCACGCTTTACTCCAGGAATCTTTAGACCTTATCGAAGAGATCCGGGAAGAATCCCAGGTTCAGTTGAAGATGTACCGAGGCAAGATTGCTCAGCATTTTAACTCGAAAGTTAAGAGCCGAAGGTTTGAAACCGGCGATCTAGTCCTGAGAAGAGTCTTTCCTGCAACCCAAGATCCAGGAGTGGGGGTTCTGGGCCCAAACTGGGAAAGACCATATAAAATCCAACATGAAGTGTGTCTGGGAAAATATCTCTTAAGGCGACTTGACGAAACCAAATTCCCAAGGGCCTGAAACGCGGAACATCTCCATAAGTACTATCAATAGTCGGGAGGGCATGTTCCGGCTTTTAATTTTCCTTGTAAAAATTGTATGCCCCAGGGCGGTTTCTTGAATAATAAAAATGATGTGTACAAAACATCATAAAGAAATATTGTAAAACAATGACATGATCATAAATGATGTGGGGTTAAGGTTGTCTTATCACATGATTATAGAAATATAGTATTCTCCATAACCATTCCACCATTCCCTATTTTCTAGCGTTACTCTATTATTGTGCATAGTGGAGACCATATTTGATTAAATAAGTGACCATATATCTCAATAATTTTCATTCTTTGAACATTACCACACTTAATACAAGAGCAACAAATGTTATTAGGATCTTGAGCATTTCTTGCACAAAACTCCAAGAAATGCTCAACTTCATCCTTATATTTCACTGATAATATATCCACTGACATCCAATATTTATAGATTGCCATTATTTTTTCTAAACATGTAGAAAAAAAAAACTACTTTCAGAATTATGTTCAATTAAATAATCTAAAAAAAATTAACAGAGTTTCCTCTGTTGATACAGCATATTCAATTTAGAATATGAACTAAATTCGTAGTAATTAAACAAACAAAAATAATATAACACATTTAAACGAACAACACTTCCCATATATTTGTAACATAACCATCTGTCAACACCAATTCAAATAATTCAATCAATTCAAATAACAAGCAATTTTTCTTCCTTATATCTTTCCCAACACACAATTTTATATATCATAGAACCTACTTCACTAAGACATGCAAGTTCTTAACCTTCTGTTATCACCGCAACACACAATTATCATCCCAGACTCTACTTCACTATGGATGAATATTTAAGATATTCAAACTCCTCTAACGTGCAATTGTATAATATTAAAAAGAATAAAATATTATACCTCTTCCAATCAATAGAAAGATTTTCTATTGCTCCTTGCTAATTCCACTACCTAAAAATAAAATTAATGATTGAAATATTCGAACATGGAATATATTGTACTCAAAAGTAATACAAGCATTTTTAATTAATTTTGTGAGTATATAAATGAGTGTTTTATATGTATTTAGTCAAAAAATTCAGAAATAAAACATTGCAAGAGATAAGTTAATGATTTGGAATGCAAGTTTTAGAAACTTAACATTCCAAACCCAAATAGGCACAATATGGAAAAGACATGCTTATTTTTTATTACTTTTTGGGGTGATGCTAAGAAAGATTCTATGATGTGTTTTTGTACTGGTGGAAAGATGTCATTCAATGATGATAATCATATGTTGGAAATATGATGTAGGACATAAGTCTAATGGTGTTAAAAAATTATTTTAAGTTTACTACAACTGTTTTTTTTTATTCAACTAAAGGCTAATAACTTAGTAATAACAATGTTTTTTTTCAATGTTTTGTTTTATGTCAAATTAAATATCAAAATAATAAAAGATAATTTGGTGTGCATTATTTTAATCTCTTCAATTGTCCAATGCAACCAAGCACTATTGTTTGATCATATATTATTTAGACCATTGAAATATTCAAGTTCTTTAAGATACAAGAAGGAAATAGTAAATCTTTTCTTTTAGATTTTGGTTTTTGATGGTTTAATATGCTTATGATTGCAGGGAAAATGGAATCAAATGGGTCGCAGAGTTAGGCATTTTTGTTGTAGCAACGTCAATATGATGCTACAACATCAATTTTGAGCAAGCTCTCTGACTTACTTTTGCTGCAGCAAAGTTCTTGTAATGCTACAACAAAGTTTCTATGGACAAGGAAAGCTCTCTGACTTACTTTTGCTGCAACAAAGTTCGTGTAATACTACAGCAAAGTTTCAGTGGACAAGGACAGCTCTCTAACTTACTTTTGTTGCAGCAAAGTTCCTATAATGCTACAACAAAGTTAGTAGTGACTACTACCCTTATGCTTTATACTTTATGCTTTATGCTTTATGTGTTAGTACTTTTACAAACAATGATCCATACCTCTCAACATCGTTATAACTATATTATATATCATCAAAGTTTTTTTTTTATATTTTTCCATACTCAAAAGTTTCAATGAACTAATTTTTTCTCTCTCTAATACTCTATATCAAAAAAAAATCAATAAATCAAAATTTTCAAACTAGAACAAGACAAAGAAAATACAAAGTATCAAGGCAATACACTAAGTGCATTTTATCAAACATTTTGTGTGCAACTCAAAATCTAAATTAAAACACATAGTTATTTACCAAAATACATCCATAAATGACAAAATCAAAGGTAATGTGCATATAAATGAATGTTATTTTGCATGAAAAGGTATACTAACCTTGAATTTACAAGAACAAATTCGAGCCCTAATTTTAAACTTTGAAATCTTTAAATCTAACAAAGAAATCAAACAATATGTCAAAACTACAATTAAACACATATAAAACATGGCATTCCATACCAAAATTGCAAGTAAATGGGTTGATATAACCTTGGGCAAAGATATTTGTACAACCCGCACCAAGCTTGAGGAGGCCTTCTCGAGTCCCACGGCTAAAGGATCGTCGACCTTCGTGCGGCATCACCCGGTTGCTGAAAGGTCGTCGGCGTCGCGGTGGCTGAAGGATCTTCGAGCATCGCACGGCTAGAGCAAATAACATGAGAGAGAGGGAGAAAGAAGAGGGAAAGAAAGATAGAAACTGAATTTTTCAGTCTGGATTTTTTTAAAGGCAATGTCGACACATTATTGGGTCAAAGGCGACAGCTTATAGCTGTCACTATTGGCCCCAATAGTGACAGCTATAAGTTGTCGGCATTGCTCCAATAATGTGTCAGCATTGCCTTTAAAAAAATTAATATTTTAAAAATACATATTAAAAAAATTATAACTAAAAAATTTATAGAAATTTTAAAATTATTTTACAATATTTAACCAATTAATAAAACAACTTGTTTTTTACTAATACTAATTTTATAAATGTGTCAATTTAACTATATTGTTCATTATATCATAACTAATTAAAATTTTAATATAAAAATGATTATAAATACAAAATTTAATAATATGAAAAATTTAGAAACAAAAAAAATCTAGTTTTAAAAGCTTTTAATAAATACATAATTTAGTTTATTTTTAAAATTAAATTACTCATTAATTATATGAATTTCAACAATATGTTATAACTGTCAGTATTGGGCTTTCATTAATTGTCGGTGTTGAGGTCAATAGCGACAATTTTTAACTATCGGCATTGGGGTCAATTACAACAGTTTTTAACTGTCAGCATTGGTCTTGAATTAACTGTTGATGATGGAGACAATAGCGACAGTCAAAAGCAACAACGACAGTTATTCACTGTCGGCATTGGTTTCCATGCCTACAGTTTTTAACTGTCGGCATAGAGTCGCGCAAAGTAATTACGACATCAACAGAGTTGAATATCGTGGTTAGGTGTCGGGAAAGCCCAATTTTGTAGTAGTGTGTCCTAGGCTCTTGAGAGCCCTAGGCATAGCCTTGCGGCCCACTACACTCTCTCTCATCCCTTAAAAAATACTTTTATGCCCTTGCCCATTTTTACCTCTCTCCTTAGACACTCAAGGGCCTTTTGGTAATTTTACTTATCTAAAATTCCCTATAATTTTACCCTATAGTTTTAAAATATCCCCAAGTTTAATTAATTAATTTAAATGTGACCCGAAAATAAAATTTGTCACATGTCACATAATTTTGGTTATTCTATCAAATTGTCCAAAATTCCCTTAGAGACTCGGGCAAGAAATTCTCCTTCTTAAGCCCGGTTGAATGTAATTCAAGCCTCAATCAATTTTTTCTTAAACTTATTGGCTTGACTATAAAGTTTCAGTTGCCAAAAATATGCCATAGTATTCTTAATTTATTTAATCCGAGATTTTTCTCCCATTAGGGTTTATTCTTTGGTCCAAGACCAATCTTTCTTTGCATAAAACTAGATCATTTACCGGATCATTGCAGCAACTATAAAAATTCACGAATCATCACAAATTCATATAATATCATTTATCAAAATAATATTCCACATAATTCTTCACTTGCTCCAACTGGCTACTAACGAGTATTCAAAACATATGATGTTACATTGGTACCAATTGTTGGTATTAAATTAGAAAAAATAAGAATACGCACAGGAATAGGATCTTTTTAAAAATTATTAATACCAGTCAGGATCATACATATATAGATATATTAAATAACACATAAAAAGGAATAGAGATTACCTCTCGTAGCCTTTCAAGTGTCCTTGAATCTTTTCATAAAATCAACGATCTTCCAATCCTTTCTGAAAGCTCACACCTTAGCCTTCCAAGTCAATCCTCAAACACACAAGGACATGTGTGGGCATGTAGGATTCAAAGGGTTGATTTATATCTCTCTAAATGTAGTCAACACATGAGATTTAGAGAGGTTTGAGAAGAGAGAGGTTATAGAAATTTCTAGAATTTCAGATTTAGGAAATTCTATCACTTCTTCCTTGAGAGAGTTTTATAATTAACTGCTTAATTAAACTTATGACCAAAAAGAACCAGCCCACAAAGTACTTCACATCGATTTTTATTGGCTTACAATCTTTAAAGATTCATATGCATATTACAAGGCATGTGATTGTTGTCAACGTATTAGTAACAAGACTGCTTGAGATCAAATGCCCCAAACTCCCATATTGATTTTATGGGACAATTTCCATCGTCATTTGGTTTTGATTATATTCTATTAGCGGTGGATTATGTATCCAAGTGGGTGGAAGCAAAGGCAACTAAAGCAAATAATTCTAAAACATTAATTGAGTTCATTAGATCGAATATCTTTGTGAGATTTGGCACTTCAGGAGCAATAATTAGTGACCGAGGTACTCATTTTTTCAATAAAACTATTGAAGATTTATTTCAGCGCTATCAAGTGACTCGTAAAGTAACCACTACCTACCATTCACAAGTGAATGGCCAAGCCGAGGTTTCCAATAGAGAAGTCAAATCAATCCTAGAAAAGATGGTGAATCCAACTCAAAAAGATTAGAGTGTAAGACTTGATGATGCTCTATGGGCATATCACACGACATATAAAACACCACTTGGTATGTCACCATATTGTTTGGTGTATGGAAAGCCTTGTCATTTACCGGTTGAACTAGAGCATAAGGCTTGGTGGGCTGTGAAAAAGTGTAACATGGAGATGGACACTGCAGGCCAACAAAGAGTGCTTCAATTAAAAGAGCTTGAGGAAATTCAAAATGATGCTTATGAGAGCTCTAAGATTTACAAAGAAAAGACCATACCCTTTCAAGATCGATATCCGAAAGACATTTAAGGCGGGACAGAAAGTATTATTGTATCATTCGCGTCTTAAACTCTTTCTGGGTAAGTTAAAATCCTGATGGGTTGGACCATTCATAGTGGTACACCGTTATCATCATGGAGCGGTAGAAATTACAAGCCCAACAATGGGAAAGATATTCAAGGTTAATGGTCAGAGATTGAAGCCTTATTATGAGTCTATCGAGGAGGAACAAACTACTATGATTCACCTCTTTGATCCAGAATATGTCGATGACTGAGTAAGGCATTCAGTCGAGCTAAAGATGTTTAACAAAGCAAACTTGTGGGGATTTTTTATTACCCTTATCTTTTTATTTTGTATTAATTTATGCCTTGAGGACAATGCTTATATTAAGTGTGGGAGGAGGATAATTGTCGTATTTTTGTATCATTTATTTATTTATTAGTCTTTTTTAGCTTTATTTTCATTAGATTTTGTAGTAAATCATTGTTAAGTTGAAAATAATTAGTCTATGATAAGATTTATTATTGTGATTAATATAATTTTAGGAGAATGATAAATTTTGCATGAATCGTTTGTGTGCTTAACCTTTGATTTTGATTACTGCTTAGGCTTGATTCTTAATTTTGAATTTACGTACATGATTGAATTTACTTAGTTGCTAGTACTTAGAGAGATTTATGCATGCTAAGATAATAATTTTGTTTAGTCTCTACCACTCTAGAACTTATTAGATAATCATTTGAGGAAAAATTTATTAGTTACACACGATTAGGGATATGATTTAGGCAATTTCTTTGGACAAATTGAGCCTTTCAAGCCTACCATATTTATTTATTCCCTAGTTACCAATTATTGATATCCATTTGTTTTTCTTATTTTAACCCTATACACGAGCCTTATGAAAAAAATATCTTGACTCTAAACCCGTCACACCATAGGTATATAGTGTTTGTTGTTTGTTTGCTGTGAGGGGAGTTGTAAAGTGGGAAAGTATTGAATTAAGGTTTTGTATTGGGGATGTTCTTTAAATGTATATGGTCTCATATTTCTCAAAAAAAATATTGCATGTTATTCAATGAAAAAGAGGAAAAAAATACCTGCAACGATTCAAGTATGGGGGAAATAGTGAGATTTATGTTTGAAAAAAAAAGAAGAAGAAGAAAGAAGGGAAATAGTTTGGAACTTGTTGGGGAATATTTGTAAGGGTTGAAAGTAGAAGAAATTGTATGCTATGGTGTGATTTGAGCCTAAATTGTCTTTCTCATCTACCAATAACCTTAGCCATACATTATAAGTGTATAAGCCTATGAAATGGATGTTCTTAATAATAAATCTATATATTTGAGACACTTTTAATTACTTTTTGCGTGTATAAATTGATTTAGGTGCAAGTGATATAAAGATTTTAATTGTGCACACACACACACAAGAATTGTGTGTAAATATTAATTTTTATTAGAGTTATATATTTGTGCAATCTTTGAGACATTATTGTTTTTTATAAGACCATGGCTTTATAGTTTTATTATTTTTGTTTTTAGTTTAGTTTTTGTTTATTGTCTTTGCTAAGGGACTAGAAAAATCTAAGTGTTGGGGAATTTGATAAGTGCAATTTTAATTATATTTTCATAATTTTCTTATGCTTTGTAGCGCACCAAATTTTATTAATTTGTGTGATTTATTTTATTATTAGTTGTTAAGTGTTAGAAATTTATTTTTAATTATATGATAGAAATTATGTGAATTTAAATTTGTTAATTATGTATTTAATTATTTTAATTGTGAGTTCATGAGTATTGGATGTGTGCACCAAGGTGCATTGTAATGACCCAAAATTACTAATAAGGCTTAAGGGCCTTAATTAGTGTGCCGAGAGGGCTTAATTGTAAGTTATGTGAATTAATGGTGAAAATGCATGATTATGTGAATTGCATGTTTATGAGTGTTGGATAAGCATGCGGGCCCTGTTTGGTTTGTAGGGGCATAATTGTAATTTTGGCCCGTTAGGGCATAAACGTGATTATTTGTAATAAACTGTTCAGACCACATTATTATGTGGATATATGTGTTTGCAACTTTCGGCACGAGGTGATCCTATGGTGCAAATAGCGAGAAAGTCACAACAAGACCCGATACTTGACTTCGGGCAAGTTGAGGGGTTTCTCGGGTATTAGGTGATTATTTGGATTGTCGGGTTATGGAAATAATAATTGGAGATATATTTGAGATTAGGAAGCCTAGGTGGGAATACCGGGGAATTTTACCATTTTTCCCTCAGGGACGTTTTTGGTACCCCGAGCCTTGAGTTTAACTTAAGTAAAATAAAACAAAGTAGAGGAAATAGCTAGAAATTTTCCAACTGACCCTTCCCTCCACGCTCAGCTCAACTCTCATTTTATTTCTCAAGGAAACCATGGAACCAAGAGAAGACTTGGTTGGAAACTCAAGAATTTGAGCTGGGGATGTGGGGAGAATTTCAGTAGCAATTTGAAGGTTCAGACCAGGAACTAGGTAAGCATTGGATTATACTTTTGATCATTTGATTATGTAGCTTTGGGGTTGAATTCTAAGAGTTCTTAGGTTTTGAAAATAAAGGTTGGATTAAGGCAGAAAGCTTGGGAGTTAGCTCAGTAATTATTTGGAGGATTGAGTCTTCAGTGAAGGTAAGCTCCAATTAATGATATTGTGTTTGAATTCTGGGTTTTTCGGATTGGTTTTGATGTTCTTGAGCTTATGGGTTTCAAAGATTGAAATGTTTTTTTGATGAGTTTCTAGACTAGGTTTCTGTTGAGTTATGTTGTTGAAATCATGTTAGAATGTTGGGATAACTGGATTATGTTGTTGGGATGGTTATGGGTGGTTTTGAGAGAGGTTTGAGTGTCAAAAATGGTGGTTTTTCTCGGTGCGCCACGGCCCTATAGAACAAATGGTGCTGGAGAAGGAGGGCGGGTCGCGGCATGGGGTGTGTATGGTCGCGACGCATGTCTCTTTCTGGGCGAGGTTGAGCCTCTGTTTGGGGCCATGCCGCAGCATGGAGAGGCTTGAGCCACGACCCTTAAGGATATTTATGTTTTTGAGTTTTTAAGCATGGGAACTTAACCTAGGGTGCTCGGGATCGATCCCACTACCGTGTTTGGTGGAATTCGATGTCCTGGAGGCTAGAACTCTATTCAGAAACCCTTATACAATTATTGATGGAATCCTTTATCATGGTTGTGACTAGGTTTACGCTTGGGCTCGAGGCAGGATCGTGCTCGGGTGTCGTCTTTCTTCATCAAAACACTTGGAATTAAAGGTAAGAAAACTGCACTTGTATATATGGATAGGATGGGACTAAGTGTTCCCTATATTTGTATGAATGTCATGAGGTGGTATTATGCCACGGGGACAAGTGATAAACAGCCTATGAATGCCAGAATGAATACTTGCGCACAGGGCGCGGCTCAGCCACTGGTAGCTGAGGATAGCTTAATGATGACTAAGCTCGGCTTAAGCGGGCTGGAGTTAGTGGGGTGAGCACTGGGCTTGGCCTAAGTGAGCCAAAGACAGTGGGCTAAATAGAGGGTGCGGCCTACGGGCGTTGACCCTAGTTGTTTCTTGACATGTATACTTTTGTTAATTGTTGTGTATGATATACTGAATATCTGGAATTAGACCGTTGGTTATTGATTGATGTCCTGGATTGAATGAATGCTATGGCTTTCTAGGTAATTGATTAATGACTTGTAAATCATTTTATTATGCTCTGTGAATTACTTAGTTGTTAATACTGATTATGCTATGATATTATGTTTTCTTGCTGGGCCTCGGCTCACGGGTGCTACGTGGTGCAAGTAAAGGCAAGGGTAAGATGAGTTGACCATGAGTTGGAGAGCTCTGGGGGTGAGGTGTACATTGTCAGCTGCTCGACCACCACGGTCAAGGGATTGTACAGGGACAGGAACTTAAAACGTGTATTTTTCCATTAGAGTGGCTTGGTTATTTATTTGTTTTGGAAATTTTGTAATTAAGTTATTTAAACCTTGACTTGGGATCCCATGTACCAAATATTTGCTTTAATGAAAATTATTCGTTTATAACCAAAATCTTTTAATCCTAACCGGTTTGTGTTGTTAGATTCACATTTTTATTCAAATGACTTGATTTGCAAGTCTTGCACTATTTCAAATTCATAGTGTAACGGTCTTGGTTATCCAGGGCGTTACAACCTGGTATCAAAGCATCCTAGGTTTAAGGGTTCCTGGAGATAGGCTAGACATGTACACTCACCGCTAAAGACAAGCTCGACTCAGGGTTCAGTAATTGAATATATGAAACTATATGCTTAAGTTTTGATTGAAATATGAATGTATTATGTTGTATGACTATAGGGAGCATGAGAACTGATAGGGCCTGGCCCTTGACTATTGTGTAATGAGATTGAGGTGAGCTGATTAGCATTGCTGTTGCATGTGAATGAATATTTTGATAATGGTTTGCATACTGATTGTATGTGGTTAACTGCCTGAATTGAATTTATATGTTATACTTGTTTATTGGCTTGTAGAAAGCATGGTAAAGTATAAGTATACTTGGTTGTAATAAAATTTGGTAGATAAATGCGTAGAATTATGGATTAGTGGTTATTATGCTTTATGTGTGCATGATTATTGTGGTTATTTGGACCTGGTTATGGTTTGGTTCAGAGTGTGAACCTCAGGGCTGAGAAGTTTAGTAAGCAGTGGCAGATGAACTCAAATGGTTTGCGTCCATGATGGTTAAGTAGATCTGGCATTGTATTACAAGGAGTTTGTAGGTGATAGTCTGGGTTGGAAACCTCCATCTGCCCTTGAAAGTCGCAGAGATGTTCGCTAGCATGTGAGTAAACGGTGTGGTTTAATAGCTGAGACTAAATGGTAGAACAGTAGACTTCTCTGAAGAAGGAGCTGCTTTGTATGTATTGACAATAAGGTTACCAGTGTTGGTTTAATATAGGGATACAGACAGATAAAGAGTACTAAACAGAAGGCTTAAAAGGCGTTATCCTTTAGTTTTGAGAAAAGTTCTGGTTTGCCTAAGAATTTGGTCAGTGGATGGGCAAAGCTAATTTTATCCTTGGTTATATGAAGACGAGAGGTCATAAATAAGGAGTTGCACTAAATATTTGTGGCAGAAGGATGCCAGGAAATGGTACTCAGACTGAGATATTGGCATGATGGGTTGGAAAGAACTCAGATGGTGATTTGATAAAAGAGGTTATAAAGACATAGTCTGAGCTACAGAGACCAATAGGCTTCTAAGCTTGATTTAAAATGATAAGGTAACGACAGTGTATGTCAGTGAGTTTTGTGAATTGGGTAATTAGTTTTGGAAATTGATATAGGTGGATGTAGCTAGAGATGATGACCCATATAAGGACCAAACTCTGGGATGGGCCGAAGCATAAGTGTCGCACCAATGTATGAGATCGTCATCTGTGTTTAGGCAGCAATGAGGGCCATGTTATTTGAGATCTAGGGAGATGAGGTATAGAGTACGAATGTCGTAGGGCAAGGGATGCAAAAGATACTACTTCCATTGGTAGAATTTAGTAAGGACAGATTCTCGGTTGTCGAGGTAGAAGAACCCCAGACAGTGCTATGGCACCTAGTTTTTGATAGGAAGGGATCTGATTGTAAAGGTAGTTGTTAGGGTGGTTTCCCATGATTAGGGAATGGAAGACGGGAATGCCTTGTTATATTCGAAGCCCGAGGTTAGTTCCTCAGAGATGGTCAGTTGACTGGATAATTCACGTTTTTGGTTATATAACAAGCTAGAAGAGCTCGGAGTTGAAAATGACCCAAGAGAGATTCATACATAGAGACTATGCCTCAAGGGTATTGTGCGAGAGGCTGAATATACTAGTATTTATTGAGGAGGAATTAGGAACTTTTGACAGAGGAATTGGGATATAAGAATTCGAGAGGTTTGTGGTGAGTGCAATAGAGCTTGTCATATGGAAGCCTCGATATGAGTCAGAATGAGAGTTAATTTGTTAAGAGACAACCATGGATTGTAGGGGATATCATCTGGAGTACTTTAGTTAGACTAAATGAAAATTAGGCTGACTAGTAGGAATTCAGGTGGGTAAACAAGGAAAGATTGGGTATGCCTCAGGGTCGGGCTACAGGTAGGTTCGGTATCAGGGGCATTATGGAAGATGGTGATGGTTTGACAGAAAGAATTACTAAAGTAGTTGAAGAAGTTTGACCTCAGGGTGAATCATACAAAGCGTCGTATTGTGGGAATTGTCGGCATCGTCTGCTAAGGATGAAGAGTTTTAAATGCCCGGTTACAAGACAGGACAATGTCTTCAGGAATTGATCTACGATCGGGTTATTACCAGTTAGAGATCAAGGAAAGAAACATTCCAGGAATTACTACTTGTACCGAGTAGGGTGTGATGAATGGGTAACAAAGGTTCTTAATTGACTCAAGCTTCAGCAACACAGGTAAGTTCTTCAAGCAAAGAATATGAGAACGGTATGGACAAGTCTCCTTCAGGTTTATGGGCAGTATGTTTGACTGCTCTCCAATCAGAAGTGGAAAGAGAACGACTACTACGCTGTCGATGTTATTACTAAGGAAGCAGGGTTACAGGTAAGGCTCCATGAAGTGTCAGTTTGGTCTTGCCAGAGGTATTCAGAATAGTGCTACAAGAAGAAGAGGGGACAGGTATGAAGAGATTTGATCTGAATCCACAAAGAAGCTACTGAAGAACGTTTGAAGGACAGGAAGCATAACAAGACTAGCAAACGCGTCTTCTACCACGTAAGTATCTTCGCAGACAGCTACACCAGAGATTAAAGGAGCAGTAAAACTTAAAGTTAGACTGAATGGATAGTATCATATCAGAAGTTCAGAAGACAGAGTAAGAATTGATTAGCGCTTGGTGAAGCAAGAATGTGTGTGTTATGGTTGGATATAGAAGGGTAGCATAAAGGACCTAACTCTTGATAAAGATATGAAACTATGAGGGATGCATTACAGGTTGGGGCACACCCAGGCTCAGAGTGATGAGAGGATGGGTCGAGCCTCGCGGGAGGTAAAAGAATAGGAACATGGTCGATATACATGGAACAATAAGTAGGTAGTGTATGCATAGCATAAGGTATTTGAGCGTTTGGTCATTTGTAAGAAAGATAACCTTGAGGCCAAGATTTAGTGAGATGTAATGGATGGATAATTGGGGTTAGAAATTCTCGATTGTATGAGGAGAAGAGGCAATTGGAGGCGGATCTCTTACTTGGGAGGTGTGTGTCAATTTAAAAGGGTGGCACAGATTATAATGGAGTGGACAAGATAACGATTGAGATTGGTATAGCCTTAGTGTGTGGTGATGAACAGGTACATATTCCTTTGGACAATGGAATCCAAAGTGACAGTTTTGGTGGAAATAGGGAAGAACCCTGTCAAGGTATTACGAGTTAAGGTACCAGGATCGGATGAATGATCCGATGAGAATTTGGTGTGGAGATGGGAATTCAAAATGGATATCATTCCACCTCCTAGGGTATGTTGTACCAGGAGGTTTAAGCGGGTGACATAATTTAATATGCTTGAAAATTGAAAGGTAAAGTGATATGGTGGTGGATTGTAGGAATGGACCACATTAGACTATAAGTAGGGTAATTGGACAGGAAAGGTTATAACTCCACTGAATGAGTTAGTGTAATATGGTTCGTATGAGCTAGTAATGGGTCAGGGCATTGATAATGCTAAGTTGAGGCCCTATAAGTTTTCCAAGTTTTGGAAAGGAATTAGAGAACGAAGAGAACAAAGTGGGAATCTGGAATTACTAATTAATTGCAGATGGAATAGCGATCCGAAGGCTTAACAGTTATTTTAAGGGATTAAACGTTAACTGTGCGAATATTTGAGACATTAAGGAAGGTGTAGTCCTTCGATGGAATAGTCATGGTGATGATTGCTGGAGTACAGCTAAGGTGACATGGCATAGGACATGGTAAGATAAAATTAAGGAGTACTATGTGAAGTAAAGAATTGAAAGGTAGTGGATATTGCGGTTTAGTATTGATTTAGAGAAAAAAACAAAGAGATGGTTGGAATTCTTAAGGCATGGGTGTCTGCCTATCTGAGAAGACATAAGAACTGGTAAATTGTTAACTTTGGAATACAAAGTTCCAGGATGAGAGATTTGTATCTCTCTGAGTAAGTGCAAACAAGGAAAAGTATGTTATTCGGGGAAAGAAAGGGGAGTTCTGACTCCCGATTCAGCAGGAATTCTGAGGTTGTACCAAGGGTTAGGTCGATGGCCTATAAGCTGATCTCACCCTGGTAGGGGTGATGACTCATAAGTATTTCTGGTGTCAGACTACGAAATGATCGTTGTGAACTAAACAGACTCTGGAACTTCTGCAGATCTGATGAGCAAGCAAAAGTTAAAGAAAGTATAGTTATCAGACAAGATCTTGTGGAACGAGGTTGTTGCTCACGTTTGAGTGTTATCAAAGATTAAGAGTAAAGGCGTTGGACCTTGGGAATTATAGTCAGAGGTATGAGGTTCACTATCTGATGTGCTCGAGTAAATTTCGAGGACAAAATTATTATAAGGAAGGGATAGTTGTAACAACCCAAAATTACTAATAAGGCTTGAGGGCCTTGATTAGTGTGTCGGGAGGGCGTAATTGGAAGTTATGTGAATTAATGGTGAAAATGCATGATTATGTGAATTGCATGTTTATGAGTGTTGGATAAGCATGCGGGCCCTGTTTGGTTTGTGGGGGCATAATTGTAATTTTGGCCCGTTAGGGCATAAACATGATTATTTGTAATAAACTGTTTAAACCACATTATTATGTGGATATATGTGTTTGCAGCTTTCGGCACAAGGCGATCCTAGGGAGCAAGTAGAGGGAAAGTCACAACAGGACCCGATACTTGACTTGGGGAAAGTCAAGGGGTATCTCAAGTATTAGGTGATTATTTGGATTATCGGATTATGGAAATAAATAATTAGAGATATATTTGAGGTTAGGAAGCCTAGGTGGGAATACTGGGGAATTTTACCATTTTTCCCTCGGGGACATTTTTGGTACCTCAAGCCTTGGGTTTAACTTAAGTAAAATAAAACAAAGTAGAGGAAATAGCTAGAACTTTGCCAACCGACCCTTCCCTCCACACTCAGCTCAACTCTTCTTTTCTCTCTCAAGGAAACCATGGAACCAAGAGAAGACTTGGTTGGAAACTCAAGAATTTGAGCTGGGGTTGTGGGGAGAATTTCAGTAGCAATTTGAAGGTTCAGACCAAGAACTAGGTAAGCATTGGATTATACTTTTGATCATTTGATTATGTAGCTTTGGGGCTGAATTCTAAGAGTTCTTAGGTTTTGAAAATAAAGGTTGGATTAAGGCAGAAAACTTGGGAGTTAGCTCAGTAATTATTTGGAGGATTGAGTCTTCAGTGAAGGTAAGCTCCAATTAATGATATTGTGTTTGAATTCTGGATTTTTCGGATTGGTTTTGATGTTCTTGAGCTTGTGGGTTTCAAAGATTGAAATGTTGTTTTGATGAGTTTCTAGACTAGGTTTCTGTTGGGTTATGTTGTTGAAATCATGTTAGAATGTTGGGATAACTGGATTATGTTGTTGGGGTGGTTATGGGTGGTTTTGAGAAAGGTTTGAGTGTTAAAAATGGTGGTTTTTCTGGGTTCGAAGGGGTTGGGCCGCGGCATGGTTCTCGGTGCGCCGCGGCCCTTTAGAACTGATGGTTCTGGAGAAGGAGGGCGGGCCGCGGCATGGGGTGTGTAGGGTCGCAGCGCGTGTCTCTTTCTAGGCGAGGTTGAGCCTCTGTTTGGGGCCATGCCGCGGCATGGGGAGGCTTGAGCCGCGGCCCTTAAGGATATTTGTGTTTTTGGGTTTTTAAGCATGGGAACTTAACCTAGGGTGCTCGGGATCGATCCCACTACCGTGTTTGGTGGAATTTGATGTCCTAGAGGCTATAACTCTATTGCGTAACCCTTATACAACTAATGATGGAATCCTTTATCATGGTTGTGTCTAGGTTTACGCTTGGGCTCTAGGCAGGATCGTGCTCGGGGGTCGTCTTTCTTCATCAAAACACTTGGAATTAAAGGTAAGAAAATTTCACATGTATATGTGGTTAGGATGGGACTAAGTGTTCCCTATATTTGTATGAATGTCATGAGGTGGTATTATGCCACGGGGAAAAGTGATAAACGGCCTAAGAGTGCCAGAATCATTACTTTCGCACAGGGCGCAGCTCAGCCACTGGTAGCTGAGGACAGCTTAATAATCACTAAGCTCGGCTTAAGCAGGACGGAGTTAGTGGGGTGAGCACTAGGCTTGGCCTAAGCAAGCCAAAGACAGTGGGATAAATAGAAGGTGAAGCCTACGGGCATTGACCCTAGTTGTTGCTTGACATGTATACTTTTGTTAAAATTTGTGTATGATATACTGAATATCTGGAATTAGACCGTTGGTTATCGACTGATGTCCTGGATTGAATGAATGCTATGGCTTGCTAGGTAATTGATTAGTGACTTGTAAATCATTTGATTATGCTCTGTGAATTACTTAGTTGTTAATACTGATTATGCTATGATATTATGTTTTCTTGCTGGGCCTCGGCTCACGGGTGCTACATGGTGTAGGTGAAGGCAAGGGTAAGATGAGTTGACCATGAGTTGGAGAGCTCTGGGGGCGAGATGTACATTGTCAGCTGCTCGGCTGCCACGGTCGAGGGATTGTACAGGGACGTGAACCTAAAACGTGCATTTTTCCATTAGAGTGGCTTGGTTATTTATTTGTTTTGGAAATTTTGTAATTAAGTTATTTAAACCTTGACTTGGGATCCCATGTACCAAATATTTGTTTTAATGAAAATTATTCGTTTATAACCAAAATCGTTTAAACCTAACCGGTTTGTGTCGTTAGAGTCACATTTTTATTCAAATGACTTGATTAGAAAGTCTTGCACTATTTCAAATTCACAGTGTAACGATCTTGGTTATCCAGGGAATTACATGTGTTATCCATAAAATTAGCATTGGTGACGTGGCAAGTGATCCCTGGACACGTGGCTGACACCTGGAAACGTTCTGCTAGAGTATCGACCAGAGGACACATTAGAAGCAGTGCAAGCCTGTCTTACCTGCGACCAGTCTGGTCGATAGTTCCGTGTACAAGGCGACATTAATGGGAAGATCTTTATGAATCCCGAATTTATCTCACACAATCTCCTGAGTATCCGATTATTCAGGAAAGAATATCTGTAACAATCTTTTGTAATCCCCCTTGAGCCAATAAATAGCAAGAGATAGCTCAAGGGAGGGGACTTTTGGGCTTTTGGAATCGTGAGAGATTATAGTAATTATCCTAGGAATATTGTATTGTTCTTCAGAAAGTGGTGAAACTCATTGAACCCTAGTTCTTTGATCACTCTTCTGGTTTTTATATCAATATCATTCTAAGTGGACGTAGGTCATTACCAGATCCTGGGGCCGAACCACTATAAAATAATGTGTCTTATTTACTTTTGTCATTACGTTCTTCTCATCTCTTTCATTCACATCAAGCATATTCTGACTCTGTGTCAGTTGGCCAAATCTTGGGTCAACATTCTGGTGCTTTCATTGAGAGCTTGATTTACCATTGTTGAGAAAACTCATGGCGAAAGCTGGAAAGAAAAATGGACAAGCAGTCGCCGCTGCAACGTCAAACCAGCCACCTCCTCCTCCTCCTGCAAGCATGGCAGAGGATGAGCCACAACTAGATTTTGAGGAGGAGGAAATGGATGATGCAACGTTGAAGAGTACCCTGGGCGCGTTGCAGGAAGAGCTGGCTAGTCTGAAGGCCAGTCAGGAGACTGCCACTGAAGTTATGGCACGGCAGTAGCAGGAGATTGAACGGCAGAGCGCGGAATTGAGCGAAAGGCAGGCGGAGGTGGACCGCCGCCAGAACGAAGCCATGGCAGCCCTTGAGGCAGCCTTGCTATTGGCTAGAAATCAGACTGCACCTGCCTCGCAGCCTGACCAACCGGTGAATGGACCACCCCAGAGGGGTCCAAATCCAAGCCCACCGATCTAGCCTTCGAGTCCTCAAAGACCTGAACAGCCTCAGATGCCCCATGACGATATCCCACTGGAGCCTGAGGTACAGCCACCATCCCAAGCTGCTCGGGGTAACCCCCCGCAACGAAGGCAGAATAGGGCCGAGCATCAGCCTCGCAGCCCTAGACGCTGTAGGGATGATGGGCCGAACCTACCTAACAGAGGTCACTACCCTCCTGGCCACAGGAGGGACTCAGAGTTAGGCTCTGCGGTCCGGGGTCCCCCACGGCACGATGATGCATGAGGACACCACGACCAGCGCAGGCCACCCTCTAACGCTCGGGATGGTTCAGCCAGGAACGGACATCGGGGGAACCGTCGATCTCACCATAGCCAGTTGAGGTTCAGAGATGGCCACGGATACAATGAGGCCGACTCAGGCAAAGGAAATGCCGGTGGAAGGAGTGAAGAAAGAGGTAAAGGCAGGAGCCAGGTACCTCAAGATGACCAACCAAATAGACAGGATGTTGGGGGGCAGCCCAAACAAAATAATGTCTTTGACCGGCTCGGGGGTAGCGAGCAGCGGAGAAGAGAAGAGGACCTGAGAGATGTACTCAATGATCGCCACGAGAGGCACGGCGAGAACGTCCCCCCGGCAACAGAGGCCACAGCGATTCCTACTGCAGTGCAGGCCCAGATAGACGCCCTCAACCAGGCTGTGCAACAGCTGGTCGGAGGAAGGACTTCTTACATCGACCACGATAGGAGAAAAGGAACTCCTTTCGTACAAAGGATAGCTAACGCTGAAACTCCCAGCAAATTCAAGATGCCTACGCTTCCAAACTTTGACGGGTATGGAGACCCAGTCTCGCATGTCAATAAATTTGAAATTCAGATGGACATTTAGAAAGTGTCCGAAGACTCTCGGTGCAGGATCTTCCCTGCAACACTTTTTGAAGCTGCGCAGGAGTGGTTCTTCAAGTTCCGTCCTGCGAGCATTATTTCCTGGAAAATTTTTGTACGGGAGTTCTACGGACAGTTCTATGCTGTTCGTGTGCACCCAACCGAAGCAAACCAGCTAGTCGAAATTCGCCAGCAGGACGGGGAGTCAGTAAAGGATTAGGTCCAGCGCTTTATGCGAGCGGCGGCTGGAGCAAAAACAGTGGGAGACGAAGGCAAGATGATGGCCATTACCGCAGGGGTTAAACGTTGCTCTCCCCTCTGGAAAAGTCTCCGAAAAGAAGGAGTGAGAACTACCCAAGAATTCTTAGACCGAGCTGACCGCTACATCAAGCTCGAAGAAGCCATTGCTGATGATGGAAAACCCTCGAACAAGGGTAAGAAGGCTGCCGAACCCGCCAAAGCCGCCAATGGTTCCAAACCTAATGGCAACGGCAAAGGCAATGGGAACGGCAATGGTAATGGCAAGAATGGTGGAAAACGGCCGTATAACGAGCCTTCCACCTCCGACAACAAACGAGCTAAGGGTAATCGTTATGAGCCTCGGTTCACTAACTACACTGCCCTCGTTGAGTCTCGGGGAGAGGTTTACCAGGGCACAAGCTCCAGTGTGCCTTACAGGAAACCTGGACCCATTCGGAAGGACATTTCGAAAAGAGACACTACCAAGTTCTGTCGTTACCATAACGACTACGGACATGACACTAATGAATGCAACCAGTTAAAAGACGAAATCGAGTTCCTTATTAGACAAGGACACTTGAGAAGATACGTACGGTCCTCAGAAAATTCCCAACAAGAAGCTCCAGGTGGCAATGAGCAAGCGTCCACACGCCAACGCTCACCACCATTACAGCCTGCCCCCCTGGCTGGAACACTCTTAACCATCTGCAGAGGCCCGCACCTCGCGGGAAATAGCGGAAAGGCCAGAGAACGATATGCTCAGACTCTGCGCCACGACCAGGACATCGAGATGATGACTGTGGAGGACCGTGCACCAAAAAAGGATCGGTCAGAGGAAGGTGAGATAACCTTCTCTGATGGCGATGCTCAACACGTCCGGTTCCCACATTCTGATCCGCTGGTCGTGGATATCTAGATGGCCAATATGATGGTGAAGAGGGTACTAGTCGATACAGGAAGTTCAGTGAACATCCTGTATAAGTCAACACTGGAACGCATGAAATTGTCCGTAAAAGACTTGGAGCCCTGCAATCAAACGATATACGGCTTCTCTGGAGAAGGACTCGCCCTAGCCGGAATGATCAAACTCCCAGTAACGACGGGTACAGCGCTTGCAACAAGGACATTACTCGCCACTTTTGTAGTGGTCGATTGTCCTTCGGCGTACAACGCCGTTATTGGAAGGCCCATACTGGTTGATCTACAGGTCGTCATCTCTATGTGGAACCTAGCCATGAAGTTCCCAACAGACGTGGGGGTAGGACGCGTCTTGGGAAATCAAAGGGAAGCCAGGGAGTGCTACAACGCCTCGATCACAAAGGCGAAAAGTGGAACGTCAAGGAGCACTGCCCCAGATAGATTGCAGTTGGCAGTTGATACGCAAGCCCAATCAGGTGATGAAGTCACCAAATAGGGTGTTGCCCAAAGTGAGGATGGAGATTTGGATCCTCGCTTTGGGGATTTTGAAGGAAATGTTGGACCCGTCGAGGACCTGAAGGAGGTCCAACTCGACAAAGAAGACCCAACCAGAGTCATAAAGGTTGGGAAAAACTTAGAGCCTGCCATGAAGCACGCACTGGTGGAATTCTTGCGAGAGAACCAGGAGGTTTTCGCCTGGTCGCATAAAGACATGGTTGGGATAGATCCTACAGTAATCAGCCATGTCCTGAATATAGACAAGACCTTTCCACCAGTGCAACAAAAAAGGAGGCTGCTCGATAAAGATAGATCACGAGCCTTAAAAGAAGAAATCGAAAGGTTAAAGGAGAACAGATTCATAAGGGTGGCTTTTTATCCGTCGTGGGTCTCCAATCCGGTGCTGGTCCCCAAGCCTAACGGCAAGTGGCGGACCTGTGTGGATTTTACAGACCTCAATAAAGCCTGCCCAAAGGACTGTTTCCCACTCCCACGGATCGACCAGCTGGTCGATGCTACTGCAGGGCATGAGATCCTCTCATTCATGGATGCATATTCGGGCTATAACCAGATTAGCATGCATCCCCCTGATGAGGATCACACCAGCTTTCGGACCGATACGGGTTTGTATTGCTACAGAGTAATGCCCTTCGGACTGAAGAACGCAGGTGCGACTTACCAACGGCTAGTCAACCACATGTTCAAAGAGCAAATCGGTGTAAACATGGAGGTATATGTGGATGACATGCTGGTAAAATCTAAGAAAGCAAAAGGGCATGTGAGGGATTTACAAGAGTGCTTTAATGTGTTAAACAAGTACCAAATGAAATTAAATCCCCTCAAGTGTTCCTTTGGAGTCGGATCAGGGAAGTTTCTGGGGTTTATCGTAAATTCAAGAGGAATCGAGGCCAACCCCGACAAGATAAAGGCCCTGATCGACATGAAGTCGCCAGAAAGGATCAAAGATGTACAAAGTTTAACCGGGAGAATCGCAGCCCTAAGTAGATTCATTTCAAAATCAACAGACAAGTGCGTCCCATTCTTCAGTCTACTTAGGGGAAATAGAAAGTTTGATTGGACAAAAGACTGCGAGCAAGCATTCCAGGCGTTGAAAGTTTATATGGCATAGCCTCCCATCTTATCAAAGCCAATCGAAGGAGAAATTTTGTTTATTTATCTGGCGATTACTAAAGTTGCTGCCAGCGCGGTGCTAGTACGAAAGGAAGAAGGTGCACAAAAAGCAGTCTATTATGTCAGCAAGAGATTGATCGGGGCAGAAATGAGATATCCGCCAATCGAGAGGTTAGCATATTGCTTGATCCTGGCCTCTAGAAAGCTACACCCCTACTTCCAAGCCTATCCTATCACAGTTCTAACTGATCAGCCCTTTCGACAAGTACTCCAAAAACCCGAGGCGACTGGGCGATTGTTAAAATGGGCAGTCGAGCTAGGGCAGTTCGACATAACCTATTCACTGCGAGCAGCAGTAAAGGAACAAGTCTTAGCCGATCTTATTGAGGAGTTCACCGAACTCCCAGACAGTGAGCAGTGCGAACTGCCTGAGGCGCCCGTGCCTCAAGACAAAACTCCTTCATGGAAGCTACTCACGGATGGTTCATCCAACGAATCTCACGCTGGAGCGGGAGTGATATTGATAACGCCGGAAGGGCATCGATTTCACTGCACCATCAGGTTCGACTTCACTGCATCAAATAATGAAGCAGAATACGAAGCACTCCTCGCTGGATTGAGAATGGCAAAGGATATGAGCATAAAGACGCTTGATATCTACAGTGATTCACAGCTGGTGGTGAATCAGGTCCTAGGAGAATATCAAGCGCGAGGTTTGAAAATGGTAGCCTACTTAAATAAAACAAAGGACCTGCTAGCCCAGTTCACGAAGTACACCCTCCAGCAGATCCCGCGAGATTAGAATTCAAACGCGGACGCCTTAGCCAAACTCGCGAGCGCAAAGGATGCTGACACTTTGAACATTGTGCCAGTAGAAAGACTGAGTAAGCCGAGCATACAAGCAACTGAGTCCAGTATGGAGATTCGAATGGAGGATACATGGATGGCGCCTTACTTGGAGTATCTGACAAATGGTGCGCTGCCAACAGATAGGAACAAAGCCAGAACTCTACAAAGATGGGCTGCTAGGTACATACTGGTCGATGGTGTTATGTACCGAAGAGGATACTCGATGCCACTACTCAGGTGCCTTACACCAGAAAAGGCTAAGGAGCTCATGAAGGAGGTGCATGAAGGCTTCTGTGGAGATCACGCTGGGGGCAGAGTTTGGCAAAAAAGATTCTAAGGCAAGGCTACTTCTGGCCAACGATGAACGAGGATTTGATGGAGTATGTACAAAGATGTGATAAATGTCAAAGGTTCTCCAAGATTCAACGAGCAGCTCCAAACGAACTGAAGCAGATACAGAGCCCGTGGCCTTTTGCAATATAGGGGATAAATTTGATTGGATCCCTGCCTACAGGGAAAGGCGGAGTAAAGTACGCAGTTGTGGCAGTTGATTACTTCACCAAATGGGCCGAAGCTGAACCACTCGCAACAATCACGACCAAGAAAGTTCTTGATTTTGTCATCAAGAACATTGTATGCAGATATGGTTTGCCCAGGAAGATAGTTTCAGACAACGGGACCCAATTTGACAGCGACTTATTCACCGATTTTTGCGAGAGGCATGGAGTTATTAAAAGCTTTTCTTCAGTTGCACACCCCCAAGCAAACGGGCAGGTCGAAGCCATAAACAAGACTCTTAAGGACACCCTGAAGAAAAGACTTGAAGAAGCTAAAGGAGCGTGGCCAGAGCAGTTGCCTGAAGTCCTGTGGTCGTATAGAACGTCTCACCGAACAGCAACAGGACATACTCTATTTTCCCTAGCCTATGGGTATGAGGCTATGTTGCCTGTTGAGTTAGATCCCCCCTCACATCGGCGTTTGACTTACGACCAGGATATGAACATCCAGCTAATGATGGAGTCCCTAGACTCAATCGATGAAATACGAGAGAAATCTCAACTCCGAGTTGCTGCATACGAGCAAAAAGTCGCCCAGTACTTTAACTCCAAAGTTAAAGAAAGAAAATTCAACGTCGGAGATTTGGTGCTACGATGAGTTTTCTTAAATACCCACGACCCTACCGCTGGAGTGCTCGGACCCAATTGGGAAGGACCTTAACAAGTTGAAGACGTCCTTCATCCAGGCACCTACAAACTTGCACGCTTAAACGGAGATCTCGTTCCACGCTATTGGAATGGAGAACACCTGCGCAAGTATTATCAGTAAACAACCCTTTTTAAAGGACTGGCTTGTATTAAATTTTTAATTTTTACAAGTTTTGCCAAGAGGGTTAGCCACGTTGTATGGCTAACTGCTCGTATATGTAAGGTTCTATTATAGAATCACTCGTAAAGACATGTTTAGTCCATTTTTAATACGAGATTATAAGGGACTGTGCGCAGTCAGTCATTCTTGCAACCTTTGTGAATTTACATTTACAAGTATTTGTTCATTACGTGTGTTGTTTTGCTGTACTACAAGTATCATTTTTCCGCACGAACAGGAATGTTCGAACAGGCCATGGTCAGGGCAAGTGACCAAGGACCTAAAGCTCCTCGTTCACTTGGGGGGCATATAAGGCACATCGATAGCAAAGCATACTCGCAAGGTATGTAAACACATGAACAAAATGAGTGAAAGCATGCTACAGTACTTAGAGTATTTTTCAAAATTTATGTTATGTTAAATCATGCCAAAGTACTATGCTAAGTTCGGTCATACGGACAAATATTATAATAAATAAAGATATTATAGCATCAAGATTTAAGCTTTTGCACCGCAAGCATCGCTGCTTGGATGTAACTGTTCAAGTAAAAGAAAAAAGATTTGCTGCCCGTGCAGCAAAGTTTAAAAAGAAATATATTGTCTTTACATTACGACCCGTGGGTCGTATAGCCAAAAAGAAAGAAAAAATAAATGAGACTGTTTAAGAGGCATTTGGGGCCGGAGGGTCCTGGGCAGCATCCTCGTTGGTTGCATCCTCGGCAACTTCTTCTTCGTCTACACCAACGATGCTTGGAGAGGCAGGGATCCTCAGTCTTGCCTCCTCTTCGGCCAGTTGAGAGGTGCAGCGAGCCAACTCAGCAGTCTTGACCTCCTCCGAAAGATAGCTAAAGTCGGCACCCTGATTATGTTTCCAGAAGTTGTAGAAACATCGGAGTGTCGTCCTCTTGTACTTTTCAAGATTTTTGGAGTTGTCCAGCTCCAGCTGCTTCACCTTGCCTTCAAGAGTGACAATAGCCTCAACCTTGGACTTGAGTGTCTCTCCCAAATGCTTGATCTCGCGAAGATGGGTTTGATTGGACTCTCGATACTGCTGCCTCAACTTCACCGCGACATCTTTTGCGGCTTCAGCCTCTGACAGTTTGGTCACCGCAGCATCCCTCTCTCGAGCCAGTGCCTCCAACTCCTTGGCGTGCCTAGCCTCTACAGCTGATAGCTCCTCAGCTGCCTTCACTTGATGCCTCTCAGTGGCCTTTGCCTTGGCCTGCTCGATGGAAGCCTGGATACGAGTGCGAGCAGTGATGGCAGACAGCAAGGCCTGTGAATAAAGGAAAAAGTTAGAACCTGCTGTGAAGAATAAAGACTAAGACTTAAAAAGTGAAGAAATACTCACACTGGAGATTTCATTCAAGGCCCTGTTCAGAACCTGGTCGGCCCCCATGTTTTCAGCCTCGACCATTGCATCTCTAACACGGTCACCTTTACCAATGCGGTCAAGGCGATCCCTGGCTGATCAAAGGGTACGGCTCCTGAGTTTGGCCCCGAGAGCTTCTTCACGAGTAATTTCCTTTCTAGTGGGCGCAGCCGGAGGATTTGGTGGGGCAGGAGGAGTGTGCTTCTCAGTAGGAGCTGGTGTATGGGTTTGCCCCGTTGGCCCAGGAGTTTGCCCAGTTGGCGCATCCTTGGGAAGGTCTTCTGTTCGACTCTTCTTGGCTGGAGGGCCTCGGCTGAATTCGCCAGTTCTCCTCTTGGATCTCTGCTGGAGTTGGGGAACCTCCTCTTCCTCCTCGGCCTGGTACATGTCAAAGATATTGGGAGTGGCCATGTCTGCATGCAAGTAAATACAGGAAAATGATAAGACAAGAGGCAAGTGAAAAGTTATTATACAACAGAAAAGAGGTAACAAAGTGAATACCCGAGCTACAACTACTGGTCGCTACACTATTGACTCTATTAGTCATATACTCATTATTTGGCATGAAGAAGTCTGGCCCTAATTTTGGAGTATATGTAAAGTTGCCTTCCCCGTCGAACAAATGACAGGGAATTGGCAAACCATTTAAAAGTAAAATAGTGTTACCGTTCTCATCAGAGGACTCTCCCAAGTCCACAGCTGGCTCTTTGGCCTTCTGTTTCCCCTTGCCTTGGGGAGCAGAAGGCCTTTCTGCGGAAGGATTGCCCGTGGGCTCCCTAATAGTAATCCCTGTTGGCCTCCTCCGAGGAGGAGACACAGGAGGTTGCTGCTCGGGAACCCCCTCGGCAGTGGCTTCGTCCACCACGGACCCTCTAGTTTCATGGCGAGGAGCCAGGAGGCCAGACCGCCTCAAGTTTTCTTCAGTCACCAGGATCTTGACGCTTTTTGCTACGTCGGACATCCTGGCCAGAGTATTAGACCTCAACACCATGTCTGGTGTTGGGGTTGGACGTAACCAAGGGCCTGAAAAACAGATTACGGTTTAAGAAAAACGAAAGGAGACACCATGAGTAAAAGTATCGACCAGTCAGAAACGGTGCTTACCTCCTCGTGCGAAGGCTAGGTTGTTGCTGGATATGTCCGGGGTAAGGAAGTACTCCTTATTATACTGCCCCACATTCGATATATGCGTAGTGTCACTTAGGAATGTTCGATTGGTTTCCTGGTGACAAAAATGGAAGAAACCTGTTCCGTGTTGTTGCGGGTTAGACTTGAGGTCAAAGAGATAGTTGACCTCATGGGGTGAAGGTTCTGGCCATTTCTTAAGTTTATACAGGATATAGAGTGCGGCCAGCATTCTATATCCGTTTGGAGTTATTTGGAAGGGGGCGACACCAAAATAATTGGCCACCCCCACAAAAAAGGGATGAAGAGGGAGATAAGCTCCCGCCTCAATATGATACCGAGACCAGGCGCTGTTGACACCTCCGGGGAGGTTAGCCCTCTGGTCTGCGGCAGGATGTATAATGAAAACCCCTGTGAGGGGGAATCTCCTGAAGCAGTTAGCAATCATTCGAAGAGTTACTGAACTGGCTGGAGAAGTATACCACTCGACGTCAGGCAAGTTCTGATGCCGAGGGTTGGCCCTAATTTGGATATTAGGGTCAGGAACAAGATTTTCTCGACCACTGGTCGAGGGAGCCCTTGCCTGGGAATCAGGCCGGGCAGGAGAATTTGGGTTGTTTTCAGACTCGGGTCTTTTCTTGCCTGAAGATTTGGAACGGGCCATTGAAGGAGAAGGATGGGGTTTGGAAGAAGATCGCGAGAAAGGGATCTCGTGGACACGGTCAGCTGGTTGATCTTCTCCCTCGAGCAGTTGGGCGAGAAGGTCGTCGTCAATAGGCCTTTCACCTCCCCACAAATCTGGCATTAAAGTCTGCATACAGAAGAATGGGGAGGTGAGGATAGAAAACTTTTAAGAGCTTTTTAGAATAACGCTGGTCGAGTATAAAAATTAAGTTTTTATACAACAGCATTCTAACAAAAGGCTAAATTTTTCTACACGAACAGTTTGAAAAACGGATCAAAGGGTGAAAGTAAAAAAATTTCTGAAAAAGCTTTTTCAACTCCCCTTAGGGCGGGAAAAATTTATTTTTCAACTAGCCTAAAGATCGAATTTTTACTTCAATTTTACGTCCTAAAAAGCATGATCCAGGATTTTAAACTAACTCGTAACCCTATTTCGCCTACAAAATATTCTGTCTACAAGCGTCTCAAACCAGAAGCAGATAAACTCAAACAGTACACAGTCAGAAGCATGCATCACAAAAAATTAGAAGCGTGGGAACTCAAAAACTTACAAAGAAAAGTGATTGTGAAGATGGAAGAAGGGTCTTCAGAGATCAAGAAGCTCTCGAATGGGGTTCTGAAAGTGCAGACGGAACGGTCTTCAGGAACGTTAAGGGCTCTGGATTTTAGGTTTTCTTGTGGAGATGATGGCGTGCGTAAAAAGAAAATAAAGGCTTCGAAGGTCTTATATAAGTTTGTCTCTGATAGTAAAAAGTATAATCATTAGTTTCCCTTTTTCAAAGTATGGGGAAGCGGGATGGCCGTCGAAATCTTTTCTGGGGAACCGAAAGGACGTGATTGGACAGAGGTAGGTTGCTTTTTTCAAGAACACACGAAGGGTTCTGACACGACAGGCGGGGTTACCGAAGAGCCGTTCGTTCAAAAGTTTATTTACTGCTCGTGATAAATAAACTTGGGGGGAAAATGTTATCCATAAAATTAGCATTGGTGACGTGGCAAGTGATCCCTGGACACGTGGCTGACACCTGGAAACGTTTTGCTAGAGTATCGACCAGAGGACACATTAGAAGCAGTGCAAGCCTGTCTTACCTGCGACCAGTCTGGTCGATAGTTCCGTGTACAAGGCGACATTAATGGGAAGATCTTTATGAATCTCGAATTTATCTCACACAATCTCCTGAGTATCCGATTATTCAGGAAAGAATATCTGTAACAATCTTTTGTAATCCCCCTTGAGCCTATAAATAGCCAGAGATAGCTCAAGGGAGGGGAATTTTGGGCTTTTGGAATCGTGAGAGATTATAGTAATTATCCTAGGAATATTGTATTGTTCTTCAGAAAGTGGTGAAACTCATTGAACCCTAGTTCTTTGATCACTCTTCTGGTTTTTATATCAATATCATTCTAAGTGGACGTAGGTCATTACCAGATCCTGGGGCCGAACCACTATAAAATATTGTGTCTTATTTAATTTTGTCATTACGTTCTTCTCATCTCTTTCATTCACATCAAGCATATTCTCACTCCGTGTCAGTTGGCCAAATCTTGGGTCAACAACATGCATGATTAGTATAAATACACCCTAGCTCTTGTGTGTGTGCATGTGCATGGTATGCATGGTGAGCATGCATTAGTTTCCCTGGATGGTGTTTATTTTCTATTATTATTTTTGTGGTTCATTTAGAAAAAAAAAAGAAAATAATGGGATAGTATATATATTTATATTAATTTAATTTAGTATAAAGATATTAGTGATATGGCTATTAGTGGTCTTCTAAGCTATAATGGGTAAGTTAGATAAGGGTGATTTTGTGTGTGCTAGCCGTGTATAGAAGAGAAAGGGAGAGGCTAGGGGTTTGGTCATGGTTAGTATGAGTGCATAGGGGAGTTTCCATTTTGTACACAAATTAATCAAGCCATAGTTGGCAATTACATGAATTGCAGAGAGGGAATTAAGGGAAGGATTAAGGCCTTAATTTTGGGCAAGCGATTCAAAGGGGTTCGGCTAGGTTAAGAAGGGGAAACAAGGAGAAGCTTGACCCATTTTTGTGGTGGCTGTCGTGTGCATAGAAGAGGAAGAGAAGGGAAAGAAAGAAGAGAAAGAAGGAGAAGGAGAAGAAGAAGGGAATTTCGAACCCTAGGGTAATGTATTGTAGATGTACACGTAGTTTTTCGCCAACAGTGTATTAAGAAATAATAAGGTAGATTAGTGTTCAATAAACCGTAATGAAAAATTAATGAATTCTCTCAAGAACATGGAATTTTTACATGGTTCAGTGGTTAAAATCCACCTACTCCATGAGTCTATATTATTGATGTTTCTCTCTCTATTTTGGCAGAGTTTCGGTATTACAAAATAATGGTCCATTTCCTCTCCAATATTCCCAGTATTTATAAGGGAATTTCGTGGACAGGTTTGGGCAACCACATGAGTCCATCACGTATTTACATAATTATTACATTTAATACAAATAATTTCCATTTATATTGGGATATGATTTGATCACAAGGTAAATATACTCATAATACCTGGGATATTAAATATGACAGCCTGGTCATACGTATAAAGGGATCCCGAGTCTCTAGGGATCTGCGGGTATGCAATATACTAGAACTACCACGAGCTGGATATCTCCTCCAAGCTTGTGCTTCGACAGCTGTTTTAAAATTCTGAGCTCGCGCTTCACAACCTTTGTATCCCTTGCTTGGGTTAAACCCAAGACACCTAACACCACGCGTGACCACATGAAACTTGAGTTGACCATGTGGATAATAAGCAGGTATCATTCCCTTGGTTATTTCTCTGTATATTTATTTGTCAGCTATACCTGAGATGAGTGAATGAACTCGGGCTAAAATTAGGGTACAACATTTGCCCCCAAGCTCCTGCTCGTGTATGACGTCGTCACTTTCTGACCTACACAGTAAGGGCTTTTAGACTTCTGTTACATAAAACCATGCCTGCCCACTACTTGAGTACTGGACACATGGTGTACCGCAATTGGCATCTGTTCGGGTTTTGAGGACTGCAATAATTGTCTTATCACCTTTTTGCCGCCGTTTTGTTTATTTAATCTTAGCCCACAGATCTTGAACTAACCCAATTAGATGGCCTAGATTAATTTACACAATTTACGTATAAGTAGGATGGCCAAACTTCAAACTGCACCACCTTTCATTTAAAAATTTTCCTTTTCTGCACGACCAAGCCTCTCTTCTCTCCCAAAAACCGTTCGTCTTGCCCAAATATTCAGAAACTTTCCAGGAGCTTCCTATTGCCGAGTCTATTCCTTCCAGTATGCAAATTGTACTTTCCTATAAGTATCTCCTCCTTTGGTTTTAAAAGGTTTTTTTTTCTTTTATCCAATGGAATTTCTATTCTTCACCGTGTTCATCTGTAACATTCATTGTAGTTACTGTTACGCTATTTATAAATGTTCTTAGGGATTAGGTTTTGACTTGTGTTCAACAGGTGAGTCCAAAAATGTTTAAGAAATAAGATGTTCAGAGAACTGGGAAATTTCTAGGTAAATCTGGGTAACTCTAATGGTGAATTAATTTAAAGAATACCCATTCATGGTAAAGGAAATGAATGGATTTTAGGTTTAGAACCAGATAGCTTAGAGATTACGTTTTCTTGGGTGGTTTTGCATTAAACCGCCTCCCAAGGAAAGTAGTGGTTTGACATTCTGACACATGGATCTCCAAATAACAGGGGTCTGTTAGGAAACCGAGGCGCGTAACTTAGGATATCATGTGGCATCACGCGATGGGGCTGAGGCTAACCTTAGCTCGTATAACAAAAGTAAATTGTTTCCTTCGTACTCTCATGTCATAGTATTAGATCCTCTTAGGTCGCCTGCTAACTAGGCCGTTTTGTCGTTAGGCGATCTGATGGCTCCTCAAAATAAGAACGCCCCAAAGAGAATGCCTCAGCTTGTCCTCTAAATAGAAGAACAAAGGGAAGCAGATCGCCACAAAATCTCCCATCCTGCACTTCAATCCAGTGGTGGAGAAGGAGATCATGGTCGATCCCAACACATACTTCGAGGCTGAGTGTATCATTTCAAAGATCACGACTCACGGGAGAGTTATCAAGATCATGTTGAGCCACAATATAGAGGTCGAAACTGGAACTCTCCTCGTCTAACCTGCGTTCGAAGGGGAACAAAGTTGTTCCCCTCTCCAAGAAGACTTTTCGGCTTAGAGTGGCGAGCATCTAAAGGTGGGGGCCTGCCTCCCTCTGACTAGTACATCACGGATTTTTTAAACTACGTGAAGCTGGCTCCATTTCAGCTCCCCCCAAATTCGTATAGACTTTTGGCGGGACTGAAGTATTTGTTCTTGAAACACAAGTGGGAGGTCCCCACTCTGGCAGACATTTTGTATTTCTTTTTCCTCAAGGCAAGCCCCAACCAACAGGGACGCAGTGATGGATTCTACTACCTCACATGATTCCCTAACTCATCCTTCATCATTGAGATTCCCAGTCATCCAAATGACTACAAAGCCTTGTTCTTTATGTCGAATGGATTCCGGAACTGCGAACACCGATACTTCAACCGACCTCGTAAGTCTTCCATCCTCATGAATTCAGCTCGTGAATTTTTATTCCTTTTGTCTTAACTGAATTTGTCTCTCGTGCATCCATATTTGCGAGGACAACAAAGTCCGTGACCCTCAGGGGTCAGTATGAGAAGTTATCTGGGCTTCCCCTAGTGAGAAGGACTACCGCCAGGTCGTGAATGACGTCACGATGCTAGCTTGCCAGTTGATTGGCGAAGGTCAAACACTAGCCATTGAGGACGAGGTGCCTCTAGTGAGAAAAAGGTGGGCTCCCAAGGTTGACTGGGAACCTGATCTAGAAAGAGTCGCGTCAGGGGCAGCAGTCGGCCCTTCCGGCCAAGGTAACCCATACCCCTTTAGGAAATTAGATAGGGCTGTTGCCGATTTTAGGTTAGTTCATTTTAATCCAAATCAGCTCGTCCGCCGTCATCCTTACGACCCGAATCAAAATACAACCCTGCTCCAGTGCGTAGATCACCTAGTGGTACGCCAAGACAATAGTTATCCTAAGGGCACAGTCATAGTTGATAACACCTTAAACTTTAGATCTGTCATTTTTTAGGAATATGGGACCAACCGTAGGACCTGGCCTTCCCTGCTCCAGGGTGCATTTGCCCCTAGATTTAGACAGTATGCAAAGGAATCCAGCCCTGAGGAAGGACCTAAACCTGAACCCCTTAGGATCCCATAAATATTAACTGTAGACTCCCCTTCTCCTCCATTAGTTCCTAGGCCGGAGGTCGTGCCTATCCCGGTCAAAATACCCAAGCTGGTGATAGTAGACTCCTCCCCCTGCCTGGAGGGTGGGATCATTATTTTCTCTATCATTATATATGTTTTTGACAACTTTATTTTGTGAACTAACTCCCTTTGTGCTTTTTAGGCGAAGAGATGGAACAACCCGGAGCTCCCAACCTTCGAACTGCTTTCCAAGCTAAGAAGGCTGGCTCAGGCCCCGTTGTAAAGAGGCCTAAGTTTACGAAGAAGGCCACCCCTGCTACAGGGAACACCTCAAAATCCCCCACCAAAAATAAGGAGACGAGCTCGACTCGAGAGCCAGCTCTGGTGGCTACGGTCACTACTGAGGAACTTCCTCTTCCCCCGCCTCGCTTCATGGCCCCTAAAGTTATACAGACCAAGGCCCCAACCCCCACCGTTCGAATACCAGTAGACCCTCAGGACCTGGCGAAGATCCCAGAAGCCTTTTGGGGTATCGTTTATGAGACTGCAACTCACATGGTGGGGCACGCCTACAAGGCCAAAGTGAGGGACCTAAGGACCATCGAGGAGTGCATGTTGGAGAATGTTATGGAATCATCTATGGGGATGAACCTCACTGTAAGTTCTCTTTCCTTGCTTAGTTAATTTTTTTTTTTTTTTTGATTGGGTGTATACTTTTGACTTATTTTGTTATTTTACAGTCTGAACTGAATGCCACCCAAACTGCCCTGACTACAACTCAAGAAGGTGACCAGGCCTCCGAAACTGCCTTGGCGGATGCTCGAAAGAATGAGCACAATGCTAAGGCTGCTCTTGCCTTTTCCAAAGAAGCGAGCAAGCTACAAAGACTACATTGTCTGCCTCCCAAGCTCAAACTGCACAACTTCAAGCCGAGATTTCTGATGTCAGAGCAAAACTGCTCGAGGTCGAAGTCACAGCCAAAGAAGAAAAGGTGGCATCATCATCGGCCATGGAGGAGATGTTGTACCATTGCTGGGCCTTCAACTCGGATGGGAACTTTTCTTTCATGGAACCCGAGCTGTGGGATCCATACCTTGCAAAATTCAAGGCTTGGCTCTTGCAAGAACCGTCAGAGATTGGCGATGCATCCGGAATGGTGGTGGGAGATGGGGAAGAGGTCACATCTTCAGGGCGAGCTAATGGAGCTCAATGATATCTCCTTTGTATTTGTTTTTCGTTTGTAATTGTTTAACAATTTTTTGTCTGCAACTGTTTAATAGTTTTTTTTATCAAACAATTGGCTTCGGGCTCAGTTCGAGGTTTTTTCTCCTCGAGATTATTTTCTTGATTTATTTCAATATACATCTTTTTGATCCATTTATCTTTCCTTTACTATCTCTCATATTTATGAATCCTTAGACTTGTACATTCGAGATTTTAGGAATCGATTTTTACATCTGGATAGATTTTATCGCGCTTGGTTATATCCAAGTTTTGTGTGTTGATTTGTATCAGACCTGTTAAGAATCAGGCCTTGAACCCGGTTATATCAGAGGTTTTTAATAATTTAAACATTGTTCGTGCTAGGTTTATTGATAACTCGAGCTTTAACAAGCCCTTGATATAACAATTTTTCCAACTTTCCAAGTTTTTGACTAGTTACCTCTAGGGTTTTAAATGATTAAACTTAGTTCGCGCTAGGTTTATTGAAAACTTGAGCTCTTAAGAATCCATCGAATAATCAATTTTTCCAAGCTTTTAAGTTTCGGACCTGGTTATATCCAGGGTTTTAAATGATTTAAACTTAGTTCGTGCTAGGTTTATTGAACACTCGAGCTTTAAAAAGTTGTTGAATATTTAATTTTTACAAGCTCTAAGTTTGTTAATCTTATCAAGCAAGCTTAATTTTTCCAACCTCGGGTTACATGCCCCCCAAGTAACCAGAACGTAGAAACTTTCTTAGTTGCTTTTACGAACATTAGAGCACAAACTAATACAATCTTAAAAAGAAAAATTATTTAATAATCCATCTATTATTTAATCAAATGGCTTTTATAAATAAGCCTTACATTGATGGTGGTACTACTAATAATACTTTTTCAAATGTAAGGCATTCCAGGTCCGTGGGACTACTTCCTCATTCAGTCGAGCTATCTTGAAAGTTCTTTCACGCAAAACTTCAATCACCTGATATGGTCCTTCCCAGTTTGGGCCTAATACACCATCCTTGGGAACCTTATTCACCAAAAAGACCCTTCAGAGAACCAGGTCACCCAGTCCAAATCTACGCCTCTTAATCTTAGAATTAAAATAGCGAACGATTTTTTTATGATAATGGGCAAGCTGTAACTGTGACTCTTCTCGTTTTTCTTCAATCAGATCGAGAGATGCATTAAGTAATCCATCATTCTGCTCTTGGTTAAATTTCCTTTGCCTGTGAGTGGCTACCATGGCTTCAACTGGAAGCACAGCCTCGCTTCCAAAAATTAAGGAAAAAGGAGTATGCCCTGTGGAGGTTCTGTGAGAAGTTCGGTAGGCCCATAGTACTTGCGAGAGCTGATCGGGCCATAGTCCTTTGGCTTCGTCTAACCTCTTCTTTAGGCTTGCCTTTAAGTTTTTGTTCTCAGCCTCGACCTGCCTGTTAGCCTGTGGATATGCTACTGAGGAGAAACTCTTCGTAATGCCATATTTTTCACAGAAATCAGTAAAGAGATTATTGTCGAATTGTGTCCCATTGTCTGACACGGTCTTTTTGGGAAGCCCAAATCAACATATAATATTCTTCACCATGAAGTCTAGGACTCTTTTTGAAGTGATGGTTGTCAAAGGTTTAGCTTCTACCCACTTTGGGAAATAGTCAACCACCACCACCGCGTACAAACTCCTCCCTTTCCCATAGATAGGGACCCTATTAGGTCGATTCCCCATACCGCAAATGGCTATGGGGATGAGATCATCGTTAGCTCAACTGGAGCAGCTCAGGAAACTATGGCGAAACACTGGCATTTGTCGCACTTTTGAACATACAAGATTGAGTCTTTTGTTAGAGTGGGCCAAAAATAGCCATGCCTTAGTATTTTCAATGTTAGGTTTTGCCCCCCAGCATGATCTCAACAAAAACCTTCATGCACTTCTTACAAAATGGTTATAGCTTCTTCGAGCAGAACACATTGTAGGAGAGGCAATGAATGACCACATCGGTACAAGGTCCCATCCACTATATCATACCGTAGAGCTTGATAAAGTATTTTTCTTGTGTCCTTTCTATCGTCAGGTAGCCTTTCTGTTGTGAGGTATTCCATTATGGGAGTCATCCAGGTCGGTCTTGTGTCGATCATTTCGACTTCTATCATTTCTGTTATACTCGGATTCTCCAAGAACTCCACTGGCACTATATTCAATGTCTCAACTTCTTTTGTGGTGGCAAGTCGTGCCAAGGCATGAGCATTTGAATTTTGCTCGCGAGGTATCTATTCAACAGAACTGTACTCAAACTCAGACAGTTCTCCCTTCACCTTAGCTAGGTAGGTCGCCATCTTGGTACCTCGAGCTTGATATTCTCCCAATACCTGATTGATCATGAGTTGAGAATCACTATAGCATTGGACAGCTTTTGCCTTGAGCTCCCTTTCCAATCTCAGCCCAGCTAGTAAAGCCTCATATTTGGCTTCGTTGTTGGATGCCTCGAATCTGAATCTTAGAGCTATATGAAATTGATGCACTTCTAGGGAGATTAAGATGATCCCAGCTCCCGATCCATTCTCGTTTGATGATCCATCCACGAAGATTTTCGATAACTCCTGCACCGGTTCCTTCAAGAGCTTCTCTTGAAATTCGGTGCATTTAGCCATAAAATCAACAAGGGCCTGACTTTTGATTGAGGTCCGTGGAACGTATAATATCTCAAACTGGCTAAGTTCGATAGCCCATTTTAACAGACGTCCCGACATTTTAGGTTTTTTCAAAACCTTCCTTAAAGGTTGGTCAGTCGTGACATTGATTTAATGGGACTGGAAATATGGTTGGAGCTTCCTGGAAGCCAACATCAGACAGAATGCTAGTTTCTCTATCAGTGGGTATCGTGACTCAGCTCCGAGAAGTTTCTTGCTTATATAATATACTAGTTTTTGAGCACGGACTTCTTCTCGAACTAACACGACACTGACTGTATTTTTTGTCACGGCCAAATAAAGGAGTAGAGGTTCTCCAGACATAGGCTTAGATAACACTGGGGGCACAGCCAGGTGTATTTTTAGGTCGAGTAATGCCTGCTCGCACTCTTCAGTCCACTCAAATTTTTTGTTTCCCGTGAGCAAGTTGTAGAATGGTAGGCACTTGTCAGTGGATTTTGAAATAAAATGATTCAAAGCTGCCACCTTTCCATTCAGGCTTTGAACTTCTTTACGTGACCTGGGCGAGGGCATTTCTAACAATGATCTGATTTTCTCGAGATTTTCCTTTATTCCCCTCGTGTTGACTATGAAACCCAGAAATTTTCCAAATTCTACTCCGAACGTGCACTTCTGAGGATTCAGCTTCATGTCATACCTCCTCAATATTCCAAAACATTCTTCTAGATCAGATACATGATTATCGGCAGTCTTTGATTTGACAAGCATATCATCGACATACACTTCCATACTTCTCCCGATCTGATTAGCGAACATTTTGTTGACTAAGCATTGATATGTAGCTCCGACATTCTTCAGCCTAAAGGGTATGACTTTATTACAATATACGTTATTTGGGATCATGAAGCTAGTATGTTCCTGGTCCGTAGGATTCATTGCAATCTGGTTATATCCAGAATACGCATCCATGAAGGACATGAGCTCGTGACTTGCCGTGGCATCTACCAACTGATCAATCCTTGGTAGTGGAATGCAATCCTTGGGACAAGCTTTGTTCAGGTTGGATATGTCAATGCAGGTCCTCCATTTCCTGTTTGGCTTTGGGACCAGCATAGGATTGGGGACCCAAATCAGATATTTTGTTTCATGGATAAACCTGTACTTTAGTAGTCGAGCTACTTCTTTCTCAACAGGCTCAGCTCGGACTGTTCCCAAGCGTCTCCATTTTTGGGATTTTGCAGACACGTTTCTGTCCAAATTTAAAGTGTGCATGATTACACTTGGGCTTATTCCCACCATATCATTATGTGACCAGGCGAAAATGTCCCAATTCTCTTGTAAGAAATTGACCAACTCCTTCTTCCCTTTATCATTAAGATTCTTCCCAATCTTTACGACTCTTGAAGCTTCATTGGGGTCAATGTTTACCTCCTTGAGCTTCTCTATAGCTTGGAGTTCTGACATGTCTTTGACTATCCATGGGTCAATGTCATCGCATTGGGCGTCGTTACTGTCCTCTTTTTGCTAAGGTTCTTCCGTCCCGCAAGTAACTTCTACTTCCTGAGACTCCTCACCTCCGTCATTTATGACCATAGCTTGCTGCCCGAGTTGTGATTTTCCCTTCATAGAAATGCTATAGCATTCTCTGGCAGTGAGTTGATCACCGCTGATGGTGCATATTCCAGATAGTCGAGGGGAGTTTTATTGCTAGGTGGCGGATAGAGGTTATGGCTTCAAATGCCATCAGCATAGGTTGGCCCAAAATCACATTGTATGCAGTCGATTACCACTAACTCAAGTAACTTGGAAATAGTTCGCGAGTCTTCTCCCAATGTTACCACTAATTCGATCGTCCCGATGGCTGTTGACCCTTCACCAGAAAACTCGTACAGAGTCATTGAGGTCGCCTTCAAGTCAGTTACTGACAACCCCATTTTTTCCAAGGTGGACCTGAAAAGTAGATTCACAGAACTCCCATTATCTACTAGTGTCCTTCGGACCCTCTGATTGGCGAGCTGAACGGTTATGACCAAGGGATCGTTATGTGGGAATTGGACGTGGCAAGCAACCTCTTCTGTAAAATTGATTGGTTATTTTTCCAATCGTTGTTGTTTCGATAAACGCTATTCCAGGATGAACTCCACTCCATTATGGGATTTCAGTTCGCTAATGTACCTCTTCTGGGCCCCGCTGCTCACGCCTGCCAGATGAGATCCTCCTAAAATGGTGGCTATATCTCCCCCTATTATCGAAGGAGAGTCGTCCTGATTCGCTTGAGCTCAGGTTTGACTTACTGGAGCTTTGGGGACTAACGAAGGGTTTGGTCCAATGGGCTAATTAGGAACCACCCGATTTCGGGCGTACTGGGCCAAAGGTCCCGCTCTAATGAAAGTTTCGATCTCATCCTTCAGCTGTCGACAGTCATCAGTGTTATGACCGATATCATTATGGAATCGGCAAAACTTCAAAGAATCTCTCTTCGCCCTCTGGTTCTTCAACGGTTATGGCTTCTTCCATGGAAGGCGAGCAGAATTTTCTAGGAAGATATGCTCCCTAGTGTCCGTTAGGTCGGTATAAGTAGCGTAAAAAGGTTTGAATTTCTCCCCAGACTTATTTTTCTTCATTTCACTCTAGTGGCCCTCACCATTTCCCTTCCTTTTGTTATCCCCCCTTGGTTATTCTGGGTAACGACTTGAGCCGTAGCTGCAACGTCCATTACCGCCCCAACGGGCTGGACAGGGGTCTGGTTGGTTCCCACGATGAAAGCTCGTGCCTCTTCTAGATTAATCCACTCTTGAGCTCGGGCCAAGAATTCATCCACACTCTTAACTCCTTTCCTTTGGAGTTCTTGCCACAAGTCGCCCCCAACGACGATTCATGTCCTTAGTGCCATGAGCTTGGAGCTGTCATCAGGATCCCTAGCTCATGTAGCAACATTGGCAAACCGACTTAGATATGCCTTCAATGTCTCACCAGGTTGCTGCTTTACATTGGCCAATGAATTGGTATCAACCCGAGCTGCCTATGAAGCACGGAATGCTTTTCTGAACTCGGAGGAAAACTTCTTCCACAAACTTATGGAATGTCTCTTGTATTGCTTAAACCACTGCCTGGCTGGCCCGACCAGAGTTGCAGGGAATAAAATACACCTTAGATTGAGTCTGACATTGTGGGCCATCATCATGGTGTTAAACATTCGGAGGTGGTCTGACAGATCTCCTTCTCCATCAAATTTTGACAAGTATGGCATTCTAAAGCCTACCGGATATGTGGTCGCCGCAATATTGGGGGCAAAAGGCTCGAGCTCATCCTCTGAGTCGCAATTGTCTTTTTCTTTTCCAAATTAAAGCATCTTCATTTGCTCTTCCATCAGAGCTAGCCTCTTGAGGGTTTGGTCTCTGGTCCCTAGGTTACCTGGGGGCTGTTCGACAGCTCCCATCCTATCGTATGTGTTTGATGGGTTATTGTCCCTCCAAGCTCGAGCTTGGTTTGGTGGGTCATTCCCATTATCACGTACTATGGACAGACCTCCCTCTTGTCGAGTATAACTAACATCTTCATTCTGATTTGGATTCCTTCTCTGCAAATTCAGGTGATCACGCAAATCAGGTTGTGACTCGTATTGAGGGCTTTGTGCTGAACTCAACTAATTTCTTAGGTCGCCTTTGGACCTACCCCTACGACAACTTTCGGTTCAATAACTCCCATTTGTGAAGCTTACAGCTCACAGTTGGGGCCGAGGATCTAGATTTTCAACACGTGTTCGTGGGATGTAAGTATTGACAGATGGGAGAGGATTTCTCCTACAGTCTCCATAAGCTGGAATGTCCTGAATAGGACGAGGTGGTGTCAGATGTCTTATAGGTGATAGGGGATTCCTTATTGGTGAGGCAATCCTTGTTCCATCAGGGTGGACTAAATTAACACGCCTATGTTCTACTCCATTGTCTCTAGTTCTCTGCGCCTAATGGTTCATCGTGATGCAGGAGGGTTTGTTGGAACATTTTGTCTTTTTGAACCTGTCCCAGTCCCTTCTCGATTTCCAGAGGCATTTCTAGGGACCTATGAAGGAGGCACCGAACTTGGGGTTGCGGTTCTAACCGACCGACTAGGTTGAGCATTCTGGCGATCACGCCCTGTAGGTACAGAACTTGGGGTGGCCATCCTAACTGATCGACTTGGTTTGGATCGATTATTCCTGTGGGACTTGTGAGACCCATTTTGCCTCTTTCCGACATTAATGTTGGTTGCAAGGGGGGTAACCGAGCCAAAACTTCCTCAATCTGCCAGTTTGCCTTATCAAGATGGCTTCTCAATTGCATGTTTTCCAATTCGACGACAGTTAGGTAGTCTATATTTGGATTCGGTGGCAATGACGTCAAACTCTCAGTGTCGCCATGACCCGCCGGTTGTTTTCCTGGACGCTGCTGGATCTCAGGGCCATGTTCGTTCGAAACAGCGGTATGGTGGGCCTCCTGCCCACCAGGCTGTTCTATCTCATTATCGTGCATTGAGCGAGTGAGCACCATGATGAGAATCGATTGGGATCTTGATGAAGCACTAATTTCCCTCTCAATGAAAGCACCAAACTGTTAACGCGGTTTTTCGCCAACAGTGTATTAAGAAATAATAAGGTATGTTAGTGCTTAATAAACCGTAATGGAAAATAAACGAATTCTCTCAAGAACACATAATTTTTACGTGGTTCAGTGGTTAAAATCCACCTAGTCCATGAGTCTATATTATTGTTGTTTCACTCTCTCTCTCTATTTTGGCAGAGTTTTGGTATTACAGAATAATGGTCCCTTTCCTGTCCAATATTCCCAGTATTTATAAGGGAATTTCATGGATAGGTTTGGGTAACCGCGTGAGTCAATCACACATTTACATAATTATTACATTTAAGACAAATAATTCTCATTTATATTGGGATATGATTTGATCACAAGGTAAATGTACTCCTAATATCTGGGATATTAAATATGACAGCCTGGTCATACGTATAAAGGGATCCCGAGTCTCTGGGGATCTGTGAGTATGCAATATACCAGAACTATCACGAGTTGGATATCTCCTCCAAGCTCATGCTTCGACAGCTATTTTAATATTCTGAGCTCGCGCTTCACATCCTTCGTATCCCTAGCTCAAGTTAATCCCAGGATGCCTAACACCACGCGTGACCACATGAAACTTGAGTTGTCCATGTAAATAATAAACAGATATCATTCCCTTGGTTATTTCTCTGTATATTTATTTTCCAGCTGTACCCGAGCTGAGTGAATGAACTCAGGCTAAAATTAAGGTACAATAGTAGAGTTCTTTTCTTTCTTTTCATCAATTCTATTCATCTTAAGTTCAAAGCAATAGGATGTTTTCTTTGGGTTTTTGATTAAACCTAGGTCTTGAGGTGCTAAAGAGTTGATCAAATCTTGTGTATCTTTGATCACTACAAAGGAGGTAATGAGAAATCCTAGTCTTTTGCTATTTTGATGTTGAGTATTGTTATTTTTTTTGGTTTTGAAATATGGTTATTGTTTTGATGCTAAGTTTCGGCCAAGCATGTGTATAGGTTCTAGTATATATTTTTATTAATGCTTCTATGATGAATACATGTATGGGTAGGATATTTTGAATAGAGGCATGTTGGTGTAACGACCAAACTATTGCAAACTTGGACCATTAGAAACTACTATACTAATCTTAAGAAAACTCACAAGTGAAATAATTATAACTTCATTAAAACTTGTAAAACAAATGTTAAACTACATAAAATTTAAAGTAGGATATGGGATCCCATTGTTTTTAAAATAAAAACATAACATAACTTTAAATAAATGGGTTACAAAATTAAGTGCGGAAAATACATATAAAGCATAATTTTTTAAAAGACTAGGAAGCGACTTCATCCTCGAATCGAATGCTCAATCCACCGATTCCATCCTGCCTCAATACACATCCCCAAGCTGCCAAGAATCTTCCCGCCGCCATAGCTATTTTCCTGCGCATATTAAACATAAAGGAATGAGCCTAATGCCCAGCAAGGAAAATCTACTACAAGCATAAAACATGTACGTACACATAGACTATAAACTATAAACATATATCTATAAAGACATACATCATATAAGACTATACTATTAATGGCCATTAAAACATGTGATAAACAGTCTACGCCCCCTTTCTAATATCTGAGGTAGGTTAGATCACATGGTAGGTTTATGATAACCCATCTACGTCCCCTGAGGTAGGGTAAATCATAACCTTGAAACATAAGAAAACATAACATAACATACTATAGCATAACTTATCATAACATATCAACATAACATATAAGCATATAAAACTATCCTATTTTCCTTACCAATATACCGGGATGATGAGAACAAAGTCAGGATTTTGGAACACTCCTAAATACCATAACGAAAAGGTGAGTATTTCTAAAAGAAGAAGATGAAGAGAATGAACTAAACCATTTGAGAAAGATACTTACCAAAAACAACCTTAAGTTCAAAGATCTTAGATGCCTGGCCAAGAATAGAGAATACGAGTTAGGATTTGAGTAGAAAAACTATAAGAACTTAAAGAAACAATACAGAAATGATCTAGAATTTGGAATACCTTGAATGCTTCTATGACCGAACTACACCTCGAACTGAAATATACTATAAACATTACTTCCCAAGTGTTTATTAAGCTTATAATGATTAAGCTTATAACCCCAACCCAAGTGTTTAACACTCTAAAGTAATCCTAGCAGCTTGTAGGCTCTGAACTCAGCTTGATGAATGGAAAAACGGCTGGGTACTAGGTTCTATTTATAGAGTTCAAGAATGAAAATATCTTCATTTAACTTGAATAAAATAATGGCTTTTTAATTGAAAAACATTTGACTAATCGTTCAGCAGAGGCTGAAGACTCAGTCAGAAAGATGCTGGACTTATCAAGAGGTTAAGGATTAAAATGAGCTCGATTTCAAAATCATTCAAATTTTATGCCCTGGGGTCGATATATCACCCACTATAGGCTATATATCGCCTGGCTTCATATGCCCGAGGCTCGTCGAGGTTGTCGTGCGAAGCTACGTGTTTTTCGTATCCCCGTATGGCGATATATCGCCCTCTAGAGCTGCGATATATCGGCATACGTTGAAATATTATACACGTAATTACACTTTTTCAGCCTAATTTGAATTGAGTAAATAGCCTTGACTAAGTCCTTTAACGATTTCAAAGCTGCTGGCAGACCCTAGGATTTTCAAATATTGCTCTTAATAAACTTATTCCTCAAAAATACTTAATTTCTCATTAAACCTACACATGAAAAGTGTTAATCTCTTATTGGGTCTATCTAAACCTTATAGAATAGTAATTATCATCTCCATAATCAGTCACATTAATCAAACCTTAGGTTATAATTAATATTCTTAAACTATAGGTTAAACTTAGAAAATCTACAAGTGTTACTACAAGTGTCCAACTAAGTCCATGTTTGAACCAAAATCCACAGTCAATATACTACAACTACTACTATTACTGCTACTATCTAACTAGCTAAGTTCTTGGACTCTACAGTTGGGTTTTAATTGAAAAATGGAAACAAAAAAGAGATTTGATGTGTGTCTAGGCCTAGTGTATGTTTTAGGGTTCATTTTGTTTCTTTTGAATTGTTATAAACATGCTTAAGGATTTGAGTGTATGGTTATGTTCTTTTTGAAAAAGGAAGCATGATGACTTTGTATGTTAAAACTTTCTATATAATTCTATGTATATTCGGCTATGGCATGCTTTAGGCTTAGGGTCTCTTTATTTTATTTTAAGCATGGAGGAGTTGTGGAAATATTGTTATAATAGAAGCATGTTAGGGTTTTATGAAAATGGAAGAGTTTTGGTTTGTATTGTTTTGAAATATTAATATTGGGTTGTTGTTGTTTCAATGAATCTTGATGCCTTGATAATTAAAATGCAAAACTTTGATGTTACATATAGTCGGCCTAGGTGTGCTTAAGAATAGAGTATGAGAATTTGTTGCTCCTTGCTATTGATTTTAGAAACCATTTTGTATGATATGCCTAATAGTAATGTTCTTAGTTATTAGGTTACGTGGGTTTCGGCTATGTGGGTATAATGTGATTTGAGTAACATTATTTTGATAATGATTTGATTTGCATGTTAATTGTCATATTGAAATGCATAAAGGTATAGAAGCATGTTAAGTTAATTTGTTAAATTGGTTAAGAATGACTATGAGTATATTTAACATAAATTATGCTTGCTTATTTTAGTTTATATTTTATGATAATTTATAAATAATTTAAAAGGAGAACAAATTATGTCATAAAATTTCAAGTTTTAAAACTAAGACAAGTAAGAGGTGAATATCATGCATGAATAATGTATTTTTTTTTAATAAGATATATGCATATTTTTAGTGTTTAAAAGTTGATAAAAACTCTTTTTTTAAGGATGTCTAGAAATTGGTTTATTGAGAATATAAATATTATGAGCCATTTTGCCAAATTTAGATAATTATAAATAATGTGAATTTTATGACCTAATAATTTTTTTTTTTAAAAAGAGAGAAAATAAATGTGTCACATTTTATGTGTATTATTTACTTAATTTTTCCAAATTAATTATTTTAAAAGTAATTATAAAATTTGTCACATGTTATTGTTATTAAATGATAATTAAGTTTATTATTTTGTACAATTTAAGCTAAAGAATTGTTTTATTAAAATAAAATTTTGTAATAAAATTTTTGAATGACAATTGTTTGATTTAAAATAATAAAGTAGTATTAACCATGGTTGGAAATTTATTTTATGCTTGATGAATTTTTGTGAAATTGACAAGAAAATAAAGGAATAAATATTACCAACTTCAAAGAAAGATTTAAGAACCATCCCACGTATGCATGTTACATGCAAGTTTACTTTTACAAAAATTATGTTTACCTCATAGAGGAGGTCTTACCAGTTTATGATTTTGCTGGTTACCTCAAGATGGGACATGGACAATAGGGGTGTCATGATCACAAAGATTGTGATTATGATGTACGACTATGATTACGATTATGATTATGATTTATGAGTATGAAGATGATATGTTTTGCCCTGAGTTTACGATACAAATATGCTCTTCTTGCGCTTTCTTTGATATTGTTGTTTTTGTTGTACTTCCTTACTGGGCTTTTAGCTCACCCCTTACTTTTCCCCCTTTCAAGTAAACAATAGGTTTTCTCCTTAGCACGCGTAGTGATGTGGGGAGTTCCAGCGTCTAAGTATGTATGGCGTGGGGTGTCCTATGAACGAATAACGATCAAGTTGAGCGCCAAAGAATAAATAAGAACTTATGTTATGATTTTTATTTCAATTATGTCACTGGGACTTACAAATTTATTTTATTTATGAACATTGCATAAAGACACATTATTTTTATTTTTAAACTATTGGGCCAAAATTGCATGTTTTTATCAAGGCTCCACTGAGATTTTCCGTAAAATGGTATTTTTCTAATACTTGTGAGTTGAGCAATGTTTTTTTATAAAGGAATATAATTAGGGTGCGTTTTACAAATGGTATCAGAGCCGGTCAGTCATGTTTCCAAGGACCCTCCATATACAAGACGGGAAAATATCACCTCACTGAGTCGTAAGTACTTGCTTTAAATTGTTATTTGTTTTCTTTGTTTTAAATATTTAGTTTTGTGATTGCAGTATAGAATCCTCCTATCATTGGGACCACTAAGAAACAATTACTTAAAGAGATCCGTGCTATACCTAAAGTGCAACTCAAGAGGATAACGAAGATTGGAGGATCATCGTACTTAAGAGGACTGTAGCAGTATGCGAGTGTATTCAGGTAATGATTAAGAAGAGAGGAGTGTTGCTTTGGCCCATTGAGCAATACTATGTGCTGAGGGAATCACTGTCAATAAACCATGAGACTCTCCTTCAGTTTACCATAGCTTGGCACGACGTTGTCCAGGATGACTTGGACTTCGACACTATCTAGTACATTATCTACGACCTCATGGACAATTACGAATTCAATCATTTAGAGGCGGTCCTAGTTAAGAATGATGACGGAGAGATGAAGGAACATTATGAGACGGTACATGACTTGGAAGGGGAAATGTGGTGTCAGGAAGCAATACACGTCATACCAAAAGTGAGCGTCAAGATGAGGGTGATGGCTAGCGCCTCTAACTACTTCCACATCTTGGAAAACATCTTCGATTATGATTCATGGGACGAGTCCATGATCAAGGATTAGAGTCCGTCTTAAATTTCCATCAATAAATCTTATTTAAATAAAATGGGACTTCCTTAAAAACCCTTAAAAATCTACAGATTATTTTTATGGTTTTATTTAGACACTTTGTTGGATGTTTGATTTATGATGTACTTTTTAGAAATTTTTGGATATTATAGTTTTATATTTCTCTCTCTTGCAAACTCTAATGTTGTGTGGATGTGAGTATGTATGAAAATTTTCATGATTAGTTTTTAAGTAACAAAAACACGATGCATTTTATCTCCTCATATGATTTTCTTTTGGTGACTTAGAATTTCATAATGCGATCAAGAGGAAGAGGAACAAGAGGTGGAAGAGGAAGAAATGTCTCTGCAAATCTAAATATTGTAGAAATCCCTGACCTAATAATGCCACCAGCCCAAACAGCAGGCCCACCTACACTAGCTGTGGATTTGGCTGCAGAAATAGCAAGATTTAGGGAACAATTAAGGCAGAGGGACGAGGAGTTGGTCCAAGTCAGACAAGTACCCTAAGCGCCCCAAGTACCGTTGGCACAGCTTGAGCCTCCAGTACCACCACCTACACCATTGCAAATGGCTTATGGTTTTGAGCTAGTCTATGAATGCTTTAGGATGCAAGCCCTACCTAGTTTTGAAGGGAAATCCGACCCTACGGTGGCAGAAGATTGGTTGAAGTCAGTAGAAGCTATCTTTGACCACATGGAGCTGAAGGACAATCAAAGGGTCGTGTGCAGCTCACCTACTCAAGATGGATGCAAGGATATGGTGGGATGTGGTGAAGCAGACCCGTGACTTGAACACTATGACCTGGGAAGATTTTTTTCAAGCATTTGGAAAAACGTACTACAGTGCGGCTGTACTGGAAACCAGGGTGGATGAGTTTGTGACTTTGGTTCAAGGAAACCTTTCGGCTACTGATTACGCTTAGAAGTTTGACAGGTTGGCTAGGTTTGAACTTGAAATAGTACCAACCAAGGTCATGTGAGTCCAAAGGTTTATGAGAGGACTTAAGCTTATGATTACTATAGATGTCAAGATGACCAGTGCTGAGGTGGCTAGTTACGCTGAGGTTTTGGAAAAGGCACTTGAAGCAGAGTACTCAGAGGACCGCATATGGAAGGACAGTGTTGTAAGAAGGGAGGCCAATAGAAACAAGGGCTTCCATGAGGGCAACAAGAGGAAGGCCCATGAAGGACAAAGCAATGGCAATGACAAGAGGCCTAGACCCCCGGCCATGAATGGCATCAATCATAACAACCATAACAATCACAATAAACGTAATAGTCACAACAATGATCATAACCGCAGAAACCACCAAGACAACAAAGTTGAGCTCCCCAGCTGCCCTAAATGTTCGCGTTGAAATTTGGGGGAATGTTAGGCAGGCACCAACAAGTGTTACAAGTGCGGTTAGACATGCCATGTGAAGAAGGATTGCCCACAGTGGAGCAAGGCAGGGCAGCTATAGCAATCTAGTGCCAGCAAGAATCTTTACATTGACCCAAAAGGAAGCAGCCAACGGTAACACCGTGGTCACAGGTCAGCTCCCTATCTCTGGTATGATATGTAGAGTCCTCATTGATTCTGGAGCAACTCACTCTTATGTTGCTATGAATGTAATTGATAAACTGGGATGGCCTTGTGAACTGTTTGAGCGTAGTTTTAGTACCATGTTACCATCAGGAGATATTATGTCATCAACTAGGTGGTTACAATTAGCTTCCATAGTAATTGAGGGCAAAGAATTCCCAACAGATCTCATAGCGTTAGACATACCAAATTATGATGCTATACTTGGAATAGATTGGTTAGCCAAATATGGAGCAATGATAGACTGTCGACGAAAGACAGTAGAGTTTAGACCAGAGGAAGGAGAACTCTTTTCTTTTAAGCGAAAAGTGATGGGATTTCGTACACCAATTATATCGGCATTGGAAGCTCGAAAAATAATGCAGCATGGGTGTTCAGCATATTTGGCAAAAGTTGTGAATAAATATAAGGAGGTGAAGTTGAAACCAGAAAATGTCCACATTGTTTGTGAGTTTTCGGAAGTATTTCCCGAGGACTTAGCAGGTTTACCCTCAGACAGAGAAATCGAATTCGTGATCGAACTTGCACCAGAAACAACACCAATATCCAAAGCGCCCTACCGAATGGCACCTGTAGAGTTGAAGGAACTCAAGACCCAGCTACAAGAATTGTTGGACAAGGGTTTCATATGACCTAGTCATTCACCATGGGGGGCACCAGTTCTGTTTGTGAAAAAGAAGGATGGAAGTATGAGAATGAGCATCGATTACCAAGAACTCAATAAGGTCACGATTAAGAAAAAATATCCTTTGTCCAGGATAGATGACCTCTTTGATCAACTGCAAGGGGTAGTAGTGTTCTCAAATATTTATCTTCGATCTAGGTACCATCAGCTGAAAATGAAGAAAGGATATATTCCTAAAACAACTTTCAAAACTCGCTAGACATTATGAGTTCCTAGTGATGTTTTTTCACTTCTACAAAAACATGCTTTTAGGAAACTTTTTAGGGCAATCACCTAGATGCAAACCCTAAAAACAGCTCTTGGACTTTTTAGGACACTCGTTGAGAGTTCTTAAAGAATTTCTTTTAGGACATGTGGTGCGAGCCCTAAAAACTGATGTGTGTCTTAAAAGTTTGAATTATTTTTAACAAAAGTTCCTGGAATTTTTAGGACACTCATTGAGAGTCCTTACAGAATTTTTTTAGGACACGCAGTGCGAGCCCTAAAAACTTATGTGTGTCCTAAAAGTTTGAATAATTTTTTTTAACAAAGGTTTTATTATATATCAAATCAGAAAAGAAAAAAAACACTCAGCCCATTCTCTCTCTCTCTCTCTCTCCCTATGATTTCCTCTCTATTCCTCCATTCTCTCTCTCTCTCTCTCTCTCTCTCTCTCTCTCTCTCTCTCTCTCTCTCTCTCTCTCTCTCTCTCTCTCTCTCGCAACTTGCTGCCATCCATGAATGACGGCTCTCCGGTCACCCCCCGCCTTCACACGCCGCCCAGGCATCTTCGCCGGCCCTTTAAACCCCCAGCCCCGCGAGCCCCTAGCCGCACGCACCCCTTAGCCCTCTTGACGGAGCCTCCAAATTTTGGCTACTATGTGGGCCTAAAAGCATTCCTTTAGGGCTCACAATGCGAGTCCTAAAAAACTACACTTTTTAAGGCTCTCAAATAGAGGACTCCCGCCCCGCGAGTCCTAAAAACATTTTTTACGAGCCTTAAAAAGCCTATTTTTAGTAGTGTTTGGACTCACTAATGCCCCAGCGGTGTAGTGGTTTTTATAGATAACATCATTATCTACTCAGAGACTAAGGAGGAGCATGAAGAGCACCTGAGGTTGATGCTCAATAGACTACTAGAGCACCAACTTTATGCTAAGTTCTCTAAGTGTTAATTTTGGTTGGAACAAGTGACTTTCCTAGGGAATATAGTGTCCAAGAATTGAATAGCAGTGGATCCAGCAAAGATCGAGGCCATTAGAGACTGGCCCAAACCCAAGAATGCCTCAGTGGTTCGACGCTTCTTAAGGTTACCGGGTTATTACCAGAATTTTGTCGAGGGTTTTTCTAAGATTTCCACACCCTTGACCGACTTAACTCGCAAACACCAAAAGTACGCATGGACTGAGAAGTGTGAATAAATCTTTCATAATATGAAGGATAAGTTGATATCTGCACCTATCATTTGTGTTCCCACAGAGGGCGAGAAGTTCGTGGTGTATTTTGACGCATCTAAGAATGGTTTAGGTTGCGCGTTGATGCAGAATGGGAAGGTGGTAGCCTATGCCTCAAGGCAGCTTAAGGACTATGAGCAGAGATATCCAACCCATGATCTTGAGTTAGCAGCAGTGGTGTTCACACTAAAAATATGGAGACATCACCTTTATGGGGATAAGCGTGGAATTTACACTGATCAAAAAAGTCGAAAGTACTTCTTCACTCAGAAAGAGCTCAATATGAGATAGCAGTAGTGGTTGGAGTTAGTGAAGGACTACGATTGTGAGATTCTATACCACCCAGGCAAGGCCAACATGGTGGCTGATGCATTGACTAGGCGAGGACATGGAAGTGTCTCAGATCTGAGCATAATAGAGACACCTCTGCAAAAAAAGGTTATTAATGCCATTATTGAGTTAGTAACAAGAGGCCTAGCAAACCTCACTTTACAATTCTCCCTATTGGAACAAATTAGAGAAGGGCAGAAGGTGAATGAAGCCCTAATGAAGCAAGAGGCTTTGGTACAAGAAAGTGGTAGCGGTGACTTCACGATGTCCAACGGTGGATTATTTTGATATAAGAATAGGATCTGTGTGCCTAACAATGACGAGATTAAGACAAATATTATGAAAGAGGCGCATGCAACACCCTATTCCTTACATCCAAGATCGACAAAGATGTACCAAGACCTTAAAGAGTTTTATTGGTGGCATGGAATAAAGAAATATGTTGCTGAGTTTGTTGTCAGGTGTTTGACATGTCAACAAGTCAAAGCTGAACACCAACGGCCAACAGGGCTACTTTAGCCACTTTATGTTCCAGAATGGAAATGGGAAGACATAGCGATGGATTTTGTGGTAGGGTTACCCAGGACGACAAAATAACATGATTCTGCTTGGATAACAGTGGACAGACTCACTAAGTCTGCCCATTTTCTACCGGTTAAGACCACCTACTCGGCAGATCAGTGTGCAGAGTTGTATGTTAGCGAGATAGTGAGACTTCATGGGGTTCCAAAGTTTATTATTTCTAATTTAGGTTCAGTGTTCACATCAAACTTTTGGAAAGGATTGCAGAAAGATATGGGTATAAAGTTGAAGTTCAGTACTGCTTTTCATCCTCAAACCGATGGGCAGTCTGAGACGACTATTCATATTCTGGAAGATATGTTGAGATGTTGTGCATTGGACTTTTCAGAGTCTTAGAGTCGATATCTACCCCTGATTGAGCTCTCCTATAACAACAGCTATCAGTTCACTATTGGGATGGCTCCCTATGAGATGCTTTATGGGCGCAAATGTAGATCTCCCTTGCACTGGGATGAGGTTGGGGAGAAGCAGATTATAGGCCCCAAGGCGGTTAGGGAAGCCAACGAGGCAATTAAGAAGATTCACTAGACGATGTTTACCGCTCAAAGTAGGCAAAAGAGCTACACCGACCTTAAGAGAAGGGACATTGAGTTTTAAGTTGGCGAGTTTGTGTTCTTGAGAGTCTCGCCAATGAATGGTGTTATTCATTGGGATGAAAGGAAAATTAAGTCTGAGATTTATAGGTCCATTTGAGATTTCGGACATAGTTCGGCAAGTTGTGTACTGTTTAGCACTGCCCCCAGCACTAGCCGAAATGCATAACGTCTTTCATATCTCGATGTTGCGCAAGTACGTGCCGGATCCCTATCATGTTCTGAGTTATGAACCATTACAGCTGAAGTAGGAACTGAGTTACAATGAGTAGCTAGAGTGCATCATCAGTAAAGGAATCACGGAACAGAGATCCAAAAGGATTTTATTAGTTAAGGTCTTGTGGAAGAATAACACGAAAAGAGAAGCAAGATGGGAGTTGGACGAAGACATGAGAGAAAAATACCCCGAATTATTTGGTAAGAAAGAATTTTGGGACAAAATTCCATTTAAGGAGGGTATATTGTAGCGCACCAATTTTTAATTATTAAGTGTTAGAAATTTATTTTTAATTGTATGAATTTTTTGGTAGAAATTATGTGAATTTAAATTTGTTAATTATTTATTTAATTATTTTAATTATGAGTTCATGAGTTTTGGTCGTGTGCACCAAGGTGCATGGTGAGTAGAAATGCATTCTAGCACTTGTGTGTGTGCATGTGCATGGTGAGCATGCATTAGTTTCCATGCATGGTGTTTATTTTATATTAATTATTATTCTTTTTTTTTTTGTGGTTAATTTAGAAAAAAAAATGAAAAATAATGGGATAGTATATATATATATATTAATTTAATTTAGTACAAAGATGTTGGTGATATGGCTATTAGTGGTCTTCTAAGATACATTGGGTGAGTTAGATAAGGGTGATTTGGTGTGTGCTAGCCATGTATAGAAGAAAAGGGGAGAGGCTAGGGTGTTCGGTCAAGGTTAGTGTGAGTGCATAGGGGAGTTTCCATTTTGTACACAAATCAATCAAGCCATAGTTGCCCATTACATGAATTGGTGAGAGGGAATTAAGGGAAGGATTGAGGCCTTAATTTTGGGCAAGTGATTCAAAGGGGTTGGACTAGGTTAAGAAGGGGAAACAAGGAGAAACTTGACTCATTTTTGTGGTGGCTATCGTGTGCATAGAGGAGGAAGAGAAGGAAAGAAGGAAGAGAAAGAAGGAGAAGGAGAAGAAGAAGAAGGGAATTTCAAACCCTAGGGTAATGTATTGTAGTGTTCTTTTCTTTCTTTTCATCTGTTCTATTCATCTTAAATTCTAAGCAATAGAATGTTTTCTTTTGGTTTTTTATTGAACCTAGGTCTTGAGGTGCCAAAGTGTTGATCAAATCTTGTGTATCTTTGATCACTACAAAGGAGGCAATGGGAAATCCTAGTCTTGTGCTATTTTGATGTTGAATGTTGTTATTTTTTTTTTTTTGAAATATGGTTGTTGTTTTGATGCTAAGTTTCGGCCAAGCGTGTGTATAGGTTCTAGTATATATTTTTATTAATGTTGCTATGATGAATACATGTATGGGTAGGATATTTTGAATAGAGGCATGTTGGGTTTTAATTGAAAAATGGAAACAAGAATGAGATTTGATGTGTGTTTCGTCCTAGTGTATGTTTTAGGGTTCATTTTGTTTCTTTTGAATTTTAATAAACATGCTTGTGAATTTGAGTGTATGGTTTTGTTTTTTTTTTTTGAAAAAATGAAGCATGATAAGTTTGAATGTTAAAAATTTCTATATGATTCTATCTATATTCGGCTATGGCATGCTTTAGGCTTAGGGTCTCTTTATTTTATTTTGAGCATGAAGGAATTGTGGAAATATTATTATAATAAGAGCATGTTAGGATTTTATGAAAATGGCTTAGAGTTTTGGATTGTATTGTTTTGAAAGATTAATATTGGGTTTGTTTCAATGAATCTTGATGCCTTGATAACTAAATGCAAAAATTTGATGTTAGAACATGCACATATAGTCGGCCTAGGTGTGCTTAAGAATAGAGTATGAAAATTTGTTGCACTTTGTTGTTAATTTTAGAAACAATTTTGTATAATATGCCTAATTTTAATGTTGTCACGTATTGGGTTATGTGAGTTTCAGCTATGTGGGTATAGTGTGATTGGATTAACTTGATTTTGATAATGATTTTATTTGCTTGCTAATTTTCATATTGAAATGTATAAAGGTATAGAAGCATATTGGTTAATTTGTTAAAATGGTTAAGAATGATTGTGAGTATATTTAAAATAAAGTATGCTTGCTGATTTTAGTTTATATTTTATGGTAATTTATAAATAATTTAAAAGGATAACAAATTATGTCTTAAAATTTCATGTTTTAAAACTAACACAAGTAAGAGGTGAATATCATGCATGAATAATGCATTTTTCTTTAATAAGAAATATGCATATTTTTAGTGTTTAAAATTTGAGAAAACTCTCTTTTTTTTTACAAGGATGTCGAGAAATTTTTTTATTGAAAGTATAAATATTATGAGCCATTTTGCCAAATTTATAAAATTATAAATAATGTGAATTTTATGACCTAATAATTATTTTTTAAAAAAATAAATGTGTCACATTTTATGGGTATTATTTACTTAATTTTGCCAAATTTAAGGGAACTTTTATGAAGTTAATTAATTTTACCAAATTAATTATTTTAATAGTAATTATAAATTTTGGCACATTTTATTGTTATTAAATAATAATTAAGTTTATTATTTTGTACAATTTAAGCTAAAGACTTATGTTAGTAAATTAAAATTTTGTAATAAAATTTATGAATGACAATTGTTTGATTTAAACTTATAAAGTAGTATAACCAAGTTGGTAATTTATTTTATGCTTGCTAAATTTTAATGAAATTGACAAGAAAATAAAGGAATAAGTATGACCAACATCAAAGCGAGATTTAAGAACCATCAATCGCATGCATGTTACATGCAAGTTTACTTTTACGCTAAAATATACGTTATTTAATTAAATACATGGTTCGTGATTTGACATCATTGAGAATCACTTAGTAGAATAGACATTATTCTTTTATGATTCTATGTGATGTTGTTGTGTAAAGAGAATATACCATTTTGGCCCTTGTGTTTTGCCCGAATACTCGATTGGCTCTTATGTTTTTTTAAATGACAACACGGACCTTCTGTTTTGCAAAATGGAACAATATAATACCTTGAGCCCGATTTTGGTCAAACAATTTTTCAATATGACTAAAATGTCCTCAGTTGTTTTTTTATTTAATTCCTTTAATGAATTTTATTTTTTATAATACATAAAAACAATTTATAAAAAATTTTAAATAAAAAAAGGAATTATAAAATATAATTGAAATGTAAAAAGTAAAAAATCTAACCCACCGTCCTTTCGTCTTCTTCAAGCAATCGGAGAACCAAAGAGCTTCCTCAACAACGACGCAAGGGTTTTCGAAGGATTTTCTTGTGCATTTTTTTTAGAAAGTCCATTTTCGAAGATTGAAGGGATCAGAAAGGTACGTGCTCATCCTGGTTTTGAAATGAGTTTATTTGTTCGTTTTTTTTTTCTGATTTCTTCTACGGGTATGCATGGTGAGGGTGTTTTCATTTTTCATCTTCAAAAAATGATTTCTTTTTGCTATCGTGTTTATTTTCATCTATGGGATTCTAAAAAATGGTGTTTTGGACGTTGTTTGTGCTCAGGGGAATGGTTTATGAGTATTTTTTAAAGTTGGCAGAGCTTGTTCTTGTTTTGCAATGTTAAAGTTTCAATTTTAATGGAATAATATTATATTAATAATCAATGGTTTGTTCAAAGATTTTGATTTAGTTATGTTAGGGTTTTTGTTTGTTTTTTTAGCACTGGTTATTTGTTGTGGTGTGGGTTATATTTGATGGCTTTTAAAGTGATTGATGATCACCTTATTCATTGTATGTGTTTGTTTTTGTGGATACAGAATTGAAAAATGGAAGTCCATTGGTTACAATTCATGTATGAAATGAAAGCATGTAAACCTTTCAAGGTGAATGCTAAGACGTATAATATGATGGAGTTCTATCATCATTTGTATCAAGATTTAGTACCTAATATTGAAGAATTGAAGGGGAAGATGAATATTCAGTTCATTGTTTTGGCCGAAATAGGAGGGGAATTTATGATGGATATATATATATGATGATAAGGATTTGATGACAATGTTTAATGTGAATGTTGTTAGTGATTGTATTAAGTTGTACGTTACAATGGTTGAAGCACTTGCATTACAAGTTATGGATCCAGAAGGTAATGATTGTAGTGTAGTTGAAGTAGACATGGTTGGTTCAAGTAGTTTTGAGGTGGCCCCTAATCCAAGAGTCCCTGAAAATGAACCAAGTGTGGAAGCAGCCCCTGATTTTCCCTATGGTCCATGTGCACCTGTATTAGATTTGATGGTCACACCAAAGTGAATGAAAATGCTTGCCAGAAAAATAGTTCGTCCTCCTCCAGTGATGTTTAGAAATCCAAAAGATTTTGATGCAGCCTCTGAGTGTGATGATGAGGCATGTATTGATTGTGAGGCCCCTAAAATTGTTCCATCACCAACTCGAGATGGAGGCAAAAAAGCTCAACCAGATCCAGGGCCTCAAAGAGAAGCTTCACCTACACCTAATGATGGACTTGAAAATGAAGATGTCCCAACTGAAGGTAAGTTTGTTAATCTAGGAATGGTTTGTGTAATGTAAACTATGGGATTGGTTAACATGTGTTTTTTTTTCTTTACAGTTCCAACTGAAGTTGATGCAAGTTATATGCTTGAGGAACAGGAGGCCCCTAAGAATGAAAGCACAGCTTCTCAATTCGAGGCAAGAACTCAACCAGAGGAACATAGTGCCCTAGAAAATAAGCATGCAACCTGAGCAAGGTCTTGCCCCTGATAATGACACTGCAGCTTCTCAATTCGAGGCAACTACTCAACCAAAAGAACATGGTGCCCCTAAGAATGAGCCTGCAGCCTCTAAAGATGATGCAAATTTTATGCAACTTGAGCAAGGTCTTTCCCTTGATAGTGACACTGCAGCTTCTCAATTCGAGGCAAGTGCTCAACTAGAGGAGCATGGTGCCACTAAGAATGAGTCTGTAGCCTATGAAGTTCATGCAGATTATATGCAACCCCAACAAGGTCTTGCCCCTGATAATGACACTGCGGCTTCTCAATTCAAGGCAAGCTACATGCAAAAGGAACATGGCAACCCTACAACTTCTCAATTTGATCCAACAGCTATGCAAGATGAAGATACTCCCCTTGAAATGAGGTTATGCCTTTTGAAGCTACAGGTAACCATTTAATTTGTAGGTATCCATTTAAATTTTGTTTAAAAATTCATTTTGTTGGTTAGTTTAACAATGGAATATGTGTTCTAAATGCAGGTCCACTTCCTGAAGTTGATGAATTTTCAGCTGGTCCTAGTAAAAGACACCATTATCAAACTAAAATTCGAGGTCAACGTGTTGGAGCCAGTGAGTTGCATGAAGTGTTGCCATCACCTACTGACGACAGTGACCTAGAGTGGAAACAAGGAAAAAACTACAGTAAAGAAGATGACAGTATAGAGTCTGAGATGGGATCATTGACAAATAGTGACCAAGAAATTATTAATGATTATTATTATAGTGATGAAGGTGATCACTTGAACACAAATAGAATAAGAAGAGAGGGATTGGATCCTAACTCAAACATTCCACTGACTGATTTAGATAAATTTATCATGGTGGGAAGATAGTGTTTCGACTTTTGTTGAAGTTCAATGACTATAGGCACTTTGGTGAAATCTTGAAGGATTATGCAGTTCAATAGGGTTTTGAACTTCGCAAAATTAAGCATCAAAAGTTTAGGCTGACATATGGTTGCAAAGCAATTGGCTGCCTATGGAAAATTCATGCATCCTTTACCCCAGATCAAAGAAATTTTGTGATCAAGACTTACAACCTAATCCATACATGCCAGTGTGTTAGGAAAAATAGAACAGCAAGTAGCAGCTGGATTGGTAGAAAGATGATGAAGATATTCCAAAGACATCCATAAATGAAGTTGGCTCATATGAAGGAACAATTGAAGGACAAGTATGGCATTGAGGTTGATAACAGGAGGATGTGGACAGCTAGGAGATATGCTAGAGGTGAAGTCCATGGTAAACATGCTGACTCCTTCGGAAAGCTAAGAAGATATGAATCAATGATTATTAACACCAATCCTTGAAGTGAGGCTATCATACAAACTGAGCTGGCAATTGAAGAAACAGCCAATGAAGAAGGTGAATTAGAGTTAAGCGCCCCACCTATGATGAAGCCTCAGTTCAAGAGAATATTTGTTTGTTACAAGGGAATGAAAGATGGGTTTTTATCTAGTTGTAGGCTTTCTTTGGCCTAGATGGATGCCATTTGAAGAGCCCTTACAAGGGTATATTACTGTCTGCAGTGTGATTGGATGCAAACATGCATTTCTACCCGATTGCCTATGCCATTGTTGAAGCTGAAAATAATGACAGTTGGAAGTGGTTCATTCAACATTTAACAGAGCAAATTGGAGAGCATGCCCCTACTGGTCATGCTTGGTGCATTATGAGTGATAGACAAAAGGTAAGTCTATTATTAATTTTGTTTTATAACTGTGTGTTACTAATTAATACTTAATTGGTAAGTTTTATTCACATGATGCAGGGTTTAGTGGAGGTTGTGACAAATGTACCTGATGCTCACGATCGATATTGTTGTTTTCATATTGAAAATAACATGGTGAAGGAATTTGTCACTTTTGATATGAAGAACATGTTTTGGGCAGTGGCAGAAATAGGAAATATTGAACACTTTCAGCATATCATGGACTGAATTAAGGAGTTCAACAAAGATGCATACAAGTGGTTGTCGGACATTGATCCTAAACATTGGTGAATGTCTTGTTTTGACTCAAATGCAAAGATTGAACATTTAACAAACAACCACTTAGAATCATTCAATGATTGGATCGAAGAGGTTCAATTCAAGCCTCCCATCGAGTTGCTAGAAGGTATTCGAATCCAGAACACCAATATGATGTACTTGAGGAAGGTGACTGCCGAAAGATGGGAAGAAAAACTAACTCCTAAAGTACATTTGAAGGTCCATGAGATTATGTGGAAAGCACGATGTGCTCAAGTCACAAGAGTAGGGCATTATGAATTTCAGGTGGATTACAAGAGTAAAAGGTGCCCTGTCAAGTTAGATGAACATTAGTGTATCTGTGGCCAATGGCAGATACGGGGCATTCCTTGTATTCATACAGTTACCTATGTCATACATGACATAGCCAACATCTATGACTATGTATCTGACTACTTCACTACTGAAAATTAGAGAAAGGCTTATGAAGGAGTCATACACCCAATACCTGATGAGTCTATGTGGATTAGGGATGATACGGAGTTATTGTTGCCCCACCTATTAGAAACCAACCAGGTTGACCTAAGAAGCACCGTAGAAGGAAGGTTGCAGGGGAAGAGAGGATTGTGAAGCCAATTTCTAGCACAAAGACTTGCGAAAATTTCAAACCAGTTGGTCATACAAGACGGACATGCAAAAAACCTCTTTCTAACAAACGAAAAGCAACTCAAGTTGCACCTACAGGATGAGGTACAATATGAGGCAGGGGACATAGCAAGGATCATGCTACAACTTCACCTGCACCAGTATCTTCTAAACAAGGCAACAAGAAGAGAGGCAGAGGAAGACCACGTGGCACAGGTCATGCTCTCTCTCGTCATACCACGGCGCAGGTGTGAACACTGCAAATCGGACATGATCCTGAAGGACCCAAGCCCCACACAAGGCATTTGTGAGACTGACCAGCCTCACCCCATGCGGGGCCCAAGCATGCTTCACTTCGCCTCACCATCCTCTCTAAGGGCCAACAGACTCGTGCCTAGGTGTCGCGCACCTAGGCACCTCGCACCACCAGCTGCGCGCTAGGTCAGTGTCTCGTAGGAGGGCCTCGCATGCCCAGGTCCGCACCTCATAGGAAGGCCTCGCGTGCCCAGGTCCATGGCTCGTAGGAGGGCCTCGTGTGCCTAGTTCCACGCCTCGCAGGAAGGCCTCGCGTGCCCAGGTCCGTGGCTTGCAGGAGGGCCTCGCGTGCCCAGGTTCGTGGCTCGCAGGAGGGCCTCGTGTGCCTAGGTCTGGGTCTCACAGGAGGGCCTCGCACACCCAGATCTGCACCTCACAAGAAGGACTCGCATGCCTAGGTCTGTGACTTGCAAGAGGGCCTCGCATGCCCAGGCCCGCGCCTCGCTGGGTGGCCTCACGTGCCCAGGTCCGCGCCTCGCAGGGAGGCCTCACGTGCACAGGTCCACGGCTCATAGAAGGGCCTCGCATGCTCAGGTCCGCATCTCACAGGAGGGCCTCACATGCCCAAGTCCGCGCCTCGCAGAAGGGCCTCGCGTGCTCAGGTCTGCACCTCGCAGGAAGGCCTCACGTGCCCAGGTCTGTGGCCTGCAAGAGGGCCTCGCGTGCCCAGGTCCGTGGCTTGCAAAAGATCCTTGCGTGCCCAGGTCCACATCTCACAGGAGGGCCTCACGCCAACGTCTCACGAGCCTCTCTCGTGTGCCCAGGCCCAACACCTCGCGAGGTTCTCATGATGCATGCTTCGTGCACCACATAGCTGCACCCTCGGCGCACACCAATAAACTCTACGGTGACTTGCACCAATAGGAATGATTATATTAGCGGAGAAGGAGTTTTCAAAGGTAAAAGGGATAGGCGCCCTATGAGTGCAAAGGCCTACACGTGGCTCATAAGGATCGCACGGGTAAGAAGTATGTATTGGTGTACGACTCTGAGAACCCCATGCATCTGATCTTCGTATCCACGCCACACAGGTAGTGATTGTACGAGTGAGCACCTGATGTGGTCCTTCTCAGCCAACCTTTGACATCCATCCCTGGAAAGTAGTGGAAGTACGAGGAGTGGTGGCATGGCCTGCATGCCTCTGACCATATATCAAAGCCGACACCAAACAACTACTTATGCCACTATGTCTGATGCCACTTCGCAGACACTCGTACTAAATAAGTAGTGGAGGCATCCCCACGGACCCTGGCCATGTACCAGAGCCGACACCATGACCCTATGCACCACTACCACCTGTGCCACCACATTAACAATGTACTTGTGAACAATCTGGTCCCCTGGGACCACAATGTATTAGGGGCCATTAGAGCCCACTATAAAGGGAACCTCACTTTATCATTGAAGGGGGTTGGAAAATTCTTGTAAAATCAGATTGTTCTAAGAGTAATATACGAGTTTTCTTTCTATTTTCTACTTGCAATTTTACTTCAAGTTTCTATAAGTTCATTTGTGTTCATTAGATATTGATTGAAGTTTTTGAGTTTTCCATCCATATTTCATTGACGAGTTCTTACCGTCAACAGTTTGGCACCGTCTGTGGGAAGGATAAGTGCCAAGCCACTATTCTTCCATCGATTCTGGTAGCAAAGATGTCGAGACGCTATAAGCGGTTGAGAGAACCACGGGAGGTTGAGGTACACCTCGATGGAGATCAACTAAAAGCCTCCATGAAGAATCCTCCACCACCCAAAAATGTGCATGCATCCAAGGAGCCAGGGGTTCCCGAAGATGAAAGGGAGGCCTCGTCCCCAGCCGTCCCACCTAATGAGCATCGTCCGAGGTCAGCAGCTACCCCCGCAAGGGACGCCGGCGAGTTCCCATCCCCAAAGCTGCCACAGGAACTAAACTCCGGCCGGCAAGATCCGGGCCCATCGATGCGCAGGCCCGACAAGACTCCTCGAGTCCATTCCGTGAGCTCGAGTTCTAGGTCCCAATTTTACGAGGAGGAGATACGCGAACTACATCGGAAGAACCAAAGGCTAGAAACCACCTTAGAGAACATGGAAGAGGTGTTGAATGGTCTGCTACAAGGAAAATCAAACATATCTCTTCCTAGGTGAAAAGAGAAAGGACAAGAGGGGGTAGAAACCACAATCCTAGTGAACGATGGGAGGAATCGACTCTCCATCAGTAATACCCCCCGAAAAAAGCAGCACAAACATCCCGGACCGCCGAAGCAGCCCCAAAGGCCAAAGCAGAAGAACAACGCTGACCCTCATAACGAAGTCGAAGTCACTTCAAGGAGAACACCCTCAGACTTATGGGAAGAGCTCAACAAGAAAAGGTCGGATGAAAGGACTACACCTCCTATGGCACCTCAGGAAGAAAAAGGAAAGGGAAACGCTAACCCGGCCACGTTGAGAGACTCCTTGAACAAGAGGAGACAAGACCTAGACACAGAAATGAGGATCCTCCGGAGTAAGATAATCACCACATCTGGAGGACAAGCCGTCGATGATGAGTTCAACCATGAATCGCCCTTCACTAAGGAAATCCAAGCCATCTGGCTCCCAACCAACTTCAAGGAGCCTCATATGACCCCATATGAAGCAAATACGGATCCCAAGTACCATCTGGACGCATTTAACGATATGATGAAATTAAGGGGAATTAGTAGCGGGGCCAAATGTCATTGCTTTGCTATCACGTTGAAAGGACCTGCATACAAATGGTTCAAAAGACTCCAACCAGGGTCCATCAGGTCTTGGCAACAATTTTCTGATGAATTTTTCCAGCAACATCACGTCGTGCATGATTACACAATGTCGGGCACCGTCCTCGCTAACGTGAAATAGGGAGAAAATGAGAGTCTAAAGAGCTATATCCACAGATTTAATATGGAGGCAACCAAAGTAGGGAGCTTGACTCATAGAGAGTTAAAAATGGCCATCATGGCCGAAGTATGCCCGGGAAGTAAGTTATGGGATAACATGCTTAAGAGAGAGGTCATAGATTTGGACGATTTCTACGAGCGGGCACAAAAATATATCCGTGTTGAGGATTGTCACGAGAGCCTTAAGGCTAGAAAAGACTGGTCCCCACTGAAACCCTCAATCTAGGAAGGCCAAAGCGATGCAAAGAAGAAGAGGGTCTATGAAGGGTCAAGAGATGATCGGCCTCGGAAGCCCCAATGCATTGATGAGCGCAAACAGGGCCCTTACACTTTTTATATTGACCTCACCCACGCTAGGGAACATATCTTCGTCACGAATGAAAACCATGTCCCTTTCAGAAGGCCCCCGCCAATGAAGAAAGATCGATCAAAAAGAGACCCTAGTAAATACTGCCAGTATCATAAAGATATCTGCCACACCACCGCAGAATGCACCCATTTGAAAATAGAAATTGAAGAGCTTATACAGAGGATTTGGGCAGATACGTCCGCAAAAAGAACCAAAGGCTAGAAGAAGGAGTATCCTAACCACAGGCACGAGAGGTAGCCCCAGAGGTACAAGGAGAAGTCAAGACCATCTTCGGAGGGCTAGGATTCGGAGGTGAATCAAGGAAGGGGCAAGACAAATATGCCAGGGAAGCCAGGCGAAGTCCACCGCCGTGTGTCTTAAGTTTGGAGCAACGCCCCCCGAAGAGTTTTAAGGGGGAGAACGACTCTATAACCTTCACAGAAGAAGATGCACGGGGCGTGCATTTCCCTCATAATGATCCCTTGGTGCTGATTGTCCAACTTGCAAACATGAGAGTACATCGGGTCTTGGTGGATAGTGGAAACTCTGTAGACATCCTGTCTCGCCCAGCTTTGGAGAAGACGGGATTGAACATCCGGCACCTAAAGCCCTGCAATACCTCCCTATATGGATTTACAGGGGATTCAATACATCCCCTAGGTGCAATTGAGTTAGCCCTCACCATGGGGAAACAACCCAGACAAACCACCATAATGGCAAACTTTGTCGTGGTGGATTGCGCCTCAGCCTTCAATGCGGTATTAGGGAGACCCTCCCTAAGAGAATTGAAGGTGATAACTTTTGTGTACCATTTAGCTATGAAATTCCCAACTCCTAGGGGAGTAGCAAGCATGAAAGGAGAGCAGAAGGAAGCGAGGGAATGTTATAACACATACCTCCGCACGGCCATAAAGCCATCAGTGCCTATGGAAATGGTTGTGCATGAAGGCGCAAACCCACACGAGTTGGACCCGCGAGTCACGGAAGAACCCAGAGCCAATCCAGTAGAGGAAGAAGTCAAGGTCATGAATGAGCCATTGAGGAAGTTGAAGGTAGGAAGAAACCTTCCAGGTATCGTGAAGGAGAAGCTGGTACAATTTCTGAAAGCCAACCTCGATGTATTCGCCTGGAGTCACGAGGACATGGTAGGAATAGATCCATCAATCATGTGTCATCACTTAAACATCGACCCAAAAGCAAGGCCTGTGAGGCAGAAAAGGAGAGTACTAGACTTAGAAAGATATGCGGCCCTAAAAGAAGAGGTTGACAAGTTGAAGGCAAATGGGTTTATCCGAGAAGCCTTCTACCCAATATGGGTATCAAACCTAGTTTTAGTCCCAAAGCCCAATGGAAAGTGGAGGAATTCTGTGGATTTTACTAACCTCAATAAAGCATGCCCTAAGGACAGCTTCCCACTTCCTAGGAAAGACCAGTTAGTAGACGCCATGAAAGGGCACGAGCTACTTAGCTCATGGATGCATATTCCGAGTACAACAAAATACCCATGAACTCGGTCGATGAAGAGCACACTTCGTTTATAACAGACAAGGGGCTTTATTGCTACAAAGTGATGCCTTTCAGTTTAAAGAACGCGGGTGCTACTTATCAAAGGCTGGTGAACAGAATGTTTGCGAATCAAATAGGGAGGAATATGGAAGTATATGTAGATGATATGCTAGTAAAGACAAAGAAGGCAGACGAGCTCACAAACAACCTCAGTGAGATGTTCGGCACCCTCTGAAATTCAGAATGAAGCTAAACTCGCTCAAGTGCACCTTCAGAGTTTCATCAGGGAAGTTCCTGGATTTTATGGTGAATTCTCGAGGTATCGAGGCCAATCCTGACAAAATCAAGGCATTGCTAGAAATGAGCCCACCACAGAGCAAGAAGGAGGTGCAGTGCTTAACTGGGAGAGTAGCGGCCCTCAATAGGTTCATCTCTAGGTCCAATGACAAATTCCTTCCTTTCTTCAACATCCTAAAAGGGGGCAAAAAGTTCTCTTGGGATGAAGATTGTCAGGAAGCTTTCACTAAGCTAAAGGAACACCTTGGGAAATCACCCCTTTTGGCTAAGCCAGAAAAAGGGGAAAAGTTGTACTTGTATTTAGCTATATCAGAGCATGCTATAAGTGCCTCCCTGGTCAAAGGAGAAAAGAAGCATCAGCAACCCGTGTACTATGTGAGCAAGTGGCTGCTAGACGCAGAAACCCGATACCCAAAAATAGAAAAGTTAGCATATGCCTTGATAGTGGCTTCACGAAAGTTGAGGCCCTATTTTCACGCTCATGCTATTGAAGTACTCACCAACACCCCATTGCGTCAAGTCTTGCACAAACTGGAAACTTCAGGAAGGTTGTTAAATTGGTCGATTGAATTAAGTCAGTTTGACATCACTTACACCCCAAGGACCTCAGTCAATGGGAAGGTACTTGCAGATTTTATAGTTGAATTTGCACACCAACCCCATGAGGAGGGAGAAGTAGAAGAGAATGAATCGGTGGGTGAAAGGGAAAAGCAGACTGAAGAATGGAGCCTCCATGTAGATGGGGCATCTAACGAGGGAGGAGTTGATGCTGGCATAGTAATGATGGGACCTGAGGGGCACAAGATGTATTGTGCCTTAAGATTCGGATTCGAAGTTTCCAACAACGAAGCAAAATACGAGGCACCATTGGCTGGCCTGCGACTAGCTAAGGAGTTGAAGGTAACCCATTTGCATGTCTTTAGAGACTCACAGCTGGTAGTGTTTCAGGTGAAAGGTGAATATAAAGCTAGAGGCCCAAAAATGGCTGCATATCTCGCCAAAGTGAAGGGGTATTTGGATCAGTTCAAAAAATACACCATAGAACAGATCCCAAGGGAGCAAAACACAAACGCCGATGCTCTCGCGAAACTCGCCTCTACCCGAGACGAATACACGCTTGAGTCCATCCCTGCTGAATACCTCTCCAAGCCAAGCATAGCAAAAGAAGAGATCCACAAGGTCAATAACCCTGGGGAGTCATGGTTTGCACCAATCTTGAGGTACTTAAGTGACGGGACCTTGCCTTTGGACAAAAAAGATGCCCGTAAGCTGACTTACAAAGCTGCCCAATACACCCTAGTAGATGGAGTTTTATATAAGAGAGGCTTCTCTACCCCGCTCCTACCGTGCATAGTTAAGGGGGAGGCTTTAAAAGTTCTACAAGAGATACACGAAGGAGAATGTGGAAATCAGGTTGGGGGGCAATCCACGGCAAATAAGGCCATACGCTAGGGGTATTATTGGCCTACCATGGAGAAGGATGTGAGCAATTTTGCGAAAAGGTGTGACAAGTACCAAAGACATGCAAATTACCCAGACAGTCACCAAATGAGCTGGTGAGCTAGTCTGTGGCCTTTCACTGTGTGGGGAATTGACTTGATTGGAGCGCTACTGGCAGAAAGAGGAGGAGCAAAAAAAGTTGTTGTAGCAGTCGATTACTTTACTAAGAAGGTGGAAGCAGAGCCTCTAGTCAACATAACGGCTAAGCAAATCACCACCTTCGTCAACAAATTTATCGTCTGCAGGTTTGGAGTACCCTACAAGATAATCTCTGACAATAGGACGCAATTTGAAGGAGGAGTCTTCGAAGAATATTGCATGGAAAAAGGAATCAAGAGGAGTTTCTCCGCTGTAGTACACCCACAAGCCAATGGAGAAGTGGAGGCCATAAACAAGATCCTAAAAAGGAACTTGAAAACAAAGTTGGAAAAGTTGAAAGGGGCCTAGGTCGAAGAACTGCCCGATGTGCTTTGGGCCTACAGGACTACACCTCGTTCCACCACTGGAGAGACGCCTTTCACCTTAGCCTATGGCTGTGAGGCTGTCCTTCTGATAGAAATGAAGATCAACTCAATCCGCATACAAGTGTATGATGACCAGGCTAACATCGCAGCATTAGCCAAAAATTTGGACCTGTTGGAAGCAAGGAGGGAAGGGCACAACTAAGGTTGGCAACATATCAGCAATGAGCCGCAAGATACTATAATTCAAGGGTGCGAGAGAGGGCGTTTAGGGTTGGAGACCTTGTGTTAAGGAAAGTCTTGCCCAACACTCGAGACCCGAGTGCGGGTGTGTTAGGGGCAAACTGGGAAGGGCCCTACCAAGTTGCCCAGGTGGTGCCCCCTAACACCTACAAGCTTGCACGTTTGGATGATACCATGGTACCTAGAGCATGGAACGCAGAACATCTAAAGAAGTATTATCAGTAAGACCTCCAAGTTGAGGCAAGAATGTTATTGATCTGTCTAACACGCAAGTTAAATGTAATAGCTATAAGTTCAACTTGGACTCCTTAATATGTAGTAAGAACGAAGTCACATTAAGTTATCATGTACTTCACTTGTTTCCAATGAATATGTTGTGACATTAAATGAATATGTAGTAAAGATTCTTGTTTAAGCAAAATGATTATCAAAATGCGTGAATGGAATGATCAAAGTGTCTGCCGAGATAAATCTCACCAACCACTTGGGGGGCAGAGTATATAGAAAAGAAGGGTCCTAAACGAGACCATTATATATATATATAAAAGGACCCCTTATAAATAAAGAAGACCTGGCAAGACATCACTTGAGTTCACGAGGATTAGCCACCCTTATGAACATCAAGGAGGTCAAAAGGTCCTACAAGAAAAGCCTCCTAATAAAGGCAGATGCTTCCGCGAGAGGAAATGCCTCAGGAAAAGCACCCACCAATAAGCCTAGAATGACCACCAAGCCGTCTAGCCAAAAAGGGTCCTAAAAGAGACCCTTGCAAAAATAGTATTATGAATAATGACAAGAAGGACGCTTCTCGCAAGGAATAATAAGCACGCACAAAAGTATATAAAAGGATAACTAGAACCCAAAGGGTTAACATATCCTTATAGATACAATCAAGATGCATCAAAGAGAGACCTATCGAACCCCTTCGTATGGGCTCCAAAGGACCTCAAGCATGATAAATAAAAAAAGTATATATAAAAAAAAACCTATCGAACCACTTTTTGCGGGCTCAAAAGGACCTCAAACATAGAGGAACAAAAGCAAATACTCGCATATATATACAGAAAAAAGGAGTCACGATAATGTAACAGGACTTATAAAAGTTCCAACAAAATAAAAAAAAATTGAATGATAAGCTCAAGTGAGCATACAGCCAAATCAAATTAAATGATAAGATCGCAGAAGCAGAATCTCAGGGCCTCCTACCGCGAGCATTCCACTTAGCCACCCTGGCAACGGCGTGCTCACCAAAGAAGGAGAAATCGAAGTTAGGATTTTTCCTCCACATTCCATAGATTGCGCACTCTATGGATTTGTACTCAATTTCAACCAAATTCACCTCTAAGAGAGTGACCCTCTCCTGCAACATTGCGACCTTAGCTTCTGCTCCACCAAGATCGGCCTCTAGGCAAGCAACCTTCTCCTGCAACATCATGGCCTTGGCATTCGCCCTCTTCTTCTTTTTCGATGATGAAGAGGCCTTTTCCAGGGCCTTCTCAAGCTTAAGCTTGGTGTCAGTAAGTTCCCTCTCGAGCCCCTGAACCTTGACCGTTAGACGGTCCCTTTCAGCATTCGACGAGGAAAGGTCCTGCGCCGAGTTGAAAAAGCGTTGGGTCACCAGAGAAGTCTACACAAGAAAAATAATAATAATGATGATAAGCAAACAAAGAATTAAAAAAAAAGGGGTAAGGCCAATGTAAGATGCATGAACTCACCCAAGTGGCAGAGCGCACAAGAGTCTCCCCAAGCTCTGACATGGAAAAATTCCCGAGACTTCTCCAATCAGTCTCAGGAAGACCCTTGGTAACCCGGGTATACTGTTGCCCATAAGAGGTCACCATACGACCCACCCAAGGTGCCCCCTCCGAGTCAGGGGTGCCTAGCTGGGTGGGGATAGATGACTCGTTCACCGAAGGAGGAGGGGGCACGAGAATATCGAGAAAATGAACCCCCAACGAACTAGGATTGAGGGGAGCAGGAGGAAGAGTATCATAGTCCTCAGAAAAGGGATAGACGAAGCCCCCCAGCATGGCCTGCTGACCGTGGGAGTGAGAGGCCATGTCATGGTCCATAGGAGCCAAAGGAGGGCACCCCCTAGGAGACAGAGATGATCGGCGAGGTCGTCTAGATTCCGAAGAAACCTCATCGGGCACCCACTCCACATCGCCCCCATTAGAGTGATGCTCAACTAGAGGCACCTTCTTCCTTTGCTCGGAAATGTGCCACAACGCATCAGGATTCTGAACCGCGAATAAGTTGTGGCGATTCAGGTTTGCCACAGTGAAGAGGCGGGTGGCCATTTTCTGGGCGGGGTCGACATCGAGGATTTTGTCCGCTGGCGCTAACTCTGACTGGGGAATGTCAAGGCCACCAAACTCCTCTGTACAATCAACACAATTACCAATATAAGCATAAGCTCCAAAATAACCAATTCAAAGTAAAAGGAAGACAAGCTTGAAGTACTAAATTGGGGACGAGTGAAAGCATTCACGTACGTAAAGGGGACCTTTTACGAAGAAAAAGTCTTGCTTCCAGGACCCCAGGTTTGATATAGAACCCTCTATGAGGGAAACCTAGGAATTGGCCTTCTGTAAGAAATAGAAGCCTTTGGATTTGGGGGTTGGCATGAGGTTATACATGAAATGCACCTCTCGAGCCGTAGGAGCGCGTTGGTTGAGCTTAATGAATGCCATGTATAGGCAACTTAAGGTCAACCAGTTGTTAGGCGCCAGTTGGAGCGGAGCAAGGTCGAAGTGATTAAGTATCATGGCCACTCACCCTTGGGGGGGATTATTGGCCCGACAAGTATTGGAAGGAACAAACAACTTGTATTCCTTGCCAATGCGATATTTCGCGGATAGCTCCAACAACCGATTCTCTGACACGTTGGACACAATGGAGGATGCCAGTAAAGGACCATAATCTTGTGCCTCGAAAGCCACCTGTCGCCGTACTCTCTTTGCCATATCTGCAAAACCAAAAGAAAAAGGTGAGGTAGAAATAGGGCACTTTACCCTCCATTTTTTCTTCTTAGCAATGGTCTTCCACCGAGGCACTGAGTGTGAGAGTGCTAAGCAAGGGTGAATCGAAAACAAGGGTTTAGGGGAACCCGGGTTGACCCCATGACAACCATATGAGGAAAACGGGGCAGGAGGTTCGGGCGGGAGATTTCCCTCCATGAACTCCAACTCCATTTGTAGATTTAAAAGGGTCACCCTAAGGTTTGCTCTGTGGTCGCTAAGGTCAAAGGGGAAAGAAACCCCATCGGCCCTCAGAACTGAGTCTATTTTGCTCTCCACCACCCAGATTTTACGCCTAAGTTTAGCCATATGCTCAAGGTGATGTATACAGGCCTGCCTCGAAGTGTCATAGTCTTGGTGAGGGTTGTTTTCGAGGGACTACGAGTCTGAAGATAAGTCTACAAACTTGACCCCCGGAGGAGCACCAAATGATCCCTCATGTGACATGAAACCACATATCGTAGGTAATAAGGGTGCACGTGTAAATGAGAGGATTGCTACAAAACACAAAGGAATGGGCTCAAAACCTCTAGACACAAGCGCTCTAAATGACCAACTACGGGATACAGACAAGGGCATGTAAGTGGATCAACTCACAAAAAGCTCCGGCCAAGGCAACCCATCCCGAGTAATGCTAATTTAGACCCATTGAGAATAAGAGAGAAAGAAAGTATACCTTAAGTAAGTAAAATTGAGCACTGTCGTGGTCAAGAGGAGGCCAAGGGTCGAAAGCACCGTCACGTTCAAAAGAAGGCCAAGGGTCGAAAGCACTGTCACGTTCAAAAGAAGGCCAAGGGTCGAAAGCACCGTCACGGTCAAAATAAGGCCAAGGATCAAAAGCACCATCACAGTCGAAAGAAATCCAAAGGTTAACAACACCGTCGCGGTCGAAGAGAGGCAAAGGGTCGAAAGTATGCGTCTACAAAAACAAAGGAGAAGGGTGTTTTAGTCCCCAAGTACCTGCATGGATATGGGTATAAAAGAAATGAACACAAATAATAAAAGAAAAGGATAACAAAAATGAGGTTATGGGGGATTGAACCCCTTACCTCTTGAAAGGAGTAAGGATTCCAAAACCACTAAGCTAAAGAGATAAAGTGTAAATAATAGGCTAGATGTGAAGGCCTATTTATAAGAACCATAGGCTCATCTTAGCCATCGAACCCAAGGCTTGATTAATGGTCACGGAAGGAGCTTGACACTTGACTTCGGACCCGCGGAGCACAATGATAGGCTTACACTCACCTTCAAAATCTCGCAGACATCCTGAATGCATCGCACCTTGAAGTTTATAAGAGAGCTTCAAGACTCTCTCGTAGACTGGGGGGCAAGTGTTAACACCAAAAATCGGACATGATCCTGAAGGGCCCAAGCCCCACACAAGGCATTTGCAAAATTGACCAGCCTCACCCCATGCGGGGCCCAAGCATGCTTCGCCTCGCCCACCTCTCTAAGGGGCCAACAGATCTGTGCCTAGGTGCCGCTCACCTAGGCGCCTCACACCACCAGCTGTGCGCGCCAGGTCCGTGTCTTGTAGGAAGGCCATGCGTGCCTAGGTCCATGGATCGCAGGATGGCCCCACGTGCCCAGGTTCACGCCTTGCAGGAAGGCCTCGCATGCCCAGGTCCGTGGCTCGCATGAGGGCCTCGCGTGCCCAGGTCCATGCCTCCCAGGAAGGCCTCACGTGCCTAGGTCCGTGGCTCGTAGGAGGGCCTCATGTGCCCAGGTTCGTGGCTTGCAGGAGAGCCTCACATGCCCAGGTCAGCGTCTCGCAGGAGGGCCTCGCACGCCCAGGTCCGCGCCTCGCAAGAAGGCCTCGCGTGCCCAGGTCCATGGCTCGCAGGAGGGCCTCGCGAGCCCAGGCCCGCACCTCATAGGGAGGCCTTACGTGCCCAGGTCTGCAGCTCGCAGGAGGGCCCCATGTGCCCAGGTCCGCACCTTGAAGGGAGGCCTCGCATGCCCAGGTCCTTGGCTCACAAGAGGGCCTCGCATTCCCAGTTCCATGGCTCACAAGAGGGCGTCGCGTGCCCAGGTCCGCCTCTCGTAGGAGGGCCTTGCGCCAACGTCTCGCGAGCTCGCTTGTGTGCCCAGGCCCAACACCTCGCGAGGTTCTCATGAGGTGCACTTCGTGCACCACATAGCTGTAATGACCCAAAATTACTAATAAGGCTTAGGGGCCTTGATTAGTGTGATGGGAGGGCATAATTGGAGGTTAAGAGAATTAATGGTAAGAAAGCGTGGATATGGGTATTGAATAAGTATGTGGGCCCTGTTTGGCTGATAAGGGAATAATGGTAATCTTGGCCCGTTAGGGCATAAATGTGAATGTGTGTGATAAATTGTTGAGACCACATTATTATGTGGGTAGATTGATAAGTATATATGCGTGTACAGGTGTGTGCATTTGTAACTATTGGCACGAGGCGATCCTAGGGAGCAGGTAGCGGGAAAAGTCACAACGGGGCTTAATAGTTGGCTTTGGATAAGTCAGGGATATTATAGGTATCAGGTAGTTATTTAGACTATCGGGTTATGAAAATAAATATATGGAGATATATTTGAGGTTAGGATGTCTAGGTGGGAATATTGGTAGATTTTACCATTTTGGCCTCGGGGACGGTTCCGGCACCCCGAGCCTTGGGCTTGACCTAAATGATAAGGTTATACTTACTAAAAAATAGAAAATAGTAGAACCACAAATAAACCGACCTTTTCTTTCTCAGCTCTCTTCTCTCTCTCAAGGAAAACACAAGGGAAATAAACAGAGAAAATCAAGTGGGATTTTGAGGGGATTGAGCTAAGGATTTCTGGGAATTAAAGAGGGGATTTTGAGGTTTAACTCAAGGGTTATCCAAGGAACTGAATTAGCACTAAGGTAAGCAGTAAATTCCTTTCTTTTGGTTAGAAAATTCTGAGTTCTAGCTGGGTGTTGAGATAGTTGTAACTTTGATATTTAAGGTTGAATTTGAGCTGGAAGCTTGGGAACTAGCTGGGGTTTGGCTAAGAGAAGGTGCTCAATGGAAGAGGTAAACTCTAATTCATGATTTAAAAGTTTAAATTTAGGTTTTGACTGGTTGGTTTTGGGTGTTTGTGTTCTTGGGTTTCAGAAATTGGAGATGGGATTTCTATGAGTTTTAGGCTTAGTTTTCTGTTGAATTATGTTGCTAAAGTTGTTCTGAAAGTGTTGGGAATGATTGATAATGAAATAGGGAGCTTTGGGATGATTTTGGGTGAGGTTTCAAGCTTAGAAATGGTGTAAATTCTGGGTTCGAAGGGAAGGGCCGCGGCTCTGTTCTAGAGCGCTGCGGCCCTAGCTTGAAAGGAGCCAAGGAGGCTCGGCCAAAGGCAAGCGCCGCGGCGCCCAAGGCAAGGGCCGCGGCGCGTGTCCCCCTTCAGGTGTGGTGTTGGCTCTGTTTTGGAGAAGGGTCGCGGCTAAGCTTCAAGGGCCGCAGCCCTTGGTTGCACACATGAGATTTTGAGAGTTTTAAGCACGGGAAGGTAGTCTAGTGTGCTCGGGATTGGTTTCACCACTGTGATTGGTGGAATTCGGATTCCCGGGAGTTAGTTTTATAAGCAGAAACCTATATCCAAGTATTAATGGAATTCATTATCTTGGTTGTGACTAGGTGATAAGCTAGGGCTCGGGAATGGATCGTGCTCAGGGGTCGTCCTCTCTAATTAAAGCACTTGGAATCAAGGTAAGAAAACTGCACCTGTGTATGTGGATAGGATGGGACTAAGTGTTCCCTATATTTGAATGTATTGTTAAGTGATCATAATAAACCATGTGAACAAGTTGGGACTAAGAGTTCCCTATAATCGTATGAATGTCATAAGGTGGTATTATGCCACGGGGACATGTGGTAACGGCCTAAGGGTGCCGAAATCCACACTTGCGCATATGGCGCGGCTCAGACACTGGTATCCGAGGACAGCTTATTATTCACTGAGCTCGGTTAAGCTGGCCGGAGTTAGTGGACATGTCACTGGAGTTGGTCTAAGCGAGCCAAAGGCAGTGAGTTAAACAGAGGGTGCGGCCTGCGGGCGTTAACCCTAGTTATTGCTTGATGTGGATTATTGTCTATGACTTAATGAGTATCGGGAGCTGGATTAATGGTTATTGATCAGTGTGTTACTTTGAATGAATTTTATGGTTTGATGAAACCGAATAGTATTATGTGGTTATTGGGTTATGCTCTGTGAACTGTTAGCTGTTAATACTGTTATGTTATGATATTATGTTTTCTTGCTGGGCTTCGGCTCACGGGTGCTACATGGTGCAGGTAAGACAAGTTGGCCATGGGTTGGAGAGCTCTGGGGGCGAGGTGTACATTGTCAGCCGCTCAGCCATCACGGTCGAGGATTTGTACAGGAACGGGAACCTAAAACGTATATTTTGCCATTAGAGTGGCTCGGTTATTTACTTGTAATTAAGAATTTTGCATTTACGTTATTTAAACCCGGATTTGGGATCCCATGTATTAAACATCTAATTTTAATGAAGTCTAATCGTTTATAACCAAAACTCTTTGAAACCTAATCTGCTTGTGTCATTAGGAACACATTTTGAATTTAATGGCTTGGTTAGCAAGTCTTGCACTACTCCAAACACACGATGTAGCGGTCTTGGTTATCCAGGGCGTTACATAGTTGTACCCCCGGTGCACACCAATCAACTATACGATGACTTGCACCAATTGGAATGATTATATTAGTGGAGAAGGAGCTTTCAAAGGTAAAAGGGATAGGCGCCCTACGAGTGCAAAGGCCTACGCGCGGCTCATAAGGATCACACGGGTAAGAAGTTCGTATTGGTGTACGACTCTGAGAACCCCATGCTTTTGATCTTCATATCCACACCACACAGGTAGTGGTTGTACGAGTGAGGTACCTAATGTGGTCCTTCTTAGCCAACCTCTGATATCCATCCCTGGCAAGTAGTGGAAGTACAAGGAGTGGTGGCATGGCCTGCATGTCTCTGACCATATATCAGAGCCGACACCACAACTACCTGTGCCACTATGTTTGATGCCACTTCTCTGACACTCGTACTAAATAAGTAGTGGAGGCATCCCCACGGACCCTGGCCATGTACCAGAGCCAACACCATGACCATGTGCACCATTACCACTTGTGCCACCACACTGACAACATACTTGTGAACAATCTGGTCCCCTGGGACCACAATGTATTAGGGGCCATTAGAGCCCACTATAAAGGGAACCTCACTTCATCATTGAAGGGGGTTGGAAAATTCTTGTAAAATCAGATTGTTCTAAGGGCAATATTCAAGTTTTCTTTCTATTTTCTACTTGCAATTTTACTTCAAGTTTCTATAAGTCCATTTGTGTTCATTAGATATTGATTGAAGTTTTTGAGTTTTCCATCCATATTTCGTTGACAAGTTCTTACCGTCAACAGCAGGTAATATTATATTTCATTACTTGGTCTGGTCAATGAGTATACATGATTGGTGACCAACCAATTGGAATCTTTTTATAGGAACACGGTCAACCTGAAACTAAAATTGAAGTAGGGAATCTACAAACTGAGTTTGAGGACTATGCAACACCACCTGATTTGTTCCAATCACAGCCAACACAGTGAAGAAAAAGCAGGATTTTGTGTTTTTTGGATAGTATTTCTCTTTTGTCAGCAGCCTAGAACACCACTGCTTGCTTAGTGATTTAAACACTATGGATTATCAGCTTTTGATTATAAATTTCTCTGTCTGTATTTAATGGTAGCTTTTATTTTGTTGATTAGTGCTTTGGACACTAATTTAGTAGGTTCATGTATGCCTTTTGATACTTACTTTATGCTTGTATTTGGTTGGTTAGTGCTTTGGACACTAATTTAGTATACTTATGTATGCAATTTAAAGTAGATAGCTTGTATTATGTTGGTTAGTGCTTTGACACTGAAATTAAGCAGGTTACTTTATGCCTTTTTTTATGTCTTTTGAACAATATGCATTTTTTATGCCCTTTATGTCATTTTCATCATTGGTTTATACAACTTATATCTAACACAAGAAGTTCAAACAAAGGAAATTTTATATGGAACCAAATGTACAATAATCTCTTCAATTAAGTCAAGAAAGACTAAATATTACATCTTCATTACCATACACAAAACTAGAAACATAAAAAAAAAACATATTGTTCCCAAGATCTTCACCAACAATTTTCCAGCAGATAAATTGGCTTCCAAGTTTTTTAATCTTTCCTAAAGATTTGAATCATTTCGATATGAACTTGCTTCTTGCTCTCTTTCTTCCTTCTTGTTATCCAGATTTCCGGATAGCGTTTAGATTGATGACCTCGGGGAGGCAGAATTATCGATGTCTTTCACGGTAGGAGACCAGAGCTCGCGGATGGACAGAAAGGCTTCGCCTCTCCTGTTTGATATCTGGATTACTCTTCCAAGCAAGCACAACACGGAAACTCGTTGACTCTCCCGGACTCCCGAAGGATACCCCTCGGGGGGGCCCCTTCTAGGAGAGGCCCTTCGAGTGGTCTCCGCGGAAACAGTTCCCCTCGCACAGAACAAAACCGAACGGTCGAGTCCGGGAGAAGGCATATTTGGAATGATATCCGTCTGACACAGGATCCCGCCTGACACGCCCGTCAGGTCAAAGCCGCACACATCCCAGCACGCCTAAGGGTACCTTTTCGCCTACTGTTCCGCTGACAACTTGGAAAAGACGGCTGACTTTGTGTGTTCCCCATACTTTCACGTAAATATACCCACATAGAGTCTTGTAGCCATGCGACTACAGTAATTGTATCCCCTATTTATGGCTGGTGTAATTAAGACTCATGTACGTAGAGAAAAACCCTAATCCGAAACCCTAGCTATAAAGACCCCTTCATTTTACAAGAAGAAGAGGGACCAACAGATCACATAGCAAAAACTCTACCAAAATCTCTCTAGCTTCATCTTCTTCAAGAGAACCCGAGAGAAACATTGTGAGTGTGTGAAGTTCTTGTGCACCAGCCATCTTACTGTAACCTTTTCCAAGTATAATAACATCGACTCGTGGACTAGGGCTTGTTAACGCCTGAACCACGTAAAAACACTGTTTGTTTAGTTACATTTCAGTATTTCTACAGTTCTTATCTTTTTATTATTCTGTTAGTTATTCGTTTCCGAAAAACTCGGTAAACACTTCTCAAAACATTCTTTCCCTAAATCTCCATCGCCCCACCATGCAAAATACTTACACCCTTTCTCCCCAAATGGACAGCAAAAGTAAAGACAATTTTGATTATTTATTGACTCACTAATTCTCACAAGACATTTCTTGCCGCAACTACATCTCCTATTTTTGAATCTTATATACCATTTTCGGCCACTGAGTTGCTGTTGTAAGAGGTCATTCTCTTGTTACCAAAAAGCTTAATACTGAAAAACCCTAAATCAACACAAAACTCTTAAACACCCATTTAGATTGAATGAAAGAGAAGAAAGAAAAGAGAATGAGAATGAAATGCGTAGAAGGGGGAGGCCATTACTTTACCTTCTACTCTAGACCTTCGTCTATGTTCGAGGATTGCCTGAAGAAGAAGGCGAAGGAGAAGCTCAGATTTTTTACTTTTTACTTTTCAAATATTTTGCCTTTTTATTTAAAATGTTTTATAAATTAATTTTATGTATTAGAAAAAAAGAAAATTCATTAAAGGAATTAAAAAAAACTGAGGCCATTTTAGTCATATTGAAAAATTGTTTGACCAAAATCGGGCTCATGGTATCATATTGTTCCATTTTACAAAACAGAGGGTCCCTTTTGTCATTTAAAAAACATAGGGGCCAATCAAGTATTCGGGCAAAAAACAGGAGCCAAAATGGTATTTTTCCCTTCAAATAGACTTGTGGTGCAATTTGTGCCACGTGTGCATGGCCCATGCATAAGTGGGGTATGTATTTTGTACATGTGTATTCTTACCGATTTTAAAGACGAACATTTGATTATGATTATAGGCTCGTTGTGACGTATTCGCCCTTTACTTTGGCTTGGACCTGAGGTAAGGAAGTTAGTTAGAATTTTCTATGAATTATGTTATGAAAGGTATGACTTGTTATGTTGCAAGAGATAAAGTGTTATGGAAAGCATATGTTATGATAAGTCAAGTGTTATGAAAAGTGTGAATTCTATGTTTTGATATGAACTGTGATACATGTGCTTGTATGATGAATGAAAAGCAAAAAGGTTGCTAGCGTGTTGAACACGACACAACAAAGGAGTTACTAAGGATATGACGTAACTCATAGGGCAGATGCCCCGAGGTTATTCGAGGACCCGAGATCTTGTTTACCTCATAGAGGAGGTCTTACCACTTTATGTTTTTGTTGGTTACCTCAAGAAGTGACATGCACAATAGGTGTGCCATGGTCACAAAGAGTATACTTATGATGTACGACTATGATTACGGTAATGATTATGATTTATGAGTATGAAGATGATATGTTTTCCCCTGAGTTTACGATACACGCTTTTCTTGCAATTTCTTTGATATTGTTGTATTTTTTGTACTTCCTTACTGGTCTTTAGCTCACCCCTTTACTTTTCCCCCTTTTAGGTAAGCAATAGGGTTTCTCCTTGGCACTCACAGTGATGTGGGGAGTCCCGATGCCTAAGTATGTATGGCGTGGGGTGTCCTGTGAACGAATAACGATCAAACTGAGCGCCAAAGAATAAATAAGAACTTATGTTATGATTTTTATTTCAATTACGTCAGTGGGACTTACAACTTTATTTTATTTCTGAGCATTGCATAAAGACACATTATTTTTATTTTTAAACTATCGGGCCCAAATTGCATGTGTTTATCAAGGCCCCACTGAGTTTTTCCTTAAAATGGTATTTTTCTAATACTTGTAAGTTGAGCGACGTTTTTTTATAAAGAGATAGAATTAGGGCACGTTCTACATGCTTATAAATTGTTAGTTTTTAGTTTTTGATATCTCAAGATTTTTGGGCTAAAAAGATTTTTAAGAGTTATAATATATTTTTATTATCATTAAAATATATTGGTTGTGAATTAATATTTCTATAGATTCAATTGATATATTTTTAGTTTGGAAATATTTACTTTTAATATGGTTTATTTTGTTTGGAAAATAAATGTGTTATTTTTATAGAATATAAGTAATAAAATGGTGAGAAGCAAGAGAAGAGAAGAGAAGGCCCAGATTTTAGGGAAATCTACAAAAATACACTAAAAGTTAAAAAAAATCTGAAAAATACGGTACATTACAAAAATACGGAATTTTTGGATAAAAACACGGAATGGCAAAATTGTAAATACGGAGTGGCAAAATCATAAATAAAAACTGTAAAATACAATTTTTTGTAATCAACGTTTACAAACTAGTAAATATATGTTACGAACTTGTAAATATCTGTTATGTGTTTGTAAATAATATTTATAAAATCAGTTATAGAATTGTAGACTTTTTGTTTTTGTTTTTTTGTAGATAAAACTTACAAACAAATTCGTAACTAATTTTTTTTTTTGTAACAATAGTTTACAAATCTAATTTTTCAACTAAGAGAGATATTTACCAAAATATTTTATAATTAAGAAATCATAACCAAAATATAAATAAAAATATTATACTTTTTCATATTGTTACAATATTGTACCAAAAAATTATAGGAACCATCATATTTATACTATATATAACTTAAAAATATAACTTTAGGATATTCATTATTTATAAAATACTTTATTAAATATATATTTATATGAAAAATGTTGTTACAGAGTGGTGAAATACAATATTTTTTAAAACAAGTTTTACATTTTTGTAACAATAATTTACAAAATTAATTTTACAACCACAAAGTTTATTTTTGTAACTAACATTTACATAAATATTTATAAATTTATTTAACATGATTGTTACAAATATTTACAAAACAAATTTTTTTACCTTTAAAATATATTTTTCTAACAAAGCTTGAAACTTGTACTAGATTATGATTTTGGTTTAATATTGAGGGTTGAGATTTAACTAGCTATGATTTTCAAAAAAATATAATAATTTTTATTACTATTTTTTTTCTACTATTAATATATGTTACAAAAGTTCATGGCGTCATCAAATAAGCACAAAACCATTTCATTTTTACAATTCAAGGCATATTTTAAAATTTTGTCTTTATTCATATAAGTAATGTGTCTAATTAATGATGTCAATGTATATCGAAAATAGATAAATTAAATAAAGTAGGTAATAATTTTGAAATTTTTAGATTAATTATATTTTTCTCAATAAAAAATAAAAGTTTGACAAAAAATATTAAAAAAATATTTAATATAGAATCTCAAGTGATTTGACAATAAATATATTTATATATCTATAAAAGGTTAATTTGACTAAAGTAAAATGCTGACTCAAAGTTATAAATACACTACACAAAATGATATCAATTAAGGAGAACAAAAAGTTTCGTACACGGTGAACACCGTAATTTTGTAATTTATTTAATCTGCCGTATAAAACGAATTTTTTTTTAAATTACCGTGTAAAATGTAATTTGGGAAATCTACAAAAATACACTAAAAGTTAAAAAAAATCTGAAAAATACGGTACATTACAAAAATACGGAATTTTTGGATAAAAACACGGAATGGCAAAATTGTAAATACGGAGTGGCAAAATCATAAATAAAAACTGTAAAATACAATTTTTTGTAATCAACGTTTACAAACTAGTAAATATATGTTACGAACTTGTAAATATCTGTTATGTGTTTGTAAATAATATTTATAAAATCAGTTATAGAATTGTAGACTTTTTGTTTTTGTTTTTTTGTAGATAAAACTTACAAACAAATTCGTAACTAATTTTTTTTTTTGTAACAATAGTTTACAAATCTAATTTTTCAACTAAGAGAGATATTTACCAAAATATTTTATAATTAAGAAATCATAACCAAAATATAAATAAAAATATTATACTTTTTCATATTGTTACAATATTGTACCAAAAAATTATAGGAACCATCATATTTATACTATATATAACTTAAAAATATAAATTTAGGATATTCATTATTTATAAAATACTTTATTAAATATATATTTATATGAAAAATGTTGTTACAGAGTGGTGAAATACAATATTTTTTAAAACAAGTTTTACATTTTTGTAACAATAATTTACAAAATTAATTTTACAACCACAAAGTTTATTTTTGTAACTAACATTTACATAAATATTTATAAATTTATTTAACATGATTGTTACAAATATTTACAAAACAAATTTTTTTACCTTTAAAATATATTTTTCTAACAAAGCTTGAAACTTGCACTAGATTATGATTTTGGTTTAATATTGAGGGTTGAGATTTAACTAGCTATGATTTTCAAAAAAATATAATAATTTTTATTACTATTTTTTTTCTACTATTAATATATGTTACAAAAGTTCATGGCGTCATCAAATAAGCACAAAACCATTTCATTTTTACAATTCAAGGCATATTTTAAAATTTTGTCTTTATTCATATAAGTAATGTGTCTAATTAATGATGTCAATGTATATCGAAAATAGATAAATTAAATAAAGTAGGTAATAATTTTGAAATTTTTAGATTAATTATATTTTTCTCAATAAAAAATAAAAGTTTGACAAAATATATTAAAAAAATATTTAATATAGAATCTCAAGTGATTTGACAATAAATATATTTATATATCTATAAAAGGTTAATTTGACTAAAGTAAAATGCTGACTCAAAGTTATAAATACACTACACAAAATGATATCAATTAAGGAGAACAAAAAGTTTCGTACACGGTGAACACCGTAATTTTGTAATTTATTTAATCTGCCGTATAAAACGAATTTTTTTTTAAATTACCGTGTAAAATGTAATTTGGGAAATCTACAAAAATACACTAAAAGTTAAAAAAAATCTGAAAAATACGGTACATTACAAAAATACGGAATTTTTGGATAAAAACACGGAATGGCAAAATTGTAAATACGGAGTGGCAAAATCATAAATAAAAACTGTAAAATACAATTTTTTGTAATCAACGTTTACAAACTAGTAAATATATGTTACGAACTTGTAAATATCTGTTATGTGTTTGTAAATAATATTTATAAAATCAGTTATAGAATTGTAGACTTTTTGTTTTTGTTTTTTTGTAGATAAAACTTACAAACAAATTCGTAACTAATTTTTTTTTTTGTAACAATAGTTTACAAATCTAATTTTTCAACTAAGAGAGATATTTACCAAAATATTTTATAATTAAGAAATCATAACCAAAATATAAATAAAAATATTATACTTTTTCATATTGTTACAATATTGTACCAAAAAATTATAGGAACCATCATATTTATACTATATATAACTTAAAAATATAAATTTAGGATATTCATTATTTATAAAATACTTTATTAAATATATATTTATATGAAAAATGTTGTTACAGAGTGGTGAAATACAATATTTTTTAAAACAAGTTTTACATTTTTGTAACAATAATTTACAAAATTAATTTTACAACCACAAAGTTTATTTTTGTAACTAACATTTACATAAATATTTATAAATTTATTTAACATGATTGTTACAAATATTTACAAAACAAATTTTTTTACCTTTAAAATATATTTTTCTAACAAAGCTTGAAACTTGTACTAGATTATGATTTTGGTTTAATATTGAGGGTTGAGATTTAACTAGCTATGATTTTCAAAAAAATATAATAATTTTTATTACTATTTTTTTTCTACTATTAATATATGTTACAAAAGTTCATGGCGTCATCAAATAAGCACAAAACCATTTCATTTTTACAATTCAAGGCATATTTTAAAATTTTGTCTTTATTCATATAAGTAATGTGTCTAATTAATGATGTCAATGTATATCGAAAATAGATAAATTAAATAAAGTAGGTAATAATTTTGAAATTTTTAGATTAATTATATTTTTCTCAATAAAAAATAAAAGTTTGACAAAAAATATTAAAAAAATATTTAATATAGAATCTCAAGTGATTTGACAATAAATATATTTATATATCTATAAAAGGTTAATTTGACTAAAGTAAAATGCTGACTCAAAGTTATAAATACACTACACAAAATGATATCAATTAAGGAGAACAAAAAGTTTCGTACACGGTGAACACCGTAATTTTGTAATTTATTTAATCTGCCGTATAAAACGAATTTTTTTTTAAATTACCGTGTAAAATGTAATTTTCCCCAGATTTTATTGAAGAGGCCCATTATATTTAAGCCCAATCCTTGATCGCTATTTGAGCCAAGCTAAGCCAAGCCGCCGAGCCAAGCCGAGCGCCCGCAATTTTTCCAGCGTCGCCACGTGTCGTAGAAGGACAAGCTTCTGCGCATGTCAGCCATTTGGTCCCCACAATGTCTCTTTCTCATTCTCTTTGATGGCAAGTGCACTACGCCCTCCAATAAGAAGGGAAGTGACGTACACACATGGCAAGAGATAGTAAGAGAAAGTAAAAGATTGGAAAAGAAAAATAGATACATATAAATCAGTTTTTAAACCGTGTGGGACCCACAGATTTTTTTATCTACTTTCACACGCGAGTGAGGATTTTTCTTCCGTAATTATGCAAGAAATTTTGAGGGAAAATACAAATTCGTTTTTCTACACTACAAAAATAGGATATAATTTAAATATCAAAATATAAAAATAAATTAATTAGTTTTTAATTATTATTTAAATTTCAAATTTAGAATTTTATTTTTCCGATTAATTTCGAGAGAGAACTTATGCTACTTTGAGAGAATTTTAGAGTATTCAAGAGAGTGTTGTTCTTCAATTTTATTTTTTTCATCACTTTCTTAATTATTTTATGAAATTCTTTTGCTTATATTTATTCATGTCTAGCTAAATTTCTATTTGGGTTTAGGGTTATTTCAAAATTCTGGACATGGATCTTGAATGCATTGATAAATTTTATTCTTTCTATTCCCTTATATTAACTTGTTTTTATTTTTCTATTTGAATGTCATGGATCTTTTAAAATTTTATTTAGACGACCGTTAATTGGGATTTTGCATTATTATAATATCATCATAGGATTGCTATTCACCTAATAGTTTATGATTCTAATTAAAGTGATAGATTACAATTAAGGTATTGTGACGGGGACACTAACTGGCGAATGTTGCATACTGGCTGGCGAAGGGATTGAGGATGAAGAATTTTGCCTAACTTCAACCACATTTTGTTTTGATGCATCAACATTAGCATGTTGGGCTAATTGTGTAGAAAGACAAGCAACTTCTTCGTCTCTTTCTGCTAATCGCTTGTGAAGCTCTTGCACCTCCTCTTCTGGACCCATTGCCTATGTTACTAACAATGGCATATTTATATCACTACCAATTGTTAGTGCTTCAAACTGAGAAATGATCTTATTGGGCACCACGTCATCTTGATCACTGAAATAAGTATCATTTATGAAGGAATCTGACATACTACTTCCCACCTCTTTAGTCGAGGATTTTAAAGATTTCTCAGTACCCGTTTTGCTCATAGTATAAGCTTTTGAACGAGCTATAGGTCCAGTATAGGGTGTAGACTCGTTATTTTTGTCAATTCTTGTGGGTCGGTACCCTTGAAGGAATACCCATTCGCTTTGACCCTTTTGAGTGGTTGACATTCCTTCTATTTTGTTGAAGAACGAGTAAGGGTTTGCTTTATGCACTCGCGAATGTAAACTTCTAGCCCTATTTGGAAAAGAGAAAAGTGTCTTTAATCCTCCATCTAATCTCAGGTGCTCCAGCAGATGCCTATTCTCCTCCATGAGTGGTGTTGATGCTCATAATCTCATCAAGGGGAAATGCAAGGTAGTCACCTGGGCGTACTCCCCCTCCCCCCGATCCGCGAGACCGCCCCGTCTCACGAGGATGCTCTTCCGCGAGGCCACCAAGTCGCCTCCCGCGAGGCCATCAAGTGGCGAGGCCCCCCCTGATCCGCGAGACCGCCCCGTCTCGCGAGAATGCTCTTCCGCGAGGCCACCAAGTCGCCTCCCGCGAGGCCCCCCCCCCCCCCCCCCCGATCCGCGAGACCACCCCGTCTCGCGAGTGCCTTGTTCCGCGAGGCCATCGTAGGGGGCGAGGTACCTTATTTAGCGAGGCCACCCTAGGGGCGAGGTGCCTTGTTCCGCGAGGCCATCCTAGAGGGCGAGGCGCCTTATGTAGCGAGGCCATCGTAGGGGGCGAGATGCCTTGTTCCGCGAGGCCATCCTAGAGGGCGAGGTATCTTATTTAGTGAGGCCACCCTAGGGGCAAGATGCCTTGTTCCGCGAGGCCACCATAGGGCGAGGCGCCCTATTCAGCGAGGCCCTTGGGCCACTCCTACCATGCCCATGCGCGGGGCCGAGGGAGGCTGCGAGGCCGCCAATGGCGCCCCGTGCGCGAGGCCACGCAAGGTCCCGCGCGCGCGCCCCGGGAGGTCTACCAGCCCGCCATCTTCTCAAGAGGCCGACACACCGTGATTTGATGCGCATGGGCCCAAGACCCCTATTCAACGCCACGGCCAATACGGACACCAAAGATCCCCTTTTTCACAACCTCAAAGTCCCTATGCTTAGTAGATCCAGAACGAGTCGAATGAGACATATTTGCACGATCGGGTACTAGGTACGGATGCCAATGCCAGCGAGGATCGTGGTCCGTACGTCTACGGCCATGGGTCAGAGCCGACACCACTACCTCCTGCGCCACCACGCCTGCTACCACGCCTCAGGAAGGGGTACAGACAAGTAGTGGAGACATCCTCCTGACACCTGCTCCTGTACGGGATGTACAGCCACAACCTCTGAAGCCACTTCCCTAGTATAGTACGTTTGTACCTCTTGGTCCCCTGGACCACTATGTACCTAAGGCCGTTAGAGCCTACTATAAATTGAATTCCAAGGCCACCTGAAAGGGGGTTGGAAATTTGACGGTAGCAGAGACATTAGTGTGAATGAGATACTGAATTCTCCATTGTTGTTATTCCATTGTTCTTGAGTCATTGTTCAAGTTTTCATAGCTTCCTAATTAGCGATTTCAATTCGATAATTTTTCCAACTTAACTTCGTTGACGAGTTCTCACCGTCAACAGTTTGGCGCCGTCTGTGGGAACGTTAGTTTTAAGCTACTGTTCCACCGTTATTTCCGACAAGAAGAAGATGCCGAGACGCTCGAAGCGACTAAGGGAGACGCAGGAGGTCGAAGTTCACTTAAACGGAGTCCAGCTGAAGGCCTCCATGAAGGACGCTCCTCCACCCAGGGACGTGGAGCCCCCGAAAGACCCTGAGGTCCAAGGAGGAGACAGGGTGGCCTCATCACCGGCTGCTCCACCCGGGGGGAGTCCTCCCAGAGCACCACCAGTGCACGCTGATGAGTTCCCTCCTCCGAAACCACCGCGGGCACCGAACTCCGGCCGGCAAGACCCGGGCCCTTCTACCCATAGGCCGGACAAACACCCCCGGGTCCACTCCGTGAGCTCGAGTTCGAAGTCCCGATTTTACGAAGAGGAGATACGTGAGCTCCACCGTAAAAACCAAAGGTTAGAAATTACCTTGGAGAACATGCAAGAGGTCCTTAACGGCCTACTGCAGGGTAAATCCAGCATAACCTTGCCCAAGGGAAAGGAGAAGGGCAAGGGTGGGGTGGAGACCACTGTGCCAGTAGATGATGGAAGAACCCGACACTCAACTAGCAACACCCCCCGCACGAAGCAACGTGATCACCCCGAACCGCCTAAGCAGGCCCAAAAGCCAACGCCGAGAACCACTGCTGCCCCTCGACGCGAGGATGAGGTCACCTCCAAGAGAACGCCCCCAGACTTGCGGGAGGAGATCAACAGGAAAAGGGCAGGCAAAGGGACCACACCCCCTGAGGCGCCTCGAGAAGGCAAAGGAAAGGCAGGTCTTAGCCCGTCCACTCTAAGAGACTCCCTCAGCAAAAGGAGGCAAGACTTAGACACAGAGATGCGGAGCTTGCGGAGCAAGATTGTCACCGCGTCGGGAGGCCAGGCCTTTGAGGAATAATTCGACCATGAGTCACCCTTCGTGCGAGAAATTCAGGCAATCCGGCTCCCTGCCAATTTTAAGGAGCCCAACATGACCCCTTACGAAGGGAGCACGGATCCAAAGTACCACTTGGATGCGTTTAACGATCTCATGAAATTGAGGGGGATTGGAAGTGGTGCCAGGTGCCATTGCTTCGCTGTTACTCTGAAAGGACCCACCTACAAATGGTTCAAAAGGCTAAGGCCGGGGTCCATCAGGTCCTGGCAGCAGTTCTCTGACGAGTTCCTCCAGCAGCACCATGCCGTGCGGGACTACACGATGCCAGGCACCAGCTTAGCCAACATGAAGCAAGGGGAAAAGGAGAGCCTAAAAAGCTACATTCACCGGTTCAATATGGAGGCCGCAAAAGTGGGGAGCCTGACGCGCCGGGAGTTAAAAATGGCCATTACTGCTGGGGTACTCCCAGGGAGCAAGTTGTGGGACAACATGCTGAAGAGGGAAGTCACCGACTTGGACGACTTCTATGAAAGAGCACAGAAGTATATCCGTGTGGAGGATGGCCACGCAAACCTGAAGGCCGGAAAGGAGGAGTCCCACGCAAAGCCCCCAATTAACGACGGGCCGAATATAGCTAAGAAGAAGAGGACGTATGAGGGGTCGAGAGATGACCAGCAGAGGAAAACCAAACGAGGGGGTGATCATAGGCCAGCGGCCTATACTTACTATACGAACCTCACTGACACCAGGGAGCATATTTACGTCACCAACGAAGATCGAGTGCCCTTCAAGAAGCCCCCACCAATGAGAAAGGATCGGTCCAAGAGGGACCCCAGTAAATACTGCCAATACCACAAAGACATTGGACACACCACGGCAGAGTGTATCCACTTGAAAGAGGAAATTGAGGAGCTCATCCGCCGGGGGCACTTAGGCCGTTATGTCAAGAAAGAAAGGCAAAGGCCAGAAAACGAGCCCAGAGCACCCCAGGCACAGGAGCGAGCCCCAGAGATACAGGGGGAGGTCCGCACCATTTTTGGAGGCCCAGGATTTGGAGGAGATTCTCGGAAGGGACGAGATAAATATGCAAGGGAGGCTCGACGAAGTCCGCCCCCCTGCGTCATGAGTTTAGAACAGCGACCCCCGAAGAGTTTCAAGGGGGAAAACGACTCAATAACGTTCACTGAGGAAGATGCACGGGGGGTACACTTCCCCCACAATGATCCGCTGGTGCTGACAGTCCAGTTGGAAAATATGCGTGTGCATCGAGTCCTGGTGGACAACGGGAGCTCAGTGGACATCCTATATCGCCCGGCTTTGGAAAAAATGGGACTGGGCATTCGTCACCTAAAGCCTTGCCAGTCGTCACTATACGGATTCACAGGGGATTCAGTGCAACCCCTTGGGATGATTGAGTTGACACTTACCATGGGGGAGCAGCCCCGCCAAACCATAATTATGTCTAACTTTGTTGTGGTAGATTGCGCATCAGCTTTCAACGCGGTATTAGGGAGGCCCTCCCTGAGAGAATTGAAAGCCATAACTTCAATATATCACTTAGTTGTCAAGTTCCCGACCCCAGGAGGGATCGCGAGTATGAAAGGAGAACAGAAGGAAGCAAGGGAGTGTTACAACACCTCACTCCGCACGCCTGCAAAGCCACGTGAGCCGATGGCCATGGTGGTACACGAGGCGATAAGCATGCCCACAGGGGGTCCGCAGGAGCTGGACCCTCGGGTCGTGGATGAGGCAAGAGCAGAACCGGTAGAAGAGGTAGAGGAGGCTACGGTGACGGAGGAGCCTTTAAGGAAATTGAAGATAGGGAGAAGCCTGCAAGGTGGCGTGAAAGAAGAATTGATAAGATTTTTGAAGGATAATCTGGACGTGTTTGCATGGAGTCATGAGGATATGGTGGGCATAGACCCCAGCGTAATGTGCCACCACCTGAACATCTCCCCAGGAGCAAGGCCCGTCAGGCAGAAGAGGCGGGCGCTCGATCCAACAAGGTACGCAGCGTTAAAGGAAGAGGTCGACAAATTGAAGGCCAACGGGTTCATCCGTGAGTCTTTCTATCCTGTGTGGGTATCAAACCCAGTACTCGTGCCGAAGCCAAACGGGAAGTGGAGGACTTGCGTCGATTTCACGAATTTGAATAAAGCTTGTCCTAAGGACAGCTTCCCACTCCCCAGGATAGATCAGTTAGTAGACGCAACAGCGGGGCATGAGTTACTAAGTTTTATGGACGCCTACTCGGGATACAACCAAATCCCAATGAACCCTGCAGATGAGGAACACATGTCATTCATTACAGACAAAGGGCTCTACTGTTATAAGGTGATGCCCTTCGGGCTCAAAAACGCGGGAGCCACCTATCAAAGGCTGGTGAATAAAATGTTCGCAAATCAGATAGGAAGGAATATGGAAGTGTATGTGGATGACATGCTGGTGAAGACCAAAGTAGCTGCAGAACTCAACAAAGACCTTGGTGAGATGTTTGACACGCTCAGGAAATATCAGATGAAACTGAACCCAGACAAATGCACCTTCGGGGTATCCTCGGGAAAATTCTTGGGCTTCATGGTCAACTCCAGAGGAATCGAGGCCAACCCCGACAAGATAAAGGCGCTCATAGAAATGAGCCCGCCGAAGAATAAGAAGGAGGTACAATGCCTAACAGGAAGGGTGGCGGCCCTTAACAGGTTCATCTCAAGGTCCACCGACAAGTGCCTCCCATTCTTTGACATCCTCAAAGGGAGCAAAAAGTTCGCTTGGGATGAAAGATGTGAGGAAGCCTTTGTCAGGTTGAAAGAGCACCTGGGGAAGCCGCCCCTGTTAGCAAAGCCAGAGAAGGGTGAGAAGCTGTACCTATACTTGGCGGTGTCGGAGCATGCCATCAGCGCAGCCTTAGTTAAGGGAGAGAAGAAGCAACAACAGCCCGTATACTATATCAGCAAGCGTCTGGTGGACGCAGAGAGCCGGTATCCAGAGATCGAAAAGCTGGCCTATGCGCTAGTAGTGGCGTCGAGGAAGTTGAAGCCTTACTTCCATGCGCATACGATTGATGTCTTAACGGATAGTCCTTTGAGACAAGTCTTACATAAGCCAGAGACCTCAGGGAGGCTAATGAAATGGTCGATTGAGCTAAGTCATTTTGATATTGTCTACACTCCAAGGGCCTCCATCAATGGGCAGGTGCTGGCAGATTTCATAGTAGAATTCACCCATCAACCGAATGAAGGACAGAGTGAAGGAGGGGCGCAGCCTGTTGTGGAGGATGAACTGGGAAATGTAGAGAAGTGGAGTTTGCATGTTGATGGGGTGTCAAATGAAGGAGGATCAGGAGCGGGCATCATGATGACTGGGCCCGAGGGACACAGAATGTACTGCGCAATCCGGTTTGGGCTCGAGGCCTCCAATAATGAGGCGGAGTACGAGGCGCTCTTAGCTGGCCTGCGCCTAGCCCAGGAATTGAAAGTAACGCGCCTCCGTATTTTCAGTGACTCGCAATTGGTGGTATGCCAAATAAAGGGGGAGTACCAGGCAAGGGGGCCCAAGATGGCAGCATATTTAGAGAAGGTGAAGGGCTACCTGGGGCGAATGGTGGCATATACTATAGAGCAAATCCCCAGAGAAAAGAACACCCATGCCGATGCACTTGCAAAGCTGGCATCCACCAAGGATGGTGACGTCTTGGAATCAATACCCGTGGAGTACTTGCCAAAGCCCAGCATCGGAGACGTAGATGTGCACATGATCAGCGTCCCAAAGAAATCATGGACCGAGCCAATCAAGAAGTACCTGGAGGAAGGAGTCTTGCCTGCGGATAAAAACGAATCTCGGAGGTTGGTGTACAAGGCCGCGAGGTACGCCTTGGTAGATGGGGTCCTTTACAAAAGAGGATTCTCCATGCCTCTCCTGCGGTGTGTAGAAGGAGAGGAGGCGTTGAAGGTGTTACAAGAAATCCATGAGGGAGAGTGCGGCAACCACGAAAGTGGACCCTCCACGGCTAGGAAGGCCGTAAGACAAGGATACTACTGGCCTTCCATGGAGAAAGACGCGCAGGACTTTGCCACGAAATGTGACAAGTGCCAGAGGCACTCCAATTACCCTCGAAGACCCCCAAGCGAACTGACCAACATGCCCAGCCCCTGGCCCTTCGCCATCTGGGGGATAGACCTAATCGGCGCTCTTCCTACAGGTAGAGGTGGAGCAAAGTACGCGGTGGTGGCAGTAGATTATTTCACCAAGTGGGTAGAAGCGGAACCCCTTGTGAAAATAACCGCTAAGCACATCACCTCTTTTGTCAACAAATTCATTGTGTGCCGGTATGGGGTACCCTACAAAATTATTTCCGACAATGGTACCCAATTTGAAGGAGGAGCCTTCGATGAATATTGTAAGAAAAGAGGTATAAGGAGGAGCTTCTCCGCAGTGGTACACCCCCAGGCCAATGGGCAAGTGGAGGCCATCAACAGGGTCCTAAAGAAGAACCTAAAGACAAAGCTGGAGAAGATGAAAGGAGCCTGGGCAGATGAGCTACCAAATGTGCTGTGGGCTTACAGAACCACCCCACGCACGACGACTGGGGAGTCCCCATTCTCCTTGGCCTATGGATGCGAGGCTGTGCTCCCAGTCGAAATGCGAGTCATATCCCACAGGGTGCAGGCGTATGAAGACGAAGCCAACCACACAGCCCTGACCGAAAGCTTAGACCTCCTGGAGGAAAAGAGAGAAAAAGCCCAGATGAGGGTGGCAGTATACCAGCAACGCGCCGCAAGGTACTACAATTCGAGGGTGCGAGAGAGAACTTTCAGAGTCGGCGACCTGGTGCTGAGGAAAGTGCTCCCAAACACACGAGACCCAGGTGCAGGAGTGCTGGGGGAAAATTGGGAGGGACCCTACCAAGTCGCTCAATGCATCCCCCCAAACACTTACAAGCTGGCGCGCATGGACGACACCGTCGTACCCCGGGCATGGAACGCGGAACACCTGAGGAAGTACTACCAGTAAGACGCCCGTGCCCACGGATAAAAGCACAAGTGTAGCACGCTGCCTTGATATGGTAGGAAGAAATCAAAGAGGTTACCTAGATAACCTCCTAAGTAGGCGTGAGCCATTTTATTTTGTTTTATGTGAAAATCACCTATGTACTGTTGCAACTACGTGTATGAAACCATTATGTTACGAATATAATGAATGAAACCACGTATTATAAGTAAGACTGTTAGCCTCTTCGTGTGTTATTTTTTCTTCAATACCAGGGCATCAGCCAAAGTGTCCGCCGAAATAAATTTCACCAAACACTTGGGGGGCAGGACAGGGGGCGATAACACAGCTAGCAAGGGAGGCCTGAAAAGGACCCTCTGACGGAGGGTCTTGGAAAGGACCCCTCGCCCTCCTAAAAAAGAGGCTCCTAAAAAAGATCCTCTGATAAGGGATCTTGAAAAGGGCCCTCAATTAGGAGTAGCCTAAAAACGACCCCCTATGCATCAGGAGGACCCGAGAAGGACCGTAGCCCTAAAAAGGACCGTTCAATGGGAGTTCCTAGAAGGACCCCTTATATCGGGGCCCTAGACGAAGTTCCTAAACATAGAAAGTAGTAAAAAGACCTTGCAAGGCCTCCCCTGAGTTTACAAGGATTAGCTACCCTCGTGAACATCAAGGAGGCCAAAAGTCCTTACGAAAGAAAAATATATATATAGTGACAATACTAATAAGTCTGGAGCGGCCACCAAGCCGCCTAGCCAAAAAGGGTCCCAAAAGAGACCCTTGCCGAAATAGTACTATGCAAAAGGACGAGAGGGACGCCTCTCGCAAAGAAATAATAAGCGCGCGCAAGAAAAATCCAAAAGGATAGCTAAGACCCAAGGGGTCAAAATATCCTTACAAAAACCGCCAAGAGGCACCAAAAGAGGTCCCAGTGAACCCTCTCACATGGGATCCAAAGGACCTCCAGCCTGACAAATAAAATAAGGGAACCAACCAAACCGCGTCATACAGGCATAAAAGGGCCTCAAATGCAGTAGAACAAGAAATAAACAACAACATCGCATGAATTCATACATAAAAAAGAAAGGAGTTCTCAAGACAATACAAGGGTTACTAACAGAAAAGTAGCACTAGTAATGACGTTACAAAATAAAAAAAACAAGAAAGGAGCGAAACTAGTTCAAGGCCTCCTGTAGTGGGCACTCCACCAGGCCGCTCGGGCAACAGCTTGCTCGCCAAAAGAGGAGAAGTCAAAGTTGGGATCCTGCCTCCACACATTGTAAAGAGCCCGGTCTATAGACTTGCGCTCGATTACAGCCTTCTCCGCCTCCAAGGAAGCGACTTTCTCCTGAGCCGACTGTAGTTCAGTCCTAAGGGCCTCAACTTCAGTCCCCTGTCGAACAACCATCTCATGCGACCCGGATGCAGCGGCCTTGGCCTCCTTGAGCTCGCGCTCCAAACATTTAGCCTTGCCCTTCAGCACCTTGATCTTAGCTTTCAGCTGCTCATTCTTCGAGTCCAACTTGGTGTACTTAGTCCGGGCTTTTGACAATTGGACCTTGGTTGCGCTAAGCTCATTTTCGAGCTCCTGGACCTGGACTATGAGGCCGTCCCTCTCAGTGGTAGATGCGGAAAGGATGCCAGTTGAGTCAGCATGTCGAAGAGACACGATATAGACCTGCACAAGAAAACCAATGACATCAGCAATAAGTAACAAAAAGAAGAACACAGGTGCATCTATGCATAATACTAATCAACGCAAAGTGAAAAGCCTCACCCAGGCCGCAGCATGCCTTAGCATCTCCCCGAGGTCTGATTGAGTCACGTTCCCTAGGCCCCTCCAGTCGGAGACAGGGAGACTCTCAGCTATTGGAACGAAACGCTGCCCATAAACTGAGGCCATCCTGGTCACCCAAGCCTCTGCCCCCACGCTAGGAGCATCTGGTTGGACTGGGACAGACGACCCACTCGCCGAGGCAGGAGGAGGCGCAACAGAAGAGAAAAATTGAGACTCTGGTGCATCGGCAGGGAGCTCCGCGAGCCCGACGAAATCAGCAGCCGGTATGCCGAGATCATGATGAATTGGAGGGAAGGCATCGCCGCCACCGCGACCAGGAGAGGCGTAGCATCCTGCCGCGGCCTGCGGGCCTAGAGGGTGAAAGGCCGTGTCCTGGTCATGGGAGTCATGAGGAGGATGTCCCCTGGGGGACAGGGGGGCATCCTCCATCTCCACCTCAGCCTCATCTTCGTGCAGTGATGGCCCAGCCGGCGTAGCCACAACCTTCTTAGACCCGGTGATTGACCATAGGAACTTGGGGTTAGAGACCGGAGACAATTGGTGGCGATTGAGATTCGTCATGGTAAATAGGACTGCTGCCTTCTTCAGGGCGGGGTCTGCTGCAATGAGTCTGTTTATCGCCTCCGCCTCCGACCCGATGACCGAGGGATCAGGAAATTGCCCTGCAAGAACCGCACCAATATCAGTACAAGCGAGAGTGCAAAACGGTGAGTTCTAATAAGAAAAAGAAAAAAGACCTGGATACTTACTAGGTTCAGCGCGAAAGCCTTCACGAACTGAAAGAGGCCCCTGTACCCAGAAAAACTCCTGTTTCCAGGACCCTGGGTTAGACACTGAGCCATCTATCAAGGGAAGCTCACTATTGGCCTTCTGCAAGTAATAGAAGCCCTTGGAATTGTGCACCCCAATAAGGTTGTACAAGGAATGCACCTCTTGCGCCGTCGGGGCGCGTTGCTCATTATCCTTGAACCAAAGAAAGAGGCAACTTAAAGTCAACCAACTATTGGGCCACAGTTGGAGAGGGGCCAAATCAAAATAGTTGAGAACCGCCACAAAGAACGGGTGTAGAGGAACGGTGCCACCCGCCTTCATAATCTGCTCACTCAAAGCCACAAAGCCCTTCTCAGGGCGGTCAGCCCGGCAGGTCTCCCGAGGAACATGCAGGGCGTATTCTGGAGGAGTTCGGTAGCGCTTCACGATGGTCTTCAGTTTGTTCGAAGACATATGGGACACTAGGCTGGACGCCAGTAGGGGGGCGTCGTCTTCTTCCTGGACGGACACCTGTCTGCGTACCTTCAACATATCTGCAAAATCAAAAGAAACATGTGAGGAAGAGGCAGAGCACTTAACCCTCCATTTTCTCTTCCTAGCAAGGGTTTTCCATCGAGGGAGCGATGGCGGAAGCGCTAAGCCAGGATCAACGGAGACTAGGGGCTGAGGAGAGGAGTTAATAGCCCCGTGATCTTCATCAGGCGAAGGGGGAGTGGGGGGTTCTGGCGGGATGTGTCCCTCCATAAACTCTAACTCCCACCGCAATTCAAAAAGAGCCGTCCTAAGACGCGCTATATGGTCACTAAGGCCCGGGGGTGAGGGTCCTCCATCTCCCCTCGACACCGAGTCGATTTCGCTCTCTACCACCCAAATTTTATGCCTAAGATCAGCCATGCACTCGAGGTGGCGAATGCGGGCCTGCCTCAAAGAATCATAGTCCTGGTAAGGGCTGCCCTCAGGGGACTCGGGATCTGAAGACAGGTCGATAAACTCAGCCCTCGAGGGTATGTCGGACGGGCCCTCACTGGCCATGAAACCGCGTCCCGACAGCAAAAAGGGGGTCACGTTTAAACAAGGGGATACTACAAAACACAAAGGAACAGGCTTAATACCCCTAGGTGCAAACGCCCTAAATGGACTACTACAAGGTATATGTATAACAAGAAAGAGGAGGGGCGCGCGTATGGTCAAAACAAGCTCGAGCTAACGTACCCCATCCCAAGTGTTGTTGGTGTGAATCCGATAAAATAAGTAAATAAACGGGAGAAGAAAAGAAAATATACCTCAAGCAATTGAAAGAACGAAGTCGGAGTCCAAGTAAGGTTGGAAGGCGAAAAGCACCAGAGCGTTGAAAATGCGCGTCTGCAAGAATTAATCAGAAGTGTGTGTTAGTCCAAAAATATACACACCAAGGAACTAGCTAAAAAAAAAAAAAAAAAAATGATGACGATGAAAAAATGGAAAAGTGATGAAATAATAGAGAAAGTGTGGTTGTGGGGGATTGAACCCTTTACCTCTTGAAAGGAGCAAGGGTCTAACCACCACTAAGCCAAGGAAGTAAGGTGTAAATATTAAGCCATGCATGAAGGCCTATTTATAGGAACCAAGATGAATAATCTACAAGAGCACCTTAAGGCCCTCTCCTAGACTAGGGGGGCAAGTGTTGATGCTCATAATCTCATCAAGGGGAAATGCAAGGTAGTCACCTGGGCGTACTCCCCCCCCCGATCCGCGAGACCGCCCCGTCTCACGAGGATGCTCTTCCGCGAGGCCCCCAAGTCGCCTCCCGCGAGGCCATCAAGTGGCGAGGCCCCCCCTGATCCGCGAGACCGCCCCGTCTCGCGAGAATGCTCTTCCGCGAGGCCACCAAGTCGCCTCCCGCGAGGTCACCGAGTGGCGAGGCCCCCCCCCCCCCCCCCCCCCGATCCGCGAGACCACCCCGTCTCGCGAGTGCCTTGTTCCGCGAGGCCATCGTAGGGGGCGAGGTACCTTATTTAGCGAGGCCACCCTAGGGGCGAGGTGCCTTGTTCCGCGAGGCCATCCTAGAGGGCGAGGCGCCTTATGTAGCGAGGCCATCGTAGGGGGCGAGATGCCTTGTTCCGCGAGGCCATCCTAGAGGGCGAGGTATCTTATTTAGCGAGGCCACCCTAGGGGCAAGATGCCTTGTTCCGCGAGGCCACCATAGGGCGAGGCGCCCTATTCAGCGAGGCCCTTGGGCCACTCCTACCATGCCCATGCGCGGGGCCGAGGGAGGCTGCGAGGCCGCCAATGGCGCCCCGTGCGCGAGGCCACGCAAGGTCCCGCGCGCGCGCCCCGGGAGGTCCACTAGCCCGCCATCTTCTCAAGAGGCCGACACACCGTGATTTGATGCGCATGGGCCCAAGACCCCTATTCAACGCCACGGCCAATACGGACACCAAAGATCCCCTTTTTCACAACCTCAAAGTCCCTATGCTTAGTAGATCCAGAACGAGTCGAATGAGACATATTTGTACGATCGGGTACTAGGTACGGATGCCAATGCCAGCGAGGATCGTGGTCCGTACGTCTACGGCCATGGGTCAGAGCCGACACCACTACCTCCTGCGCCACCACGCCTGCTACCACGCCTCAGGAAGGGGTACAGACAAGTAGTGGAGACATCCTCCTGACACCTGCTCCTGTACGGGATGTACAGCCACAACCTCTGAAGCCACTTCCCTAGTACAGTACGTTTGTACCTCTTGGTCCCCTGGACCACTATGTACCTAAGGCCGTTAGAGCCTACTATAAATTGAATTCCAAGGCCACCTGAAAGGGGGTTGGAAATTTGACGGTAGCAGAGACATTAGTGTGAATGAGATACTGAATTCTCCATTGTTGTTATTCCATTGTTCTTGAGTCATTGTTCAAGTTTTCATAGCTTCCTAATTAGCGATTTCAATTCGATAATTTTTCCAACTTAACTTCGTTGACGAGTTCTCACTGTCAACAAGTGGTTGTTGTTGTTTTTGTTGACTATATGAACTTTTTGTTAGAATTCTTGACTGTGCGGATGTTGTCAGTATTCCAACTTTGGGCATAATAGAGTCACCTTTAACAAGGTTTGACATTTTGGGAGTATATGGTGTAGTGATAGGCACCATGTCCATAGAGAACGAGGCCAAAAAATATTCATCTTAGGCTTCTGACTGTTGTTAGTGTCGACCATTGGTAACTGCTGGAAATAAACAGTAACTTCTGGGGCCATTTTCCCCTTAAAATAAACAACAAGGTTAGCACTAAAATTTTAAATTTTTAATAATCATCATATTTGGAGACGAAAAGGAGAATGGGTCCTACTGGGCGTGGAAAAAATCATGTTAGACAAAAGTTTAAAATTTAATATAATAAAATTAATGACAAACACAACTTTACCTATGCCAATTTTATAGCATAAGAGTTTATTAATTTGAGTTCGAACCATCCAAGATTATAAGAATAACCTCTTAATTACTACCATTTTTATTTAAAGGAATCTTTTGATTCCAATTATGATGATATTAATTACTTGTGTAATTTTGGGAAAATTTTGAAAAATTTGGAATTGCGACTACACTCAGTAAATTTGACTGACTGAACTGCCTACATACCATCTTTATGAATGATCAAGTCACCTGTAGTTCTAGATAGTTATTTTGAAAAATGAGTGGAATCATAAAGGACCATTCATAGGAATTCATGGTATTTTTAGGAATTTATGAAATCCTGGCAGAAGTCCATATCATGGAATTATTTGTTGTTTTTAAAGTTAGGAAAAAATTATGAGGTAAATGACTTTTTATGGAATTTTGAGATTTATGTTTGATGTTTGAATAATTTAGTAATTTGGGGTATTTGTGACTGTACTTAGATTTAGCAACTAAGTTACCTACGTATCATTTAAAAGAATCAAGTCAGACGTAATTCAAAGGTATATTTGTGATACTTTAAAAAATTTGAGGTTGACAACCTCATTTTGAAATTTGGTTATTCTTATTTAGAGATGCTTCAAAGCGTTTTTTAATTTTTAGGTGAATGACCTCTTTAATATACAATTTTATATGGTTTTGAAGTTACTTTAGTTTGCTTTTTATTTTTGAGGTAAAATACCTCTTTTGGGATTTTGGTGAGGTAAATTACCTATTTGAAATACAATTTAAATGATTTATACAAAGAGATAGGTAAACGATTTAATGAGCTCATTTAGAATTTGAAAATTTTATACTATTTCTCATGGTTTTAGAATTTTGTCATTTTTGTGACAATTTTATGTCTTGAAATCTCTTTTTTATAGAAATATATATTTACCAAGAATTTGTTTTATATATAAAGAAATTATTTGACCAATATTTTAATTAATTATTCCAAAATTTGTGAGGAATAAATTTAAGATTTCATATCAGATATTATCTCCATTTTAAAATTCAAATTTTACTTTAATTTTCGAATTTAAAATTTTGGGATAAAATCTGACTGCATTTATAGTTTGAATTTATCAAATAATATAATTATTTTAATATTCTAATTTAAATTTGGTTTCGAATTTGAGATATTTTTTTAATATATTATTTGATTATTAGTTATATCTCTGAGTCTATTTATAGAAATAAAGGGAGAGTTATATGAGCTGCCCTTCTCATCGTGGGGGCACTCTTAATGGTTACTACCTATGGATGATTACTTTAATATTAACTATTGGATTAAGATCAATGATCCATATTATGATTGTTAATTAATATTTCTAAAAATAAATTTTAACTTTTTTAAACTTTTGGAATGGCTACTTGATGACGTGGTAATCACATATTTATTAATTAAAGAATAAAAAAAGCTTATTTAATATTCATTCTCCATTTCTTATTCATTCTTGATTCATTTCTTTCATCGATTCCATGAGAAAAAAAATTATTTTGGAATTAATAGGAATAATTAATGTGACAATTATCTTTCTAACTAATGTTTATTGCCTAATTAATTTGAAAAATTCGAAATTATTGATTTTATATATTTTATTTATTTATTTTTATCATCAATATAATCATTACTCATCAAAAATTTATTTTTTGATTTATGGTAATCATCCATGAATAATAACTATTGAAAAGTCTTACATATATATTTATGGTCTTTACTGTCTAGTATATACCCGTATATGGTATTTTCCTTATCGCTTTGATTAAGTATATATATATAGGCCAACGATTCCAAACCGCAATGCATATAAGCGGAATGGCTCCCGCTTCTCCACTTTTTTATATAAATATTATGTATCAAGTAGGTGTTGTCCACATGTACATTTCTATGTACTATTATATGTACTATCCTGACAATTAATTTATAGGGTGGAGTTCTATTTTTTATTTTAATATACAATTGCAACTCATGATAACCAGTTTTGGTTACCGGTTAGACTTTTTTATATTAAAACAATATTAATTGAATAAAGATATAAATGTATTTCCATATAAAAGTAGTATGTTGAAATTGTTAGTATACATACAATGTAATAGCCAACTGCACATTATTTACAAAATTTAGCACAAAAATTTAATAAAAGTTACACAGTTGTTGCTCTAGGATTCACATTAATATTTTATTTATTTTTTTGCTAGAACTCATGGCCTTCAACTTTTATATTAATTTTTTTGACTTGAAAGATGACTAACAACTATTTATTTAGCTTTTATAATTTTTGAAATACATGGTTAAATTATTTTCTTAATAATGAGATTTTTATTGTAAGCTTGTTATTTTAAAATTTAAAATTCTAGTTATTTAAAATACAATGTTTAAAATTATATAGGAATTTGGGTTATTTTTTAAAAAAAAAAATTAGTTTATATTGAATGTAATATATTTATGAAACACAGAGTGCTTAAATTTGACAAATCATTACAGGCGATCGAGGCACATGTTAGGGTGATTACACAAGATTTGGACTCGTTTCGATTCACTAAGACAAGAGTTCAGGTCAGAAGTCCAACGCTGGACTCGTTCGGACGCACCGAGCCACACATTAGTGTGATTAACACCCTTTCAGCGCTCTTTCGGGTGCACCGACTTCCATGCAAATCATTACGAGTGACCGAGGCACTCGTTAGGGTGATTACACAAGATTTGGTCTCGTTTCGATTCACTGAGACACGGGTTCAAGTCAGAAGTCCGGCGCTGGACTCGTTCGGATGCACATAGTCACGTATTAGTGTGATTAACAGCCTTTCATCGCTCTTTTGGGTGCACTGACTTCTATGCAAATCATTACAGGTGATCGAGGCACTCGTTAGAGTGATTACAAAAGATATGGACTCGTCTCGATTCACCAAGACACGGGTTCGGGTCAAGAGTTCTGCGCTGGACTTGCTCGGATGCACCAAGTCACGCATTAGTGTGATTAACACCATCTCGGTGCTCTTTCGGATGCATCGACTTCCATGCAAATCATTACAGGCGACCGAGACACTCGGTAGGGTGATTACACAAGATTTGGACTCGTTTTGATTCACTGAGACACAGGTTCAGGTCAGAAGTCTGGCACTGGACTCGTTCGGATGCACCGAGTCACACATTAGTGTGATTAACACCCTTTTGGCGCTCTTTTTGGGTGCACTAACTTCCATGAAAATCATTACGGGAGACCGAGGCACTCATTAGGGTGATTGCAAAAGATCTAGACTCGCCTTGATTCACCGAGACACGTGTTCTGGTCAGGAGTATTGAGCTAGACTCGTTCGGATGCACCAAGTCACGCATTAGTGTGATTAACATCGTCTCGACGCTCTTTCAGGTACACCGACTTCCATGCAAATCATTACGGGTGACCGAGGCAAATCATTACAGGTGATTACACAATATCTGGATTCATTTTAATTCACCGAGATACGGGTTCGGGTCAAAAGTCCAGCGCTGGACTCGTTCAGATGCACAGAGTCACATATTAGTGTGATTAACACCCTTTCAGCGCTCTTTTAGATGCACCGACTTCCATGCAAATCATTACAGGTGACCGAGGCACTCGTTAGGGTGATTACGCAAGTTATGGACTCGTCTCGATTCACCAAGACACGGGTTCGGGTCAGAAGTTTCGTGCTGGACTCGCTCGGATGCACCGAGTCACGCATTAGTGTGATTAACACCGTATCGGTGCTCTTTCAGATGCACCGACTTCCATGCAAATCATTACGGGTGACCGAGGCACTCGTTAGGGTGATTACACAAGATATGGACTCGTTTTGATTCATCGAGACACGCGTTCGGGCCAGGAGTATCGAGCTAGAATCGTTCGGATGCACCGAGTCACACATTAGTGTGATTAACACCCTTTCGGCACTCTTTCGGGTGCACCGACTTCCATGCAAATCATTGCAGGTGACCGAGGCACTCGTTAGGGTGATTATTAAAGATTTTGACTCATTTCTATTCACGAGACACGGGTGCGGGTCAGAAGTCCGACGCTTGACTCATTCGGATGCACCGAGTCACGCATTAGTGTGATTAACACCCTTTTGGCGCTCTTTCGGGTCACCGACTTCCATGCAAATCGTTATAGGAGACCGAGGCACTCGTTAGGGTGATTACACAAGATTTGGACTCAATTCAATTCACCGAGATATGCATTCGAGTCAGGAGTACCGAGCTAGACTAGTTTGGATGCACCGAGTCACATATTAATGTGATTAACACCGTCTCGACGCTCTTTCGGGTACATCGACTTCCATGCAAATCATTACGGGTGACCAAGGCACTCGTTAGGGTGATTACACAATATCTAGATTCATTTTGATTCAGCGAGACACGGGTTCGGGTCAGAAGTCCGACGCTGGACTCGTTCGGATGCACCGAGTCACGCATTAGTGTGATTATCACCCTTTCGGCATTCTTTCGGGTGCACCGAATTCCATGCAAATCATTACAGGTGACCGAGGCACTCGTTAGGGTGATTACATAAGATTTGGACTCGTTTCGATTCACCGAGACATGGGTTCGGCACCGAAGTCCAGCGCTGGACTCACTCGGGTGCTAATCTCTCATAAATTGAGAAGTAATTGGGTAACTATTTAGTAATTATGCTACTAGGTTTGATATATGGAATATTTTGATTGTGTTTAGTGTCACTTATGGTACTAACACCCTTAATACCCCATTTAATCGCCCAAAAACCCTACTAAGGACGGGAACCACATAATTTGTACTACAATTTGCAACCTTTGAGCCAATCTACCTTAACTTGAGAACTAATTTAGTAACCATTCACTAATAAGGTTACTAGGTGTGACATTTAAACAATTTGACTATGTCTGATATTACTAAAAGTACTAATATCCCTTATTATCCCATTTAATTACTCAAGAGCACTAATAACATGGAAACCACATCATTTGTACTCACAATTTACAACTTCCAAGCAAATGTCTCACAATTTGATAGTTAATTTGGTAACCATTCACTAATTAAGTTACTAGGTGTGATATTTGAAAGATTTTGATTGTGTCTGGTGTTACTTATATCTCCAATATCTCATTTACTCACTCAACATCCCTTCTAATGAAGAGAACTACATCATTTTTACTCACAATTTGCAACCTCTGAGCTAATAAATCAAAACTTGAGAACTAACTTGGTAACCATCCTAGGTTACTAGTTATGATATTTAGAGCAACTGACTATGCATAGTTCCCATAATTGTACTAACATCCCCTAATATACCATTTTGTTACTCAGGAGCCCTAATAATGAGGAAACCACGTCATTTGTATCCACAAATTGCAACCTCCAAGCTAACCTCTCATAATTTGAGAACGAATTTGGTAACCATTTTCTAATTAGGGGTGTGATATTTGAAACATTTGACTATGTCCAACGCCACTAATAGTGCTAACATTTGAAACATTTAGTTTTGGTTGACGAAAAAAACGTCATCAACAAATACTATTTAAAACTGAATTTATTTAATATTTAAGAATGATAAAATAACACTTTCATGTACTAATCTAAGGTCATATCATTGTCAGTTCACTTTTTCTCTTCCAAGAAAATTCTTCAGCCACATGATCAACAAATTAAATTCCACTTTAAATCAAAGGTCACGATGTAACCTTGCTCACGATGACCTCCATCAGGCCGGATAGCCAGAGATGATGCTTCCTTCTCATCCCTTGGGGGAAGAGGTTCCTCTGGTCTACCTCTATGCTTAGGTGGAGGGGGGTCTCCCTTGGAAGCCCTCTGCTCTACTCCGTCCCGGCGAACCTCATCATCTTGTATTTTCCGTAGGATATTTGAACGTCTTAGCATCTTTCTTTGTTGGAAGTGATGAAAGAACGTTGACTTGATGCTTGTTCTTCCCACAGACTGCGCCAAAATGTTGACGATGAAATCTCGTCAACGAAATTAGATCGGAAAACTCAAAGGTAAGTATGGAGATATTTAGATAAGAACTTAGGATGAACTTATGAAAGGATAAATACAGATCAACAAAGGAGTAAGCCCTTGTATATTGCTTAATAGCCTGAGTGTACAATGAATTTTCCAACCCCTTTTCTGGAGGGGTGATGATCTATTTATATTGGAGCTCTAATGACTCCTCATACATTGTGGTCCCAGGGGACAAGATTGTACATAGGTACATTGTCAGGGTAGTGGCACAGGTCGTGGTGGAGCAGAAGGTCATGGTGTCAGCCTGGTACATAGTCAGAGGCATGCATGTAGTGCTTTCCACTCTCTGTACAAATCCGTACCTTCACTACTTGTGTTATACAGATGTCAGGGTCACGCTTTCATCCTCCTCATGGTTGTACGTCCTGCACCCTTACACGTACGGGTGCTTTGTACATGATGGTTATTCTTGCATCTCTAAGGCATGTATCTGCTCAAAGCTATCTCACGTTCTACTAAGTGCAGGAAAGCTTGTGTGTTAACATGAATGATATACTCAATCATCTACACCACTATTGGCTTGATACTAAACAGTTCTTGGGTCTCTCCTATTGCTCCTCGTACGCTCCTTCTAGAGGTCTTAGACCCCATACGAGTACGCGAGGCGCGAGACCATGGTGGTGCGAGGTCATGGGAGCCGCAAGACCATGGTGGTGCGGAGCCATGGGAGCCGCGAGACCATGGTGGTACGAGGCACCTTGGGGGACCGCAGGAGCATGGTGGTGCGAGACCATGGGAGCCGTGAGACCATGGTGGTGCGTGGCATATGGACGAGGCGGGGTGCACCTCACTTGGCGCGAGGCTCATGGGTGATGCCACTGGTGCACTTGCGCGAGACGCTGCCTGGGCGAGGCTGCTGGAGCACTTGCGCGAGACGTTGCCTGGGCGAGGCTGCTGGAGCACCTGCGCGAGACGCTGCCTGGGCGAGGCTGCTGGAGCACCTGCGTGAGACGCTGCCTGGGCGAGGTTGCTGGAGCACCTGCACGAGACGCTGCCTGGGCGAGGCTGCTGGATCATTTGCGCGAGATGGCACTTGGCCGAGACCCATAGGTACGTGGGAGGCCTCGCGAAGCGTGGTAAAGCATGGTGCATATGTGTGAGACAGGCATGTCTAGGATGTAGCAACTATCGTGAGGATCGAAGATTCCATCATTTGATCTGTGGTCTCTAGGGACTACCTCGGGAGTGTGTTACGTTTTCTTTTGGCTTCTATAGAGGTTATTTTGCGCAATGTGGCCCATCCTCATATGAGCATTTAGGCCTTAGGATCTAGGCTAGCCCAAAATTTATAACTTAGCTTGTGTTGCTCGTTGGGTCAATTCTTTCACATTCGCAAACCCTTACTCATTTCAATATGGGATCATGTATTTCTTCTTTTAGTGTGGATTTTTGGTATCCACAAAAGGCAATCCAAGAATCCTAATGAACCTTCCACATCTGTCTCTAATTTTTCTTCCCTTGTTGCGCCTGTGACTCTATTGTAGATATCTCTGACTTGACACGACATTCTCTCATACCTTCTGGAATGCATAGCAACGTGGGACATAATTTTAGAAGTCTTTATCCCGGCTGAGTTCATCAAACGAACTTGTGAAAGTAAATCATTAGATTCCACCCGGTTCGACTTAAGGAACTACAACTCTGGGATAGATACCAAATCATGATTATGTTCGTGGCTAAACTCTTTAGCCAGCAAGAAGTTGTTATCTTTCATATGAACTACCCTTAGAGCTGCTTGACAACCCACTCTTGTTATTGCTCTAGGTCGTTTCTTGTGATCTGGCATGTTTATATATTGCTCTTGTCTAAAACCTTCTCTTTGACAAACCCAACGTTTCATGGAGATGACCTTATTTCTTCTTTTAACACCGTCAGATCGTTTTCCAAAACCCATCTATTTGGCATAAATTTCGTAAAATGACTCCAACTTCTCTATAAAATCTAGATACTTCCCAATAACGTTACTTGTTTCTAGATCCTTAACATTTTTCGTAATGTGTAGTTTGTCAATAATTGAAGCCCACTCTAGATTAGAAGCTATATCTACGTCTACCACCTATAATGGAAGTTAAATTAAATGTTTGTCATAGTATCTCGTACTTTTAAAAACAGTGGTTATGTGTTTTATTTTTCCTACTTTTTGTTTGATAGATTAATTCAATCATTCTTTCTCCAATTATTTGAAATTTCAAATATTTGAGTTTTTTTTCTTATTATAGAAAAATATTGACATTGGTTTCCATCTATCTTCGAAAACCCATCCATTTGACATCTAATTTTCAAGAGAAAAAAGTTGATACTGATAAATTTTTACTCATTTTCATTTATATTTTAAAAATTAAAAGTCAATATCATTACTAGATTTTTTCTAAGAAATTATATTATTTATGGACTTTATAATTTCACAAGCCTTTAGGTTGGGCCTTTGCTTGAAGGATTGTTTAACAGTGGGCCAAACTGGATCCATCTGATTGTATTCATGGCATTGATTTAGAAAACACAACATATTTTATATCATATGATTTTCCTAATGTGCTTACATAATAATGTGTACTCATGTAATTAGTTTAATATAATGTTCAAAAACAAAAGTTTTAGGCCGTAAATAAACAATAAAATGAGTTTTTTTTTCCAACGTGTGAGTTTTCTGAGCTTTGAATGAAATATAATGAGTTTGATAGCAGTTTTGTAAAATAGAATTGAAAGAGGCAATCGGTTCTCTCTTGCCATCAATTTCACCTATGACAATTGCCATACCCCTACTCACTAGACTGTACCTGTCACTTCACTGACAATTGAGCAAATTTTTTTTGCAGCACACTCCCCCCCCCCGTTGATTCAAGGGACGTCAGAGAAAAAACCACCTGTGAGTACCAAAACCTTCGATGGTTTACATAATATCATATGAGAAATGCAAAATTGCTAATTATAGAAACCTTTAAAACAATGCAAAACTATACAAGGCAACAACATACTTGATGATGTCTCTAGAAGAGGTCTCTGTGGTTGATATAACTGCTTTTGCTGATCAATTACATTTTGACCTGATGGTTGAAGCCTCATTTCACGTTGTAGTGGATTTGGCTGTTGTTGCAAACCCAACTGTTGCTGCATCTGCGGCTGTGACTGAATCTGTGACATAATTTCCTGTTGTGGTTGTTGTGCCTGAGATGGAAGCAAATTAGATCCACTCTGTTGCAATTGTTGCTGCATTGGAACTTTGGATTGTTAGGAATTGTGCAGTTGAAGTTCATAGCTATATACATGTACAATAAAGCATAGACCACATATAAATATTGTAAAATCCTTTTTGGCTAAACTTTAATTTAGACAAAATATTTTAATTGTTTAAAGAAAAATCAGTAGCATATCTCCATATTGATTTTCGGTTTTATTTGGCAATATTGATTTTCAACGGCTAAGATCATCAAACGGTTTGGCATCCGTCTCCGTACCAAGCGGGACTAAATCGGGGTCCATATATATTTGAATATATATGCATTTGCAAATTGATTTAGAAACCCAACCAACACAAAAGTAAGTATATATATATATAACTCCATTTTTTCTCTTGACTGTGTACATTTTCTTTACATTTTTCTTTTGTTTTGACTTATAGCTTTGGGAATTGATATTCAAATTCAATATAGCTCCGTGTATGTATAAGTAATACACGTACAATCAGGATAGATTTAGTATTTAAACTTCCACGTTTGATGAGGCTTCTTATATGCTCAAATAGGAATTTTTTTCCATGAACTATGACCCATGTTGAGTTTTGCCCCGTGACTTTTTTTTGGGACAAAATTTCCTCTGAACTATAACAATCATAGCAAGTGTACCACTTTAGCTATATTATGTTAATTTTTTTACACGGTTTGATAGTCTGACCACTGACTACATGTATAATTGCAGTATGAGGGTCTATTTAATTAACTTAAGCTAGTCGAAACCGAGTTTATTGACATTAAACATACAAACAATAGCTCTAAGAATATCAATATATTTCATAAAATTGTCATTAGACTACTATCTACGTATGTATTTTCTGCTTGGACTGTTGAATTGTGTTTGATTAACGTTATATCAGTGTTTAGCCAACAAACTGTCTAAAAAAAATGAACCAAATGCAACTTAAGGGGGGGGGGGGGGGGGCATTTGCAATAGTTGTTATAATTCAGGGGGAAAAACTCTACAAGAGTCAGTTCGGGGGGAAAATCATATTTATTCTATTTATAAATTTATATTATAAACATGCACAGAATTTTGTGGTCACGTTTGTTGCAGTTAAACACACACACACATATATATACTAGATATAAATAACGTGTAATGCACGTTTCTTTAGTTTTATTTATAGAATTTATTAATTATTTTTATTAAATTTATATTAATGTCATATAAATTTCAAATAAATATTTTATTTTAATTAAATAATTTATTTATTTTTGTTTAAGTTTATGTTTTGTTATCCAAAAAACAGGCACGGATGACGTGGCAAGTGATTTCTAACACGTGGCTGACACCTGGCATAATTCTGTTCGACTATCGACCAGTGAGATGTTGCATGCATAACTGTTGAGTTTTCCTACGACCAGCCTGGTTGTACACTCCGCATATTTCAAGATAATTTTATAAAGATTTTAGTCAATCCCGAGATTATCTCCCATGATTTCCTGAGTATCCGATTATTTAGGAAAGAATATCTGTAACAAATTACTGTAATCTTTCTTGAGCCTATAAATAGAGAAAAATAGCTCAAGGAAGGGACTTTCTGGACTTTTGAACTTTTTGCTTTCTAATTATTTGAGATTAAAGTTTTACAAGTGTATTAGAGCTATCACATTCAATATATTGCTTTATTCTTTAGAGGTTTGTGAAACTCATTGAATCCTAGTTCTTTGATCACTCATTTGAATCTTATATCAATAATAGCTCAAGTGGACGTAGGTTGTTACCAAATTCTGGGGCCGAACCACTATAAATTCCTGTGTGTTTTATTGTTTTTGTCATTATTCTCATCTCAACATTTCTGTCCACATCAAGCAATTTTGACTCCGTGTCAGTTGACCAAAATCAGGGTCAACATGTTTGTTCTAGTTTTTGAATTTGGGAGTGACAACAAGAGATTATATATTATATGTTTAATGTAATATTAAATATTATACATGTATTTTATATTTAAGTTTCTTGCTAGATTTAAAAAAAAAAAAGCAATTGGTTGCTAATTAATAGTAGATTATATTATATGTTTAATATAATATTATTCTAAGTGAGTTTAAGTTTAATTAAATTTTATTTAAGTTATAAAATGTATAATTTTATTATTTTAAAAAAATCATCATGGTAAAATAGTTAAAAAATATGCTATTTTAATTTGTTTAATTATTTATTATTTTTAAATAATTATCATTGTAAAATATCTCAAAAATATCTTATTTTAATTTGTTTAATTATTTATTATTTTCAAATAATTATCATTGTAAAATATCTCAAAAATATTATATTTTAATTTTTGAGATATTTTATTTTATTTAAATTTAGGTGATGTTTACAAATTACCGTTAAATATAAGAATATTCTGTTAAAGTTAACATTAAAAAAAATAAAAAACCGTTAAAACCAAGAATTTTCGTTATCTACACACTTATTATATAGAAGATATATATATTAATTTTATACATATATATGATAGAGTTCGAATACTTAGTATATATACATTTTTTTACTTGTCGCATATGACTATTTATATATACCGAATTGATTATCTTTGCCACGAGGTATTAAATTTGGTGACCAATCTTTCTTTATTGCTTCTTAATCAAAAATAATATTTTGTGATAATTTTGACAGCATAACAATATATTTTATTAAAGATTTCTTTTCTATCTTCCTCTTTGATTATGTATCACATATTGACTCATTTTGTCCAATAGATCAAAGAGAAATATATATAAAAAAAATTCTGACAATTTTGGCAGCACAACTATCCATTTTATCATGATTTTTTTTAATTTGTCATTTGATTATGTTTCACATTCTGACTAATTTCGTCTAGTGAATCAAAGAGAAAATAAAAAATTGGTGGCAATGATTACAACAATATAGGAATAAGAAAATCATAGTCTCTTCCATTCCTCTTTGATTATGTGCCACATATTTCCTCATTTTGACTAGTGCACCAAAGAGAATTGTAGAGACTCTATCAAAGAAAAGTAGAGAGTAGGACAGAAATGAAAGTTTACTATAATATTCATTTTCTCGGAAGGGAAATTTTGTAATTTTGCCACTGAGGATATTTTAGTCATTTTCTTTTCTTTTGATGGAGTATTAGATATGTATGATTTCCAATGGCAATAAAATTCATTGCTTTCTTATGTTTGAATTTTATGAACTCGCGACATGAATATACTGCATAATGAATAAATAACGGCTCGGGTTAAGTTGTTATTTATTCATTTAAGCATTATTATTATTATTATGGGCATAATAGTAATAATAATATGCATGAAATTATTTTATCTTATGATGTGTTATTTTTCTCGTTTATTATATGGTTTGCCAGATATTATTATTTAATTGAATTAAATAATAACTAATTTAATTTGTGAAAAGACCATAATGCCCTCAAGTATGGGATTGGTTTAAGGAGCATTTTAGAGACTTTATTTTAATTATTTTATATAATTAAAAATCCACAAATAATTTGTTAAATTTTAACTTAATCGATAGTATTAGTTGTGGAACCTTAGTTTATTTATAAAAAAAATTCCTTGAAAAGAGGATCTAGAAGCTTCAAAGGGAAACTTCTTTTCTATATCTTCTCAAATCGTGTTTACCATGATAATCTGAAGAATATTATTCGTGGGAATAGAGGGAAAATCAGAGAGTCGAAGAGAGAGAGAGAGAGAGAGAGAGAGAGAGAGAGAGAGAGAGAGAGAGAGAGAGAGAGAGAATTATCATTTTTTTTTTAAGAAAAAGATAAGAAATTTTTTAGTTCTTGCACTTAGGAAATTCTAGGTGGTATTGCACATTCTAAAATCATTCTAGACGAGGAAATAAACCTTTTGAGTGTGGGAGAAATAATTATAAGGTCCCAGATCATGATTCACCATTTTTATCCAAGAAAATGCATGTTCTTGGATAGTTTCAGATTTGATGGTTTTTAAGAGTGTATGGTGTGTGTGGTTGGTAACAAAAAATCTTAGGGGACCCCAAGAATCACTTTGAACATGAAGAAACAGGCTGAAATAGTCCAAAGCAAGAAAACTAATTTTTGAGCTCCGTTATTGGCGGCACACTGGAATTGGAGAAGAAGACATCGATCTGAGGAGCTACGAGAAAGTTCTTGGGCTAGGGTTTTTTTTTTTTTTTTTAAGGTGCTGGACACGAGGGAATCACATTCCAAGCAAAAGAAGGGTGAGAATGTAGCCAAAAAGAAACCCTAGGGTCGTCGGCGCCAACTCCAACGAAGCTCCCGCGAAGCCCAATCTGTGCACTTGTGGAGGTTTTCTTCTCAATTTTTTGGTTTTCAAATCTCTATGATTTTTTTTGATGTTTGGCGATGTTTGAGAATTTTTTGATATTTTCTTGAATTATTGTGAATTATTTGATTTATTTTAGGAAATAAATATGAAAAATACCTAGACTACACAGAAAAATCTAGGAATAATTTTAAAAGACTTGTGAATGATATTAAACTATTATGGAATGATCAGATTGAATCTTCAATAGATTTTGTAATTTTCTTGAATTTATTGAATTATTTCTTAAGATAATTATGAAAAATACATAAGTTACTCTAAAATGATAGGGATAATTTGAAATGAGTTATTTATTGATAAGAATCTGTTATGGAACTATAGATTAAGTGCTTGAATGTTTTTGGTAATTTTTATAATTATTTCATGTAAATCTAAGATTATATATGGAAATTACATAAATAATTTTTTGGTCACTATTTTTATTTTTGGTGATGTTGTTTACTCATATTACCTATCTGGAATTGGAAGTTTCTGTTTGAACTTAGTAATGATTTTTAAATTTATTTTTGGTAAGTAAATAATAAATGGAGTATAAAATTAATATAATTATGTTAAGTGGTAATTGAGTGTTTCTTACCATTTTGTCACTGTTTATATGATTTTTTAGAATCATGCTAGGTTGTTGTGTGAACATATGATAATTTCTTGATATTTTTTTTTTTGATCAAGAAGAAAAGAAAAGCTTCATTGAACAAATGAACCAACCAATTACATACAAACTTCAGCTACAAAAACTACATCAGACTATAACTGGCCGAACCAGTCATTAATTACAAAGAAGCTTATGAATATACAATTGATCTTGAGCTGTATTAAATCTGTTAGACACTAAGTAAAGCCTATGTTTAGTAGTGAATTTAATATCCTGAACCAGATTCCAAACAGAGGAGGAGTAACCATCAAAGTAACATCTGTTTCTGTTGGCCCATATACTATAAATGGTTGCTGCAAACACCATGGTAACTATATTAGCCTTAGTACCTCTCCTAGCTCTAGTAAGCCAAACCAGCCAGCCCTTAAAATCCAAAGGCCAAGCTGCAAAACCCAACCAGTTAAAAATCAGATGAACCAGCCAAGATGAAAGACAACACTCAAAAAACAAGTGAGCATGATTCTCCTGGTAGCCATCACAGACCGGACACAACAGAGAGATCAAAGGGATATGCAGCCTATTAAGGTTATCCCTTGTTAGTAACTGAGAATTAATCACCTGCCACATCATAAACCTGTGTTTAGGAAGGATTAATCTGCTCCAAACAGTCTGAAAATACTCATCTTTTTGCTGAGTCAAAAGACTATTATATAGTTTCGAAGACAGGAACTTTCCCTTCATACCAGCAGCTGAAATGGCAGCAGAACTGAAGTAATTTTTCAGATGACACAATTTCCGCCAGTACCAGCTACAGTCCCCCTTTAAATCATAGTTCCAAAAGCTCTTATCTTTCAGATAAATGGAGTTAATCCATTTAACCCACAATAAGTCAGGCTTGGATGATAAGGCCCAAATATACTTAGCCAGAATAGACCGGTTCCACAAAGATCCATCTCTAAACCCCAAGCCACCATAAGCTTTGGGAAGGAAAACTTTTTGCCAAGAAGGGATATGTAATTTACTCCTCTGCCCAGAAACTCCCCAAAGGAACCCTCTACAAAGTCTTTCAACTTCCTTGACTACACTTTGGGGCAAAACAAAGATAGACATCCAATAGTTACGAAGCCCAAGAAGAACAGAGTTAATAAGTTGAATCCGGCCAGCAAAGGAGAGGTGTCTACTAGCCCAGTTCTGAATCTTCAATCTAAACTTCTGAATGAACACCTCACAATCTGTATGTTTCCATTTAGAAGGCCTCATTGGAACCCCAAGATATCTTAGGGGAAATGAACCCACTGCAAGGTTAATATCTTGAGAAATTCTATTTCTATCTGACATAGAGACTCCTCCGAAAAAAATCTGAGATTTACCAGTATTAATGTTCAAACCAGAAGCAATGGCAAAATCATCAAGCACCCTCTTAACACTCCTAACAGCTGGGAGAGTTCCCTTGCAAAAAATAAGCAAGTCATCTGCAAAACACAAATTAATGAGCTTTAAACTCTTGCACATCGGATGAAAACGAAAAAGGGAATTAAGCGCTGCATGTTGAAGACTTCTAGTCAAATACTCCATGATGAGAACAAATAAAAGAGGTGACATAGGATCACCTTGTCTCAGCCCCTTCCCCCCTTTAAACTTGCCTTGAATTCGACCATTCATCACTAGAAAAATAGGTGGTATTCCTAACACAAGACATAACCCAGCCTATAAACTTCATGGGGAACTTTAAAGCTTTCAACAAGCCTTCAAGAAACAGCCAATCTATGATATCGTAAGCTTTGCTCAAATCTATCTTAATAGCGCATCTCGAAGAAGTAGAAACTCTCCCATAATTTTTAATAAGATCTTGACAAATCATGATATTGTGAGCAATAGATCGACCTTGAATGAAAGCTCCTTGATTGGATTGAACAATATCTGGAAGAACAACTGCCAACCTCTTTCAAATCAACTTAGCCATGTATTTATACAGTGTGGAACAACAAGCTATTGGCCTATAGTCGACAGCCCTAGAAGGATTAGCAATCTTAGGAATCAAAGAAATGGTTGTTTCATGAAGCTTAGAAGGGAAATTGCCAGATTCAAAACAGTAAGAGATAGCCGAGCAAACCTCCTCACCTATCTTACTCCAGACAGCTTTAAAGAAGCCAGAACCATACCCATCAGGACCTGGGGATTTAGTATTAGGAATACTAAATAAAGCCTCCTGAATTTCCTTCTTAGAGAAAGGTCTCAAAAGCGAAGCTTGCTGCTCAACTGAAAGCTTCAGACCTAAGTCAATATGCTGCAAATTAACCCTGCCTGAAGCTGAACTTGGACTGCCTAAACAAGCTTTAAAATGACCCAGAAAATGAGATACCACTTCTGTATAGTTATCAACTAACTGCCCTTACTCTGTCATAAAAGAAACTATCCCATTCTCAGCCTTACGCTTCTTAAGAAACGCATGAAAAAAGGAAGTGTTCAGATCTCCTTGTCTTAACCAAGTTACTTTACTCCTTTGAATTAAAAAACTCTGATATAACCTCTCCTGAACAGAAAACTCCCCTGCTGCAGTCCTCTCAGCCTCTTGATAGCAAGAATCAAGGGGGTGAGCTTGAGCTTGCAACTGAGCAACTTGATAAGCATCCTTGGCCTTATGATAATTAGCTTGTAAATCTCCTATTCGGTCCTTATTAAATTTTTTTAGACAGTGCTTAAGCCTCAACAACTTAAGAAAAATTGCATTCATACCATAAGCTGTAATTGGGCCTCTCCAGCTTTTTAAAACCAAATCATTGAAATCCTTGTGCTCTGCCCAGTAGTTGTAATAGTGAAAATTTTTGGAACCCAACTGCTCAGAATTTTGAAAACTAACCAGACAAGAATAGTGATCAGAGATGCCTTCCCATCTATAAATTGCTGTAGATTTAGAGAACAGATCCAGCCACTTTTCATTGCTCAAAACATGGTCAATTTTTGAATATATCCTTGCGGCACCCTCTTGGTTATTAGACCATGTGAAATAAGAGCCAATACCCCGAAGAGGTTCAACCTGAGCACCTGCCGACCAATTTAAAGGGTCATGTAATTCTGAGTCTGAAACAACCTTGCCTCCAACTCTGTCCTTACCTGAAAGAGGGGCATTAAAATCACCAAGATAAATCCAGGCTTTAGGCATGTGATAAGGTCTCTGTAACCCTTCCCAAAGACACCTCCTACCCTCAATCGAATTAAGACCATAAACAAATGTGACCCCAAATTCCTGCTGCAAACCCAACATCTTCACCTGACAATGAACTGCTTGAGAGGATTCCTCTAAAATAATGGTTTTAACAAACAATCTTCTCCACATAACTAAGACAAGACCTTCAATGATGGAACTAGTGTGATAGTCCCAGTTTGGAAAATGGTTCTCCATGAATTTACTAATTTTGCAACCCTTCAGTTTAGTCTCCAAAAGACCACAAATTCCCACTCTGTATTTATTACATAAAGCACTAACTGGGCTCTGTTTATTTACTTTATTTAGCCCTCTAATATTCCAACTTAAGATGTTGTAGCTATCCATAGGAGGAGATAGGATTCAAACTGCCTTCCTTGTTAATCACCACTGTTTCTTGCAGAATTTCGAACTTGTTCAGATCTTTAGTTTTACGACTTGCATTATGAGCATGAGCATCTAACCTCTGTCCCTCCTTAGCATGTGTAGCAACTCTTTTTGGAGTTCTCCACGGATTAGTGACCGTACCTCTATCATTAGTGTCATCCTTGGTTTCCTTGCCTGAGAGAGAAGACCCCTCTAGATCCACCTTCTCTTTGTTTTTTCTTGAACATGCCTGATCCCCATCTTCTTTCATCTGTCCAACCTGCTGTTCCCCAGGTCCCTGCTCCTCCTCCGTTTGGGCCTCTGTTACTTTCATGACCCATTGAACTTTCTTCTCTTTCCTGCATTCTACCATTGAGTGCCCAAAGCCAGCACAGGTTTTACACTTTATCGGTAGCCATTCATACTCAACCCCCTGCTCCATGATCTGACCATGTTCATTAATGAACTGAATGCTCTTCGGAGGATTATCCGTGATTTCCATCTCAACCAAAACTCGAGCAAATTGCACACGAGACCATTCCCTAGTAAACTTGTCTACCATTATCGGCCTACCTATGGTGCTAACTAAAGCATTGAGGAATTTGCTACCCCAATACTGGAGCCCTAAATCTTGAAGGCGAATCCAAAGGGGAACTGTGCGAACCAGACGAACTGCACTCAAATCCGTTCTCCATGGCCGAACTATGACCGACTTCCTATCAAAATGGGTAAGGCCATGTTCAAGGACATGATCTCTTGTAGCATCATCATTGAACTTTACCATTGTTAGACCCATTGTCATTCTAGCTATCTGAGCTATCCCTAGGTGACCCCAAACCCTCTTGATGAATCCTTGAAAGACAACCATAGGTGGGTTGGCACCCAACACCATGCATATGACTGCCGAACTCCAATTTGCAGATTGCATTTTAACCTCCTCGGCATCGATTTGAGCAAGCTTCCATCCTTCTCTGAATAAAGGTTCAGTGAATTCAAGCTTCTGATTTGAAAATGAGAGATTACCAGCCTGAAATTTCTGCCATTGCTTCTGAGCTGATGCCTGATAGTCATTCGCCTCCACCTTGTCTGCCCATGACATTTGTTTTAAGGTCGACTCAGCCTGGTCTAATTCCTCGATCTGGACTTCTTGAGGATCAATATCGCCCAACCCTACGTTCTCATCACAAGGTCGAACCCCAAACTCTTCAGTTCCTTCTTCATCTACCCCTGTTTCAGCAACTTCCTTGCATACCTCCACTCGAGTGTTGTCCAGGCCATCAATTGTCAGATTCTCTTCCAGATTCAGCTGTTGCTCTTGCTCTCCTACGGGAGAAACTGGCTTCCGTAGTGGTTTCTTCTTCTTCGCCATGGGAGAGGGAAAAACCAGCACTTAGCCCTTTAATTACTTTCTCTTTTTAATTTCTTGATATTTTATGCATTAAAAAGTATGATTTTATGCATGAAGAATAATGGTAAATTATGCATGATTTTGGAGTGTTTATGGTGTTTTCTTATCTGTATAAATAAATAGGAAGCATGTTAGTTACTAAATTGGTGTATGTTTTTAATTGGGATTTCTAAATTAGAGTTTCTATGTTAAAAATCCTTGCTATCTTCTTTGAGCATTTTCTGAGTTGTAGCTGTATTGTTGAGTGTCTAGGGTCTTGTCCTTAACAAAGAAACTCAGCAAGGAATTCTAGGGAGACAAGGACATTTACATCAATTGAGGTAAGAATAGTGGACATATGCACATAGGGTGTATGTTTAAGCATACAACCTTGGTATATTGTTTGTTATTTTATGTACTTATGTTTTGTAATTGGTTATTTTATGATAGTGTTGTTAGCATGAGAATAGAGCTAGAATGACTAGATAGTTGACATGCTTGAATGGTAGACTATATGTGTGTTCGATGTAACTGCTGCTTGTGTGAGGACAATACTTGCATGTATTATTATGGGTGAGTACAATTCATGGTAATGAGATGCCCCATGGAAATGCCAAGTGTGAGTATAGCGAAAGGGCAAATTACATTTCATGTTGACCAACATGGATGTGAGTTGACCAACATGGATGTGAGTTGATTATCGTATGTGAGTATAATGTGGGATATGAGACTGTGATGTATGTGTGTGAGTACAGCATGCATTGGATGTTTACTGTGGTATTATGTTTATATTGCATATGGTTAATTGTGAAGGAGTTGTTTTATGCTTATGTTATCTGGTTTTGGGGTTATGTCCTACATAGCTCTTCTTACTTGGCGTCAGCTCACGGGTACTCTGTGTGCAGGTAAAGGTAAGGCAATACAGTGAGTGGTTTGGGCTTGAGGCATAGATCTTACATGTTAACGGTGGGTGGTGTCTTATAGTTTTAAAATGTTTCCGGATTGGAACGTTTTAGATTTAGTTTTTGTCTTGAAATAGTTTATTAATGTTGTTATTGTTTTTAGTTAAGTGTCAAACATTTTATTCTAAATAATGAGATCTCATGCCTAGTTTTATTTCAATAATTAAGTTTTTTCTATTATAAATGTTTATTGATTTAAAAGGGGTTTCATAAGTAACATCTCAGGAAATTGAGGCGTTACATTTACTTACCCTTGGAGACCCTAAAAAATAAATTTTAAAATACACATTTTTTTTGTTCTTTTTTTTTTTTATTTTGTTTTTCTCTTTTCTGTTTTCTCTTGTTTGCCAAAAATCAATCCCCTTTTTTCATTCTTCTTCCTTGCTCTCTTATAAGCTGATTTGTTTATTTATTTATTATTTTTAACCACTTTAACGTAAAAGTGAAGAGAAGTAGGAAAGTGGAAAGTGGAGAGAACCTTTCCTCATTTTTCTCTCCATTTGACTGATACTTACTCTTTTTATTTTATAAATAAATTATTTTCTTTTTTAAGTTTTATGCGTTTTACAAAAAAAAAAAAAATCAATGGTTTCCCCCTCAAACAAGTGCATGCCATTTATGTACACGTGCATTGCTTGAGAGTTTCTTTCTCTATCTTTTTGACCTTCTTTATTTCTTGTGTAGCATGTCTAATTTTGGAACTCTTGGCTATTAAAGCGCTCCTGATGAATATGGCAAATAGAATGGATTGGACCATCGTATCACCATTCTAAGTCATTGACAGAGGTTCAAGTTTCTAATGATCATCAAGACCATATTTCATTGCATAGAATTGAAGATGTATGCTCTGGTGACTTCTTATAGTATTCTTCTAATGAAGATAATGGTATTCAACATACTTGATGTTTTGGAGCTATTTTTCGGGCGTAGGTCCTTGGGAATGTTGACAATAAAGAAAATGGTGATGTAACTTACAAAGTAACAAGTGATTTCTTTCCAAGTATTCATTGTGTTTTGATGGAGAAAAAGGCATGCATTTATTTTGTCTTTCAAGGGCAGACCAATTTTATGCACTGCCTCATGGAGTGGACATAAGTTATATTGTGCCAGCATCGAGATGTTTTAAACAAAGCACAAATTTATGGGGACATTTCTATATCGATGTATCCTTTCTTCTTGGTTTTTAATGTGTTGCGAGCTTTTTCAGAGCTTTGGGGTCCTTTGTCTAACACCTTCCATCATAGTAGCGGTGAGATGGGGATTTATTTTTATTACTTGAAGGTCATTGTTGTTTGCCCATTTTAGGAATTCCCATGAAGAGTTCATCCCTCTCAACGAGAAGCTAATAGGCAGCGCTTCATATTTTTCTACCACTATGAAACATTTAAGAATCCATTCTCGAATCTGTGATTATTTTAAGAACATTGATGTGTCTTGGGAGCAATAGTTCAAGTTTTTCTACAGAGGGCCAAAGATTTTTAAAGATGTAAAAGGGGCTCGACTTCTAAGACCTCAAAGAAGTAGCCAAAGGAAAAGTAACAATCATTTTGACCTTCATTCTATTCCCTTGGAAACCTTAAAAGAATGTCGTCTTATAGCATTTTTGTCCTTATGGCTAAGTAGTTTTGTATTTCCTTATCAAGGTTTTAACATTAGACCTAAAACATTTTATGTGTCTTCACTTATGGCACATGGAATCTAAGTTTCCCTTGCACCCTCTTTTCTGGGTCACATTTATTGCGCTTTATATAATTCGACCATACATTTTTAGGAACGAGGCAAATGTTTTTTTTCCAATACATTATCTTATAGGTTGGTTCGCCGAGCATTTTCGTGATCTTTATAGCGGTTGGGGTCTTGTTGAGCAAGTATTATGGAGTTCCTGCTGAATTCAAACTCTGAATTGGGCTAGGCGTAATTTGAGAGAAGAAGATTATGTTATTCACTGGCCATATTCGTTTCCATCAAAAGAAGATCACAACTGTTTCGATAATGAGGACTTGTCTGATGAGAAATTTGAGCTATTGATATAATTGTGCTCATATATGTTACCTGTAAGAGTGGGCAACGATGTGTATTTGGAACCATACTATTCCAATAGATTTGCTCATCAATTTGGCTTTGATCAAGGTGTACCGTCAGATGAGTTTTGTTTGAGTATCCCTCAAGGAATGCAATGTAGGATAGGCAACATTACTAAAGCTTGGACCTTACTTTTGAGGAGGAATACAGGTATTTGTTTTCACATGGTTGTATTGTCGTTGGTGGGTGAGAAGTTTTTTTCCATACTTAGGAAGATCTATTAAAAGCATTCACACTAAGCTATCAAAACAACCCTATGCAGAGGAAGAACCAAAGTATGTAATCAAAGATATTCGCAGCATTTACTCTACACTCAACGAAGTTTTTGTAAGGTGAACTTCTTAGATTGATGATGCTGCTGGTGCCAATTATGCTGACATCGAATCAGACAGTGACAATACTTCAGACCTACATTTTGAAAAGAGGAAACATACAAAACATGATAGAGACATCACTTCCCCACTTACTCAAGATTCAAGAATTTCACCACCTGATGCTTTTCTTGGTATTTCCACCTTGAGAAACGATGATCTTGTTTATTTTAACGAGTTTGATGAACACATCAATGTCGAATTTTCTGCTAAGATCTTACCTCCAACAAATGTCGTTATGCTAGAACCAGTTTCATTTCTATATGTTTCAACTATTACTAACTGCAAATTAAAGGAATACACAAGGGAGTTCTTGATTGGCATCATGAAAGACATACTTTATATATTATTTCCTTCCCAACCAATACAAGACATTTTGAAAAGTCAAGATGAAGTGGTTAAGAAACTCAACTTACTGGACATTGTTTGTAAGACAATGGAGTTTGAGACACCATAAATTGCATGGTTTATTAGTTCTGTCAATGACTTAATTAAGAGAAAAGAAAAAAATGCAGCTGCTATCCAAGTGGTTGAGAGTTCCATAAATATTGATAACTCTCTTGACCATGATATAATTCGTCGCGATGAAGAGAATTTGGCTACCATGGATAAATTGTCTATATCTGTGTCGAGAAATAAAATAGTTTTGGAAGATCTTAAGATCAAGGAGGTAGAAATTATCGCAGTAGAAGTGGCGTTACAACAAAGACGGATTGATTATGAGATTGAAAAAACATCAGCCAAAATTGATATTTCTAGTCTTGAAGACTCCTTGAAGTAACATCAACAAATTGGTGAGAAGATAAAGCAATCAAAGCTTGAAGCTGGTGTGGAAAAATTCCATGAAGTCAAAAGAGCTAAACATGCAATTGAAGCTAAAGAAGAGGAATTTCAGAAAATCCACAATTCTTTGACCTCATTCCTCAAGATAGACAGAAGATCTCATCAATCGTTTTCTTTTAGTTTCAAAACTTTTATTATTATTATTATTTTGTTTACCAGCATTAGAGACTAATAGTAGTTTTGTCATTTAGATCTTTATGAACATAAACTCTATTGTTTGGAAAAATTGTTATTTTTTTGTATTTTACGGCTACATCTAAATTAATAATATTTTTTTTTAGATTCCCTACGTACCCAAATTGAGATCAAGCCTTCCGTAGTTCTTTTTTTTTTTTTGTTGAAGGGCAATATGAGTTTTTTTTTTGTGTCTGGACCTAGTTATAAACTAGATTGCCTACATTCCCAAAGTAGGATCAAGTCTTTCGTAGTTTATTTCATACCTTTTTCGTTTTTTTTAAAGTGTGATCTACACATTAGGTGAAAACCTTTTTATTTAAGTGTAGAACTTCTTAATGAACTTTCTGTTTACGCATAGGTAAATGTGTCAGCCTTCTAAATCAGAAAGTTCATATGCCCCTTCTAGGAAGACCTTAGTACCAACATATGGTCCTTCCCATTTAGCTTCAAAATTTCATTTCATCATTCTAGTTATAACAACCGATCTTATTATAGTCAACACCAAATCTCCGATTGAAAAGGATATGAATTTAACTTTCTTGTTGAATGCTCCAGCTACTTGTGCTTGGTATATTTTGAGCTTTTGTTGGATAACAAGTCATTTTTCATCTAATACCTCGAGCTCAACTAAACGAACTTGCACATTCTCATCTGGAGTTATTAATTGAGTAGCAATTCTTAATGAAGGTATTTGAACCTCCAATGGTAATACTGCCTTAGACCCAAACACCAAGCTATAAGGTGTACAACTAGTGGAAGTTCTTATAGTGGCCCTGTAAGCCCATAAAGCTTCAGGTAGGCGTTTGTGCCATTCCCTTTTGTTCTTGGTTACCATCTTCTTCAAGATTTTGCATTACACTTTATTAAATGCTTCTTCTTGGCCATTTGAAGACGGATTATAACCGACTGAAAAACTATGCTTGAATTTGTACTTCTCCATTAATTTGACAAGTGTCTTACATTTGAAGTAAAGGGCATTGTCTAATATAATTTTTTATGGAACCCCATAACGATAAATTATGTGAGCTCTTATGAAGTTGGCAACATCTTCTTCACATACTTCTTTTAGGGGCACAACTTCAGTCCACTTGGAAAAGTAATCTGTAACGGCCAAAATGTATTTATGGATTTTTGAAGATGGTGGCATAAAGGGACCAATGACATCCATTCCCCATGTTTCAAAAGGCCATGACAATATAGAAGGATGAAGTGGTTGAGGGGGTTGATGATAAAATCTCCATGTAGTTGACACAACTTGCAACATTTGGCAAAATTAATCGCATCTTGGACCATAGTTGGCCAATAGTAACTCAATCGTTTTAATTGAGATGATAATTTGGGGCCAGCTTGGTGTGCGCCACATGTATCGACATGAGTTTCTTGAAGGGCATGTGACACCTCTTCTTTTTAAAGACATCTTAGCAACATCCCATCAAAAGAATTCTTATACAATTTGTCGTTGAGGAAAACAATTCAAAGAGCTCTTCTTTTTACATCCACTTTTCTTTTAAGGTCTTTTGGCAAGACTCATTTTTGGATATAGTTAATAATTGGTTGGTGCCAATCATTCTCATTTGTATTTTCAAGGAAAGTTACCAAATTTATGGTGCATATTTTTTCTGTCCTTTCCATAATTTCGAGTACCAAATGGTGTTCTCCTATTGTGATTTGAATATCCCTTTCACCATGAAGTGTTAGTGATGCAACTAATTTAGCTAAAGCATCAGCTTTGCCATTTTTCGACCTAGTGATATCATCTAAGGTGATAGTTTGGAATTGAGCAATCAAATGCTTAGTCTTCTCATGATAAGGAATTAGAGCCTCATGCTTGACTACAAATTCGCCATTAATTTGTTTAATAATCAAAGAGAATCACCATATATCTCCAGTGATTGTATTTTCATTTCACGTGCAATTTTGAGGCTGATTATTAATGCTTCATACTATGCTACATTATTGGTACATATAGCCAGAATGTGAAAATAGTAAGGTATTAGTCCTCCTGAAGGTGTCACAAAGACAATGTCAGCATCTGCCTCACACTTATTTGCTGCCCCATCAAAGTAAAGTTGCCAAGATGAGGTTTCAATTGTGAAAACTTCCTCGTCTCGAAGGTCCTCGTGCAACTCCATATTTTCTAGAATTGGGTGCGCTGCCAGAAAATTAGCCAATGCTTGTCCTTTTATTGCTTTTAGCGAGACAAATTTTATTTCAAACTCTGAAAAAACCATGGACCATTTTTCGAATCGTCCAAACAACACGACTTTTGACACTAATGTCACAGCGTGTGAGAGTAAGTAATGTCGTAATTTTGTAACATCAAACATTAAAGCCAAACATACCTTTTCAATTGGAGGATATTTATGTTCTTCCCCTACCAAAGTTCTACTTAAATAGTAAAGGGCGACTTCTTTTCCATCCTCGTTATTTTGTGCCAGCAATGCTCCTAAAAAGCGATCTAATGCTGTGATGTACATTATCAATGACTTTCCTAAAATTGGAGCTGTTTACCGAGTTTTTCGGAAACGAATACGAACGGAATAATAAAAAGATAAGAACTATAGAAGTGCAGAAATGTAAATAAACAAACAGTGTTTTTACGTGGTTCAGGCGTTAACGAGCCCTAGTCCATGAGTCGATGTTATTATACTTGTAGAGAATAACAGTTAAACAGCTGGTGTACAAGAAACTCACAACCTCACAGTGTTTCTCTCGGGTTCTCTTGGAGAAGATGAAGCTAGAGATATTTTAGTAGAGTTCTTGCTATGTGATTTGTTGGCCGTCCTCACTATCGTAAAATGAGGGGGTCTTTATAGCTAGGGTTTTGGATTAGGGTTTTTCTCTACTCACATGAGTCTTAATTACACCAGCCATAAATAGGGGATACAATTACCGTAGTCGCCTGGCTACCAGGCTCTATGTGGGTATATTTACGTGAAAGTATGGGGAATGCACAAAGGCAGCCGTCTTTTCCAAGTTGTCAGTGGAACAGTAGGCGAAATAGTACTTTTAGGCGTGCTGGGATGTGTGCGGCCTTGACCTGTCGGGCGTGTCAGGCGGGATTCTGTGCCAGGCGGATATCATTCCAACTATGCCTCCTCCATGACTCGACCGCTTGGTCTTGTTCCGTGCGAGGCACGGAACTGTTTCCGCGAAGGCAACCTGAAGAGCTTTTCCTGGAAGGAGCTTCCCCGAAGGATATCCCTTCGGGAGTTCGGGAGAGTTGACGAGCTTCCGTGTCGCGTTTGCTTGAAAGAGTAAGCCGGAAACTAAACGGGAGAGGCGAAGCCTTTCTGTCCATCCGCGAGCTCTGGTCACCTACCGTGAAAGACATTGATAATTCTGCTTCCCCGAGGATATCCATCTAAACGCTATCCGGAAATCTGGATAACAGGAGCTCTCAACACTGGTGGGTGTAACAAGTATCACTTGGTACTTTCAAAAGCGTTCAGGCATGCCGCATCCTATATGAATGGTACATTTTTTTACGTTAGTCTTGTGAAAGGTTGGCAAATACCAGATAGGTTTGATATGAACTTTCGGATATGAGTAAGTCTTCCTTGTAGTCCCAACTTTTGACGCAAGTTGCGTGGGGGAGGCATTTCCAAAATCGCTTTTATTTTGCGAGGTCAATTTCAATTAAAGACTTGACTTAAGTCATCAACATGATTTTTCCTTTCTTTAGTTTTCACCACCAAATCATCGACATAACATTTGATAGTATTGTAAAGCATGTCTTCAAAGATAGTGGTCATTGCCCTTTGGTAGGTTACCCTTGCATTTTTAAGCCCAAATGGCATAACTGCATAACAATAAATGCCTTTTGGTGTTCGAAAAGCGATGAGTTCTTCATCTTTGGGTGCCATTTTGACACCCAATGGCTATTCAGTATTGGGAAGTGGGAATTCATTTTTTGGCCAGACACGTTTGAGATCTCGATAATCCACACATATGCAAATTTGTCCATTTTTCTTTAACACATGGACAATGTTTGCAAGCCAGGTTGGGTATTTAACTTCTCGAATGAAGTCAAATCTTATTAATTTGTCGATTTCTGCTTCAAATTTTGGAATTAACTTTGGTTGAATTCTTCTTTGAGATTATTTCACAGGTGGAACATCTTTTGATAGTGCCAACCTATCTACAACAACATTTGGATCCAAGACTGGCATATCTTGCTACCCCCAGGAAAACACATCTTTGTATTCATAAAGGAATTGTTTGTACTTTTGTAATTCCTCTTCAATTAATAACGAGCTGACAAATACAAGCTTTGGATCATCCTCAGTACCAAGATTAAGTTCTATTAAATCATCAATTGTTGCTTTCCCCCCTCCTTCTAGTTCTTGAGGTGTCGGTTGAATGATATCCACAAAATCTTCTGAAGAATATGAGAATGAGTTTTCTTCGTCTACAACTAAACTCTCTTCAAAAGAAAGATAGTCAACTTGCACAACATCTTCTTGATCCTCTTGTTCTTCGTACCAGTCATTTTAGTGATAAGTAATTTTCAAATGGTACTTTTCTCTAAATGCCATTTCTTATTATTTCTAAATGCCTTTGGTTGAAAAACAGATGAAAATTCAAGCCTCTCGAATGTTGACACTCATGGAGTTGATGTGCCTGCTTCAAATCTTTCAAATACCCACCTGTGGGGTCGATGTACTCTTTTCATCACCAAGAAACATCATTTGTTCCTCTTCTGTTAACTCATCAGTCTCAAATGAGGTCTTTAAACAATCACTATTTTGATGAATTGTGATTTATTCTTGTTTCTTAACATGTAATTTTTTATTTTCCATCTTGAAGGCTTTTGGAGTTACAGTAGTTGAGGATCTTTTGTTAAGAGTAACAACCATTTTTTTTGTTTTTCCATTTTCACCAAAAGTTATTGATATTTGCATTTTTCCCTTGGGAAGTGACTTGTCAGTCTTTCGTAATGGTAAGGTGAAACTCGTCATCGGGGTTGTCACTGTATCTCCAATGGGTGTTAATTATTTTTGTCCCACTCCCCGTTGACTTTTAGGAGTATATATAAAGATTCTTTTTTGGCAAGACACCTTTAAATTCTCCTCTTCCTTTTGAGAAGATTTCATAGGGGATAATTGTTTGATTTGTAGGGATTTTTGTGAGGTAAAGCCCTCAAATTGTTTGGGACAACATTTTGCTTCCTCGGGTTTCCCTTTAATATAATGACATTAGTTGGCTTGTAAATTTTTGCATCAGCATAATTCACTTGTTCCCCTTAAAAGGGATTTGGGTCTACATTAACCGTTTTAACTTTTCCTCCTTTGCGAAACTTGAAGCATTGGTGAAGTGTTGAAGGAATGACTCCATATTCATGAAGCCAGGATCGCCCTAACAACACGTTATAGGATGTGTCAGAGCCACTAACATGAAATAGGGGCTCAGATTTTAATTCACCTATTTCAATTTTTAATGTAATACTTCCCCTTATTTTTTCTCCAACTTGATTGAATCCTTGGATTGTTAATGATGATGGAGATAATTGACGTGGTTGTAAACCAACATCTTTCAAAGTTTTTAAAAGAAGTACATTAACAGCTGACCCACAATCCAACATGATGCGACTTACGCGAATAATTGCAATCATATCTGTCACATAGAGATGTCGATTATGAAAGATGGCTCCCAATTGGCAATCTTCATCATCAAAGGTAATGCATGTCATACAAGAAGAATTTCCCTCAAGTGACGTAGTTTTAATTGGTTGTATATGATCCGTATATTTACAAGATATTATTATTTACTTTATCTATTTTACACGTTTAAAAAACTAAAATTGTTCCAAAGCACTCTATTTATTTTCTCCTTTAATCTAATTTCTTTTATTCATTTTATATAGATTATAATAATGTAGTAATTTAAAAAAAAATGTATCATACACGTTATAAAAAATATTTAGTTACATGTTTTTAAATTTAAATAAGATATTTACAAAATAGTATTATTTACTCTATCTATTTTACAAGTTAAAAAAATGTAGTAATAATAAAAACGACATTAATAATTGTATTTTTCTCTCATTTGATATTTTCTCAAGCTTGTGACAAAACAATATTACTAACGGTATTGTTTGGATTTACGATTTGTTTTCACTATAGTAAATAAATATTTTCTAGATTGTAATTTAGTAGACATTTCAGCAGCAACAAAAGATGTGGAGGTTGATGTGAAGCACAAAGAATATTTTTTAAAAACAGGGAACATATTATGAATTAAAAAGTATATAATTATGACAGTTGATGTTAATATTGTGTGTTAGCTTAATTTTTTCACATCTCTTGCTTTTCAAATGCTATTATACAATCTATTAATTTCTTGAAAGGAGAGAAACAAATAATTGATTAATTAAATACTTTTTATACAATTTTACTATTAGAGCATAGCTTAAAAAAATGGAGGAATTACAAAAGGTATAAATTTCTCACTCGCATTATACAAATTATAAAATTAATCAAACAAATATAGAATTTCGTTAAATATATATAGTTGTGTTGACCTGTGAAATTGGCCAACGATCGTATGTACAGTATACGACACCTTTTGAATGAAATAAATAGAATAAACAATAGAGTACGATTATCTTAAATAAACACACATGAATTTTATAGTGGTTCAGCCCTGTTCTGATGAACAGTAATGACCTAATCAACTTAGCGTTTAGTATTGAATCACTCGACAATTACAAGTACGACTGATGAGTTCACTCGTCAGAAAGATTTTTCTCCCAAAATTCCAGAAAAAGAGATCTAGAAAAAAGAGTCCAAAAGTCCTCTTTATGAAGCCCTGGGTCCTTTATTTATAGTACCCAGGGGATGTTACATGATCAGTAGTACTGAAGATCGTGGTTTGGTACACGATCATTGTGAGTGGAGATACGTGTCCACCTCCCCATGATTATGAGATCATGGGTCTTCTCGTTGTTTCTCTAGATCGTGGTGAATAATGCACGATAGAAACCTCTAGGAAGATGTTAAGTCTCTGTTGGTATATGAGACTTAGGTGCTAGGCCCGATGACTCGAGCTTGAGTGCTAGGCCTATGACCTTCTGGGTGCTGGACCTGTTGATCCTCTAGGTGCTAGGCTTGTGACCTTCTGGGTGTTGGCCTGTTGATCTTAGTTTGAACGAGAGTGAGTATTTCTCAATGAAGTGTACTTGGGGGTTTGATCTGACCACCCTATGAGGAATAGGGTGGGCCGACCACCCTCGGGGTTGGGGTCAGGCCGACCACCCTCGGAGTTGGGGTCAGGCCGACCACCCCTAGGGATCCTTAGGCATACTAGGACTGACCACCCTTGGGGTAGGGTCAGGCCGACCACCCTCTTGGACACACTGGGGTCGACCACCCCTGTGGTAGAGGTTAGACTGACCACCCCTAGGGCTCTTAGGCCTGCTTCGGCCGACCACCCCTAGGGGGTTTAGGCTTGGTTGACTTCCTCATAGGTCCTGGACCTATCTTTTTTGCCCATCGGTCTTTTCTCAATACTTTGTCGTTTTTTCCCTGATTTGTGATGTCACGTGTCGCATTCTCATTCGCCAAGTCATCCTTGTATTTTTGAAGGATTACATTTGCCCCCAAGTTTATTGTAATGTTTTCATCATTACTGTAAACTTGATCTTGGCCCGAGAAACATACAGTAGCAGTACTTAAATAGTCAAGTCCCTCGGGACATTACATAGTACTTTTTTAACTATCGATAATATGCTCGGTAGGAATTTTTTAGGGACAATTAGAAATTCCTAAAAATAATTAGGTTTTTCAAGGAAAATTAATTTCCTAAAAATCTAATATATTATTCAAGAAAGTTTGAAGTCCTAAAAATATAATATATTTTTCAAGGATATTAATTCCTAAAAATAAAAAATATTTTTCAAGGAATTTTAATTCCTTAAAATATAAGATAGTTTTTCAAGGAATTTGATTTTAAAAAAATATAAATATTTTTTAAGGAATTTGAAATTCCTAAAAATATAGATATTTTTCAAGGAATTTAAATTTTAACCATATTAGATATTTTTCAAGGAAATTTGAATTTATAAAAATATCTTGTCTACCTAAGAGGTTATAAGTAGATCTTCTCTTCTCATTCCTGCTCTATGCACCACTTCCAAACAAGATCCAAGTCTGATTTCTCTAGTTCCTCATCAAACTCAGATCTTTGATAAGTCTTTTATTCTAATCCTCACATCATTTAATTAAAATGTGCTTAGATTTATAAGAAACACTTTGAATTTTTGTCTGAATCTTCTTGTTTTGGTGGATCTTGATCCAAAATAACTAACTTACTTGAATCAAGATTTCTCTGAAAAATGGTAATTTCCAGGGTTATAAACCCTAGGATGGGCGATTTCCAGGGATGTAAGATCCTAGGCCGACCACCTCATGAGTCTAGCGATTTCTGGGACTCCAAACCCTAGCACCTGCAATTTCCAGGGATAGGATCAGGGTTAGGGCCGAGTACCTTCAAGGCTCCTCCTTGTGCAATTTCCAGGTCTAGGAACTGGGTTTGGGCTTAGCACCTTCAGGGCTTCCCTCGTGTGATTTCCAGGTCTAGCAACAGGGTTAGGCCGACCACCCTTAGAGCTTCATGGGTCGAGTACCTCCTTTCTCTTGCCTTAAGGCGATTTTCAGGGATCTAGGGTGGTTGCCCCAAGCATAAGCCAACCACCTGGGACCCTACAAATAATTTTTTCGCCCTCAATTGATCTCCTTGGGGGCCTACCTTGTACTGTAAAAATTACTTTTCCTGGAGATTTGAACGGTCCTCTGGAACTTTTCTGAGGCTTACATCCCTGGGGTGGTTAGCCTAAGGTGGTAGGCCGACCACCTATGCCCCATTTTTCATGCTTCGTAATTGATGGATTCATGGTGGTCGGCCGAGGCTAAGGCTTACTAGGCTAACCCCCTATATAGAATTTTACTCTTGATTTCTTAATTTTTACTCCTTAGTTCATGGATATGCCCCCAGTTATTGGACTCATTATGCTCATTTACTAACTTTAATCTTCTTTTTTCTTCTGTTGCAAATGTCCAGCTCCTCTTCATCAGACAAGTTAGTAAGTGAGTGTACTCCCCAGGAGTTATTGGAAAGGGTGAAAAGGATTCTCCCTCGCTCCGCTTTATAAATGTTCAGTGAGGAAGGTTTCTTGAAGAGGTACTATCCAATGGTGAGAGTAAAATAGATGACTCGGCAACCCTTTGAAGATGATCCTCATATTTCCAGGCATATCACTCAGGGCCCCTCGCCTGAATCTTCTCAGATTTCTTCTCAGCACAGTACGGCCCGCGGCTCCCAAGGTACATCTCAGCGGAATCATTCTTCTCAGCGGGATAAGTCAGGTCAGCGAGTCCCATTGCAACGCCCTTTGCACCGAGATACTAGTTGAGTTCCCCATCAATCTTCTCCTTAGCAAGATCATACCAAGGGCTCTCGTCGCCATGCTACTCATCCTCAAGAGCGTCCTATTCACAAGTTTTGACCTAAGGTGGTTCACCCTCCTTCCAAGAGCAAGACAGTCTCACCAGCTAAGCAGCAGAAGAAGGGACGACAAAAGGAGTTCCATTCATCAGGTTCTGGGGTCACCTTTGCCAGTGAGATCATATGGAAACCAGTTGAGAAGCCTCACCCTGCTGATTATGAGGTTGTTTGGTTCAAAGGGGTGGCCTCTGACATGAATGAAGAGAAGGTAAAGAACTTAAGGAAGACCTTTGACCTCTCCGGCGTGTCTATTACTATCCCCGGTCCAGATGACAGAGCTGAGGACCCCCGTCTGGGCATGTGTGCTTGGACTCGCTTTGCCATTAAGTCTGATGCCCTACTTCCTCACCATCCATAATTCCATAGTGTTGCAGACTATTTTGGTATTAGTCCTTCTCAATTGGCTCCTAAGGTGATCTTGGCCTTATCTGCGTTGTATATTATCTATCACCACAGAAAATAGGCTGCTTCAGTGCCTCATGAGATCCACTACCTGTTTGACCTGAAAATAAACACTTCTCAGCGCAACCCAGGGTATTTCCACTTCCACCATTATATGAGCGAGGGTACCATCACCTTCTTGGAAGAGATCTCTGGAAATAGTAAGGCATTTAGATACGTCGACAAATATTTCTTTACTAAGGACGCAAGGGCCAACTACTCCAAGTTTAAGCACGTTGGGCCTTTTTATAGGCTGCTCCCGACCTAGGCTATGATAGTTAGGGTCAAGGCACTAATTTCCATGACCCCTGAGGAGAAGAATGTCAAGGCCCTCCTTACTCCAGAGAACCTTAGGAAGGTGGGGCTGTTTCCTCCTACCATAGCTGATGTTTCGGACGACGATGGTCCCGAGCTCGTGATTGCCATAGACTCCCCGGGACCCATTCATGTCGAGGAGGTACCCTCTTCACCGATGCCGACCGAACATGAGGATGATGAGGTGGGTGCATCTATTGCATGCTCATCGCTTGCTTCAGACGACTTTGATGAGACTATGTTTGAACTCAAATCTCATTCAGAAGGTTCGACACTTTATCACCTTTATTTTATGATTCATCTGTGCTTAATATCCTTATAACATTTGATATTCTTTTGCAGGCTCAAACATGTTTGGTTTTGTTCATACCCAGCAGAGGTTGACTCCCACCGAGGCCAATCCTTCTATTCGAGTGGCATAAAGAGCCAGAGTTGAGTCTGAGTCAGTCATGGAGGTTCCGCCTGAGGTGTCCCCTGTGACTCCTTTGGCATCTAGTCCAATTATTTTGGTGTCTAGTCCTATCGCAGAGGTAAAGCCATCTTTGTTTACACCAGTTCCTCCCATTTTCACTGATGCGGGTGCTTCCTGTTCTTCGCCTGCTCCCTTGTTCGAACCCCATCAATCTGCTATATGGAACATAAGTGCCCTCATGGACCGAGTGTCTCATCTGGCACAGACGACAACAAATTTTAGTGGAATTAAGAATGAGGACTTGAACACCATTCTAACGAAGTCACTCTTAGACATTTAGAGTGTGAGTCCTTTACAGTTCTCTCCTTGCCTTGTTAGCTTGTGCTCTGACGTTTATCTAACACTTATATGTTTTTTGCAGGCACTGATGCTAGTCTCTCATGTCCGTGATAGGTTTGTGGAGTATACCTCTACGCTCTCCAACCTTCATTCCGAGCTTGAAGTTGTCTGCCAAGAGGTGCTGGACCTTAGGCACGTTCTTGGCTCTAGGGATGCTGACATTGCTTCAAAGGATGAAAAGATCAACACCCTCCATAGTGCCGTGGAGCTCAAACAGTAGGAAGTAATTGAGTTGACTCTCAGGATAACCCAGATGGAGGGGAAACTTGTTGATCAGCTCCAACAGTCTGAAGCTAAGAAAGAGAAGCTGATTGCTGACATGGACCAACTGTGGAAGGATTCTCTTGTCGAGAATGAGCAAGAGGTCAAGGCTGATCAGGACAATGCTCGAGAGGAGTATTTAGAGACAACTTTCTCTTGCTTCTACTTGATCTGGAAGTCCAACAATGATCTGAACTTAGATTTCCTTCCCGAGAAGATGCGAGCGAAGGAGCTTAGGAAGTGTCTGGCTCGTGAGGTTGCCGAGGCTCAGGGTGGTCTTTTAGATGGTACTCCTTGCCTTAGTCTTCTTTTGGTTTTTTTACTTTGTCTTTCCTTCCATGCCATTGGTGGGGCACCTTGTACTTGACAATTTTTTATATGAAATTTTATGCCTTTATGCTTTTTTGTTATGAGTACCCAGTGTATTGATTGAAATTTTTTATTTCCAATGCTTACTAAGTATATCAATTCACAAACTTCATTGGTTCAGGTATCTTTATACTCTGAACACATGTATTTTGCGGGCCATACTAACCTTACTCTTTACGTTTTTCATGCTAACAACCATGGTAATGTGAGTACGTAGTATGATACTTCACCAAGTACCATGAACAAAACGGTCAGGTCGACCACCCCATGGGTGATAGGCCAACCACCCTATAGAGTTGATGGACCGGTCGACCACCCCATAAGGGACATGGCTAGGAATCTTCCTTCCAATGCCTTTTTTGTTTTTGTTTTTTGCCTTTTCGGAACATATGTTGAACAAATGTCCTAGAAAAAATTGAGGTCACCCCCTCATTGCTCGTGTATACCCCGATCGGTATGTACTATATGCCCCCCCCCCCCCCCCCCAAGTGATCATGGGTTTAAAAGCCTTGGTCACTTGCTACTTGACCATGCCTTGCTTCAAGCATTTAGACTCATAATACTATCCTTTTCACCCAATGATGCAAGCAGAAAATGCTTGTCCCTCATTGGTAGTCGGGTGATGGTTTCATACTCAGTAGTAATGATACCTATACATAAATGCATATAGTGTAGCAAGTGTCAATCACGATCTACGTAATCTCTCGTGTACTTGTTATAATGATTGTAGACAGAAGTGTCTAAGTTGGACAAACCTGGTTTAGATGGGCTAATCGAGCCTGTAATGAGTCTTAGATCAAATTATCGATCGGTCCCTCAAGGACCAGATTCGATTATGATCCAATGATGGCGATCGGTCTTCGGACCAGTCTCTTGTTTTTTGATCGTATGGGTCGATAGGTTCCTCAAGAACCAGGATCGAATGTGATCAAATAGTTTTGGCGACAAGGTCCTCAGACTAGTCTCTCATTTGGATCTTATGGGTCGATAGGATCCTCAAGAGCCAAGATCGAGCATGATCCATTATTTGACGACACGGTCCTAGGACCTGTCTCTCATTTGGATCGTATGAGTTGATAGGTTCCTCAAGAACCAAGATTGAACATGATCCATTAATTTGGCGACAAGGTCCTAGGACCTGTCTCTCTTGTTGATCGTGTGGGTCGATAGGTTCCTCAAGAACCAGGATCAAACATGATCAAATAGTTTGGCAACAAGGTCCTCGGAGCAGTCTCTCTTTTGGATCGTATGGGTCGATAGGTTCCTCAAGAACCAAGATCGAACATGATCCATTAATTTGGTGACAAGGTCCTAGGACCTGTCTCTCTTGTTGATCGTGTGGGTCGATAGGTTCTTCAAGAACCAAGATCGAACATGATCAAATAGTTTGGCAAAAAGGTCCTCAGACCAGTCTCTCATTTGGATCTTATGGGTCGATAGGCTTCTCAAAAACCAAGATCGAACATGACCCGATGGGGTTGACAGGTCTAAAGGACAAGTCCTTCGTTTGAAAGAAATTTAAAGAACTAAGAGAAACTTAGGAAATTAAATTCATTCATTAAAGCACAATGGTTGTTACATATATAATTAAAAAATAATACATTTGAAAATTAAAACTTGTGTTGCTGCTGAACAACTTCATTGATAGTACTGGCGGAGGTGTTTGCCATTCTAGTAGTTTTTGACTAGTTCTCCATTCAGTTGAGCTATCTTGTAAATCCCTGGTGGGATCACCTCCTCCACAAGGTATGGACCTTCCCAGTTAGGTCCTAGTACCTCTGCTGTAGTGTCCTTAATGTTTAGGAACACCCTCCTGAGTACTAAGTCCCCAACTTTGAATTTTTGATCTTTCATTCTGGAGTTGAAGTATCTTGCCCCCTTTTTTTTTATGTGCTACTACTCTGAGACTTGACTTTTCTCGTCTTTCTTTGAGCGATTCTTCTATTAGTTGATGGTTCCTCTCTTGATCATATGTCTCCTGTCTATTCGATGGGGGAGTGAGTTCAACTGGCAACATGGCTTCAAACCCAAATGCCAAAGATAATGGCGTATGCCCTATCGTCATTAGTGTTGTCGTTCGATGTGACCATAAGACCTTCAGAAGTAATTCTGGCCAAGCTCATTTGGCTTGTTCAAGGCGTTTCTTCAGAGTGTCTTTGATAGTCTTTTTCACTGCTTCTACTTGGCCATTAGCTTGGGGGTGTGCTACTGAGGAAAAGCTCTTTGTGATTCCATGCCTCGTACAAAAGTTGGTGAACATATCACTACCGAATTGAGTTCCATTATCCTAGACTATCTTCTTTGGTAGGCCAAATCGACATATGATATTCTTCACCACAAAGTCTAAGATTTTCTTTGAGGTTATGATGGCGAGAGGTTTTGCTTCAGTCCATTTGATGAAGTAGTCCACAGCTACAATAGAAAATTGGACTCCTTCCCTTCCCGCAGGTAGCTTTTCGATTAGGTCGATCCCCCATACAGCAAAGGGCCAAGGGCTTTGCATCTGCGTCAATTTGTTAGGTGCTGCCCGGGGTATCTTGGAGAACATCTGGCACTTGTGGCATCTTCTGACATACTCCATCAAGTCTTCAATCATCGTTGGCCAAAAGTATCCTTGTCTTATGATTTTCTTTGATAGGCTTTGCCCCCCCCAGCGTGATCTCCACAAAACCCTTCGTGTACCTTGATCATTAACAACTTTGTCTGGTCGGGTGTAACGCACCTTAGTAGTGGTAGGGAGTACCCTCGTTAGTACAGTACCCCTTTGACTATCATATAACGTGTAGCTTGTCTCACCAATTTCCTTGCTTTGTTCCGATCGCTGGGCACTACTCCTTGGTTGAGATAGTTAATAATATTGGTCATCCATGTATCTCCTAACTCAACAGGTAGTGCCTCCTGCTCGGTTATGCTTTTTTCCGCCAAGTATTTGACGGGAACGACATTTAGGGTGTCTCCATCTTTGGCACTGGAAAGCTTGGCTAAAGCATCGGTATTGGCATTCTGCTCTCTCGGGACTTGTATATTTGCGTATTTCTTGAATTGTGCCAACAAGTCCTTCACCTTGTTCAGGTATTGCACCATCCCAAGTCCCTTGGCTTGATACTCCCCCACTACCTAGTACACCACTAGCTGGGAATCACTGAATATCTCCAGGGATTGTGCATGTACATCCCGAGACAAGCGTAATCCTGCTTATAATGCCTCATATTCAGCCTCGTTGTTCGAAGCCTTGAATCCAAATCTGAGAGCGTAATCGATTCGATGATTCTCCAGAGTGATCAGTATGATTCCTACACCTGAGTTGTGCTCATTGGATGCTCCATCAACATATAGCTTCCATACAGGAGTATCTCCTTCCTTCTTGGTATCTCTATTTTCTGATTGGTAGGAAGGGCCTTCAAGGTTGGTACCTTTGACTATGAAGTCTGCCAATGCTTGTCCTTTTATTTCCATCCTCGAATGATAAGTGATATCAAACTTTCCTAGCTCCATTGCCCACTTGAGTAATTGTCCCGAGGCCTCCGGTTTTTGGAGAACCTGTCTCAGTGGTTGATCGGTTAGGACTCGGATCGAGTGAGCTTGGAAATATGGACGCAGATTTCGAGAGGCGATTACTAAACAGTAGGCTAGCTTTTCAAGAGGGGGATACCTAGACTTCGCACCTACTAGCCTTTTACTGATATAGTATACATGGTATTGTACCATGTTCTCTTCCTTTACCAAAGAAGCATTGATTGGATGCTCGGTGATTGCCAAATAGATGAATAGTACTTCACCATATATTGGCTTCGCTAGGATGGGAGGTTGGGTGAGGTGCTCCTTCAAGGCTTGGAAAGCTTCCTCACATTCCTCGGTCCATTGGATCTTCTTACTGCCCCTCAGTAAGTTAAAGAAAGGGACACACTTGTCCATAGACTTTGATATGAACCTACTGAGGACAGCTACTCTCCCGGTTAAGCTTTGCACTTCTTTGATTGTGGTAGGTGACTTCATGTTGGTCAATGCTTTGATCTTCTCGGGGTTAGCCTCGATTCCACTTGAATTGACTATGTATCTGAGAAACCTACCAGAATCAACTCCAAACGAGCACTTGAGAGGGTTTAACTTCATGCTATACTTTCTAAGTATTGTACAGCATTCCTCCAAGTCTTGAACATGCCCTCCATCTTCTTTGGACTTGACCAACACGTCATCGACGTATACCTCCATATTTTTGCCGATAAAGTCTCGGAACATGCCATTCACTAAACGCTGGTAGGTGGCTCATGCGTTCTTCAAGCCAAATGGCATCACCTTATAGCAGTACAATCCCTTGTCTGTCCGGAAGCTGGTATGTTCCTCGTCGGGAGGGTGCATACTTATTTGATTATACCTAGAATACGCATCCATGAATGAGACTATTTCATGTCCTTCCGTTGCATCAACCAGTTGGTCTATTCTGGGTAGTGGGAAGTAGTCTTTGGAGTAGGCCTTGTTCAGATCTGTGAATTCCACGCATGTTCTCCACTTCCTGTTTGGTTTTGGGACCAGCACGGGGTTTGATACCTAATTAGGGTAGTAGGCCTCCCTTATAAAACTATTTTCCTTGAGCCGCTCGACCTCCTCCTTCACGGCTTGAGATCGGTCTTTGTCAAGCAGTCTCCTTTTTTGTTGCAATGGTAGATAGTTCTTGTCTATATTGAGGACATGGCTTATCACGAATGGAGAAATTCCAACCATGTCCTTATGTGACCATGCAAAGACATCCTGGTTTTTCTTCAAAAATTCTACCACCTGTGGTTTAATTTCCACCTTTAACTCCTTCCCGACTTTGATTACTCTAGTCGGGTCCTCCTCATGTAGTAGGACTTTGTCAAGATCTTCGACTAGTCCCACCCCCATGACGTCATCCCCAAAGCAAGGATCAATGTCATTTCCCTCGCTTTGGGAAACTTTCTATAACAATGAATCTTCGTTAAAAGGATCCCCCAGCTCCAGTAGAGTGTTTCTTTCAACGTCAACTTCCATGTTGACAACCTCATCGGTTCCTTCATTCTCTTCGCAGCAGGATACTATCATGTTTTTTATGCATGGTCCTTTCTTTTCCTTGACCACTGACACATTATAGCATTCTGGTGCCTCCCTTTGGTTACCCTGTATGCATCCTTGCCCTGTGTTGGTGGGGAACTTCAAAGATAGATGCCAGATAGATACTGCTGCGTGTAATGCCGTTAGGATGGGTCTCCCGAGCACTACATTATAAGCCGATGAGAAATCTACCACCAAGAACTCTTTCATCACAGTCTCGTGCCTGGGGGCATCCCCCACCGTGACCAGTAGTCTGATAGTTCCTACTGGTGCTAGGAATTCTCCCATGAACCCATATATCACTTGGGAACACGGTGTCAGGTCCTTGAACGTGAGCTTCATCTTCTCGAGGGACGATTTGTAGATGATATCTACTGAGCTTCCTGTATCCACCAAGCATCTCTTCACCCAGACATTGGCAATTTGAATGGTAAGGACCAGAGGGTCATTGTGGGGGTACCTCACGTGCCTGGCGTCATCCTTTGTAAAAGTGAGAGTTACACTTTCATACTTTGGATTTTTTGGTGACCACTCCTCGACTTCCATACACTGGGAAGACTCCCCTACCTCATGTCTAAGGGTCCTTGCATATCGTTCATGGGCATTGTTACTGTTGCATGCTATGTGGGGCCCTCCACATATGGTATCCAGTGTGAAGTCAATAGCTGCCGGCTCCAGTGGTGGACTCCTCTACCTTTGGAATTCTGGATTCCTGCTTGGGGTTTCGGTCTTGCCTCGGTATCTCGAGAGTTAACCTGATCAGAGAAGAAACTCTATCTCATCCTTCAATTTTTTGCACTTGTTTGTGTCGTGCCCATAATCATTATGGAAACGACAAAACTTATTCTTGTCCTTCTTTCCTTCTGAACGCAAGGGTTGTGGCTTTTGGTATGGTAGCTCCAGGTATGTTGCCAAGTAAATCTCAGCCCTTGATGTCATCGGGATGGTATAATTGGTGAACCTGGGCTGGTATGGTTGATGCTTAGCTTGTTTGTCGGCGGGTGTTGACTTAGCTTTCTTTTCTCCACCCTGCTCGGCCCCTGAGGTATTCCTCTTCTTACCGTTGCCCCCACTATCGCCCTGAGGGTTTGCGCCATTTTTATCTACCTCGACAGTGGTCAGCTGGTTTATGCCTTTTTCTTCCTTCATGATAACATCATCTAGCTTTGTGTATTTTTCGGCTTGATCCAAGAACTCTTGCAAGGTGTTGATAGGGTTCCTGTGTATACTATCCCACAAGGGACTACGATAAATTATTCCTGCTGAGATGGCAATGAACTTCCCTTCATCTCCTAACGTGGATGCTTGGTTTGCCTCTCTCATGAATCTTTGAATGTAGTCTTTCAGGGTTTCATCTTTCCCTTGCTTGATGTTCGCTAACTGATTGGCATAAACTGGTTGAATCCGCCCGACACTAAAGACCTTGCATAATTCTTTCCCGAACTGCTCCCATGAAGTGATGGATCCAGGTTTGAATTTCCAATACCATTCTTGAGCCGAGTCAGAGAGAGTGGTAGGGAATACTCTGCACCAATAATCATGCTCCACACCGAGTAACTCCATCTGATCCTCGAACTTCCCAATATGTCGTACTAGGTCCTCCTTCCCAGTGTATGTTAGGAGTTTCAGGGTCTTATATTTCGGTGGTGGTTGAGCAGCTTGGATACTAGCACTGAAGGGACTCCCACTTCTATGTTCCAGCTCGATATTGGAAGGTTTCTTTGTCAGACCCTGGACAGCCATAATGAGTGCATCTATTTAAGCCTGCACTGCTGGTGGGATTGCTACTCCAGGTGGGATAGATGTCCCTAGTACCCCTTCCTGAGCATTGGTCCTCCTATTGATGACCTCCCTCAAATCCTGAGGTTGTGCATCTTTCCCTAGTCTATCGAACACAATACTGGTGTTATTCATCGGTTCCTTTCCCTTGCGAGATTGAGGGTGTAGGGGTGGTAGGTCTGCCTTGCCCCTATCAGTGCGACCCTGCCCCCGAGCCTCTCCTCCTACATGACTTTGAGACTTTGAGCGGCCATTTCCATTCCTGTCACGCCTCTCAGATGTTTGACCCTCATTTCCTGCATTGTTTCGTCGGCCCCCCTGGGAGGGGCTTTCGGGTTGGTAATACTCCTACTCCTAGATTGTAATGCCCCAGAGTTCCTAATATGGTTTAATGGCTGGATTAGTAGGCCGGGAGGGCCATAACTGTTTAATTATGCCATTAAATGTGTTTATGCATGTTCATGAGAATTATATTATAATATGATGTTAAATGCATGCATTTGAGTCCACATTTGTTTACAGGGGTGTGTTGGTAATTTGGTCCGTTGAGGGTATAATTGTATATTTGTTTGCATGACAATGATATATATTGTGAGGCCACATTATAATGTTGATTGGTTCGAGTATTTCGGCATGAGACGATCTTTAGATATGATTTATCGGTTTGGTCATAATAGGTTTAAGCTCGGGGTGAGTCTCGGGGTGATTTTAATGATTAGAGCGTTACCGGGGATTATAGGGTAACGAGATATGAATTATTGGAGTTTGAGAATATTGAGATTAGCGGGAATTGGGAAGCGTTAATTATGATTAACAGGATAAGTAGAAAGTACCAATTTTACCCTTGGAATGGTTTTAGAAGCCTTAAGTGACTTAAGGGAATTTAGGTCATTTTGGATGGATTTATATAACCCTATAGTTGGCTGTAGAAACATATAGAATAAAACAGAGCAAAACAGGGTTATCTTTCTCCTTCCCGTACATCATTCTTTTTCATATTTCCTTTGGTGTTTTTGAGCTCAAAGTGGGGTTTCAAGCTAGGAAATCAAGGGGTTGGGTTTGTGGACTTGGTTCAGCCATTGAAGGAGGTTCAAACTTGGATTTGAGGTGAGTTCAGCCATAAGTTTCTGGTTTATACTCTGTTTTCCTTTAGTTTTTCAGCTTATGATTTCTTGATGATAGTTTGGATTTGTGGAGGTTTTGATTGATGTTTAGTTTGGGTTTTGATGAGGGTGAGTTATGGGTGATGTTTAGAGGTTAACTTGAGTGTTTGAAGGAGGTTTGGAGCTGGTTTGAAGGCTTGGTTCCAAGGGAAAACACAGGGGAAGTTTGCTGGTGCGTGCTGTCTTTTTGGCTGGTCTGGGTTAAGCGCCGCGGAATGGCTGTGGTGCACCGCGGCCCTTGGCGTTTGACAGAGAGGGCTGCCTCTATTTGAGGGGCGCGCCGCGGTGCAGCTGGGGAGGGCCGCGGCCCTTAGGGCATTTTTGGCCAGAATGGAGTTTTTAGCTTGGGGATTCAAGCCTTAGGCCTCGGGGTCGAACCTATTACCCGGTTGAGTAGTGTTTGATGTCTCGAAGACTAGGTTTTGGTTTGGGAACCCTCTGTTATCATTTTTATTGATGAATCCTATATTTTGGTTATGACCAGGTGACCATCAAGGAATTTAAAGATTGACCATTCTAAGGGGTCGTTCTTATAATAACTTTCACTCGAACCAGAGGTAAGAAAATAGTGTATGGATACAATTGCACCCCATATATGTATATGACATGCATGGTTTGTTATTGAAGCATGTTGGTTCATGTATATGGACATGGATTGCATATTAAATGCTAGCGAATGTTGATTACTTGTTTATGGCACTGACTAGTCAGGGACACTGACCCAATGGTCAGAAATGGCAGAGTGTTGTGAACGCCGGGCCAACTAAAGATTAGATCTAATCGATATCAGCATTGAATGGCTCTATGGCATTAATGCTGGACCGACCCTAAGGTCGAAGAACTTATAAGCTCTTGCCTGGTCTAAGACTAGATGTTCATAGCCAGGGCATATGGCCCCGATGACTGTTTGTCACAAGGCTAGGGGACGCTGTCCATAGTTACGACTCTAGAGTCGGGAGGAAGGTTATGTTGGTGACCAATCACCATGAACCTATCCTGATCAAACTTATGAAGGAACCACTTATCAGTTAAGCCCTGGTGACCCTATCGTCACAAGGCTAAAGGGAGCTGTACCCACTTTTGTGACTTTTGCTATAGTCACCTATCTGTTTTGGACTGATAGTCCTGAATGATTATTATGGTCATTGTTGATATTATATCATGATTTATTGTGTTTTCTTGCTGGGCCTTGGCTCATGGGTGCTATGTGGTGCAGGAAAAGGGAAAGAGAAGCTCACCCAACCTTGAGTGGAGAGCTTAGGCGGTGTTGTGTACATATTTGGCCGCTTGACCACCACGGTCAGGGAGTTCTCAGAGGGACTAGGGCTTTACCCTATTTTTGCCGCTTAGGTCGGCGGGGATTGTAAATTTGAAACAGTAGCGACCCTTTTGTATTGTAAACCACTTATAAACATTTTGAATGGCTCATGAGCAGTTTATTTACTTAATGAAATGTATCCTTTCCTTTTTACTGGTTTTTCACCTTAACCTAATAATAACACCTAGATCACGTTTTTAACCAAAGGACTCGGGTAACAGGTCAAATTTCCGGTTCACTGTTCACCGTAACTGTTCTGGGGTAAGCAGGGCGTTACATAGATGAAATGTTATTCTTCTTAGTCATGGAGGAGGTAGTCTTAGACTGTGCCTCTTCATCCTGTCTCTGGGAAAGTGGTTCTGAGAGTGTCCTTGGGGTTTAACTCCTCGCCTGGGACACTCTGTTACTGTTGTCTCGCATTCCTGCTGCTTTGGCCTGAGCCTCCCTCAATGCTTGAGCAGCAGCTTCAGTGTTAGCTCGGGCTAACTGAGTAGCCACCTCCAAGGCCACAACAGCCTCTTGGTGTCTCCGGTCAGCTTCCTGCTCCCTCTAGATCATTCTCTGGACCTGCTCATCTATCTCCCGTCGTTGTTGTTCCATAGTCGCCCTCTAAAGGGAAATTTCTGCAGCAAAGGCCTCCTACCTCGTCAGAAATTGCACCATCTCCTCCTGGTGAGCGTCCTGTGGGTCTTCCGCATCAGGTTGCTCTCCAAACTCCACCTGAGGTTCGTTCACGAGATCGATGGGATCCTGAGTGTCAGAATCCCTAGGAGTCATCTTCTTGGTCTGACTGGATTTTGGAGGCATCGCATAAATGATGAAAGTGTGTTTCTTGATTTCGTACTCTCAATGAAAGCACCAAAATGTTGACCTGTGAAATTGGCCAATGGTCGTATGTACAGTATACGACACCTTTTGAACGAAATAAATAGAATAAACGACAGAGTACGATTATCTTAAATAAACACACGTGGATTTTATAGTGGTTCAGCCCTGTTCTGATGAATAGTAATGACCTAATCCACTTAGCTTTTAATATTGAATCACTCGACAATTACAAGTACGACTAATGAGTTCACTCATTAGAAAGATTTTTCTCCCAAAATTCTAGAAAAAGAGATCTAGAAAAAAGAGTCCAAAATTTCTCTTTGTGAAGCCCTAGGTCCTTTATTTATAGTACCCATAGGTTATTACATGATTAGTAGTACTAGAGATTGTGGTTTGGTACACAATCATTGTGAGTGGAGATACGTGTCCGCCTCCCCATGATTATGAGATCGTGGGTCTTCTCGTTGTTTCTCTAGATCGTGGTGGATAATGCACGATAGAAACCTCTAGGAAGATTTTAAGTCTCTGTTGGTATATGAGACTTAGGTGCTAGGCCCGACAACCCGAGCTTGGGTGCTAGGTCTGTGACCTTCTGGGTGCTGGACCTGTTGATCCTCTGGGTGCCAGGCCTGTGACCTTCTGGGTGCTAGCCTGTTGATCTCAGTTTGAACGAGAGTGAGTATTTCTCAGCGAAGTGTACTTGGGGGTTTGAGCTGACAACCCTAGGGGTTGGGGTCAGGCTGACCACCCAGGTGGTTCTTAAGTATGCCAGGCTAACCACCCCTGGGGTAAGGGTCAGGCCGACCATTCTCTTGGACACACTAGGGCCGACCACCACTGGGGTAGAGGTCAGGCCGACCACCCCTTGGGGTAGGGGTCAGGCCGACCATCCCTAGGGGGTTTAGGCTTGGTCGACTTCCTCATAGGTCCTGGACCTATCTTTTTTGCCCGTCGGTCTTTTCTCAATACTTTGTCGTTTTTTTCCTGATTTGTGATGTCACGTGTCCCATTCTCATTCGCCAAGTCATCCTTGTATTTTTTAGGGATAACAAGTTGAATTACAAAATGTATAAATTCAAATTATAATATTTACCAAACAAATATAAAATTACCTTAAATATATATTTAAAATTATTATAAAAAAAATTATGCGAAAGCGGGTATATTTTCTAATATATTTATATGATGTGGCACTCTAAAATTGCTCAAAAGTACCATTTCTATTTTCTTCTTTTTTCACATTTTTTTAATTTAAATTCAAATTTGATTAGACATTTAATTACAACAACTGTTTAATTAAATTATAAATATAAATAACCGTGAACTTTTCTCATTTTGATTTTACTTTTCTATTTTATGGCTATTAATTAATTAATGAAAAAACTCTATCTATTTTCTCTTTTTTATCATTTTTATTTTAATAATAGTAGATTTCAATTTAAAATATATATAATAATAAATAAATAAATAATCTATCTATTTATATTTTTAACTTTTTGACAAAACGCAAAGTCCACAAGTTAATTTTAAAAAATAAAGAGTCCAAAGGGGTAATCGACTAAAATACAAAGTTAAAAATAGTGTGAACCCTTATAGAAAACATAAATTATAGAGATAATTATATATATTTATATAATTTACTTTTTATAAAGAATTTTTAACACTTTCAATAAATACATGATCCAAAGGTAATTTTTAAAAATAAAGACTCAAAACGAGTAATTTGCCAAAATATAGTGTTCAAATAACTGATCTATCTATTCGTATTTTTAACATTTTGACAAAACTTGAGGTCCATAAGTTCATTTTTAAAAATATAGGTCACAACGGGTAATCGGCTAAAATACAAAATTCAAAATATTGTGAACCCTTACAGAAAATATAAATTATATATATAATTTAATCTTTATAAAGAATTTTGAACATTTTCAATAAATACATGATCTAAAGGTTAATTCTTAAAAATAAAGGGTCAAAACGGGTAATCGGTCAAAATACAATGTTCAAATAATTAGTTTATCCATTCCTATATTTAACATTTTGACAAAACACGAGATCTAAAAGTTAATTTTTAAAAATAAATAGTTCAAACGGGTAATCGGCCAAAATAAGTCTTACACAAAACATTATTTTTCTTATACATAGTTTAGACTTTTTATTAAAAAAAAAATTACGCAAAGCGTATAATAATGATAATAATAATAATAAAAGATAAAAGAACACGTACAACAAGTTTTTTTTAACTTTATTTTCGTCAATTTAATTATTCAGAAATTTTGAAAAACCTGCAAGAGGTTTGCCATACAATTAACACTATTGTGAAAAAAAAATTGCGGTCAAGACACCAAGCTAGTAAGTATACTAAGCAACATATTCGTCTACTTAGTATACTTACTAACTTGGTGTTCCCAATATTTTTATGGATATCATATGAGTTTATTATACAATTTTTTTTCATCGAGGCCTATCGAGGCAATGAAAACTCATAATATATCTAATTCTATCGAGGCTTATCGAGGTTGGTGCTAAAACAACCATAAGTTTTATTCTATCGAGGCAGATGCAAGAATCAGTCATATGTCTATTATCATTGAGGCCTATCGAGGTCTATTGAGGCCTATCGAGGCAGGGGCTAAATCAGCCATATGTCTATTATCATCGAGGTCTATCGAGTCCTATCGAGGCAGATGCTAAATCATGGTTTATGTCTCATTCTATCGAGGCACCCTAAAACTGAAATATCTAATAGCATCGAGTCCTATCGAGACCTATCGAGGTCAATCCCTGCACATTCAAAAACAGACCTAACATATACTATCGAGGTGGGTCAAATTTTTTGAAATAAAATCCAGATTTCTCAGTTACCCAGCCCCGATCTATCCTATGAACAAAACATCAACAAAAAACCATACATTGCAGATTAAAAAGAAAACCCTCACCTTCGCATACTTGGGAGTTATTTCGCCTACTTCAGAGTTGTTTGGTTGCCTCTGGGTGCTTCCGGTCCGATGTTCAAGTGCTGGTTTCGAAGACCTTCTCCGACAATGCTTCTCTTCTCTGATTTCGTTGGGTTGTAACGGATTCAAATGTGGGTTTTGAGAGTTTTTTTGGTTTGGGACCGAGAGTGAGAGGGAATATAGAGAGACCGAGAGAGAAGAGAGAGAGTCGGAACAAATGACAGGGGTATTTTGGGTACTAAGGTAAATAGTAGGACCAAAATGAGACTCATATAGGTGATAGGGTATTTTTTTAAATACAATCCCCTTATATGCATTAAAAGTCAAATTTCCTTTTCTAATTCAATACACATCTCCATATATGTATAAGTAACACACATGTACAATCATGATAGACTTTAGTATTTAAACTTACACATTTGATGACGCATCTTATATGCTCACGTATATATGTTTTTTTTTTCTTTAATCATATATATATATATATTTTGGAGAATTCTCCTATAGGGGCTTCACTTTAAGTCTTACTGGTGGGGCTCTCAGTGTTCTCGACTCGTGAACAGTTTTTGGTGTTATTTTTTTTTATGAATGTGTATATTGTAGCTATTTAGGGCATCCTGCAAATTTTCAGAAAATTCCGAATAGTTTACAGTACCGAAAACTAGGTTCAAACATGTTGTTGCACGCGTGACTAATTTTTTTTATGCATGTGGAAAGCAACATGTTTGAACCTAGTTTTCGGTACTGTAAACTATTCGGAATTTTCTGAAAATTTGCAGGATGCTCTAAATAGCTACAATATACATGGTCATAAAAAAACCGCGCCAAAAATTGTTCAGGGGTCGAGAAACACTGAGAGCCCTACTGGTAGGGCTTAAAGCGAAGCCCCTATAGGAGAATTGTCCTATATATATATGTATGGGTAGGTAACTATTTTACCTTGTGTTGTTGTAAAATATTATTTTGATACCCTATGTTTACTATAAGACTTATTTGATATCCCGTATTTTGAAATTGTACATATTTAGTACCTTATATTTTAAAATCGTACATATTATGTACCTTAAACTCAAATTTAATTTATAAACTTTTACCAATTTAATCAATTGATATCAATTATATGAATTCCAAATTCAAATTTAATTACTTAATTACATATAATTGATGACAATTTAGTTATATTGGTAAAATTTTATTTATCAAATCAGAGTCTATGGTACCAATATATATGATTTTAAAATACAGAGTATTATATGAGCATTATTGAAAAAAGAATGTACCAAAACGATACTTTGTAAAACTACGGAATGCCAAATAAGTAAATTTCCTATATATATATATATATATAAATGATTGTCGATATGGGTGTGTAGAAAGTCAAATAAGAATTATATTATTTATAAATTTCTATTATAAACATGCACAAAATTTTGTGGTCACGTTTGTTGCCGATTAAACAAATAAATGCATATTAATTTTTATACATATATTCCGAATACTTAGTATATATACATTTTTTTTTACTTGTCGCATATGACTATGCATGTATAACGAATTGATTATTATTATTATTTATTTAATCCATTACAAACATAATACTCATGCATTCAATATATTATGGTATATGTTTATAAAAAAATATATATTATGTTCAAGATACTCTTTATAGCTTTGGGTACTCGATTGGGCCAATTAATGCTCCTGCATTGTCCGGGATCGTCTGATGGGGACAATCTTGGGTACCCATTGGGGACTGTTGGATCAAACAGTGGATTTTTATTCTATAAATACCTCAACAAGCTCATTTCCACATTTTACTCATCCCAAATACTCACTCTAGAGAGCAGAGGAAAAAACTTCTCAAAATTGCCGATGAGATTCTTCGACGATTAATACTTCTTCGTACTCATTTGTTTTCGACGGAGCCTCTTCCCACTCAACCAATAGAAAATTCTCTCCCAGTTCATACGTCTGTGAGTGCTGACAATCGGTTGCATTGTCTCCTCAGGTTCAAGACCGAGATTCTACTAACGTTGTTGCCTGAGATTCAACGAATCCCAAATCCAATACCTCAATGTAAGATTTCTGGTCATTTTCTCCTCCTTTTTTTTTCCTTTTTGGTCATTTATATTGTCATGTCATTTCTGCGACTGTAAGACCATTAGGGTCGCGGCCACCATGTAGGGTGGTCTTAAGTAGGATAGTGGTAGAACTGAACAGTAGGGTTTCTGGGTGCACATCATACCGCATTGTTTTGGTTATCCCAGATCAATCCGGATGCCTAAAAATTGTTTGGTAAATTAGAAACACCCTTGGCCTTTAGTTCCCGACTTAAGATCCTGGGATCTCTATTGGTCCTAGATTTGGGTCCGGAGGGGACCCCTCCAAGCAGTTTTAGGAGAATCCCCGTACCTCAACCAGTTTTCTTCGGTTTTGGTGCTAACTTCTTGGTTCTCATTTTCCTTGTTGCTTCCAGGTCCCTGATCATGGATCGCAATGTTACTTTGTACGTGGAGGATATTATCCAAACAGGCCCCGTAGTCCTGGAGGGACCAAACTTCCCACTGGCAACACATGGGAAATGGACACGAGTTTCGGAACTACCGGAGCTGAATGAGCTGGAGAAGGCCCTTGGAGTGGAGTTGGCTCCAGGGCTCTTTTACAACCGTTTGCTCCGGAAAGAAGAGAAAGCTCATACCAGAGTGGGCATGTTCGGGGCTTGGAGCATAGGCCACATCAGTGAGGGAGCTACTCTTCCGCTCCACGAATACTTCTCGTGCTTCCTCAAGTTCATGGGGATCGTGCCTTTCCATCTTCTTCCCCCAAGCGTATAAGTTGCTTGCGGGATGCCACATATTCTGCGCTTCGAAGGAGATCCCGACACCTACCCCCGCAAAGGTGCTGTATTTTTACAAGCTGGAGCCGCAACTTAATGCTAAGGACAAGACGAGTTCTATAGGCTGAAGGCCCGTGGCATTAGTCTGACTCCATTAAGCACGTGGAAACATCCCCCGGATGTCAGACATTATTCGTTCATGACATCCGGGTTCCTCCTCGAGAAGAATCACACCCCGGTGCTGGACTTTCAGCGCGTGGGTAAGTTGTCCTTCTTCATTTTTCATCTAGCCCTTTATTATGTTTATTGGAAATTTACGTTCATGTGAACAGGTACGTACGCTCAAACTCAGCTCAGTAAATCAATCCTGGATCGAAAGAAGTATCATGCCACTCTTAGTGCCGATGAGCTGGATGTGGGGGGCTTCGTGACCACAGAGAACCTTTGGCTGGTCAAGCTGATTTCCACGAACCAGTCAATAGACGCCTCTTGCTTCTGAGGGCTACAATGTGAGATGGATCCTGCCTTGAGAGAGGAGTTGGCCCTTATTCACATTGAGTCAATGGAGGTCGCGGTCAAGGCAGACGTGGAGAAGAAGAGAAAAGAGGAAGCGGGCCTTGCAGATAGGGCCGTGTCCAAGGAGTTGGATGCCCTTCTCGAAGGGAGGCAGCCCAACACTAGAGCTCCCGGGGCTAGCATTTTGAGGCAAAGGTAAAATGCCTCTGGTTTTAACTTACGCCCCTCATATTGAGGGCTTAGTTAGGAATAGGCAACAATACCAAGATTATTTGACTGGGACTGTTAGCAACGTGGGGCTTCCTTGCCCCATTGCTATAGACACGCTGACCCTCATGTACTTGTCTTGGTTCCTTCAATACGGTAGATTTTTGGACTCGGATGACATGAGGACCAAATTCATTCTTTTGCACTAGGAGAGTTGAGTCGTGCCCATTCCATGGATGAGGGTTTGTCCTGAAGGACTTTAAACTTAAGTGTTTCTTTTATTTTTGTCTACCACCCCCATTCCTTTACTTTACTAATCGGTTTTTTTTTTTCATTCTATCGTAGGTGACTCGAATATGTCTAACCTAGTGGCCAAGATGAAAGAGATGATCGAGGCCAGAGCTGTTGTGGTGAAGGCTTCAGCAAAGAAGGTTGCCAAGGGTCCGGCTAAGAAGAATATTATCAAGCTGATCCTCAGGGACTCACAACTGGACGTGGGAGCTTCCGGGGGAGTTCAAGCTGTTGCATTGGTCCCGACAGCACTGACTGAGCAACGTCCGATCCAACCTACTCCTCTCCAAGTCATTAATCTGGAGCATAATCCTTTGGAAGGAGGTGGAAGGAGTAAGAGGAGAATGGATCTGGTAACCACGGAGTCCTCGAAGTAGGCCAAGAGGGCCAAGACCAAGGATTTATCCCTGGTCGAGGAACACTCCTCTTGTGAAAGCCTTGTTGTCACACAGGAGCTCCCGAAGGCTCCTGAGCAACCTATTAACCCGGCTCTTCCTGGGGAGGAGGACTTGATCCTCCGAGAGGAGAGGATGAAGATGGTGTCCCGGGCTTGGGACGAATGGCGAGATAAATGGGATGAGGTGGCCCAAGCCCTGGTCATACTCTAGAAGGTAGAGTTCGCCGATCGTCCAGAGGCCTTCGACGCACCCTAGCAGATCGTGGATTGGCTGGCAGCTGAGATTGGGTTCCGACCTAAGTTGGTGCAAGACATGGCCCCACTTGCACCAAACTTGTTGGCCCAGGTGGGGAATACCATGTCCACTCTTCAGCTCACGCATTATGCCATGTTGGCCAACAGGGATGCGCTCTTTGTCTCCCAGGCCATCCGTCATCATACCACTGCGGAAAGTCCTACGTCCGTCCTGGTTTCCTTTCTCTATCACTCTTATTTTTTGTGTTATTTCTAAGTCTATCTTGTTCCAGGATGCGTTGTTGGCTCACAGGAATGTGCAATTGATGGCCAAGATGGCGATGAAGCTAGAGATGGCCCAAATGGAACTGGAGGAGGCTGTTAATCAGTGGGAGACTGCCAAGGAGGCCCTCGCCAAGGAAGCCACCTGGGTTGAGACCGAGCATGAGGAGGCTCTGGCCAAGAGGTATGTCGAGCACAAGAAATTGATGGAGGCCCTGGAGATGGAGCTATCTCGTGCTCGCGATTCGGAGGCTTCTTACAAGGCACTCTTGGAGGCAGCCGAGGTCCAGCTTCCCCAGGAGCGAGAAAAGGTTGCTTCTCTCGAGAGGCAGAACTAGGTTGTGGAGGTCACGACCCATCTGGAAATGAAGTAGAGTGAGGAGGATCACAAGGAAAAGGAGCAGGTTGATGAATTGCTGGAGGCCACTTTTGACGAGGCTGTTTACATGGCCTGGCTCCAAGATAAATATATGAACCTCCTCCTCTATCTGGATCTGGCAGCGAAGAGGTTCGAATTTGAAACAAAGGAAAGGGAAGATGCGGCGCTTCTTGCTGGGGATCAATAAGGTGAGAATGCTCCGGACGTCCCTGACCAGAATGAAGCCCAGGTCTAAGCCTTTGTATTTTACTTTAGGGTTCCCTTTCTTCCTTCCATCATTTTTGTAAACATACTTATTTTTTAAATGACGCGGATGCATCTGAGACAATTTCTTATTTCTCCATCATGTTAATATATCAGTTTTTGTCATCATACAATGATTCCCGCTTCAAATTTATTTATTTTTTCTCAAAAAATCGCTAAGTGTTTTACCACATTGCATGAATTAGGGTTAAATGTGGAATCCTGGTCCTCATGGCCAAGACCATTATGGGAAACATTGTAGAAGGAAAATGCCTTGTCCTGAGACCAAAGTTTAGGTCTCGATGGCTTGGTCTGTCTTGGACTTCACCAAACATAACTTAATTGATTTATCCTAACTCTATGGTTCAGGTTCCAACGGCCTGGACCATTATGGATATCTCAGATATGACTTAGTTAATTAGCTTATTCTGAACCCAAAGTTCAGGTTCAAACGGCCTGAACCATTAAGGAGTTATTAACTGTCATCTGATTGATTTGACTTGACTTTGATGTTCAGGTTTCAATGGCCTGGACCATTAAAAATACGACTTAATTATAATTTAGCAGATTAACTTATCTTGAACCTGAGGTTTAGGTTCCAACGGTTTGGACTGTGTACGATATCAAATTTAATCAATCTATGCCTAAGATTCAAGTTCCAATGGTTTTGGACCGTTAAGGAAAACAGGAAGAGGGATTAGGCTATCTTGGACCATGTTAGGATTGGACCAATCTTTTGGGATTTGGGTTTTGAACCCCCCGAACTATGCGGGTCCAGGCTAGGACTGGGCTTTGAGCCTTGCATCCTATTTTGTTTGAACCCCCCCAGATCAAACGTATCCGGGTTAGGACTGGGCTTTGAGCCTTGCATCTTTTTTTGTTGGGAATTGGGTCTTGAACCCCCAGTCTATACGAGTCCAGATCAGGACTAAGCTCTGTGCTTTGCATACTTTTTTGTTTTTAATCCTAGATTTATATAGATGGTTTTACCCCCCCCCCCAAGTGATCAAAGAGTGTAGTCTTTAGGTAACTTGTTCGTGGAAAAATTGAAGACGGATGTGAACTTTTCTTTTCTGACAACATTTCTTATGGTTTTTTGTCAACACCATTTTCATTAAAAAAGAAATGGCCTTGGGGCATACATCGCTTGAAATTAAAAATTGTAGAAAGAGCATAATTAGATCCTCTCAGCTACTGATAGGACTGGCAGAGGTGTTTTGCGTTCCAGGCCCTTGGGACCTCTATTCCGTTTAGCCGCTTTAAGCGATATGTTCTCGGACATACTTCATTTTGGATCTCATAGGGTCCTTCCCAGTTTGGTCCCAGAACCCCCACTCCTGGATCTTGAGATGCAGGGAAGACTCTTCGCAGGACTAGATCGCCGATTCTGAACCTCCGACTCTTAACTTTTGAGTTGAAGTGCCTTGCGATCTTTCCGTGATACATCTTCAGCTACACTTGTGATTTTTCCAGAATCTCTTCGATGAGGTCCAGAGATTCTTGGAGTAAGGCATGGTTCTAGACATGATCATATGAATCTCGTCTGTGAGATGGGACTACCATTTCTACTAGGATGACGGCCTTGCATCCGTACACCATTGAATATGGAGTATGTCTGGTAGATGTTCTTTCTATGGTACGGTACGCCCATAGGACACAAGGCAACTCTTCTGACCATTTGCTCTTGCAGGCTTGTAGCTTTTTCTTTAATGTCCCCTTCAAAATCTTGTTCGCAACCTCTGTTTGGCCATTTGCTTGAGGCCTTGTAACTGTAGAGAAGATTTTGATGATGCCATGTCTTTCACAGAAGTCAGTGAGGTGGAAGCTATCAAATTGCTTCCCGTTATCAGACACGATTTTGTGAGGGAGGTCATATCGGCGCACAATTTTGTTGATGGCGAAGTCCAGGGCCTTTTTGGAGGTGATGGTGCTCATAGGTTTTGCCTCGACCCACTTGGTATAGTAGTCGACAACTACGATAGCATATTTTACTTCGCCCTTCCGGATCGGGAGGGATCTTACCAAATCGATTCCTTAAACTGCAAAAGGCCAGGGACTGGTCATCAGGGTTATCTTCGTTGGAGGAGCTCGTAGGATCTTCGTGTACCTTTGGCATTGTTCGCACTTGCAAACATAATCTACACAATCCTTCTTCATTGTTGGCCAGAAATATCCTTGCCTGAGGATCTTCTTGGACAAGCTAAGTCCTGCTGTGTGATCTCGGAGAAAGACTTCATGCACTTCATGCATGATTGCACTCAGTTTGGTCCCGGATACGCATCTAAGATAGGGCATGGACAACCCACTTCGATAGAGTTTTCCATCCATCATGATGTATCTGGGAGCCTGTACTCAAGTTTTCTGGCGGCATCCCTGTCCGTGGGCAATTCCCCAGTGGTTAGGTGCTGGATGAAATGGCCCATCCAGGATGAAGAGTAATCGATGGCGTTGATGGTTGTGAGGGCTTGAATAATGGGCGTGGGTAGATGGTTGATCGGGACTACCCCGGAGAGTTCCACTTCAACATCTGTGGCCAATTTTTCCAATGTGTCTGAAAACACATTCTATTCCCTGGGGATTTAGCAGATGAAGTATCTCTTCAAAGACTGGAGCAACTCCCAAGTTCACGCCACGCAGGCAGCCATCATCTCCCCCTTTGTTTGGTACTCCCCTAAAATCTGCCTGACCACTAGCTGGGAGTCACTATGGACTTCAATATTTGCTGCCCCTACCTCTTGGGCCAAGTGTAATCTGGCCAGCATGGCCTCGTGCTCAGCCTCATTGTTTGACACTTTGAACTAGAAGCGTAGGGCACTTTGCAACTGGTGACCTTGAGGGGATATCAAGATGATCCCAGCCCCGACCCCATTTTCATTGGAGGCTCCATCTACAAAGATCTTCCACAAGGGCATTATGGGATTGATGGATTCTTCATCTTCGGTTATCCCGGTGCATTCTAAGATGAAGTCGGTCAGGGCCTATCCCTTGATGGAAATCCTTGGGACATACGCAATATCAAACTTGCTAAGCTCCATGGCCCACTTCCAAATTCTTCCCGATGATTCAGGTTTTTGTAGTACTTGTCGTAGGGGATGGTTCATCAATACCTTGATGGTGTGGGCTTGAAAGTAAGGTCTCAGCATCCTGGAGGCGGTTAGTAAGAAAAATGTCAACTTCTCGTTCAAGGGGTATCTGGACTCTGCGTTCAGCAACCTTTTGCTTACATAATAGACCGGGAGCTAGACCTTGCTCTCTTCTCACACTAAAGCGCGCTGATTGAGTGTTCTAACAGTGCAAAATACAGGTACAATGGCTCCCCATCCACTGGTTTTGACAAGATTGGTGCTTGGGTCAGATGTTCCTTCAATTTTTGGAAGGCCTCTTCGCATTCGGCCATCCATTCGAACCTCTGGTTTCCGCGAAGTACATTGAAGAACGTGATGCACTTATCTGTGGACTTCAAGACAAATCGACTCAAAGCTGCTATTCTTCCTGTCAAGATTTGAATGTCTTTGTGCTTTCGTGGCAATGGAATCTCGACCAACACTCTCATCTTGTCCGGGTTGGCTTCTATTCCTCTCGAGCTTACTATGAAGCCCAGAAACTTCCTGGATGCCACACCAAAAGTGCACTTTTTGGAGTTCAGCTTCATCCCATACTTTTGGATAATAGCAAATGCTTCTGCCAGGTGATCTACGTGTTGGGCCGAGGTCTTACACTTGACCAACATGTCATCTATATAGACCTCCATTTTCCTCCCCAGTTGGTTCCAGAACATCCTGTTGACCAGTATCTGATAGGTGGCCCCAACATTTTTAAGCCCGAATGGCATGAAAATGTAGCAGTATACACCCTTGTCCGTCTAGAAGCTGGTGTGTTTCTGGTCTGCTACATGCATCGAAATCTGGTTGTAGCCGGAGTAAGCATCCATGAAGCTTAACAACTCATACTTGAATGTTGCACCCACCATCTGGTTAATCTGGGGCCGAGGGAAGCAATCCTTTGGGCATGCCTTGTTGAGGTCCATGAAATCGATGCAGGTCCTCCACGTTCCATTTGGCTTCAGCACCAACACTGGATTGGCCAGCCAAATGGGATATAAGGCTGACTGGATGAAGTTGATCGAGGACAACTTCTCGACTTCTAACTTGAGGGCCTCTGTCCTTTTCGCACCTAGGGGCCTTCACTTCTGTCGGACAAGAGTCACATTCTCCTCATTGTACAGGGCATGACATATGACGTTGTGGTAGATCCCAGCGATATCTGAATGAGACCAAGCCAGGACGTCCTGGTTCTTCATCACCCGAGCAATTATGGTAGCCCTAACCTCGTTCCTCCCTATCCGGATCACTTTGGTTGGGTCGGTGTCACTAATGCACACTTCCTCAACTTCCTCCATGGGCTTCAATACCCTATCCAGTGATCCAACTCATTGTCGTCTCAGACCACCCTATCCGCTGATCTAATGGAGCAGGAGCATATCCTGTTGAAGTGGACCCATAGACCGTCGGGGTCATGAATGGCATCCCAAGGGTTCCAGCAAATCCGGACGCCATTCAGGGTGCTGGATAGATATTTTCTAGATATTGTGCTCCATATTCAGGAAACATTTGTGTTGATGACTGGGTTGCAGGCTGTCGCACAAAGGCTTGGATTCGAGCCTCTTCACAGTTGATGAAACCTTGTGCCCTCCTGATGAATTCTTCAAGGGTGGATGCCTTACTGCATTGCATGTCCCAGATTAGGACCAGCTCTGATTCCAGACTGGAGAACTACCAGGCATTGTCTGTCATCCACCTTAGATTTTGAGGCTTCCTCAGTGAAGCATTGGATGTAAGCCCTAAGGGTCTTCGTGGGATGTTTTTTAATGTTGGCTAGCACCATGACTTCCATGTCCAGCTTTATGGCATCCACAAATTGTTTACAGAAAGCTGATTGCAATCTGAACCAAGACTGGATCGATCCCGTCTTGAGTCTTTTCCACCACTATTTTGCGGGACCAGCCATAGTGATTGAAAGACATAGGCATTTGCTGTTGTCATAGACGTGAGCAACAGTCATCAAGTGATTGTAGCGGGACAAGTGATATCTGGGGTCAGTGTTCCTGGTATAGGCGGGTATGTCCGTCATCTTGAACACCTTAGGTAACACGACATCCAATATGTGCTTGGCTCATGTCTCATTTTCCTCTTCTTCAAAATCAGAACCTCCGCCTTCTTGTTTCTGGACCAATAGGTCCGTGACCTTTTTTAGAGTGGCCAGCTGTTCCATGAATTGCTTGGCCATTCCATTGTCCAGGGGGACTCTTTCATTCCTCATGTCGTTGAGGTTATTCATCAAGTTGCCTCCTCGAGGGCAGATCTTTTCTTTCCGGACCCGCTCCTTCCAAGGGTTGAGGTCATCTCGCAAATCCACTCGGGATGTGTCATCTCCCTAATTGTCAACTTCAATGTCCTCACCCCATCTGTATCCTCTACGATCCTTGTTCATAGATGCACTGGGATAAAAGAATCTTTCCTGCTCGTCCTATCTGGGGACATTCCGGGGCTTTGTACCCTGCAGGCGCTTCCTTTGCGGATTATTCAAATGATTTCATCTTGGGACAAGATTCATCTGTTCTTTCCTAAGGAATTGCCCTGGGTCAGCCCTGATTTTTTTAGCGGGAGGTGCTTTCTTTGGGGGGTTTTCTTTTTCAACGGGATCGACCATCTTGGCTTTCCCTTTGTCCTTAGTTGGGTTTGATGGACCGGCATCGAGATGTGGAGATTGTCCTGGAGAAGGAGTAAAAGCAGCATTGTTGGGCATGCTAATCCTAGTAGGATAGGTGGTTGTGTTCTTGGGAGAGGAATGGCTGAAGGATTGGCTGCTAATCCTTGGGAAGCAATGATAGTCTGAAGAGCCAGGAGGGACTCTTACATCTGGCGGGTGGCCTCCTGTTGTTCAGCCATCTTGGCTTCTTGATCCAGGATTTGTTGTCTCAAACAGACCACTTCTAGATCCTCCTATTCATGATCCATATCCTTCTCATCAAGATCAATAAGGTTTTTGACCTCGTGATCCTCTTACTCCCCTTTGTGTTCCTCATAATAGCCTTCATCGTAGTCAACCCTTTCCCCGAAGTTCTGGGAGTCATCGGGCAGAGTTCCCTAATAAGGCATGTCCTCAGGTTGGTCTTGAGGAAGTGGTTTATTGGAGAATGGTTCTCCATTGTCTTGTTGTTGCTAGTGAGAAGGATCAAACACGGTATGCCTGGTGTTCACCATTTTTCATAGATGATCAATATTGACTCAAGCTTTCTTCAGCGCTCAATGAAAGCACCAAAATGTTTGCTGAGTTTTTCAGAAACTAGAAATATACTATGAAATAAGAGCTGGAAAGAAAGGATAAAAGATGAAAAATCACAGTTTTTACGTGGTTGGGGTGTTAATGAGCCTTAGTCCACAAGTCACTAGTATTAGGCTTTAGAGAGTTTTGACAATGAAGTTTTTCTACAAGTTCAGCAGAGTTTTTGTTTACAAGAGAAATTCTGGGATCCCTACTACAGTGCACAACTGACCCTATTTGTAGGCAGACAAGCAGCTTGGGTCGGACTAATTCGGGCCCAATAGGGATGTAATTACAATTTGCTCGCTAACAGAGACATAATACAAAAAATATAACATAATTAGATGATGTTAATCTGGGCTCATCGGGCCGGCTTAAGCGTGGCCAAGCCTTGCAACTGTCCTTTGTTCGTTAGTACGGACTATTCCGCGTGGGCTGCTAAGGGGATCCTTGGGACAGGATATGTCAAAGTAGTGGCAGTACTGTTTCTTAACAACAATCTATGTTTCGTGCTTACCCCATTCTACAAGTTAGCTAGGGAGACCAACCTCCAGATTCCTCGGGAACACATCAGCATCAAGGAAGATGAGGCTTGCCCTATCCGGACATATGGTCCGGGTTCATTTACAAATACCCAGGATCATTTACCTTAGTCCTACTTCATTTACCAGAACCCATGTTCATTTACCAAGGCAGATACCTTATTAACGACAACTTCTCTTGGATCCAATTTGATGGGATCCGTCTCTTTGAGTGCACCATCTTCCATCACCATCTACATCCCGAAGGATGTAGGTTGAGAGTGGTCAGGGAGACAATATGGGATTGCACCATGATTATGGGCCCATTACTATGCTTACGCTACTTGCCAATCATCAGGCTTATTATGGTCTAGGCCGCTAGGGTTTCCTCAGTCGTTGTTCAACGGGCCAAGGTTGGGCCGGGACCTCTTCTGTGGCCCCCTGGATCCATTTGGCCCTGCCACGTGTCAAAGGTGGAAAATATGGATAAGAATAAAAACGTTAAGTTCGTACATGGGATCCCATAATAAATATTTACAAAGTCGTTTACAATTCCAAAAGGGTAATGATAATTCAAAAGTTACAACAGCCGACCTAAGCAGAAAACTAGGGTTTGACCCCAGTTCCTCTAAGAAACGCAGACCATGATGGTCGAGTAGTCGCATATGTACATTGTAACGACCTAAATTTACTAATAAGGCTTAAGGGCCTTGATTAGTGTGCCGGGAGGGCATAATTGGATTATATGTGATTTAATGATTTAAAAGCATGTTACATGACTACTTGAATATTTGTGATGCATGACTATGTGTATTAGTATGCATATAGGCCCTGATTAGGTTAGAAGGGCATAATCGTAATTTTGGCCCGTTGAGGGCATAATTGTATATAAATGTGATAAACTGCCAAGACGACATTATTATGTGGATATATTTGTAATCTGTGACTCGAGACGATCCCAGTGAGCAGTTTAGCGAAAAAGTCACGGCGGTGATTTATACCCGGCTCGGGGCGAGCTTGGGGGTATTTCTGGGAATTTAGCGAATATACTGGAGTCTATCTTGATATTGAGGAATATAATTGGTGATTAGTTAGGTGTCGGGAAGTAAGTGGTAAATAATAAAGACACTCGAGGAATTAGCAGGAATTGGGAGAAATGACCAAAATGCCCCTAGGTGGATTAAAAGGCTTAGGAATTATGGGAGGGTATTGTGGTCATTTGGTTCACAATGGATAAATGTTATTAGGATTTATACTTAGTGGATTGTGTAGAAAGGGCTGGAATTCTGAAGGAAAGAAAGGAAAGAAAAAAAAGAAGAGAAGGAAAAAAAAGGGAAATTGGAAGTCTTTTTCTCTCTCATTCGGTTGGAGGACTCTTCTCCATTTCCTTGAGGTTTCTTGGAGAAAAATTCAAAGGGAGTCTAGGCAGGAGCTTGAGACTAAGCTCTTTGGTTTGGTTTGAGGAATTGGCAGGGGATGCTCATCATTTGAGGTAAGGTTCAAGGTACTTATCAGTTTCTAGTTCTTGGTATGGTTATGGATTTTGAACTGAATTTTGGTGGGGAATTCTAGGGAAATTGGAGCTGAGTTTTGAGGAGATGAAGGAAAAGCTAGTGAGGAGGTTAACCTAGGCTAAGCTCATCCGTCAGAGGTAAGAAACTTTAGTTTTGAGCTTTGTGATTTCTGTGGTTTTGTTGAGTTTCTGAGTTTTAGGTCCAGCTATGGTGAATTCTTTGATTCATGTGATTGAATTATGTGTGGTTGGGATGTTTAGGATAAGTGGAGGATGTTGGTAGGCTTGTTTTTGAGTTTGGTTGAAGTTTGGAAAAGTTTTGGTAAGGTTTGGTTCGGGAAAATTCGAAAGAGAAAATGTTGTGTAGGGCTGTGCTGTGACTAGCGCTACAGCGCTAGTCACTGGGCGCTACGCCCTGAAGTTTCTGAGCCTTTAGGCTCTGCTTGTAGCGCTGTAGCGCTCTCCTTAGGCTGTAGCGCTACCCTGTTTCCAGAAAGGGGTTTTTGGGTTATTTTGAAGGGTTTTTGCTCAGGGGTTCGGGGTTCGATTCCACCACCCCGTTTGGTGGAATTAGGGCTTCCCGAGGGCTCGGGATTGGTCCCCAGGCTAGATTTTGCACTTGAGGTCTGGTGATGATTCTGATCTATGGTTGTGACTAGGTGTATGCTTGGGCTCAAGAGGGATCGTGCTTGAGGATTAAATCGAACAAAGCTAGCAAATCAAACTGCACCCGGTTATGTGTTTGTGATGGGACTAAGAGCTCCCTATACCTGTAAAATTTCATAGATGGTATTATGCCATAGGACATGTGATAAACGGCCTAAGGGTGCCGTAAATTATACTTGCGCACAAGGTGCTACTTGGCCACTGGTAGCCGAGGATAGCTTAATATTTACTGAGCTCGGTTTAAGTGGGCCAAAGTTAGTGGGATAAATAGAGGATACGGCCTAAGGGAATTCACCCTAGTTATCATATGTGGATTGATTGTTGATATGAAATGATATAGTTGGTATGCTGAATACTTGATTAACATGAATGCTTAGACTGTTGAGTACATGCTTATGCGGTATGAGATATTTGATTGTTTGTTGATTGATTGTGCTCTGTTATTGTGTTTTCTTGCTGGGCCTTGGCTCACAGGTGCTACGTGGTTTAGGTAAAGGCAAGGGAAAGTTGGACCAAACCTGAGATGGAGAGCTGCGGGGTTGAATGTACATAGTCAGCTGTTCGGCCGCCATGGCCGAGGAGTGGAACAGGACGAAAAATGCTTAACCGTCTATTTTGCCTTAGAGTGGCTAATCATTGTATCTAGATCTTGGATCTTTTGTAAACAGTCTTTAACTTATTACTTTTGGGATCCCATGTAAATAGAAAATGTTTATTTATAAGAAATGAAGCTTTTGAGACCAAAATCTTTTAACCCTAGTTCAACTATAGTTTTGGTAACACGTTTTAATTAAATGACTTGATTAGCAAGTCTTGCACCTTTATAAACATACAGTGTAACGGTCTTGGCTATCCAGGGCGTTACAACTTGGTATCAAAGCGTCCTAGGTTTAAGGGTTCCTGAAGACTGGCTGGACATGTACATTCGCCGCGAAAGACACGCTCGATTCAGGGTTTGGTAAATTGTGTATACATGACTATGTGCCTAAATGATTTGAATGAGATATGATTGTTGATATCTGCCTGATTAATAGGGAGCATGAGATACGGAAAGGGTTTGGCCCTTGACTATTGCATGATGATATTGAGGTGTACTTATCAGCATTACTATATATGTGTATGAATATTTGGATAACATGTTATACTTTGATTAATAGTGAATGATTGGAGTTCCAGTGATGGATCATGAAAGGATTATTACCCTGTCATCATAGTCTAATTGCCGAGTCGTTGATTGCAAATTGACTTGGATAATTATGCGTCCAAGAAAATCTACATGACTAGCCGGCAGGTCTGAGATTAGAGATGATTATCAAGGCCAGACCCCTCCGCCAGTCCCTGAGAACTGGCAGCAGCTTATGGTAGACATGCAGGCTCGGCTATAGAGCCAAGATGAACAGATCCAGATTCTGCGGCAGCAGGCTCCATCAGGGAGTGTTGCCCCTATTGTGCCACCTGCAGTGGTACCTATTGCGCAGCCAGTTGAGGTTGGGAATAAATGGGAGTCGTTGTATGGGCGGTTCAGGAAACAGCAGCCCCCGATCTTTGAGGGAGGACCAGATTCACTGAAGGCTGAACAGTGGATGACCATGATTACTACCATCCTGGACTTTATGAGGGTAGAGGGTTATGACAGAGTGGCCTACGCCACATATATGCTGAGAGAGGATGCCCGAATCTGGTGGGTGGTGGCATCACAGACCAGGGATGTTACTGCTTTAACATGGGAAGGATTTAAGGACCTATTTAGTCAGAAGTACTATAATGTTGCCATCAGGGCAGCAAAGATAAATGAGTTCGTGGGGCTGGTTCAGGGCAGCATGACAGTTATAGAATATGCCCTAAAATTTGATAGACTTGCGAAATTTGCACCAGACCTTGTGCCTACCGATGCAGCTAGGTAGGACTAATTCATTGGAGGGCTTAATGCTATGATAGCCATAGATGTGAGGATTAAAACAGTACCTAGAGGGACAACTTATGCCCAGGCTATAGAGAAGGCTCTTACCATTGAGGAAGCGGAAAATAAGATATGGAGAGACAGTGCAGCGAAGCGGGAGGGCCGCAGGGCGGTTCCTCCATATTCTGGTTCTGGTAGGGGCGGAGGCCTCGGTAATTTGAAGAGGAAGACTCATGATGCTTCGATCACTCCTGGTCCTGATAGGAGAGGTCGGGATGCTCAGGGTGGCGGTTAGGGAGGTGGTGATGCATGGAGGACTTATCCTAAGTGCACGAGGTACAGAAGACGCCATCAGGGCGAATGTCGGGCTAAGGCCTGTTATGTGTGCGGGGTGGTGGGACACCTCAAGAAAGATTGCTCGACAGTGAAGAAGGGAGATGCGGGGAAGGTGGACATCTTGACTCTAGCTCGAGTGTTCACCCTGACGCAGGCGGAGGCCGAGGCTAGTCCCTCGGTAGTGATAGGTCAGCTTTCTAGTGCTGGCACTCCTTTTACTGTATTGATTGACTCTGGTGCTACACATTCGTTTGTTTCTATTAGGGTGATTGATAGGCTGTGTAGACCTAGTGAGTATTGTACTTCAGGGTTTGGGACTATTTTGCCTACAGGGGAACTGGTAGTATCTAGGTGATGGATTAGAGCACTGCCAGTGATAGTTGATGGTAGAGAGTTGTTAGTAGATTTGATTGAGTTGAGTATGGAGGACTTTGATATGATTCTGGGTATGGATTGGCTGGTTAGATATGGAGCTACTATTGACTGCAGGAAGAAGATGGTGACCTTTGAGCGAGAGGGAGAGGACCCCTTTGCTTTTGTGGGAGCGGTGCGTGGACCCCGTGTACCCAGGATATCAACACTGAGTGCCAGAGATCTGTTACAAGGATGGTGTATAGGTTTTCTGGCTAGCGTGATGGATACCACCGGGGTTTTTCCAGTAGGACCGGATGAGACCAGATTGGTTTGTGAGTTCTTGGATGTGTTCCCTAAGGACTTGCCGGGGTTGCCGCTGCGTAGAGAGATTCAGTTTGTCATTGAGTTGGCGCCGGGGACAGAGCCAGTGTCGAGGGCACCATATAGGATGGCACCAGCAGAATTGAAAGAATTGAAGATACAGTTGCAGGAGCTTCGGGATTTTGGGTTTATCAGGCCTAGTTACTCGCTATGGGGTGCTCCAGTATTATTTGTGAAGAAGAAGGATGAGACTTTGAGAATGTACATAGACTACAGGAAATTGAACAATTTGACTATCAAGAATAAGTACCCCTACCAAGGATTGATGACTTGTTCGAGCAGCTGCAGGGTAAGACGGTGTTCTCGAAAATTGATCTTCGATCTAGTTATCACCAGCTGAGGATCAAGGACGAGGACATACCAAAGACGACCTTCCGAACGAGGTACGGGTACTATGAGTTTCTGGTCATGTCGTTTGGTTTGACCAATGCCCCAGCAGCCTTCTTGGACCTAATGAACAGGGTGTTCAAGGATTTTTTGGATCAGTTCGTTATTGTCTTCATCAACGACATCTTAGTGTATTCTAGTTCAGAGGTAGAGCACGAGCTTCATCTTTGACAGGTTCTTCAGAGGTTGAGGGAGCATCGGTTGTACACCAAGTTTAAGATATGTGAATTTTGGCTACCAGAAGTGACATTCCTTGGACATATCGTGGGTGCAGATGGGATTAAGGTGGATCCATCTAAGGTGTAGGCAGTTAGGGATTGGCCGAGGCCAAGGAATGCCCAGAGGTGCGGAGTTTTCTTGGTCAAGCGGATTATTATAGACGGTTTGTGGAAGGCTTCTCGAAGATAGCTGCACTGATGACAGAATTAACACAGAAGAATTTGAAGTTTATCTGGTCGTACAAGTGTGAAGACAGTTTCCAAGAGCTGAAGCCACGACTTATTTCTGTGCCTGTGTTGAGTCTTCCTTCGGGGGAAGGGAAGTTTGTGGTCTATCGCGATGCATCGAGGTTGGGTTTAGGCTATGTGTTGATGCAGAATGAGAAGGTCATAGCTTATGCATCACGACAGCTGAAGGAGTATGAATAGCGGTATCCTACCCATGATTTGGAGCTAGCAACGGTGGTATTCGCACTGAAGATTTGGCGACATTACTTGTATGGGGAGAAGTGCGAGGTGTACACTTACCATAAGATTCTAAAGTATTTCTTTACACAGAAGGACCTGAACATGAGACAGAGGCGTTGGCTGGAGTTGGTAAAGGACTATGATTGTGATATTCTTTATCATCCGGGGAAAGCCAACGTAGTGGCGGATGCATTGAGCCGGAGAGGCCCAGGTCAGTTGAACAATTCCACCCAGATCTCGAGAAAGTTAGCTAATGAGATGGTTAGAGCAGGGATAGAATTGGTGGTAGGCCGGTTGGCCAATATTACTCTAAAGTCGAGCCTGCTAGAGCGGATAAAAGAGGGACATTTGGTAGATGCTCAGTTATAGGAGGTTAGAGAGAATGTCTTAGCGGGAGTAGCTAAGGACTATTCTATTTCTAAGGTTGGTTTACTTCGGTATCAAGGGCGGATTTGTGTTCCAGCTGATGAGGGGATCCGACGAGAGATAATGGATGAGTCTCATACGACGCCGTACTCACTTCATCCAGGTACCACGAAGATGTACCATGATCTACGGATGTTATATTGGTGGCCCAGGATGAAGAAGGATGTGGTGGAGTACGCAGCCAGATGCTTAACCTGTCAGCAGGTGAAAGCTGAGCATCAGCGGCCAGCAGGGTTGCTTCAGCCTTTGGGTATTCCCGAGTGGAAATGAGAGTACATTACGATGGATTTTGTGGGAGGTTTACCCAGAACTGTAGGACTTCATGACTCGGTGTGGGTGATAGTGGACAGATACACCAAGTCAGCCCATTTTCTTCCAGTGAAGTCGACATATATTGTGGAACTGTATGCTGAGTTGTATGTGAGGGAGATCGTACGTCTCCATGGGGTTTCTAAGTCTATAGTATCAGACCGGGATCCTATCTTTACTTCCAAGTTTTGGAGTGGTCTGCAGAAGGCTATGGGGACTCAGTTGAAGTTCAGTACAGCCTTTTATCCTCAGATTGCCAGACAGTCTGAGAGGAAGATTCAGGTGTTGGAAGATATGCTTAGAGCATGTGTGATCGACTTTGAAGGGTCATGGAGTAAGTATCTCCCGTTGATTGAATTTTCGTATAACAATAGTTACCAATCAACGATTGGAGTCGCGCCCTACGAGATGTTATATGGGAGGAAGTGCAGATCACCCATACATTGGGATGAGACGAGTGAGAGGAAGTGTTTGGGGCCAGACATGGTTCAAAGGACAAGTGAAGCTATAGAGAAAATCCGAGCTAGGATGCTCGCCTCATAGAGCAAGCAAAAAAGCTACGCTGATCCCAAGCGTAGGGACGTGGAGTTCCAGGTTGGGGACCACGTGTTTCTTCGGGTTTCACCGTTGCGAGGGGTAAGGAGTTTTGGTAAGAAGGGCAAGCTAAGCCCTAGGTTCATTGGACCTTTTGAGATCTTGGAAAGGGTCGGTCAGGTGGCTTACAGGTTGGCCTTGCCACCATCATTGTCAGGAGTCCATGACGTATTCCATGTTTCTATGCTACAGAAGTACGTCTCAGATGCGACCCATGTGCTGAGATATGAAGACTTGGAATTGCAGACAGATTTGGCTTATGAAGAGCAACCGGTCCAGATCTTGGATCGGAAAGATAAAGTACTACAGAATAAGACAATTCCTCTTGTTAAGGTATTGTGGAGGAATAGTAGGGTCAAGGAAGCGACTTGGGAGCTTGGGACAGCGATGCGGGACCAGTATCTTGAGCTATTCAGGTAAATTTCGAGGACGAAATTCTCATTAGGAGGGGATAGTTGTAACGACCTAAATTTACTAATAAGGCTTAAGGGCCTTGATTAGTGTGTCGAGAGGGCATAATTGGATTATATGTGATTTAATGATTTAAAAGCATGTTACATGACTACTTGAATATTTGTGATGCATGACTATGTGTATTAGTATGCATGCAGGCCCTGATTAGGTTAGAAGGGCATAATCGTAATTTTGGCCCGTTGAGGGCATAATTGTATATAAATGTGATAAACTGCCGAGACCACATTATTATGTGGATATATTTGTAATCTGTGACTCGAGACGATCCCAGTGAGCAGTTTAGCGAAAAAGTCACGGTGGGGATTTATACCCGGCTCGGGGCGAGCCTGGGGGTATTTTTGGGAATTTAGCGAATATACTGGAGTCTATCTTGATATTGAGGAATATAATTGGTGATTAGTTAGGTGTCGGGAAGTAAGTGGTAAATAATAAAGACACTCGAGGCATTAGCGGGAATTGGGAGAAATGACCAAAATGCCCCTAGGTGGATTAAAAGGCTTATGAATTATGGGAGGGTATTGTGGTCATTTGGATCACAATGGATAAATGTTATTAGGCTTTATACTTAGTGGATTGTGTAGAAAGGGCTGGAATTCTGAAGGAAAGAAAGGAAAGAAAAAAAAGAAGAGAAGGAAAAAAAAAGGGGAAATTGGAAGTCTTTTTCTCTCTCATTCGGTTGGAGGACACTTCTTCATTTCCTTGAGGTTTCTTGGAGAAAAATTCAGAGGGAGTCTAGGCAGGAGCTTGAGACTAAGGTCTTTGGTCTGGTTTGAGGAATTAGCAGGGGATGCTCATCATTTGAGGTAAGGTTCAAGGTAGTTATCAGTTTCTAGTTCTTGGTATGGTTGTGGATTTTGAGCTGAGTTTTGGTGGGGAATTCTAGGGAAATTGGAGCTGAGCTTTGAGGAGGTGAAGGACAAGCTAGTGAGGAGGTTAACCTAGGCTAAGCTCATCTATCAAAGGTAAGGAACTTTAGTTTTGAGCTTTGTGATTTCTGTGGTTTTGCTGAGTTTCTGAGTTTTAGATCCAGCTATGGTGAATTCTTTGATTCATGTGACTGAATTATGTGTGGTTGGGATGTTTGGGATGAGTGGAGGATGTTGGTAGGCTTGTTTTTGAGTTTGGTTGAAGTTTGGAAAAGTTTTGGTAAGGTTTGGTTCAGGAAAATTCGAAGGAGAAAATGTTGTGTAGGGATGTGCTGTGACTAGCGCTACAACGCTAGTCACTGGGCGCTGCAGCGCTAAGCCCTGAAGTTTCTGAGCCTTTAGGCTCTGCTTGTAGCGCTGTAGCGCTACCCTGTTTCCAGAAAGGGGTTTTTGGGCTATTTTCAAGGGTTTTTGCTCGGGGGTTCGGGGTTCGATTCCACCACCCCGTTTGGTGGAATTAGGGCTTCCCAAGGGCTCGGGATTGGTCCCGAGGCTAGATTTTGGACATGAGGTCTGGTGATGATTTTGATCTATGGTTGTGACTAGGTGTATGCTTGGGCTCAAGAGGGATCGTGCTTGAGGATTAAATCGAACAAAGCTAGCAAATCTAAAGGTAAGAAAACTGCACCCGGTTATGTGTTTGTGATGGGACTAAGAGCTCCCTATACCTGTAAAATGTCATAGATGGTATTATGCCATGGGACATGTGATAAACGGCCTAAGGGTACCGTAAATTATACTTGCGCACAGGGCGCGGCTTGGCCACTGGTAGCCGAGGATAGCTTAATATTTACTGAGCTCGGTTTAAGTGGGCGAAAGTTAGTGGGATAAATGAGGGTGCGGCCTAAGGGCATTAACCCTAGTTATCATATGTGGATTGATTGTTGATATGAAATGATATAGTTGGTATGTTGAATACTTGATTAACATGAATGCTTAGACTGTTGAGTACATGCTTATGCGGTATGAGATATTTGATTGTCTGTTGATTGATTGTGCTCCGTTATTGTGTTTTCTTGCTGGGCTTTGGCTCACGGGTGCTACGTCGTGCAGGTAAAGGCAAAGGCAAGTTTGACCAAACCTGAGATGGAGAGCTGCGGGGTTGAATGTACATAGTCAGCTGTTCGGCCGCCACGGCTGAGGGGTGGAATAGGACGAAAAATGCTTAACCGTCTGTTTTGCCTTAGAGTGGCTAATCATTGTATCTAGATCTTGAATCTTTTGTAAATAGTCTTTAACTTATTACTTTTGGGATCCCATGTAAATAGAAAATGTTTATTTATAAGAAATGCAGCTTTCGAGACCAAAATCTTTTAACCCTAGTTCAATTATAGTTTTGGTAACACGTTTAATCAAATGACTTGATTAGCAAGTCTTGCACCTTTATAAACATACAGTGTAGCGTTCTTGGCTATCCAGGGCGTTACATACATGTTGCCACCGAAGTTCTCCAACTCATTGCTGGTCCAGCTTCCCTTTCCCCTTACCTGTACCACATAGCACTCTTCAACCAAGGCTCAGCAAGGAAACTTAAACATGCTCACAAGGAAATAATAACATATTACCGAATCATAATAAGAATGCCTAGCAGTAGTAACCCTACTCATGCATGCATTCTATTCATATAATTGACTACATCGTCACATCGGGGCCAGTTGCCCTAATTAACTAACTAATAAGTCATATGGGGGCCCAGTGCCCTAGGATATGGGACTAATAAGTCTCCCCTGGGCCCGTTGCCCTATCCTCTATATAACCAGCCTTGGAGCTGGCCCATCAGACCTGGCACTTTAATTTTCGACGACCATTGGGTCGGACAAGCGTATAATGCGCTCCTGATTGCCTAACCATAACGACCAGCGCTTAGCGCACTTTTTCCGTCCTTGACTTATAAGTCAATGCTCTGGACCAACACTTAGCGCAATTGTTGTCCTTGACATATAATTCAAGCCTTTCTCAATCAGATAATGCAAACAGACATACATTATACAACAATAACCCAGATACGCAGCATTCAACATGCTTAATCAAACTATCACAAGCATAATTATAATCATGCGCATTTACAAGGGCCCAATTCCTAATCAAATCTATATTCAATAACTGGGCCAAGCCCTAATCACATACATTACGTATTGGGTGTAGTTTTCTTACCTTTGGTCCAAGCACAAGTTAAGTATAAATGACCCTCGAGCATGATCCTGCCTTGAGCCTTAGCGGTAACCTAGTCACAATCATAAGTAGTAATCTCATTAAGATTCATTCCCAAAAACAAACTCCAGGACCACTCTCGTGCTCTCGGGACTTCCTATCCCACCCAACGGGGTGGTGGAACCATCCCCTGAGCCCCCAAGTTCTTCCCAACCCTAAAATTGGGTTTTGTTGAGACTGGTATAGGTAGGGTGCCCAAGAATAGGGTAGGGGAACCCAAACCAAGTATAAGATCACCCTAGCACCTCCCCTGCATATCGCAGGGGTGCCCAACACAAGGGCAGGGGCACCCTAACCCAAACAGAAAACCCCATAGCGTTCCCCTAAATAGCACAGGGGTGCCCAAACACAAGGGCAAGGGCGCTACCCTGCGAACCCAGAAATTATGTGTTTGTCACCTGGGTTTTCCCCGAAATCAAACCACCAAAATCCACCCTAAGCACAACCCAAACTCATAATTCATCCTCAGAAATTCATCAATACATTAAGACCACCAAAACCCAACCTTAAACTTGATCAAAATCCCACCAGACTCAAAACCCACATCTTGAGATTCTAAGCTCAAGAACACCTCAATAACATGAAGAACTTACAAGAAAAACAAAGTGAATTTCTTACCTCAGTTGTTAAGCTGCAATCCTAAGCTACCTATGCCCAAATTCTAGCTTCAGTCCTCCAACTTTTGAGCTCTTCTTCCTCAAAATTCAATAAAACCCCTAAGTGTTATGAGAGAGAGTGTGTGTGTAACGAGAGGGAGAGAATGAGAGAGAGAAAGTTGATAGTGTTTCTACCTATTTCTGAGAGTTTCCACTAAGATATGTCACCCCAAAACCCAAAAATGACTAAGTTACCCTCTAGTCAACCTTAGGTCCTTTAGTGCCCTCACGGGCAAGGTGGTCCTTAACCACAACTTTTCACCAATCTCCAAATTTTCTCATAATTTCCTAATTAATTCTAATATCCCAAACAGTCATCAAATAATTTTCACATTACCCGATAATCCTCGGTAATGCACTAAATTACCAAAATACCCTTAGGTTTGGCTCGAGTCGGGTATTTGACCCCTTTATGACTAAACTGCAACTTTGCTCGCTACGATCGTCTCATGACGAATAACCCAAATATATCGATATAATAATGTGGTGTCAATCAATATACACACATATATATACAAGTATGCCCTCAACGGACCAAAATTACAAAAATGTCCTTCTAATAAGAAACGGGCCCACATGTATGCTCAATACACCTAACATGCAAATATAGTCATATTATAATATAACTCACATAATTTATATAACCTTGCATATCATCACATAATAATGCAATTAAACCAATCATTTCCCTCCTGTCCCCTAATCAAGGCACTAAGCCTTATTAGGGAAATTGGAACGTTATAACTTTCCTCTCCTTACACGAATTTCGTCCTCAAAATTTTACCTGAAAAGCTCGGGATACTTATCCCGCATGTTGGAATCTAACTCCCAAGTCTCCTCCTCGGCCTTGATGTTCCTCCATAATACCTTAACCAAAGGTATGGTTTTGTTCCTCAGGACCTTGTCCTTCCTGTCTAGTATATGGACTGGTTGTTCCTCATAAGAGAGATATGCATGTTGCTCCAGATCCTCGTAACTCAACACATGAGTCACATCTTACACATACTTCCGAAGTGTCGAAATATGAATTACATTGTGTACGTCCGACAGTGCCAGAGGTAAGGCCAATCTATAGGCCACATGACTGTTGCGAAATTTATAGCTATGCAAGTGCACACAGTCGCAAACTTGTAATAAAATGGTAAAACCAAGTATCGTCCTCAAGGACTGATTTATCAATTACCAATTAATTAATCCCTTAATTCTATTTGATGAAACAATTATCAGCGATTTTTAAACTAAGAAAAATACTAACGAAGCGCAAAGAAGAATAAAACAAATTAACAAAGAAAATACAATTAGGACAATTATGATCCTCTATTTTTCCACCCTGTTATTTCCTAATGCAAGCGTCTATATTCCCTTCTCCCTATTCAAGAATAAGTTGCAACAACAATTCATAATCTGGTTAAGACTTATGAAATTCAATCTAAATGACAACTTCCTATATTTCTATGGTAAGATGAATCATGTAGAGGGCATTAGCCACGCAACTCATAAAATACGCAAATAATCTAGATACCTTCGTTCTAAATTAAATTTGCATCCAAACAATCAAAGCATATCAAATTTCACTTTTCAGATTTCAATTTGATTCATAAAATAGCAATTAGAGGTGATCAATCAATAATCGCACAATTAACATAGATTGCAAGGAATTGAAAGAGATGAAGAAGAATATCAACTTTGCATTAAACCATAACAAGGGTTTCCAAAAGATTCACATAAAAGCCCTAAAAGAAAATTTAGCCTATGATCTTCATTCTAGCAATAAGATAATTCAATTACAAACATGAAAATTGACAGAAAAAGATGATGAAAACTCAGGGACGAATCCTCCAATATGGTGTTCTTACTCCAGCCGTCGTCGTCCCTCTGTTAGCCTCTCTCAGTCGCCTATATGACTCCCAAAAACCCTACTGAAAATTCCCTCTGGAAAAGATTGAATTGCCCATAAAAAATAACCAATTATGCCAGAAATCGCGACCCCAGCGCTATAGCGCTCTTTTGGTAGCGCTATAGCGCTAAAGTCAGAAACAAAACGGGGAAAAACTAGGCACCAGCGCTGTAGCGCTCTTTTGGTAGCGCTATAGCGCTAAAGTCGGGAACTATCTTCCTGAAAACTGCTTCCCAGTGCTGTAGCGCTGATGTTGTAGCGCTGTAGCGCTTAAGTCAGTGCTGAAGCTCTTCAAGAATTCTTCCTAGCGCTACGGCGCTCCCAAGGTAGCGCTATAGCGCTACTTACAGAAACACCCAAAAGTCACAAATCCGTCTCGATTTCATTCCATTTTCGCTCCTTTTCAATATTTGCAACACTTAACGTCAATTACCCTGAAACAAGAACAAACGAGCATAAATCCGAAATAAAACAATCCTAACTAAAGAAAAATAACCTAAAAACTAGAACCATAAACGAGCCTAAAACTCGTTTATCAATGACCAATCCTCTCCAGGATCTCAAACGGTCCTACAAATCTAGGGCTCAACTCGCCCTTCTTCCCAAATCTCTTCACTTTTTTCCATGGTGAGACTCTAAGGAAGACATAGTCTCCCACTTCGAACTCCACGTTCCTACGCTTTGGGTATGCATAACTTTTCTGTCTACTTTGAGAAGCGAGCATCCGAGCTCTGATCTTCTTAATAGCCTCATTAGTCCTCTGAACTGCCTCAGGATCCAAGTATCTCCTTTCCCCCATCTCATCCTAGTGAATGGGCGATCTACATTTCCTACCATACATCATCTCATAAGGAGCTACTCCAATGGTCGACTGATAGAAATTGTTGTAGGAAATCTCTATCAAGGGCAAATACTTACTTTATGACCCTTCAAAGTCCAGTACACATGCTCGCAACATGTCCTCTAATATTTGTATTGTCTTCTCACATTTTCCGTCTATTTGAGGATGATAAGCTGTACTGAATTTCAACTGTGTACCCATAGCCTTCTGCAAACATCCCCAAAACTTGGAAGTAAATGTGGGGTCCCAATCTGACACGATCGACCTCAGAGCTCCATGAAGGCATACTATCTCTCTCACATAGAGATTTACATACTGGTCAACTGTATAAGTTGTCCTTACTAGTAAGAAGTGAGCTGATTTGGTGTATCAATCCACGATAACCCACACCAAATCATGTTGACCCACAGTCCTGGGTAACCCAACCACAAAATCCATTGTGATATCCTCCCATTTCCACTGTGGGATATCTAGAGACTGTAATATCCCTGCTGGTCTTTGATGCTCAGCCTTGACCTGTTGACATGTCAAGCACTTAGCCACATATTCTGTCATATCCCTCTTCATCCCAAGCCACCAATATAGCGATCTCAAATCCTTGTACATAATTGTGGTGCCTGGATGCAAAGAGTAAGGGTAGTATGAGATTCATCTAGAATCTTCCGTCTGATAACAGTGTCCATCGAAACACAAATCTGACCCTTGTATCTCATCAAGCCCATATCTGACACTATATAGTGTTTAGCCACGCCGGCTAGGACATCCCATTTGATCCTCATCAGTTGTGGATCACTCAACTGACTTTCATTTATCTTCTCCAACAGTGTAGACTATAGTGTGATGTTGGCCAACTGGCCCACCAGCAACTCTATTCCAGCTCTGGTCATATCATCTGCCAATTCCTTGGATATCTATCTCACACTCTATAACTACCTCGAACCCTTCTGTCTTAAGGAATTTGCCACCACGTTGGCCTTTCCTGGGTGATACAGGATTTCATAGTCGTAATTCTTTACCAACTCCAGCCAACGCCTCTATCTCAGGTTCATGTCTTTTTGTGTGAAGAAATACTTCAAGCTCTTATGGCCAGTGTATATCTCACACTTCTCCCCATAAAGGTAATGCCTTTATACCATTAATTCAAAGACCACTACTGCCAACTCTAGATCATGTGTGGGATATCTCTGTTCATATTCCTTCAACAGATGTGATGCATAGGCAATCACCTATCCTGTCTCCATAAGAACACAACCTAGCCCTTGCCTCGAGGCATCACAATACACTATAAACTTCTCCTGATCTGTCGGAAGGCTCAGTACTGGAGCTATAATCAATCGCCACTTTAGTTCATAGAAGTTGTTCTCATACTTATTTGACCATGCAAACTTCTAATTCTTGCGTGTTAGCTCCGTCAATGGAGTAGCAATCCTTGAGAACCCTTCCACAAAACACATGTAATAACCTGCCAAACCAAGGAAACTCCTGATCTCTGACGCGTTCCTTGGCCTTGGCTAATCTCTGACTGCCTCAATCTTGGCTGGGTCCATCTTGATCCTATCTCTATTGACAATGTGACCAAGGAAAGTCACTTGCGGTAACCAGAACTCACATTTCTTGAACTTCGCAAATAGCCTATGTTCCCTCAGCCTCTGTAGAACCAACCTGAGATGTTGCTCATGTTCTGCGTCTGCCTGAGAATAAACCAGAAAATATTCGATGAAGACAACCACAAACAGATCCAAATAATCTTTGAGTACCTTGTTCATCAGATCCATAAAAGCAGCTGAGGCATTAGTCAAACCAAAGGGCATGACTAAGAGCTCATAATACCCTTCGGTATATCTCCCTACTTGATCCTCAGCTGGTGATAACCAGATTGAAGATTTATCTTTGAGAATACCGTCTTACCCTGCAGCTGATCAAACAGATCATCTATCATTGGTAGAAGATACTTGTTCTTAATGGTCAACTTGTTCAATTCCTTGTAATCAATGCACATCCTCAGAGAACTGTCCTTATTCTTCACAAACAGAACTGGTGCACCCCATGGTGAGAAACTAGGTCTAATAAAACCCAAGTCTAACAACTCAAGCAACTGTACCTTTAGTTCCTTCAATTCTGTTGGGGCCATTCTATACGGTGCCCAAACACTGGCTCTGTCCCTTGTGCCAGTTCAATAACAAACTTTATCTTTCTGTGTGGTGGCAACCCTGGTAAATCCTTTAGAAACACATCCAGGAACTCACAGACTAATCTAGTCTCTTCTAGTCCCACTAGCACGACCTGAGTGGTATCTACCACACTGGCTAGGAATCCTATGCAACCGCCTCGCAGTAGCTCTCTAGCCCTCAATATTGATATCATAGGTACCCGGGGTTCATGCACAATGCCAACAAATAAAAAAGGGTCCTCACCCTCAGGCTCAAAGGTTACCATCTTCTTTTTGTAATCTATGGTTGCCCCATACTTTACTAACCAGTCCATTCCTAAGATCATGTCAAAGCCGGTCATAACCAACTCTGTCAAGTCAACTGGCAACTCCCTGCCATCCACTGTCACTAGCAATGATCTGCCCCATCTCCAGGAAACCACTAACTCCCCAGTAGGCAATAAGGTTTCGAACCCCACATCATAATAATCACATGGCCTGCACAATCTATCAATAATCCTTCTAGAAACAAAAGAGTGTGTATCACCAGAATCAATCAAAATAGCATAAGAGGTTCCAGCACTAGAAAGTTGACTTGTCCCTACTGAAGGACTAGCCTCAACCTCTACCTGTGTCAGTGCAAACACTCAAGGTGGAGTCGAGTTGTCCACCTTCCTAGGTTCTTCCTTTCTTGCTCTCTGGCAATTCGTCTTTAATTGTCCCACTATCCTACACTAGAAGCAGGCCTTCGCCCGACACTCCCCCACATGGCGCCTCCTACATCTGGCACACTCTGGGAAGGTCCTACAGCTCTCATTGTCGCCCTAGCGGCCTATCTGTATACTACGTGGTCTCCAGTCAGGGCTTCGAGCTGAAAAGGCATCTGGAGCCTTCCTTTTCTGATCACTGGGGCCTTTGCCCCTACTTGAACCCATGAATGGTTCCATCCTCCTAGTATATCTTCTGGCCTCATGCCATATTTTGTTCTCTGCACCCTCTGCAATAAGGGCCTTCTCCACCACCTGTGGATATGTTGTCACCCTAGGCATGGTGGTAATACAGACATCCCGGTCTATCATAGGTTGTATCCCCTTAAGTAATCTTTCCTTCCTTGTCCCATCAGTGGGTACCAAGTTGCAGCAAACTTGGCTAACCTGCCAAATCTCAATGCATACTCTGACACTAACATGTTCCCCTAAAGCAGTTTACTGAACTGTTAAGCTTTTTCAACCCTAACCGCATCGTTGTAATACTTTTTGTTGAACAAAGTTCTGAACTCTTCCCAATCGAGGGTATTGACGTTCCTGGTCTAGGATATCACCTCCCACCAAATTAGGGCATCCTCCCTAAACATATATGTGGCACATGCAACCCTCTCATTACCAACCACCCTCATAAAATCCAAGATGGTGGTAACCATGCTCATTCATTGCTCGGCCTTAGCCGAATCTACTATGCTCTCAAAGACTGGAGGGTGTTGTTTCGTGAACCTTTCATATAGAGGTTCCCAGCCTCTGGCGCCTGCTCTACTGTCGGCACCAACACAGGTGGTACCTCTAACTATATGTTCCCTGCAAAAACTTGTTGCTATCTCAGGAGACAGGCCTCTTCTTCATGCCTCTGTAATCTAGCTTGCATATTAGCAAGCACTTGCTGCCAGTTCACAGAAGTTGGCGGAAGGGTCTGACCCCAATTATCATTCTCGGCCTGTATTCCCTAGTCGGCTTGCAAATCTGACTGCCCTAGAAGCATACTTCCAAAATTGTGCCTTGCTACAATAATCAATTCAGCTAGTTAGGTAGTAATAACAATACCTCTTGCCACCTACGGTCCAAGACCGAACAAACAAACATTCGCACTCAACAATCATGCTTATAAGCATGTCATTTCATATTCATACTCAAACATGGTGCAAATAAGAACTTCATGACATTCATAGCCAAATAACAATGTTAATAAACATTTTCTGGCATACATGTATCTATGACAACGCTAATAAGTATTTCCTTTGCATTCACAAGCAATGTCAGTGCTAATAAGCATGTCCTTATCATTCATTCAATAGTCAAGGTCCAAGCCCTATCAGAATATCTCATGCTTCCTAATAAGGCAGGCAGATAAGGCATTTAAATCCAAATTGAGCAGTTAAACACATAACCACATAAATAGTTACCAAACCCTGAGTCGAGCTTGTCTTTAGTGGTTAGTTTACAAGCCCAGCCTGTCTTCAGGAAGCCTTAACCTTGGCATGCTCTGATACCATGTTGTAACGCCCTGGATAGCTAAGACTGTTACACTATGTACTTAAATAGTGATAGACTCGCTAAGCGAGTCATTTGGCCATAAACGTGTAACTAAATGAGATTAACATCTTAGGGTTAAAAAAATTGCACAAAAGGAATAATCATTTTATTAAAATGTTAAGTTCATACACGGGATCCCATAATAAACATTTACAAAGTCATTTACAGTTCCAAAAGGGTAATTACAATTCAAAAGTTACAACATCCAACCTAAACGTCAAATTAGGGTTTGACCTTAGTTCCTTTGAGAAATCCCGGCCAAGATGGTCGAGCAGACGCATATGGACAAGTCGCCACCAAAGCTCTCCAACTCATGGCTGGTCCAGCTTCCCTTTCCCCTTACCTGCACCACATAGCACTCATGAGCCAAGGCTCAACAAGAAAACTTAAACATGCCCATAAGCAAATAATAACATATTACCAAATCATAATAAGTATGCCTAGCAGTAATAACCCTACTTATGCATGCATTCTATTCATATAAATGACTACAGTGTCACATCAGGGCTAGTTTCCCTAATTACCTAACTAATAAGTTATACTGGGCCCAATACCCTAGGATATGGGACCAATAAGTCACCCCGGAGCCCGTTGCCCAATCCTTTATATGACCAGTCTTGGAGCTAGCCCAGCATACCTGGCACTTTAATTTTCGACGACCATTTGGGTCGGAAAAGCGTATAATGCGCTCCTGATTATGCCTAACAATAACGACTAATTGTAACACCCTACTACCCAAGGACCGTTATGTTGTGCATTTTAAACAGTGCTAAACTCGCTAACCGAGTCATTTGGCCATAATTGTGTAACTAAATATGATTAACGATTGAGGGTTAGAAAATTTGGTCAAAGATACAACGTTTAATGTATACATTTGGATCCCAAAATATATTTTAAAGGTTAATTACAATAAAATATTTACAACCAGCCGACCTAAGCGGCAAAATAAGGTTTATCCCTAGTTCCACTTTAAACCCTCGGTCGTGGTGGTCAAGCAGCCGCATATGTACACATCGTCACCTTAGCTCTTTAACTCAAGGATGGTCCAAATTTATTTTGCCTTTACCTGCACCACATAGCACCCGTGAGTCGAAGCTTAGGAAGAAAACTCAATATGCTCATGAACAGGTAATAACATGTCACTGAATAATAATAGGCATGCCTAGCAATAATAGCCCTATTCATGCATGCAAGCAAGTCCAAATAAATGATTACGGAGCTCCGCACCCTGTATAGATGACTATTGAGTCCTTCTTTGAATAGGTGACCAATGAGTCACACACTATATAGGTGACTACTGAGTCACACACTTGGGCTCTACACCCTAATCAGATAAGTAACTAATGAGTCATGCAGTTAGGCTCCGTACCCTAATCAGATAAGTGACTAATGAGTCACACACTTGGGCTCCGCACCCTAATAAGATAAGTGACTAATGAGTCACGCACTTGGGCTCTGCACCCTAATCAGATAAGTGACTAATGAGTCACACACTTGGGCTCCGCACCCTAATCAGATAAGTGACTAATGAGTCACGCACTTGGGCTCTGCACCCTAAGCCACGTGACATTATAGTCACCTGAGCCGTTTGGCCCTGGCTCTAAGTAATTATCCTTTAGACTAGAACAACACTTTTAGTTTTCTTCGACCTTGGGGTCGGTCAGGCATTTAATGCTCATGGTTATTAGATCTAATCATTTTGGCCTGTGTTAAACACATTAATGTCGTTCTTGACTCTTAAGCCAATACCATACGACCAGCACTCAGTATCACCGCTGAAATTGACTGATAAGTCACAGCTTCAGGGTCAATACTAAACACCATTGTCGTTCTCTGATTAATAAGTCAGTTCCATACACAGATAAGCAAAGTTGTTATGAATTTACTATGAAATCAATGTCCATATATATAGAACACTCAACATGCTTCATCAATAACCATGCATGTCACATACTGGGTGCAGTTTTCTTATTTTTGGTCCAAGCACAGGTTACCAATACAAGACCCTCAAGCACGATCCTATTTCCAAGCCCCTAGCGATGACCTAGTCACAACCATAATATAAAAACTCATAAAAAATGAGTAAATAAATACTTCAGCCAAACCTAGCCTCCGGGATGTCGAATCCTACTCAACTGGGTAGTAGGATTGATCCCAGACCCTTAGAATTAAGTTCCCGCGATTAAAAACCAAATCTAGGAAAAAATGCACAAGCCAGTCGCAACCTGGCCCTTAGGGTCACGACTTGCCCCAAGTCAGAGAGCAATTGCCTGGGATTTAGGGTGTGGGTCATGACTTGGCCTCCCTTGGGTCGCGGCGCACCCCCAGGCAGAACCCTCCTGGCTCCTGGCTTCATCCAAGTCGCGACTTGCTAGAACAAGGTCGCGACTTGACCACGAAACCAGCCATTTCCTACAATTTTTCCCACTTCAAATCCTCCAAAAACCTATCCAAATTCCAAAATTGAAGTTCCCAAACATCCCAGTTATCCAAAACCAATAAAACCCAAGCTTCAATTCATCCAAAAACTCATCAAAACATAAAATCCAATCAATGCTTAAAAACTTAGAACTTAAAACTTGGATTACCTCTGATTAAGTCGTTTCTCAACTAAATCCTCTGGCTAATAAGCTTCTAATCTTTCCTAGAACCGCTATGCCTCGATCCTTGCTTGAATCTGAGTCCTAAAACTTGAGTTTCCTTCAAAAATGAGATCGGACGTCGAAAAGGGAACGAAAGGAAGAGAGAATGTTCTGAACCTTCTTTTATAATTTTGACAAGTTACTTCGAGCTTAAGTAACCTCAAGCAAATCATAATGCTCGGGGTCCCAAAAACACCCCCGAGGTAAAATAGTCAAAATTCCCAGAATTTCCCCTTGATCTCACTAACTCCCAATTTATCATCAAATATTTATTCCCATTACCCAATATCCCGGTAATGTACTTAACCTCTTGACTCACTCTGAGTCAAGTATGGATCCCGTTATGACTTTCTCACTGGCTTGCCTCCTAGGATCATCTCGTGCCGAGTAACCAAATAATAATGAAGTACCACACACATACCACATATATGCCAAATATACCCATAACGGGCCAAATTATGAAAATGGACCAATTAAATAGAAATGGATCCAGATGCATATTTAATACACCGAAACATGCATATCAAGTCATATTATGATATAGCTCACATAATCACATAATGATACACAAAAATATCATATGATCATATAATTCCACAATTTTCCATCCTAACCCCCTAATCAAGGCCCTAAGCCTTATTAGAAAATTTGGGTCGTTACACCAGCGCTCAGCGGGCTTTTGCCGCCCTTCACTTATAAGTCAATGCTCTCGACCAGCGCTTAGTGCTATTTCTATCCTTGACTTATAAGTCAAGCCTCTCTCTCAATCAGCTAATGCAAACAGGCATACATTATACAACAATTATCTAGATACACAACATTCAACATGCATAATCAAACAATCACAAGCATAGTCATAATCATGTGCATTTACAGGGGGCCAAGCCTTAATCAAATCTATATTCAACAACTGGGCCAAGCCCTAATCATATACATCACATATTGAGTGCAGTTCTCTTACCTTTGGTCCAAGCACAAGTTAAATATGAACGACCCTCGAGCACGATCCTACCCTAAGCCCTAGCGGTAACCTAGTCACAACCATAAGTAGTAACCTCATTAAGATTCAATCCCCAAAACAAACTCCGGGACAACTCTTGTGCTCTCAGGAATTCCAATCCCACCCAACGGGATGGTGGAACCATCCCCTGAGCCTCCAAGTTCTTCCCAAGCCCTAAAATTGGGTTTTGCTGAAACTGGTATAGGGCAGGGGCGCCAAACAAAGTTAGAGAGCCCCCCTAGCACCTCCCCTGCATATTGAAAGGGCCCTCAACACAAGAGCAGGGGCACCCTAAACCAAACAGAAACTCCCCTAGCCTTCCCCTGCATAGTGCCGGGGCGCCTAACCACAAGGGTAGGGGCGCTAACCTGCGAACCCATAAATTCTGGGTTTTTCACCTACGTTTTCCTCGAACTCAAACCACCAAAATCCCCCCCCCCCCCCCCCCCCCCCCGCCCCCCCAAGCACAACCCAAACTCATAATTCAGCCTCAGAACATCATCAATACATTAAGACCACCAAAATCAAACCTTCAGCATGATCAAAATTCCACAAGAACTCAAAACCCATATATTGAGCTTCATAGCTCAAGAACACCTCAAGAACATGAAGAAATTACAAGAAAAACAAAGACAATTTCTTACCTCAATTGTTAAGCTGCAACCCTAAGCTGCCTATGCCTAAGTTCCAGCTTCAATCCTCCAACTTTTGGGCCCTTCTTCCTCGAAATTCAATAAAACCCCCAAGTGCTATGAGAGAGAGAGTGTGTAATGAGAGGGGAGAATGATAGAGAGGGAGGGAGAGAGAGAGATGAGAGTGCCACTCAGATATATCACCCCAAAACCCAGAAATGACTAAATTACCCTCTAGTCAAACTTAGGTCCTTTAGTACCCTCAAGGGAAAAATGGTCCTTAACCACCACTTTTCACCATTCTCCAAATTATCTCATAATTTCCCAATTAATTCTAATATCCCACACACTCATAAAATAATTTTTCCATTACCCGATAATATATTGTAATGAACTAAATTACCAAAATACCCCTAGGCTCGCCCCGAGCCAGGTATTTGACCTCGTTATGACTAAACCACTACTTTGCTCACTAAGATCATCTCATGCCAAATAACCCAAATATATCCACATAATAATGTGGTCTCAATCAATATACACACACACATATATATATACAAGTATGCCCTCAACGGGCCAAAATTACAAAAATGTCCTTCTAATAAGAAACGGGCCAACATGCATGCTTAACACACCTAACATGCAAATACAATCATATTATAATATAACTCACATAATTCATATAAGCATGCATATCATCACATAATAATGCAATTAAAACAATTATTTCCCTCCTGGCCCCCTAATCAAGGCCCTAAGCCTTATTAGGGAGATTGGGATGTTACACTGAGCCTAACGGTTCACCCTAGTCACAACCGTAATAAGGAATAACTATTAGGAATGAACTCATAAAAGATTCTTGACCAAATCCTAGCCTTCGGGACCTTGCATTCTACTAACCCGGGTAGTAGAACCATTCTCGTGCTCTTAGGTATGGGTTCCCAACTCCCAAAACTTACTTTTCCTCATTTAACAATTAGAGTCGCCCCCCCCCCCCCCCCCAACTAAAGGTCGCGACACAACAAGTCAGAGAGCCCGAAGCCTAAAAACATAGAGCACGCATCGCGGTGTAACCCGCCTAGCTTTGCGGCGCCAAGGCAGTTCAAGCACCTTCCATGTTCTCTGAGTTCATGAGGGCTGCGGCACTCCAAGAATAGCGTCGCGACACGACTTTGCGAACTCAGAAAACCAGCGATTTTAAGAATATCCAACTTCCCAAAAGTCATCCAAAAACATGAATTTCACCTATTTCAACCATAATAATGGTCCTAATAGGTCAGAAATACAACAAACCAACCTTAAAACTCCACTGAACATCAAAATTCAATAAACTTAAAAACTTAAAAAAAAAAAAAAAAAAAAACCAAGAACTCAAACAGTTGAGTTACCTCTGATGGAGTTTGATTCCCAGTTGGATCCTAAGCTTAAAAAGCTTCCAATCCCACCAAAATATTGCCTCAAAACCCTAAGGATCAAGAATGTCTCCAAAAACTCAAACCAACCTAGGCAGAGTGAGAACGTGAGGAAAATGAGAGAAATTGTTTGTTTGTTTTCTAAACTGAGTTGATAAGCTTCAGCTAACTTAAGGCAGCCCATGATCCAAATGACCATAATGCCCTCACTTTTCTAAAATCCTCTCAAATCCCCTCAAGAGCGAAATCGCCGTTTACGCGTCATTTACGCTCCTGTCTCACAATTAACTTAAAATTCCCAATTAATTCTGCCAATCCTGAAATATCACTATTTTTCCCAAAATACGACTCATACTCTAGTGAGTCCCGGTAACTCACCAAATTACAGAAATACCCCTTGGCTCACCCCAAGCTAGGTATAAATGCCCTGTTGTGACTAAATCGTTATCTTGTTCGAAAGGACCGACTCCTGCCGAATATCTCAAATATATCCACATAGTAATGTGGTCTCAATCATATAATCACAATTATACCCTCAATGGCTCAAAATTACAAATATGCCCATTTAAATAAAAGCGGGCCTATTTCGCACATTTAATATACTTAATCCTGCATAATCAGTCATATAATAATATAACCCATGCAATTCACATAATCACATAAATATTCAATTAATTCACATAATATTCCAATAATGCCCCTAATCAAGGCACTAAGTCTTATTAAGAATTTTGGGAGGTTACAACTATCCCCAACTTATAGAAATTTCACCCTCGAAGTTTACCCAAACAGCTCAGGATACTGATCTCGCTTGTCTGACTCTAATTCCTAGGTCACTTCCTCGACCTTGTTGTTCCTCCATAACACCTTAACCAAAGGTACATTTTGTTCCTCAATACTTTGTCATTTATATCCAAGAGCTGAACTGGTCACTCCTCATAGGACAAATCTACCTGTAGCTCCAGATCTTCATAATTAAACACATGTGTTACATCTGATACATATTTCTAAAGCATCTAAATACAAAATACATTATGAACCCCTGGCAGCGATGGGGGTAAAGCCAACCTATAGGATACCTGAAAAATCATCTCCAGGATCTCGAAAGGCCCCACGAACCTAGGGCTTAACTTGCCCTTCTTCCCAAACCGCTTCACCCCTCTCAATGGTGAAACATGAAGGAAAACATTGTCCCTAGCTTGGAACTCTATGTCTCTACGCTTGGGATAAGCATAGCTCTTCTGCCTACTCTAAGAAATGAGAATTCGAGCTTTAATCTTCTCAGTAGCCCCATTGGTCCTCTGAACTGCTTCAGGACCAAATATTTCTTCTCACCCATTTCATCCCAATGGATGAGTGATCTGCATTTCCTACCATACAACATCTCATAAGGAGCCACTCCAATAGTCGACTGGTAGTTGTTGTTGTAGGAAAATTCAATCAATGGAAAATATTTAATCTAGGACCCTTCAAATTCCAGCACACATGCTCGCAGCATGTCCTCTAATATATGTATCGTCTTCTTAGATTGTACATTTTTCTGAGGATGATAGGTGGTGTTGGACTTCAGTTGTGTGCCCATAGCCTTCTGCAGACTTCCCCAAAACTTGGAAGTAAAGTTAGGATCCCGATCTGACACAATGGACCTAGGAGTCCCATGAAGGCGTACTATCTCCTTCACATAAATATCAGCATACTGATCCACTTTAAAGTTCGTCTTGACTGGCAAGAAATGGGCTGATTTGGTATACCAATCCACTATCACCCAAACTGAATCATACTGACCCACAGTCCTGCGTAATCCTACTATGAAGTCCATAGTAATGTCCTCCCATTTCCACTCAGGGATACCCAAAGGTTGTAATAGCCCTACTAGTCTCTAGTTTTCAGCTTTCACCTGCTGACACGTTAGGCACTTAGCCACATATTTAATTACATCTTTCTTCATCACATGCCACCAATATAGCAATTTCAAATCCTGATACATCTTCGTGGTGTCTGGATGGAGCAAGTACGGTGTAGTATGAGATTCTTCCAGAATCTCTCATTTGATAGCAGAGTCCATTGGAACACAATTCTGCTCCATTTATCTTTGTAAACCCATCTTTGAGACAGTGTAATCTCTAGCCACTTCAGCTAGGACATCCTCTATGTGCCTCATCAACTAAGGATCATTCATCTGCCCTTCTCTAATCCTCTCCAAGAGAGTAAACTGCAAGGTGGTGTTAGCTAACTGGCCCACCACCAACCCTATACCTGCTCTAGTCATCTCTTCTGCCAACTCCTTTGATATCTGTTTCAAACTAAACAGTTATCTCAGACCTCTCCGACTCAATGCATCTGCCACCACGTTGGCTTTCCCTGGGTGGTAAAGAATCTCACAATCATAATCTTTCACCAGCTCCACCCAACGCCTGGGTGGTAAGGATAAAAAATTTCTCCAAAGACTCAAACCAACCTGAGAGAAAGAGAGAGAACGTGTGGAGAAAGATAGAGACTGTTAAGTTTGTTTTCTAAACTGAGCTGATAAGCTTAAGCTAAATTAAGGCAGCCCATGATCCAAATGACCATAACACCCTCACTTTCCTAAAATCCTCTCAAAGCCCCTCAAGGGTAAAATCGCCATTTACTCTCCCATCTCACAATTAACTTAAAATTCCCAATTAATTCTGCCAATCCTGAAATATCATTATTTTTACTCTAGTGAGTCCCGGTAACTCACTGAATTACTGAAACACCCCTTGGTTCACCCTGAGTCGAGTATAAATCCCCCGTTGTGACTAAACTGCTATCTTGCTCGAAAGGATCGACTCCTGCTGAATATCTCAAATATATCCACATAGTAATGTGGTCTCAATCATATAATCACAATTATACCCTTAAAGGATCAAGATTAAAAATATGCCCCTTTAAATAAAAGTGGGTTTGTTTCGCACATTTAATATATTTAATCATGCATAATCAGTCATATAATAATATAACCCATGCAATTCACATAATCACATAAATATTCAATTAATTCACATAATATTCCAACAATGCCCTCCTGGGCCCATAATCAAGGCACTAAGCCTTATTAGGAATTTTGGGACGTTACAGTTAAGGTCTCTTAATATAATGAGGCTAGTGAATTTTGTTTTGGAGATTCAATATCATGAATTTCTAGGAATATGATTTACAATATTGGAATCCATGATTTCCTAACGGGTCGAATATTGGTTCCCTTAAGGGTTAATTCTGAAACTGAATAATTATGGAGCATAAATATATAATTTGACTATTGATTAATTATTCACTAGTGAATTAATTTTACTTAAGGAACAAGAGGTAATTAGAAGGGTAAAAATATAATTTTGACCAGCTTTAATTAACGAACCAATAAATGAAGGACATAACTAACTTTATTGATTGTATCAATGGAATACAAGAGAAAACTCCGTAAATATAATTCTATAAATACTTAGAGTGCAATTCCATATTTATAGTGGAGTAAGCATGGAATTAATAAATAAGAATATTGAATTAAAGATTTTAATTAATAATCTAGTTTATTGGAGTTTTGTATTATAGGTCCATGGCCCCCGGGTCACCTCTGTCCTACACTATCAAGGGTAAGGATGTCACAAGTAAGATTTCTAGAGAGAGAATGACTAAATTGCGAAGAAATTAACTTTATAGGGCAAGGAAATAATTATGTGATAATTATGGGCAATTGATTAATTGTGAATTAATTAATTATTTAATTATATAGTTTTTATTTTGAAAAAGTTTATGTTAAAATAAATATTAATCACGTTTGGATTAATATTTGGGAGAGTTTAATTATTATCTTATTATAAGATATTTATTTATTTAAAACTGATATCTTTAAGATAAAGTTAATTTTTAATTAACTGATATTTATTTTGGGATAAATATATTATCTTAAATACTAATTAAACAAACAAATGAGAAAATCAAGGATAGTCACATAGTGGCTCACACCACTCACTGTGCCACACAGTGAGTGGCACCACTTTAGGGATTTCCCTATCCCTGAGATTTGAATTTTGAATTTCAAATTAATTTTTTATTTAATTATTCTTTTTAAATATGATTTAAATTAAATAATTAAAATACATTATAACTGATCATTTTTATTTAAATAAAATAAAAATTAATTAAATTAGTTAATCATCTTTATAAAGCTGAAAAGAAGCGATGCTTTTCAATAAGTTTAACTAAGTAGTTTTTATCAAACTCTCTCTAAGAAAAGAAACGATAGAATTTCCTAAACCTGAAATTCTAGAAATTTCTATAGCCTCTCTCTTCTCAAACATCTCTAGATCTCATGTTTTGAGTACATCTAGAGAGCCTAAAATAAACTTGTGAATCCTACGTGCCCATACACATCCTTGTGTGTTAGAGGATCATCTTGGAAGGATCAGGTGTGAGTTGTCATAAGGATAGGAAGATCGTTGATTTTACGAAAAGATTCAAGGACACTTGATAGGCTACGAGATGTAATCTCTATTCATTTCATATGTTATTTAATATATCTATATATGTATGATCGTGGCTGGTAATAATGATTTTTTAAAATTCTTTTTCTACACAATTCCGCTGTGTATTTATATTTTTCCTTATTTGATACCAACAAATGATGATTTATAAATGCCTATACAAAAATTCAACTCTCACATGTTAACTTTTGTGAAATCGCTATGGTTTTTGCACCTCTTCGTTCCTAACCAATTTCACCATTTATTTAACCAATCATAACATTCCTCCACTTGGTTAAATACATCCTCAATTCTCTAGCCAAATGATATTAGTGCATAAAATAAAGTACATTTTGGTTTTGAACTTTATCTTAGTGAAAACACTGCAAAGCTTGTACTGAAATGCTAAGGTATTCTTAAACGATTGAGCCCAACATTCCTAGTGATAAAAACTGGTAATGTCTCACACACCTCTATCTGATTACTCTTGTATTTCCCATTTTTCACACTTAGCACTTTTATGGCCTTGTGCTTGATCCATTCATGAACCATCCGAAGAGAAAACTCCTACTCTCTTGAAAGGCGACACCACCTCTAGGTTCACATAGGTGAAATTCTTACAGCATCTTTGCTACCTTTTGAGATGTTTGTTGCTCTTCAACTTAATTTCATTAAAATCCTATGGCTTAACCCTCATGTTTGGTAGCAACCAACATTAACTCATCCTTGATGGGATCTTTAAGTTGTTAATGTTGAAACTATTTCCCTATCAATGACTTGTACTTACCCATTGAACTATACACTTGATGTATATAAGTTTTGAGTTGGGTTTCCATCATCGGGGAATATATTGGTCAAGGATTTTCAGTCCCATCCCTCTATTTGTGTTACTCACCAAATCTCTACCAAGAGGTTTGGTATACAGATTGGCTAAGTTCTTACAAGATTTCACATATGAAATTGATATGATACTTTTATCAATAAATTCCCTCACATAGTCATGTCTTAGACTTATATGTCTACACTTCCCATTATATATCTTGTTGTAAGTGCTAATCAAAGTGGCTTGATTATCATAATGTGTCAAAATCATTAATACTGTTAGGGATTGTGCCCTTGAAATCATATGTGTTGGACAATGTTTTATGAAATAAATAATTAAGATGAATTTTTGTACATATTGATTGTTTATTCTTACTATTTGATTAATATTATATGAATATCAAAAAATTCTGAAATTTGTTATTGTGAATACAATATTGTATTGGTACGTGAGGACTAAGATTATATGGAACGAATTTAAAAAGTTCATAGTAAAACAAAGTTACATGGAATCTTTGGATTAAATATTGTAAGTACAGTTCACTAGTATTATGAATACATGTAATCTAGATCTGTATTACTGATGTAGTAGGACATCTTAGTGGAGGTACTTTGTATAATATGGTTATACATGAACTGGACCCGATATGTTATTAATATTTAACTAAATATTGTTTGTTCTATAAATACTAATTAAAGATATCAATAAGATGATCATATACAAATTGATCTTAATCCTAAAGTTATTATGAACTCATTTTTATGTCATTTGAGTAAAGTCTCATAAAATCCCTTCACATAATTTGCAGAAAAATATAATCGTTTTCTAAAATTAAGGTAATCGAAAATCCATATAAAAAAAAAACCAAAACATGCAAGAGTTCGGAAGTATGCGTACTTAAAAGTAAATTACAATGTCATAACTTTAAAACATTCAACGAGACCAAAAAAATTTCTTAGTTATTAGGTGGGTACTAGTTCCAAAAATATAAATTTCCCGAAAGCTCGGTCCATATGTACATCCTCGTAGATAAACTCTAGCACTCACTGATCCACTTTGCCATTGAGCTTACCTACAACATGAAATAACTAGGTAAGCAAAACGCTTAGTAAGAGCAACTTAACAAACATAACCACATAAACAGAGCAAGAACTTAACTAACTGTAACTAGGCAGATAATCAACCAAGAATAGGATTCTAATGAAATTGAACCCTAACATACAATTTAAGAACGTGCGAACGTCCTAGCAAACTTATGGTCATGCCTCATAAACATATTTATATCCTGAAAGTACACTTGCACGCAGAAAAAATCCCAGAGCATACATACAGTCTTGACTGGTAACATACGTACTTACTTACTCAGTCGTCTCATACATACCTACTTAATTAGGGTTATGGAGGAACCTTCAACATAGCTTAACATATCTTAGCATAGCTTAACATATCTCAACATATATTAGCACATCTTAACATATCTTACCATAGCTTAACATATCTCAACATATCTTAGCACATCTTAACATCTCTTAACATATCTTAGCATAGCTTAACATATGTCAACATATCTTAGCACATCTTACCATAGCGTAGACGGGTGTAAACTAGTTACACCAATTACCCAGACTCCTAGAGGAATTCGACATACTTTCTTAGCCATAGAAATTTGATTCCGAAATTAACTTACTTACGTGTCACCGAGTTTAACCAGACTCTTATGTCACAGATGTTAAGCCATACTTCTTACATATTATGGTGGCCAACCGACCTTAGCCACACAGGCATCAGTGGTGAACCAATTTCTCACATCGTTCCCCGGTGGCTAGTCAGAGTTCATAGTTGTCACGGTAGCTAGCCGGGCTCGGAATCAACTTACTTATGTGTCTCGGAGTTTAACCAGACTCTTATGTCATGGGTGTTAAGCCGGACTTCTTACATATTGTGATGGCCAACCAACCTTAGCCACACAGGCATCGGTGGCGAACCGGTTTCCCACATAGTTCCCCGGTCGCTAGCCGAAGTTCATAGTTGTCACGGTAGCTAGCCAGACTCTCATGTCTCGGTTGTTAAGCCGAAATTCTTACCTATTTTTAAGGCCAACCGACCTTAGCCACACAAGCATCGGTGGTGAACTAGTTTCTCACATTACTCCCCGGTGGCAAGCCGGAGTTCATAGTTGTCACGGTAACTAGCCGGACTGCTTATTAGCTAATAACTCAGTTATCTAAACTAGTCATTAACGTGTTGTAGCCAAACATTTCATAAGTTGTCTTATCCGGATTCCTTAGCGCTTTCTTGTGGAAACCTTCTATCCAAAAGCGAGCCTTTACGCTTAGATAACACTGTAGTGAAACCACACAACTCAGATTAGACTATGGCATATTCTTATAATTAATATTCTACAATAGCTACATTCAATAAAGTTCTCTTAAAGACTCTATACAAACCACTACAAGAAAAAATGCTTTTAATAACATCGAAAATGTGTTATCAAAACATACCATAACACTTTTTGATGTGTTAAGACTGATTATGTTATCGTAGGTCAGGGTACTTTACATAACACTTTATCATTATTATACAGATGTGTTATTATACTATCAACGATAACACACTTTCTGTGTTATTTTAATATATAGATAAGTGTTTAATTATGTTATTTATAGTCGACTATATAACACATTTCAATACTTATAAATTTGTGTTATACTAAACTTTAGTATAACATTTTTTTTGTGTTATACTACACTTTAGTATAACATTTTTTGTGTTATACTATACTTTAGTATAACACATTTTTTCTGTTATACTACACTTTAGTATAACACATTATTTGTGTGATATAATGAAGTTTGCATAACACAATTCTTTGCATAAAAAGTGTTATTGTAATAGATATTATAACACAATTTTCGTATTATTTCAATATTTAGATAAGTTTAAATTCTCATTATATATTTTATTTATATAACACTAATTTAATCTATTATATTTTAATTTTTTTTATATAATTAAAATTAGCTTTCTAATATATACTAGCATCATCAAATGAACTTGATTTTCAAATAACAAAAAGTATGAACATTCGACATTGTATTAACAATCCACAAATTAGTTTAAAACATTCAACATTGTCATCAACAACAAAATGTTCTTTAAGTATTCAAGGAGTCTTAAATATTCAACATTGTAATGCCCCGAATTTCCTAATAAGGTTTAGGACCTTGATTAGGAGGCCAGGAGGGCCATAATTGCTTTATTATGATATTTAATGATATTATGAATGTTTAGGTGTATTAAATATGCATGTGAACCCATTTGTGATTAACGAGGTGATTTTCATATTTTGGCCATTTCAGGCATTTTTGGCATATATGTGAAATGGGCGCGGTGCTTTGTTATTATTTGGTTATGCCAGGGTTACCCAGCACAAGACGATCCTAGGAGGTAAGCTAGTGGGAAAGTCACAACAGGATTTAAGCTTGACTTGGAGTAAGTCAAGGGGTATTTAGAGCATTACCGGGTTATTGGGTAATGGGAATTAATATTTGGTGATAAATTGGGAGTTAGTAAGATCAGGGGGAAATTTTGGAAGTTTTGACTATGATATCCCCGGGGGTGTTTTCGGGACCCCGAGCATTAGGTTTTATTGGAAGCTACTTAAGCTTGAAGTAACCTTTTTAAGAAATAAAAAGAACGTTCTGTACGTTCTCTCTCCTTAAAAAGTTTCCTTTTCATCTCCCGGTCACGTTTTCAAAGATAACTTGAGTTCTAGGACTCGGATTCAAGTAAGGATCGAGGCATAGCAATCCTAAGGAAAATTAGAAGCTTATTAGCCAGAGGATTTAGTTGGAAACAACTCAATCAGAGGTTATCACTAGAAACTTGGAATCAGGGTTGTGCTTGTGGCTCGTTTATTGGTAACCTGTGCTTGGACCAAAGGTAAGAAAACTGCACCCTGTGTATATGTGACATGCATGGCTATTCTTGATGCATGTTGGATGATTATTAAACATGACATGCATGGTTATACTTGATGCATGTTGGGTGATTATTAAACGTGACATGCATGGCTATTATTGGTGCATGTTGGATTGTTAAATATAATGCATATGATGCACAAGAAACATGTGATTAGGACATGCTTTATATACTGAGTATGATATCATTCAGAGCTTGAGCCTCTGTGTTCATGCATAGTCCTAATCGTACTAGTACTTGGTAGGTAAGCATGCTGAATACCTTGTTATGGATATTGGATATGTGATACATGTTTGGTGGCATGGCTTACTTGTGTGTGGCACTGACTTATTAGTCAGAATCGGCAATGGTGTTAGATCCATCTGTGAGACTGTGATTTATTAGTCAAGTTCACAATGAGTTGAACACTGGTCGTGTTTTACTGACCTAAGAATCAGAAATGGCATAGCGTTGTGAACGCCGAGCCAAATGAAGATTAGATCTAATCGATATCAGCATTGAATGACTCATATGGGGTATTAATGCTGGACCGACCAGAAGGTCAATGAAAATTATATGCGCTTGGCTAGTCTGAGACTAGTTATTCAGTGCCAGGGCATATGGCCCCGGTGACTGTTTGTCACATGGCTAGGGAACGTTGTTCCATAGTTATGACTCTAGAGTCAAGAGGAAGGTTATGTTGGTGGCTAATCACCATGCACCTATCCTGTTAAATCTAGTGAGATGCTCACCTATCTATTAAGCCCTGGTGATCCTATCGTCACATGGCTAAAGGGTGTTGTTCCCATATTAGTGACTTTTGATATTTGTTAAGCCCTGGTGATCCTATCGTCACATGGCTAAAGGGTGCGGTCCCCATATTTGTGACTGTTGTGATAGTCAACTATTTGTTTGGACTGTTGGTCCTGAATATTTAATACAATCACTGTTGATATTATATCATGTTATATTGTGTTTTCTTGCTGGGCTTCGAATCACGGGTGCTATGTGGTGCAGGTAAAGGCAAAAGAAAGTTGGACCATCCTTGAGTTGGAGAGCTTAGGTGATGACGTGTACATATGCAGCTGCTCGTCCGCCACGGCCGATGTTTAAAGAGGAACTAGGGTTTAACCCTGTTTTGCCGCGTAGAACGGCCTGTTGTAAATATTTTCTTGTAGTAGACTTTGAAATTATAATTTTGGGATCCCAACATATATATTAAACGTTCTAATGAAACGTTACATCTTAACCAAAATTTTTAATCCCTAAACCGCTAATCATACTTAGATACACGATTTTGGCCAAATAACTCGATTAGCGAGTTTAGCACTGTTTACAAGGCACACTGTAACGGTCCCCGGAGTTGGGGCGTTACAAACATGGTTAAAAGTTACTACTTTCAACACAAAGAAATAAACAAAGTTACTACTTTCAAGGAGTCTTAAGTATCTTTTTCTACTTCACTTGTCACATCTGCAAAATAAACAAAGAAATATTTTATTGTTATTATCTAGCATCACAAATTACTTCAAGAAAAATGCTATGGAAATTATATCCAAGAAAGGACACCACATACAAAATAATGAATTCACAACTACACCAAAGCAAACAAAGAAACCAAACACTAAATTATAAGACATTGGTTATTTTTTTAGTATGAAAATGTACCTCTTGGAATAACTTTTTTAGAAGGCCATGCAACTATGGAACCAACTGCTTCTTGTATTGTAAGCATCGCATGATTAGGACGAAATAAGTAAGATTCTGGTACAATATCAACATCAACCCATACTCGCATAAAGTCTGGTCCAAGAGGCTTTCCATGTACAGTTATCTTTGGATCACTAGAATCTCAATGACCTTCAGCAACAATTACATCTGCCCAGTCAAGCAAGTAGCAAGCATTCTTCCCTTCTGTAAAGTTATGTCTTTTTTCTAGTGCAATACTCTACCAAATTTATTTTAAAGACAATATATTAGTTTCTGTATTTGTTCTTCTAAAATGAAAATTTAAAACAATAACAACTTTTATAATTTACCTTAGGGGACTGAATATTGTTTGACTACGGTACATTGCGAGACTGTCCTTCGCTTGGTGTCACTTTACCACCAACCTAAATATAAAACCAAGATAAGTTTCATTGGAAGAAAAGAAAACTAAGGTTTATAAGTGCAAGATATAAATACCACCAAGTGTTCTTTAAGTAGATTCATTATTTCCGTCATTTTGAGCTTCATATTATGTTGTTCTTCTTCTAACTTGGAGATCTTGCTATTACACATATTAACAACAGTTAGCTTTGACCTTGTTACACCTCTTCCGTGTCCGATTAAACGACCAGATATTGGGTTACCAAACAATTTTGTCAAGGCATCCTTATCATCGTTGTCTGTAGTTCCAGATTTTGGGTCTTCAAGGAGAATCTCATTAATGAACCCTGCATATAAATTAGTATAACTAATGTATGCATTATGGAAAATAAGTAAAAATTCACAAAAATTAAATGACTAATACTCACAAAAATATCAGATGCCGTTGGGTTTACAGGTTCACCATTCTTCTTGGTATGGGCTCTCCGAAAAGCATCGATTCTAGATATTTTAACATCCTCATTTTCTTTCTTCTACACAATACATCAATAGAGATTATAAAATAGAGACTACAATAATGGAAGCAAAAATACAAACAGTATAAAACTTAATTATTACCATATCATCGATTGTTCGAGCATATTCTCTTCTACTTAAGGTGTGTGGAACAGCTTTCTTTCTTCTCTCTTGGTATTTGGCCCTTACATCCTATTTAATAAATAAGTAAAAGAGGCATAACTATATTTAATTTAACACCGACAGAGATAAAAGAGGCAGCAACATCACTTCTTACATCATATTTCTTACCAAATGTTCTTTACTAATTTTTTTGGCAACAAATGCTCTCCATTCTACATCACTTTTTATGCAATCTGGCTTTAAGGCTAGTCGTTCACTCTCATTTTTTGCATTGATAATATCCTTTACAAGTCTAGATTTCCCAGCTCTCCATAGTTCTGCCATCATTTCAACGCACATCTTTTTTTGCCAATCATCATGTAAGTCATATTGTGCCTACAATAGAATATGGAATAATATATTATATGTTTAAGTGTAGATCTGAATATATATAAAAAAAAATAGACTCATAAAACTTGTAATTCTACCTGAATAGATGCCCAAAGGACATCTCTCATAATTGGTGAAACTTTCCTCAAATCTGAAATAGTGTAAGGAACAACCTCTCGTACAAGAGCACCCACAAAAGAAGAAAATTGCACTGAGTTAGTACCAACTGGTTTCCCTTTTTCATTCCAATTTATTATCCTTAAGTCATTGTTACTCTTGGTAAGATTTTCCAATAGAGTTTTTCCCCTTGTCTTCTTGGCTATGTTCATTACATTTGCATCTACATCTTGAGGTATTTCTTCAATCTCAATTTGATTTGCCTCATCAGTTGTTTTTTGTAATCTAACAGATTTTCTAAGAGATTGTTCAAGTTCTATCTCAGCCACTTCTTCACATTCTGCAGCAGCCACTTCTTCACATTGTGCAACAGCCCCTTCTTCAAATTCTACACCAACCCTTTCCTCATCAGCTATCTCTTCATGTTCCTCCCTTACTCCCTTTTCACAAACACTATCAACTACCTTATCTACTTCATAATTAAGAGATCGTCTAGTTTTTTAACTTCCAAGTGACATCTCCATGTCTTCCACATCATCATTTGGATATGGCTCTGTATTATAGACCATACGACGAGTTGCTGCTCTAGTATTAAGAGCAGGTGGTGAGTCAATTACAACTCTAACAGGTGCAGAAAACCTACGAAGAGCACTCTTTTTCGTTAAAACAGGGCTTCCAAGCAACATATTGTTGACGCCGTTTTTCGTCAACAGTGAAATAAGAGCACGAAAACAATAATCAGTTATAGCCAATGAAAATATGATAAGACAAATGAGATTTTTTACGTGGTTCAGTAGTTAACTCTGCCTAGTCCACGAGTCCTTATTATTAAACTTAAGATTATCTCTGAAAATTCTTCAAGGATGAATTCCCCAGAGTTTTCTCTTAAGATCACAAAAGTTCGGTCCTTTACAATGATACATGACCTCTCTATTTATAGAGGAGGTTTCAGAATACTATCCCACATATTTCGGGAAGTTATTCTTTATATGCAAATGAATTTAATGGCATTCAAAGCCTATAATCCTATATACAAGGAAACGTCCCCTGAAGATCAGGGGGCGTATAACTGAACAATTAATATCCCTTGATTATAGGGGATTTATAGCAATCAATGTAGACCGCGTCTCTCATTGATGATTCATAAAGATATTCATAATTATTATCTTATATCGCCAAGGCCCTATTTACCCAGGTCTCTTGTTGACTTTCGAGCTATAGCATCTTCCCGAGACCACATGACTTCGAGCTCATACGTGTGTCAGGCTCGGAACCCTAATCCGAGGCTATCCCGAGAACAGACGTACTTCGGGGTCTGCCTTTCGAGCTTGTTAGGATCTCGAGGCTACCATCTCTGAAGTCATCTCTGCTTCGCAGGCTCGATGCCTAGACTTCGGACGTGTTCTAGATATTACGAGTCCATTCATTACGAATCCAGCTTTCGAGGTCACAATTCTCATGGCTTGAAATCTGGGTGTAACATTTTGCCCCCTCAAAAGTATTTGTTCGAATCCTATGAGAAGGAAACTTTTGAACTATTTTCTTCGGGAACCGCACCGTCGCATACTTGAAAATGGACACGTGTCAGTTGGGTATTGCTCATTCAGGGTACTCGAGTACCTTGGAAATCTGCCCACGATCGTTCGTCTGCCACCTTTCTGGTACCATCATATCATTAATCCCTATCTGTTGGATTTTACAAGGGTTTTGTTCAATGGCTCAGATTAATCCTCTTTTACCATCTATATATAAGACCCCAGTCATCGTCTTCCTTTTATTTTGCGCTCATCAGAAGAAAGAAAAGAAGCAAAACCAGAAACTATCCCTGAGAACTTCTTGCATGTGCATGTTTTCTCAGCCAAAGAAACAGAGGACCGCCAGTTTGTTCGAGACCGTGAGCTCATACCTGCAGCCTCTCCTTCAATCAACGATTTCTCTGCAATCGCCATCATTGTGTAAGTATCTGATTGTCTTTTTATTTTCCATTATGCCAGTTTTTGTCTATGTTGTTCTTGTTATTTCTGGGAATGCGCTAGTTTATTTTCTTAGTATGATACACTAGGAAATTTTTGACCAATAGGCTTTCACGTTTAAGTCTCCATACTAGGTTTAAATCACTGGTTCCAAATCCATTTTTGGTGTAGAACAAGGTCTCTTTTTTCTGGGTTTCAAAATTTTAAAAGACATATCTTGCACACCAAGATATCGGGTATAAAATCTTGGTTTTAAAGAACGCACGATACCCAAGATTACCATTTCTGAATAACAACCACCCTTTTTCCCTGATATTTCGGGATTTTCAAAAAACTTTATCCACTCTCCTCCTTTATCTCGTAGAGTACACGTTCCGACTCTTTAATTGGGCTTTTAGTATCAAGCTCATTTCGTATTCAAGCATTCTTTGAGCTTGTCTTGTCAAGCTCGCATTTCTTGAGCCCTTGCATGCATGGCCCTCACCATTTTTTCTTTCTCGCTAGATGTCACATAATCTGGAAAGACGGTGGGGGTCGTTGCTGGCAATCCCTTACTCGCCAAAAATCCCGAGCCCAGAGTCGCTGTTTGCTCGGAATCAACGTCTGATTCGTGAATATGATCTCACACGCGAACAGGAGGAAACCCGAGCTCACTATCGCTGCCAAATCATCGAGGTCATAGAAAAGAAGAGGAGAACCCTTCGAGAGGCTCTTTATCTAGAATCTAATTCAGGGCCCAGGCCGATCCCCCTCGACCCTGGGTTAAAAGTGACTGTTGCATACAGTCCGGGAGAGCTCCAATTTTCACTGATGGGGGAGCCTTCTACCTCGCAGCCGAGGAGGGAATTCTTTGAGGCCGAGTACTACTGGAGCTCGGTCACCTCGATAATCAGGTAACTGATATCCTGGCCTTCCATGGTCTCAGGTTGTCAAGCTCCTTAAGGTGTCGAGCTCTAACCCCTAGTGAACGAAGCTACTATGCTCCAGGGAATGGAGACCCTGACAATAGGCTGAGGTATGCGGCATGGAGCCAGGAGCACATGAAGGCAGGAGCGCTACTGCCTTTGAAGTCTTTCTTTAAGGACTTCACAGACTTTGTTGGGTTGGCCCCGTTCCATCTCAACACTAATTCCTACAAGGTTCTGTCTGCCCTGAGGTCATAATACCACGAATTGAAGTGGAAAGGACCCTCACCACAGGAGATTTTGTATCTCTTCTGTCTGAAAAGCAACCCCTCCCGAGCTCGGGGAGGAGACGGCTTCTACTATCTCTCGAGCTACCCCAAAGAGAAAAAGGTGTTTGAGGATCTTCCTAACCATCCACCTGACTTTAAGAAAGCCTTCTTCTGGACAGATGGCTTGTCCCCATCTCGATGCTACTCATTCAGACGGATTCATAAGTACTCCAACCTTCTTTATCTCTATGCTCGGGCTTTTTTTTTGTAGGTTTGTACTTAGTTGAAATGTGTCTTATTTTCCAGCCAACTTTCACCGTCCTACTCCCGACGACGCGATGAAGGAGCGTAGAGAGACTCTGCTCCAACTCCCTCATGGCAGGAGGTCTCTCTCATACCTTTTGCACGAGAGTAAGCTCCGAGCTTGCGGGCTTTTGGGAGATGGCCAGTCCACCTTGGACTGGTCCAATAAAAAGTACGACCACTGGGAGCTTGTGCCTTTGCCTACAGGCATCCTCCCTCCAAGGAGAGAGGTGAGGCCCCCGCCTCCAGCTCGCCGAAGAAGCCCGCCATCGGGGAACGAGGCTAACGATGAAGCCTCGAGCTCAGACTCGGATGATCAAGGTAAAGTCATCCTTAGCTCGAAAATGTGGTCCCCCACCTTATTAAAGCACAAACCCGATAGGTTAGTCTTGTGCCCAGATGATAGGGACCACTTCTATATATGGACTTGGGTAGATGAGCGAGTTCATAGGTTTGATAGTTGGCTCGGGAAGTATGACACAATGTACAGTCTGAACGAGGTGTGGGATGGGATAGCCGTCCAATATGGGACCAATGACTATAGGGACCTCTCGAGGTTGACGTCGACCTATAGGGAAGGTACTCCCCCCGCCTCTTCTGAAGATGGGGGAATTTCATGGTCTCCGAGCTCGAGCTCGGGGGAGAGTTCCAGTTAGGTTTCTTCTATCATTACTTTGTATATCTATGCGATGTTGAATCACTTTATATACTTTTTCCCCCTTTTTTTTATTCACATTGTGGCGAGATTGTGTAGGCAAGATGGATTCCGACCTTGACAACATCCTCGAGAGTGGCGGTGCCAAGAGGAGCAAGCGTCCCAGGGCGGGGTCGCGAAAGGTTGACCGACCTGCCAAAGTCCCCAAGAGGACCGAGAAAACACCTCCTCCCCTGACTCCGCCTGTTACGAGCTCCATCGCGGCGCCGACTTCGTAGGTCGGTGCCTCCACCATGGCGCCGACTTCGCAGGTCGATGCCTCTATTATGACCGAGCCCTAACTTCCTGTAGTGGTCCAGCCGACATTTGGTCCACCTCCCAGAAAGCCTTCTGCTTCTCGAACTCACAAGCTGTCAGTTTCTACTCACGTTGAGGAGTATGTAATTGACAATGCGGCTGGATCCCATGGGTCCATGCTGGGCTCGGATGTTATGTCCCGAATCGGCCAGAGTTTTAGCAGCTTCGACGCTCCTCACTGGAAATTTTTGAACAATGCCCGAGACTGCACTGCCCTCTACGAGAAGAGTGTCGAGCTTGCTGCCGCGGTAAATTTTCTTCTACTTCTTAGTTTTATTTAAGTTGAACAATGAGATTCATTCGAGCAAGTCTCATGCTCAGGAGGCGAAGGACCTTCAACTCAAAGCAAGTGATGACCTGAAGGTAGCAAATGCAAAGCTTGAGGCAGGAGCCGAGGAGCTTAAGGCCAAGGCATCCGAGCTTGAGAAGCTGAATGCTAGGCTTACGGAGCTTGAGAAGGAGAATTCTAGGCTCGCAGAGCTTGAGAAGGAGAACATTCGGCTCCAAGAGGCTAACAAAAAGCTCGAAGAAGAACGGGCCGCCACTTTTGATATAATTGAGGGTGAAAAGGCTCGCCTCCTTGCTGAGTATAAAGAGAAGAAGGACCAGGCGGTTGATTCATCCATGTACAGAATGTGGGCCAACAACGAAGACCTCGATACCAGCTTCCTAGGTCCTCATGAGGCAAAGCTTCTAGATAAGTGGAATGCTCGGCTTGAAGCGGAAGAGGCTGCTCGGGAGGCCGCCTCCGAGGGTGCTCAGAAGGATAGTCATGCTATTCGTCTTGAGGGGTCCGATGCTGTTGACGCTAAGAAGGCCAAGGAGGGTGCTTCTTCTTGAATCTGATTTCGGGGGAAATCTGATCTTGGGGCTGCGTCCCCTTATTTTTGTAATTACTTTAATTTATGCTCGTAGGGCTGATACAATTTTTTTATTTTAATACATATGCTTAACATTTCTTGGTTCGAAATATTTTTCACATTTTATATTAAAGAATCTTTTATGTTTATTTAATCGTACAAACATAGTTTGGATTTAGGCTCGAGACTCAATGCGCTCATGCATCGTTTACTCAAATTATCCGTTTCCGATCTCGTTTTTTATCAAGGTCAGATATTACTTTAACCAAGAACCTGAAAGTACTTGTATGGTGTGTAATGCAAGCTGTTTAGTTATATCTTATTGCTTAGTTACTTTTTCTCGTCCTCGGTTACTTCTCCGCGGTTATGAGTTCGAAACTATTTTCCCATAAGATATTCCAGCCTCGATCTAGACTTATCTCGAAGTAGGTTTAGATTCCAACTTATCGTCGATTAGTTTTAGCTGGTTTGTTCCAAACCTATTAAGGTCGTGTTTGGTTTGTAATCCATACACTTATATTTTTAATCTAGTTCACATATTTGTTTATATCCAAACATTTTTATCTTTTGATAATTTGGTTACGTCCAAACTATCTAAGCTCGCGTATCTGGTTACATCCACATACTTGTATGTTTATGATAATTCGGTTATCATACTTTTTGATAATTTGGTTACGTCCAAACTATCTAAGCTCGCATATCTGGTTACATCCACATACTTGTATGTTTTTGATAATTTGGGTTATGTCCAAACTATCCAAGCTCGCGCATCTGGTTACATCCAAACACTTGCATGTATTTCATGTGTGTTATTTTATTTTTCAAGTTCATGGTATATACACCAATGATGCCCCCTTAATATCCTATGAGTGTGACCATAGGTTATTAAATTAAGAGAGATTGCAAAAATAAAAAGAGATATAACGTATTGAACGAAATAGATCTTTATTTGATGGAATTCAAAAGTAGACAAATTAGTACAGATAAACAATCATGGTTACAGGCAACACTCTTCCTATACTATTGATAGTAAGGTCTTAGGTGTTCGCCATTCCATGCTCGCGGTACCAGGCTCCCATCCAACCTCGCTAGTTTGTAAACACTGGGCCAGATGATGGACTCTATCTGATATGGTCCTTCCCAATTTGGCCCGAGCACACCAGCTGTTGGATCTCGGGTTGCTAAAAATATGCATCTTAACACCAAGTCTCCCACACTGAACTTTCGATCTCGAACCCTCTTGTTGAAGTACCTGGTAGCTCGTTGCTGGTAGGCAGCGTTCCTCAACTGAGCTTCGTTTCTTTTTTCTTCAATCAAGTCTAAGGTTTCTTCGAGCTGAGTATGGTTCGAGCTTTGGTTATAAATGTGAGTTCGAATTGTAGGGATTTCGACCTCGATAGGCAACATAGCCTCACATCCGTATGCTAGAGAGAATGGGGTATGTCCTGTTGATGTTCGAGCTGTGGTCCTATACCCCCATAGGACTTGGGGCAACTCTTCGGGCCATCGTCCTTTTGCTTCCTCCAACTTTTTCTTAAGTGAACTCTTGAGAGTTTTGTTTACAGCCTCGACCTGGCCATTTGCCTGAGGATGAGCTACTGACGAAAAACTCTTTATTATTCCATTCTTCTCACAAAAGTTGGTAAAGAAGTCGCTATCGAATTGGGTTCCGTTGTTGGATACAATTTTCCTCGGTATCCCATATCGGCATACGATGTTTTTTACCACGAAGTCGAGGACCTTTTTGGAAGTTATTGTTGCCAGCGGTTCAGCCTCCGTCCACTTTGTGAAGTAATCCACAGCGACTACAGCATATTTCACACCGCCCTTGCCAGTTGGGAGAGAGCTTATGAGATCGATTCCCCATACCGCGAATGGCCATGGGGATGTCAACATGGTTAGCTCGGATGGTGGAGCTCGATGAATCGTAGCAAATCTCTGGCATTTTTCGAATTTCTTCACATACTCGAAAGAATCCGATTTAATGGTAGGCCAGAAATATCCTTGGCGTATGATTTTCTTGGACAGGCTATGCCCCCCGGTATGGTCTCCACAGAACCCTTCATGAATTTCTTCGATGAGTTTCTTGGCTTCGGGTGGGGTTACGCACCGTAGTAATGGCATGGAATACCCCCTTCTATATAGATTTCCGTCCATCATGGTGTAATGGGGAAGCTGATACATTAACTTTTGAGCCTGGTTCCGGTCTTTTGGAAGGACGCCGGTCTCGAGATATTCCACTATCGGGGTCATCCAGGTAGGCTCGGACTCAATCATACACACGTCTTCCTCCTCTGGCTCGTTAATGCTAGGTGCCAAGAGGTGTTCTATGGGCACAACGTTTAGTTCATCATTCTCAGCGGAGGTGGCGAGCCGAGCCAAAGCATCTGCATTTGAGTTCCGCTCTCGGGGAACCTGTTCGATCGCATAAAACTCGAAACGCTCTAATGCGGATTTTGCCTTCTCTAAATAAGCTGCCATCCTCGTGCCACGAGCCTGGTATTCTCCCAAGATTTGATTAACCACGAGCTGGGAGTCGCTGTAGCAATGTTTAGCTTTAGCTTTGAGTTCTTTGGCTATACGAAGTCCCACCAGTAAAGCCTCGTATTCGGCCTCATTATTCGATGCTTTGAAGCCAAATCTTAAGGCAGAATGAAATCTGCTCCCTGCGGGGGTAACCAAAATGACCCCTGCCCCCGATCCATTTTCATTAGATGAACCATCGACGTAAAGTTTCCACAGCTCGTGGGCCGGGGTTTAACCTCTTCATTGGCCATGCCAGTTCATTCCACTATAAAGTCAGCCAAAGCCTGTGCCCTAATGGTCATCCTTGGGTGGTAGGTGATCTCGAACTGTCCGAGTTCAACCGCCCATTTAAGAAGTCGACCTGAAGCCTCTGGTTTAGACAGGACTTGCCTAAGTGGTTGATCAGTCAACACATGGATGGGATGCGCCTAAAAGTAGGGTCGAAGTTTACGAGATGAATGAATTAAGCTGAGAGCCAGCTTCTCCATCAAGGGGTACCTCGATTCTTCCCCCAGTAACCTTTTACTGATGTAATAAACGGGTCTTTTTACCTTCTCTTCTTCTCGAACGAACACTGCACTTATCGCGTGTTCGGTGGTAGAAAGGTATAGGTACAGTAATTCTCCCATAAAAGGTTTTGATAAGATGGGGGGCTCTGCGAGGTGCTTTTTAAGCTCCTGGAAAGCCAGCTCGCACTCCTCCGTCCATTCAAATTTCTTACCTCCCCTCAAAAGGTTGAAAAATGGAAGACAACGGTCCGTAGATTTTGAGATGAACCTACTTAGGGCCGCCATCCTGCCGATCAAACTTTGGACATCCTTATGTCTTCGAGGTGAGGGCATGTCAATCAAGGTCTGGATCTTGTCCGGGTTGGCTTCGATTCCACGAGCGTTCATGATAAAGCCTAGGAATTTTCTTGAAGATACCCCAAAAGTGCACTTCTGAGGATTTAATTTCATGTTATACCTTCGGAGCACGTCGAAGCACTCTTTGAGGTCATCAACATGGTTCTTGTTAAGTTGAGACTTGACAATCATGTCGTCAACATAAACTTCCATGTTGTTCCCTATTTGTTCTGAGAACATCATGTTCACGAGCCGCTGGTATGTGGCCCCAGCATTTTTGAGCCCGAATGGCATGACATTATAGCAGTATAGCCCCTTATCTGTTATGAAGCTCGTATGTTCCTGGTTGGGGGCATGCATGGGAATCTGGTTATATCCAGAATAGGCATCCATGAACAACATCAGTCCATGCCCCGCCGTGGCATCCACGAGCTGGTCGATCCTTGGTAGTGGAAAACAGTCCTTCAGGCAAGCTTTGTTGAGGTCTGAATAGTCAATACAGGTCTGCCACGTCCCATTAGGTTTTGGGACCAACACCGGATTGGCTACCCAGTCAGGGTAAAAAGCATCCCTAATAAATCGGTTTGCTTTTAACCTGTCGACCTCCTCCTTCACCGCCTTCTTTCTGTCATCATCCAGCTGTCTTCACTTTTGTTGCTTCAGAGGGAAGCTTTTGTCTATATTTAATGCGGGGCTTGCTATATTCGGACTTATCCCCACCATGTCCGAATGTGACCATGCGAAGACGTCCGGGTTTTCTTTAAAAAGCAAATTAGTTGTTATTTTGTCTCTTCCTGGAGGTGCTTTCCAACCTTTTCCTTTTTCGAGGGATCGGTTTCCTCGAGCTGAATTTCTTCGAGCTCCTCTTAGGGTTCGAGGTCAGCTTTCTCTTCAACCCTTGGATCGATCTCTTCATCAATCTCTAAGATCGTCCCGTCTTTACTTTGAATAATGACGAGTGTTTGTGCGCTCGTCTGTTTCTTTCCTCTTAAAGAAATGTTGTTACATTCTCTTCCAGCTAACTGATCTCCCTTAAATGTCCTGACGCCGCTAGGGGTCGGGAACTTAAGGGCCAGATGCCTTACTGATGTGACTGCCCCCAGCCCAACCAGGGCGGGTCTCCCGAGAAGCACATTATAGGCTGAAGGTAGATCCACTACCACGAACTCCATCATCTTGGTTGCTGAGACAGGATAGTCTCCCAAGGTTACGGGGAGCTCGATGGATCCCATCCAGGCGGTCCCTTCTCCTGAAAAGCCGTATAAAGTAGTCGCACACGCTTTCAGGTCGCGAAGGGAGAGTCCCATTTTTTCGAGGGTCGCTTTATAGAGAATGTTAACTGAGCTCCCGTTGTCTATGAGAACTCGGTGGACCCTTTTATTTGCCAGCTGGAGAGTGATGACCAGTGGATCGTGGTGAGGAAACTGAACATGGGACGCGTCTTCCTCAGTGAAGGTTATTGGTTGGGATTCAATCCTCTGACTTTTTGGAGCTCTGGGTTCAGGTTCATAGGGAGACCCGTCCCCAGTTTTCAGCTCGTTAACGTATCTCTTTTGGGCATTTCTGCCCATACCCGCGGGATGAGGCCCTCCCGAGATGGTTGTCACGTCTTCTCCATCTATCGGCGGCGGCCTATCTTCTTCCCTAGCTCAGGAATTATTGTTTTGCGTGGGTTGTGATGCGGCTGCTCTCTGGCTCGTGGTCGCCTGATTAGTACTCTGGTTCTTGACATATTGTCTGAAGTAACCCCTCAAGATCAATCCTTCGATCTCGTATTTCAGCTGTCGACATTCATCAGTAGTATGCCCGGTGTCTCTGTGAAATCGGCAATACTTGCTGGAGTCCCTCTTGGACTTCTGATTTCTCATTGGGTCCGGATGCCTGAAGGGGACCTGGTTTCCATTAGCCAGGTATATTTTCTCCTGAGACTCTTTGAGCTCGGTGTACACTCTGTACACGGAGAAATATCTCTCCCCCTTCTTTTTCTTTCCTCCTTCGGCCTCGGGGTTACTCCCTTCGTTCTTTTTTCTCTTGGAAGGGTTTTCCATAGCAGGCTTTGAAGCTACTGGGTCCGCCGAGGTTGAGGCAGAGTTTATGTTTATCGTTGTAGTTTCGGGCTGGGAAGTCACATTAAGTGCCGACCTCACTTCCTCTACATTAACAAACCTCTGCGTTCGTCTATTAAACTCGGTTAGGGACCTCACCGGTTTTCTCTGCATGTCGTCCCAGAGAGCACTTCCTGGCATTACTCCGGCTTGGACAGCCATTAGGTGTCCACTGTCATCCACATTCCGAGCTCGAGCAACTTCCAGATTAAACCTTGTAAGATAACTTTTTAATGTCTTACCTGGCTGTTGTCGAATGTTAGTTAGGGTTGACGCCTCAAGTCTAACCCCCATCATGGCTCTGAACTGCTTCTTGAAGTCTTTAGACAGCTGCTCCCAAGAAGTTATTGAGTGTCTCTTATATTTTTCGAACCAGATTTTGGCTGGTCCTGTCAATGATGCTGGAAATAACATGCATCTGAGCTCGTAACCCACGTTACTGGCTCTCATTATGGTGTTGAACGTACTCAAATGGTTGTACGGGTCGGTCTTTCCCTCAAACTTTGGGACGTGAGGGATCTGAAACCCTTGGGGAAATGGAGTGTTGGAAATATGGGGAGCAAACGGTTCAAGCTCCTCATCAGAATCTTCATATCGATCCTGACCTTGCTCGTTTTTCAAAAGCCTGAAGGCCTTTTCCAACTGATCGATTCTTTTCTGGACTGGGTCCGCGAGGGGTACTGTCTGGAATCGGTTGTCGTCGATCACAATTCCAGGCTTGCGCCTCCGTAGGGGATCTTTACGCCTATTTAAGCGATCCCTCAGGTCCGGGTTTATTGGGTTAACATTACCCCGACTTTGATTAAAATGTTCTCGTAGGTCGGAGCGATTCCTGCGGCCCCCAGTATTCTTACGACCTCGATCATGCATGCTGACTAATCTGGTATCTCCAGAGTCGTCACTAGTAAAACTTGTCGCATGGTTATTTCGAGATGGGTCTTTTTCATGCCGCCTCGTTTCTACCGTGCGAGACCGAGATGTTTGACTCCTTTCAGATAGGGCACCTCTCCGCTCCTGAAAAGTTTCCCTGTTTCCTTGTCTCCTCTCCGCACGCCTTTCGTCCTGATCTCGAACTGGTTGAGCATTCCTGCGAGGAGGTGAAGGGTATCTTATAGATGATGGAGGGAACCGTATGGGTGACAGTGGCTGCCACCCATTTCGCGGCCTAAACGGTCCAGAGTTTGCCCGAATGGGTTGGTTGCATTTGGTGCATTCCCAGGGACTTGAGTCCGAGCCTCCGCAGGGGCTCGGTTGTTCTCAGCTCCCGCAGGTACTTCCACGGGTGGATTAACCGGGGCCCTAGCCCGGGTACTTCTCTGGGGCCTAGGGGGAGCGGATGGCTCTGCTGGTGCCGGAGGTTGTGCCGTCCTTCTTGTGGCAGCATTCTTTCGTGGACGCCCACGGGGCCTGTGGGGAGGAACATGCACGTCCCTAGGAGGAGGAGCTTGGTTTTCACGCGGAGGCGGGGGCTGAGCCACCTGCGCCTCTGCGGCTATCCTTGCTAACTCCTCATTTCGCTTGTTGGCCTCTGCCAACTGCTGTTTCAGCTGCCGGTTCTCAAGTTCCACAATGGGAACAATCGCTCAGGATTGTAATACATATCATCATCTCTTGGTGGAGCAGGTGGTCCCCGAGAATTGGAGGATCCACTTCTTTCTTCAACATCTGGGTTTTCCATCGGCTGTTTCCCAGGACGTCTTGGATAATCTTCTTCAGGAATGTTCTGATTATTAGCGGCCATAACTTGTTCAGGGACTGAATGCTTAAGGCTCTCAATGAAAGCACCAAACTGTTGACGCCATTTTTCGTCAACAGTGAAATAAGAGCACGAAAACAATAATCAGTTATAGCCAATGAAAATATGATAAGACAAATTAGATTTTTTACGTGGTTCAGCAGTTAACTCTGCCTAGTCCACGAGTCCTTATTATTATACTTAAGATTATCTCTGAAAATTCTTCAGGGATGAATTCCCCAGAGTTTTCTCTTAAGATCACAAAAGTTTGATCCTTTACAATGATACATGACCTCTCTATTTATAGAGGAGGTTTCAGAATACTGTCCCACATATTTCGGGAAGTTATTCTTTATATGCAAATGAATTTAATGGCATTCAAAGCCTATAATCCTATATACAAGGAAACGTCCCCTGAAGATCAGTGGGCGTATAACTGAACAATTAATATCCCTTGATTATAGGGGATTTATAGCAATCAATGTAGACCGCGTCTCTCATTGATGATTCATAAAGATATTCATAATTATTATCTTATATCGCCAAGGCCCTAATTACCTAGGTCTCTTGTTGACTTTCGAGCTATAGCATCTTCCCGAGACCACATGACTTCGAGCTCATACGTGTGTCAGGCTCGGAACCCTAATCCGAGGCTATCCCGAGAACAGACGTACTTCGGGGTCTGCCTTTCGAGCTTGTGAGGATCTCAAGGCTACCATCTCTAAAGTTGTCTCTGCTTCGCAGGCTCGATGCCTAGACTTCGGACGTGTTCCAGATATTACGAGTCCATTCATTACGAATCCAGCTTTCGAGGTCACAATTCTCATGGCTTGAAATCTGGGTGTAACACATATCGTCATAATCAGCTTGAGTCTTCAATGATGTTTTTCGATTTTTGGCCACAATATTGCATAAAGCACCTGGACGAAGGTGTTTTTTTGGAGATCTTCGTAATGTACTCATTTTTCAAGTTGAAATTGCTGCAATATAAAAAGAAAGATAACATAAGAATATAAATCAGAAATGTGGATCACCAAAGAGTAATAAACATACACCAAAACCATAAAACCAAAATTATTTCATTCAAATTAAAATAAAATCATGAAGTACACCATAGAGAGTAATAAAACCAGATTTGTTTCATTCAACAAAAGAGTAATAATACACCCAAATTACATACAAAAAGTGTAAGGAGAATTGTTTCATTCAAAGTACATAAGAAACAACAGGAAACTCCATTTTCTTCATTGGATTCAAGTCCAAAACACCCTCTATTTGAATCCTTTAAAGCTATATACCAATTACTTGACTCATTCACCCTTGCATAAAAAGCTTTTTTCACTTGTGAAGCTAATACAAATGGATCCCTAATGGATTGAGCTTGTCTTATATTAAAATTTACAAGCGTATAGAACTCTGACTTCTTAACACCCATTCGAATATTCGTCCAATCGCACCAAAACAATGGCACCTTAAAAGTACGATAATCAAGCATAATTACATCCTTGATAACACAAAAATACTCTTCTTTATCATTCAATTGCCCACTGTCATGTGCTTCCAAGTATACACCGCTGTTTTGAGTTGTTTTTTCAGCTCCTTTTTTATGGAATCGAATTCCATTAATCATGCACCCTTTGTAGGAAGTGACACCGTGACTTGGACCTTCAGCCAATTGAGCTAACATGTCATCTACTTTGTTTATGTTAGAAATCTGAAAATAAAAATATACTTGTAAGAAATTTGTACACTAAAACAAAACGTAAACTTTTATCTTGGCAATAGAATACAACATTTTCATAAAACCATAACGGGAACCCTTCAGAATGTCGATTCCACAACAAAGTTTGATTGTTATTCAGATTTGAGTGTTTTTCTTTCAGCTCATCCATATGGACATTGAGAAATGATTCTACAATATCCGAGTTAAACAACACATACCAATGCGCTACTGCCAAGTTCAATCGGTCAAGCTCAAAGCACTCAGCTGCTGATAGTGGATTTTCTTCTAGTAATGTACTATCTTGATTATCATTTTGCTTAAAAAATGTTTCACAAAAGCGTACACATTCAACAGCAAGATAGCGATTTGCAATACATCCTTCTAGCCGTGCATAATTTGCTACAAATCCTTTCAATACTTTCATATATCTCTCAAATGGTACATCCATCGAAATTGCACCGGACCACAAAGTCTAACTTCTCGTGCTAAATGAACAACCAAGTGAATCATTGGATCAAAGAAAGAAGGAGGGAAATATTCTTCTAGTTGACAAAGAATTTCAAAGGCTTCTAGTTCCAATTTCATAATTTCCTCCTTATCAACCACACGCTGACACAATCCATGGAAAAACTTAGAGAGCCAAAGAATTGTCTCTCTACAACCTTCTTCCATTAAACCCCTTATAGCAATAAGCAATAGTTGTTGCATAATCACATGAAAATCATGAGACTTAAGTCCTGTCAGCTTCTGTTTCTCCACATCTACATAGTTTCTAATGTTAGAGCTATATCCGTAAGGCAATTTCAAGTCAAATAGCCTCTCACAAAGAAACTTCCTATCAGATTTTGATAGAGTGTAAGCTGCAGCAGGAAGACCAATAACACCATTTTCTTCATACGGATGGAGACGAGGCATAATGCCCATCTCTGTCAAATCTAATCTCGAGTTGTAGTTATCTTTAGATTTTCCTTTGCAATCGAGCAATGTGTTAAGTATGCTTTCACAAACATTCTTTTCAACATGCATAACATCAAGGTTATGACGAACAACTAATATTTCCCAATAAGGCAGCCTAAAAAAAATAGAATGCTTCTTCCAGATATGTTCTGTGTCTATACCACGACTCCTCTTTTTTCCCTTTCCAAAGTCATTAGTCACTTTGCTTAACTGCTAAGCTACTTCAACACCTGTCAATATAATTGGACATTGTGGTGCTCTTTCCCTTGCCCTAGTAGTTGTATATTTCTTCTTTCTATACTGGTGTTCTTGTGGTAGAAATCGAATATGATTGCAAAAGGACATCTTTTTGCTATGCTTCAACCAAACAATATTTGAGTGCTCGCCACAAACAGGACAACCATACTTCCCTTTAGTCGCACATCTAGCTAAGTTTCCATAAGCTGGAAAATCATTTATGGTCCATAGCAACATGACCCTTAAATTAAAAAACTTTTTTGTAGAAATATCATATGTATAAACACCATTCCATAATTCAAGTAACTCATCTATTAAGGGTTCTAAGTAAACATCTATGTCATTCCCGGATTGTTTAGGTCCAGGAATCAACATAGATAGAAAGGTAAATTCATCCTTCATGCACAACGCAGGTGGCAGATTATATACAACGAGCATTATAGGCCAACAACTATACGTAGAACTCATCTTTTTGTAAGGATTGATCCCATCAGCAGCAAGTCCTAATTAAAGGTTGTTAGGTTCAAGTTGAAAATCTGGCCATCTCTCATAAACTGCATCCCAAGCCTCTGAATCTACCGGGTGCCGCATTTTCCCATCTGTTCTTTTATTGGTTGAATGCCATTTTAAGCTTACAACCATCTCTTCTTTTCTAAACATCCTTTGAAACCTTGGTATAATAGGAAAATATCTCAACAATTTTGCAGACTGCCCTTGTAGAATCTCTTTTGTCTGTTCATTTTGCTTCCATCTTGGATATTGACAAGTGGGACATACAAACAACAATCGTTGATACAAGCATGGATATGCTTATAGCTCAGATCAAACATCTTTAGAAACTTTTTAACTGCATACATTGATGTCAGTAGGAGATTGTCTTTCGGCAACATTTCTTTGATCATCTCCAACATCTCACTAAAGCCAACATCTGAGATTCCATGTTTTGTTTTTAGATGGTGACATTTGTTGCATGGACAAAGAATCTTGGCTGGAAATCCAAGATTCGTCATGGTTGTCTTAACAAACTCCCTAGCTTTTTGCTCATATTCCACCGTTGCTCTACAATTTTAGAGCATACGTCAATAATCAAGCACTAACACTTAACTTATACCCAAAATAAACTAAATGATTTTGGTTACTAACCTGTTAAGATGGATCCAACTTTTATCCATCTCCAATGAATTTGAATTTGATGTTGTTCTCTTAATAAAATCTTGTTTTTTGTCTGGGTTTAACAACTGTTAGACAAGACAATCACATTATTTGCGGTTGTAATTTCAAGGTCATGACAAGGTCATTAACACACATGCTTTTAAAAGAAAACATGCCTTGGTTGAATTTCAAGTCATCTTAAAAGAGAATTTCAGGTCATACTAGTTAAAAAGATCCTTTTCTTCAGTTAAATATCCTATTTTTGCTATTTATCCTATGAATGATTAAAAATGGAAGAATTCCTTTATTTTTGCTGAGTTTAAGAAATTTTTAATATTTTTTCATTTCATTTCCTCTGATAGACATTGCAATAGGTAGTAGGATCACCAGAGTTTAAGGGGGTCTTCTTAGTATCTTTTGAAAATAGCAAGCAGCTTATGTTTTAGATCATCTGTATTGTTTTGGGGTTAGTTGCAGAAGAAGAAGAAGAAGAAAAGAAAGGTCATTAAGTCAATGTTGTTTAATAGAGAAGTTGACCATATTGTTATTTTCGACCTCAATTGTTTTGTGGGTTGTAAATATATCAATGAAAAGGCCTAGTGGGCACTGGCCATTTTAATTTGATTAAGAAAAAAGGGATATTATGTCTAGTGGGCAGCAGACTCTACATCGTGTGCTCTTAAGAACTTGTTCCTTGAGAGTATAATATGATTAATTCAGTCTTTTAAAACTTTAAAAACAATTGGTTATATGATCCAAATGGTGGTAACCAACCAAAAGGAAAGAAAAGGAAAAGACATTGATCTCTTTTGTTTTTTTTATTATTATTTTTTTGCTCAAGATTATTATTATTATTATATTTCTTAGTATTTAGAGTGGTCCCCTCCAAAATTATATTGCCATGTTAGTGTTAAAGTGTAACTTTTGAAAAATTTGCTTATTATGGTCCCCAATATACTTGAAAAAGTTAGTTTCATATTAGTTTTGGAGACCCTGGATTTACAAAATTGTTTTGGTTTTAATTGATTAATTAATAAATTGATTATTATTATTAGGATATGGTTTTGGTTTAAACTAATTAAGGATTTTTGGAAGATTGTTAAAAAAAATGAATAAAATTAAAAAAAAAAAGGATATTATACAACTAATAAATATTTTTTTCAACTAATAAATTAATTTAATAGTATTATAGATATTATTATTATAATACTGTTATCTTTTCAGAGTTCTATCAGAAAATTACCATTATTCACTGCAGCCATATAGTTATTCTGAAGATTGTGTAACAACTCAAGGAAGTCATATGACCCAGATGGCTTCTCTTATCTTTCATTTTTCTCTTTTCTTGGTTTATTTACTTTTCTGTTTTTCTTTTCGCACGGCTTTCTTGAGTGAATTTATCAAAGTGATCAATATGACATGAAATGGTAGATAGAAAACAGAGGGATAAGCGGTTGTTTTTGGTAGTGAATTACTAGCATTCCTTATCAAAAGAGAATTGTTTTTCAGCAACAACACAATTCACGTAGTTTCCTGCTTATAGTTTTGAATATGAGACTATGTGAATGGTAGCAACATGATATAAGGATGGATTCAAAGCTATAAGTTGCTTGAGAAATATACACACTTTAATCACCGAAATCATTGGATCAATGAGTGTCATGTTCTTTAAAGTTATTATCTGGACACTTCTAAAATTTTGTTAGCATACACTTTGCTAACTAAACATGAAATTTCTCTGTTTAAACAAAGAAGGACAACGGTCCAAGGACAGTAAAAACTATACAAATAGTTTAGTTAATGCTCTCCTTCAGCTGCACTAAAGAATTAGAGAATGATTCATTTTGAGATCAATATTAAAGATAAAATAGTAAAATATTGTGTACAATTTCTGAATGTGTAAATTACTTTTGTTTTTGTGGCTTGAAAAGCTTGTTTGCATTTTATTATGGAGATTTCTGTTGAAATCAGTAAGGCAGAGTGAGTTTCACTTATTTTAGATAGATTTTCCTTTGATTGAAAACCTTATAGTAATTTTTTAGGAACCAAAAACTAGAGAGAACTACTGAAATTCCTCATTATTAATTAATAAACAGTGCTGGTATAGACCAAAACCCTAAACATTACAAGGTTGAGTTAGATTGAGAGGCTCCCCTTTCCCAAAGATTGCCAAATTCTTCTCTAAGTAAATCTCACTCTCTATCTACAATATCTTCCCAACCTAACAGCCCAGACAACTTCTAACACAAGTCTACAATATCTACTCAAGAGATTCTAGTGTTGTTTTTAATTTAAAAATCAGATTCTAAAATGGTAGCCACTAACTAATTGGGTTTGGATCAAAGACAAGATTTTAGCTTGGGTTTTGGCAATTAAATCTAATATATACATATGGAAATAATGAAAACAATATGACTAAATGAAAAATCTAATCTATACATATAATGAAAAATCTAATCTATACATATAAAAGCTTACCTAACCATCTATCAATACCAAGTCAAAAAATTCAAACAACACACAATAAGTTTTCTTCCTTATATCACCGCAGCACACAAACAAATTTTCCAGAACCTACTTCTCTAATACACACAATTTTTCAACCTTCCGTTATCACCGCAGCACACAATTTTAATCTCAGAACCTACTTCTCTATGGATGAATATTTAAGATATTCAAACTCCTCTAACATTTTTAAGATATTAATAATAAGAGTTAAAAGAACAAATTCCGTACCTCTTGCAAATTAACTTTGCAATGCTCCTTGCCAATTCGATCCACAACCTAAAGAATAATCAATACCTAAAAGATTAATACAAAATTAAAATTTGTCAATAGATATTAAAACAGCCTTTGAAATCCAAAATTTATCTAATTCAATCTTAAAATTTGGGGATAAAATATATACACACATTAATGCATGTCCCTCTACAACGTTATATTAATACATACATGCCTTGTAGAAATTGAGTATCTCTATGAAATTGTTGAATTTGAAGCTGAAATTTGCCAAGATTAAGGCATTATTAATTCAAATTTTCTTGTCTTAGCTAGTTTTGTTAATGTGGATTTCAAATTGTTATAATGATGATGTTAGTAGTGACATTAGTCTGGACCACTACTATTGAATATATTTGGTCCACCTTTTCGGTATGAGATAAGTTTAAATTAGCATATTAAATATATCAAAACGTTAACTTTTACTTTCTTTTCTTTTCCATTTTTCTCTTATAAACAATTACAAAAGTATCAAAAAGCAGAAGAAGCAAGTACAAGAACTTCAAAAGTTTAAGAAGGAAAGAACTACAAAGTACACACTACGTATTCTCGTGATTGATTAACATGTGTGTTGCTTTTCTTTCTCGCATGGAAAACAATAATATCAAACAACGGCACATGGCAAAAGAAGAAGAAAACGATGAGCACAAGTGATTTTCTCATGTATAACTAAATACTCACATAATGTAGTTTTTCTGACCAAAAATATTACGTATACCTAGTTTTCCGTTGAAGAGTTTGATAAAAACTAATTATAGCGAGTAACAAAGGAAATTAATGAATAAGGAGAGCTAGTATAGCCAAGTTGTGTCTAGCTCTAGCACTTTCCACAATTCCCAAGAATGTTAAACTCACGAGCAAAAACATATTTGTCCTTTTTTGTTTGGCACAAAAGGTTTTGAGCTGTGAAATGTGATTTTAACTCCTAGGAGTTTGATCTAAACTAATTTTCTATTACTAAACTAGTTTTCTCTTCTATATATAATATATTATTTGCTAGTTTACTTGTTATTCAGATCTACGTTGTTATTATCTACATTACGTACCAAATTATTCTGATATCTACAGTCCTACCAATCCATCGTCATCTGTATTATCTTGATCAATCACATTAAAAGTAGCCCAGAAAGAGACCAATAAATGGCTAGTTGTGACTATTGCCTATTGTGATTCTCACTAATTATAGTTTCTTCTGAAGAACACTTCTCTGGCCACTAATACATCCACTATAAACAAGTTTAAAGCTAGAGCATTGCAAAATGTAACTCCTTATTAAAACAAGAGTTTATATTATTTTTTAGTCCCACAGTATTTCTTAAATCCTAGTTTGGTAGAGAAATTACTACTGATAGAGAAATTGAGTAGTAAAAAGTAATATCAATGACATGGTTTTAATTCTATGTGGCACTAATGGGAAAATGTGAATTGACCAACTAATTACAAAGAGCAATAGGAATGAATATAATCTGTCTTGTTAATCTGAACCATACAAAGACAAATATTTACAGGAGAGCTATTGAAAAACTGAAAAGGAAACTCATTTTAATAATTGGCAAAAGACATGCATGATAGTGTGATGATCTTTTAGCAACTACAGAAGTCTTGTGTTTTGATTGGCTCTTGTTATACATGTCATCTGTTTTAACTAGTCCAAAGTTGCTTAACCCCGGCTAGCAATTAATTGTTTATCATTTATGATTGATAGCCATACAACATTTAATAGGTAATTACTTATCATTTTTTGAGATCTAAAATCTGACCTGATTTTTAGCTTAACTTGTATATGTTTTCATTCTCGGATGGTTGATGTTCTTTTATTCTCCATTCATCTTTCTCTTCTTTTAAGTCAAATTATTTTTCAAAACTAAAACTATCTTATTACAACCCCAAATGGTTTTTTTAACAAACATGCTTTTCTTCTGTAGTGGCACCATTCTAAAACATTGGCCCCCCATCTCACCCTAGCTTGTCACAGTAGTTTTGGTAAGTAAAGAATGACATTTTAATGAAACTTGGCATTCCCACCATTTATACCAGCATATTTCAGAGCCAAAAATCAATCAAAGTATCTTGTCTCAAGAACAGTTCAAAATAGCAATCAAAATATGATCTTTAAACATAAACTGGTAAATGCCCAAATAAAAACTCAAAATAAACTAGTAAAGTTGATAAATGAACTCAAGAACAGTTCATCAACACTTGTTTTTTGACTGTAGCTTTTCTCATCAGGTTTGGGAGCTGACTAAAGACTGGTTAGGCACTGCCATTTGGCCCAAGAATTTTGTTCAATGGAAGTTGTGGTTAGAAGGGAAGCCCAAAAATTGGCTGCTGCGGTTTATGGCATCTGGTGCAACAGAAATGCATGCTATTTTTCTCTTTACTCCAGCACTCCTCTTTGTTTAGTTAAAATGATAAGTTTGAATTTGAAAGCTAGATTTTTTGGCTGTTTGAGTCAACAGTGTTTGGCTAAGAATAGATCAATTGCTGAGTTGGTTAGGAGTTTATGATTTGGCTTGTATTTTAGTCTGTGTTTTGAGTTTTTTGTAAGTTTGGTGGGGTTTCAAATCTGGCAGTTGTAATTTCTTTCTGTGTTTTTAATATACTCCTTTTTTCGATAAAAAAAAAAAGTTGAAAAAACTAAAAAACTCAAAATAGATGGAAGTTGTAACAGTATAACTGAATACAACTGAAGCTAACAAAACTAACAAACTAGAAACAGAAAATAGAGAATCTTTAACATATGAATATGATAGAAACAGAGAATCTTCTCTCACACCCGCAAAACAAATCCAAAAGTAATTCGCTGAAATTCACCATCAAAACCCAGCCAACTGCTAAGTGGACTCCTAAACACAACTATATGATCAGTACCACTCTCATTTCATTCATTTCATTTATACCAACAATTAAAATTACTCATTTTTTTGCCCCCAAAAATAAATGTTTATGCTCTCTTGTAAACAAAATGATTGGTTGAACCTCAACTCTTTTTTAACTTTACATTGAGTTTTTCATATTAATTTTTCTATTTCAAGTAAATAGGCATGCTGAATCTAATAAATAAAATTTTCTACATAAGCCTTCCTTAGTACATAAAAAGTTAGCCTAATAAATAAAAGCTTTAGCAGATACTACTCAGATATTCTATTCGCTTCTATTTTATCTAATAAAATAAAAGACACAGTTCAATTCTCTAATAAATGAATGGATACAAGCCAAAATAGCAATCAAATAAAATAATTGTCTTGAAACTTATTGCCAAATTAAACTATTTCATTATTTGATTATTTAAATGTTTTATTTTCCTTGAGTTCATCTTCAAGGGATATGAATATAGGGGGTGTATTACTGCTTTTTAGTAAAGTGTGAATTGTTACCAATAATCTTAGTTGAGTCCAACACCCACCACGACATGTGATAAAGCCAAAACAATAATATATATTCTTTTTAATATACATATATAAGTAGGTCTTGTCTGCTAAGAACTTATATAGTAAAATTAAACTACATCCCATTCCCCCCTATGTTTCTAGTCACTTGTTTGCCTCAAATCTTAAATTTTTTGGTTCAAATATGTATATATATAGACTAATATATGTATATGTTTATATGGGAACCTAAAAAAACACTTCTTATTTGATTAGAGGGTGGCCTTTTATGGCATCTGGTGCAATGATAAGTTTAGTTAAAATGATAAGTTTGAGTTTGAAAGCTAGATTTTTTGGCTGTTTGAGTCAACAGTGTTTGGCTAAGAATAGATCAATTGCTGAGTTGGTTAGGAGTTTATGATTTGGCTTGTATTTTAGTCTCTGTTTTGAGTTTGTTGTAAGTTTGGTGGTGTTTCAAATCTGGCAGTTGTAATTTTTTTATGTGTTTTTAATATACTCCTTTTTTCGATAAAAAAAAAAGTTGAAAAAACTCAAAAACTCAAAATGCCCATGGGTGGATAAGATAAAAGCAAAGCAAACCAGGAAAATTAGCATAGGGTGATAGCAGTTAATTCAAGAATGTAAATGGAGAAAAAGTAGCTCTAAAGAAGATTTTGAGACTCAGGCAAATCTTATTTATATATAGAACTTTACAATAGTAGCAATACACAACATAGAAATAGATGGAAGTTGTAACAGTATAACTGAATACAATTGAAGCTAACAAAACTAACAAACCAGAAACAGAAAACTAATCATGTAATATTACATTGGCTAACAATATATATATATTGTTATCTTATTGGAAAGCTTCCACTTTTCACCCTTGAATTTATAAAATTATGGCCCCAGAAAACCAGTGGTAACGGCTATTCAATAAAAACAAACAAGCATAAGTGGATTCACTACAAAAAACTAGTATACAATCTAATCCCAACTTAATCCACAAAACCCATTACAAAAATAAATGTTTATGCTCTCTTGTAAACAAAATGATTGGCTAAACCTTAACTCTTTTTTACCTTTACATTGAGTTTTTCATATTAATTTTTCTATTTCAAGTAAATAGGCATGCTGAATCTAATAAATAAAGTTTTCTACATAAGCCTTCCTTAGTACATAAAAAGTTAGTCTAATAAATAAAAGCTTGAGCAGATACTACTCAGATATTCTATTCGCTTCTATTTTATCTAATAAAATAAAAGACACAGTTCAATTCTCTAATAACTGAATGGATACAAAGAATATCATTTCTATTAACAAGTTATAGACCGGTAGACATGGAGAAACAAAAGTGCTTACTACTTCTAAATGGAGGGAAGCTTCTTGGTCTTCTTGTAGTAACATGCAAGTCTGTGAATCCTGCTCTCAACCAAAATCAATCGACCTGTTCCTCTCTAGATGCTTCCTAATAGAGACTGCCTTCTTAATAAGATGGTACAGATCTTCAGGAATTTCAGGGGCAAGACCTAACAAACAAAACCAATTTTATAAAAACAAAGAAATCCAATCAACCAAGACATACAGATAAGACATCGCCCAACCAAAGGCTACATGCCCTTATCATTCAATAATTGTATTAAGATACTCAAACAAGAAAAACAACCAGCTCAATTACACTATAATCCCAATTACCCAAAATTAAACAAATGAAAAACCATAAAAATTAATTATTCCCTTCGCTCATTCAAATATTTAGCAAATAGTTAACTAGACCTAAAGTTCTTCCAACAAAAAAAAAGCAATGAAATGGGTTGACAATGACCTAAGATAAGGCAATAAGGTTCTACTCATAAAACAAAACACTAAGAATGATTACCATGGGCCTTGAGAACACGCAAGATCTTTCTTCCAGTAACACTCTTCACCTAAGCAATACCGTGAGAGTCATGAAGAATCACACTGATCTGAGATGGAGTAAGACCCTTCTTTGCAAACTTGCAAATGTTCTCCTCAACCTAACAGCATCATACTGAAAATAAGCTTGTTAATAGAAATTTTCGTATCCCAACCTAGAGAAGGTCATGAGAGATTTAGGGAGATACAATGAGATGAGGGAGAGTAATGAGGGAAATGTCAAAGATTATATTTATATATATATCATCAGAAAGGCTCGTGAATGCAGTGATTCTCAAGAAAAATATAGTCAAAATTTCAAATAAAAAACTATAAAGAAGCATACTTTATATTTACCATATATCTTGAGATTTACTTTGGCTCCATTTTTTTTTCTTCGTCAAGGCTCCAGTAGGAGGTTGCGTCTGAGAGAGGAGGTGGTGATAAAAGTTTGAGGCTTTACCAATTGTTTTCCAGCTAGGAGACGGGAAAATAGAGATGGGTATAGTAGGAAGAGAAAGGAGAGAAGGAAAATATGATGGAAAATGCGACAGAGAGAGAAAGAGATGGAAAAGGGGAGTCTACTGCACATAATAGGGAAAATAATATAACACATTCATTTGCCGCTTTTTTTTTTCAGTTGCCGCGTGTTTACTTTACTCATTTACTTTATATATACTATAATACTTTTTTAATAGTATTATAATGATGTGTTATTGAAAGGGGGTTTTGTTGTAGTGAACATTTCTATTATACACTTTACAGTGTCTAAGACCAGATTCCGCTATAAATAAATTTACGGTCTTATAAAACCTAACTCCCATTTTTTTTACCATCTTTAAATCCATAACCTAGGATCTCTATTACATCATTTTCGAAAAGAAAGGGAAATTGGACCCCAAGTTTAGAAAATGGTAAAAATGAATTCTCAATGACCTTAAACTAACTTGGGATTTTTTAGCTATCCAAAACTTTAGCTATTTTTTAAAACAACTTCATTTCCAATTCCGAACCTAACTTTTCACTATTCATTTTAACGTGATAAAAATCCCGCTTTTAAAGTCATATTCAATGTTAGGTTCTCTAACCACAACCCTTTAAAAATCCCGTTCATGTATTATGCGTCCTAATGACGGGAACTAGGTGAAAGCTCACGTCGAAAATTCAATTTAGGTTAGGAGAACTAACCTCCCAAAATTTGTATTTTGTTAAGGTTTGAAATTACTATTTTTCCCCATTTTTAGGTAACTTAGAAAAATTACTTCTCTTAAACCATGATATAATTTAATCTAACATTTTACTAGAGCCTTAATACCTATCTTAAAAATTTTCTCACCAAGTTTCGAATTTTTGGGAAGGCAAAACCTATTAAATCATTTAAAGAAATCTGGGCAATGCCTGCTGCCCATGAGTTTTTCTCAGATCTTTAGGGTTCTTAGAAAAATGATTTCTCTTACATCATAGCCCAGTGTTTTCTAAATTTTTACCATAATCTTTAATCATATCTAATTTAGTTTCTCTCAAAATTTCATAATTTTTAGGATAGGGAAACCCATTAAAAAATGTAAGACAATGTAGGCAGTGTTTGCTGCCCAGAAATTTCGTTTTCAGATTATTAGGGAAAACTTTGAAAAACCATTACACTTAAACCATTTTGAATTTTCCTCTAATAAATTTTTGTGATCCTTATACATATTTAAACTAACAGTTTAAGAAATTTCATAGCTTCTGGCTCTGTAAAATGTGTTCAATATTCAAAACAATCTGGGTAGTGCATGCTGTTGGAAAAACTTATACAGGATCTTTATTTATTTTCATGTATATCTGAAATTAAACAAATTAATACGAGATAGCCTAAAACATGTTTCTAAATTGAATTCAAAGAGAAACAAACAATATAATACTTACAGTATACGCAGCGGAATTAAGAGTCCTTCCTTCAGTTTCTCTAACTCTTGTATCCTCTCTGTCGCAGAGTATTATCAAGAAACTGAACCGATCTTCTATTTTCTTCACGATCTTCCAATGTATCCTTAGAACCACCTAGACTAGTGTGGGAAATTCTCAACACATGAGATAGATATAGAGAGAAGAAGAGAAAATACAAAGAGGCTTAGAAAAGGACTTGTGTTTAGAGAGAATATAAAACTATCAGAAAATCTGACTTATCAAAAACCCTTTTTTTAACTTCTCTATAAGCACTCCTTTTATAGACTCAATTAGGCCATTTAATTTAATTAAAAAATCAATAAAATAACAGCCATTTTGAAGCCCTAGGTCGAAATTATCATGGGCTACAGGCCCGTGAAATTTCCCATTTGATTATAAGCCCATTGGACTTAAAATCAAGGCCTGTATTATTTTCTATTGATTTAATTAATTAAATAATTATTTAAATCCTTTATCAAATTAATTATTTATAATTTGAACCTTGATTTAAATTTATTTATTAATTTAGATACCAATTTATCTTAATTAATAAATCTGCCATAATTTCTCTTTTCTTCTCAAAATTACACAACTCTGTGAAACTATCCAAAATTGACCTGGTCAACTTTGACAATTCTAATTGATGATTAAATCAATTAATTGAGACTATCTAGATGATTTTATCCAAGGTACAATGGGGACCATGGGCCTATGAAATCAAGCTCCAATAAGTTATCATAAATCTAACAAATAAATTTACTAACTTATTAATTCCTCGTGACTCCACTATAGACTTGGAATTGCACTCTTGAATTCATAGAACGCTCTATAACAAATATAGATACGCTATTAATTATCCATTGTTACAACCATAATTGTCACTCAATCCTCTATAGACGGTCTACAATGAGATAGGACTAAAATACCGTTTTACCCCTCATTGTATTTTATCCTTAAAACACTTAGTTCCTTGTAAATGATATTTCAGTAAACTAATTTAATTACTGAAATGAGATCTCTATCATTTAACACCTTGAACCAAACTAAAAGGAAACCATCGTTTCACTTCTTCATCAGAAGCTATAGATGTTCATATCTATGATTAACACTCCCACTCAATTATACTACCGAGTTCCCAAGATGTAAGTATGGGCTAGTCCGTAGGGTAAGCTGGTAACGAACAAGTCAAAGAACTCAAATAATACAATCAGTTAGAATACTAACCACTCAGAATTGAGATTGAATTGACCTATGGTCAACTATATGATATGACTAGAATAGATAATAACGGTATGTTTACTTATCTTATCAACTGTCAATATCGGTCCTGTCCGATGTAACAAATACATCCGATCTTATCTACTTTGCTAATGTTCTGGAAAGAACATAACACTGTAATGTGTAAGTAGATCATATCGTAGATTGGCAAGTCAGTGTAAATCCGGTGCACTGACTAATCTTAGGACTAACTTATTTTGAACATATAATCATATTTATATTCCACTGTGATTACGTCACTATAAATAAGATTAGCTATATGCTCAGGATTTAATAGAAGTTTATATTAAATAAATAATCATGAAAATAAAACATGTGAGCAAAGTGATTGACCAAGTCAAAAAATGATTTCTATTCTTTTATTGATAATAAAAATGAGATTACAAAGAATTTGGGTTTTAATTAGGGCATAAAACCCCAACACATGCTGCCCAGAAATTTTCCAAATTGCATCAAGATGACAAAAAGTTTATTACTTCGGTTTGAAAACACCTTTTTTCAATTTTGAAAAGCCTAAACTCAAGTAATCATCTAGAAATATGCAACCATATAAATTATTTCCACAAACAGAGGTATTAGCATATGATCTGACCCATTGGAAGTCAGACCACAAAAACTTGGCAGCATGCATTTTTACACATTCTAGCAAAACTAAATACAACTAGCAAAACCCTAGCCACATGCATGCATGCAAGCAAATCAACAAATAAACCAATCTAACCCTCAAGCATAAAATAAACTTAAAAATCCAACAAAATAACCTATACATCCAGATCTATCATCAATAACCAAAAAAAAAAAAACAACTCAAAATCAACCAAAGATCTACCTATGATGGTTCTAGCTTGGAGATGATAGTCCTTAGCTTGTCCAAACTTCCTCCTTGGATTCTATACCCTCAAACTGAGCCCCATAGGTTTAACATGCAGATTTTTTTAGAGAGTGTTCGGGTAGAAAATGGAGATGAGTGGAAAAAAACTTAACCACACCCTAAAATCTTACCTTAATTCTCACTAAAGCACCAAAGAGCTTCCAAACCTTGAAATCTCCTTAGAACCACTTTCCTTTTGCCCTAGATTACGAGATCCATACCATGCATGGACATTAGAACCACATGCATGCATAGAAAATCCCCGTAGGGTTTCAGATTTGAAAGAAAAAGAGAAGAGAAGGAAGAGCTATGATCCGAAACTTACAATGCTAGAACTCTTGAAGATCTCCTTCCTTCAATGGAGATGAGTGGGCAAGCTTGAAGAGAAGAAAAAAAATTCAGAAATGGGAGAGTGTGAGTAATGGGTTTCAGGTTTGGGGAGTGAGAGTGGAAGAGAGGGTTTTTGTGTTTCTATTTTTTATTTTTAGAGAATAAAATTTGAGGAAAATGTGAGAAATGGGAATAGCACTTAACTTGTAGGGTAAGTGAAACTCTTGTTCTCCCCTAGGGTATGTGTCATAAGACACTTGAGAGCATAGACATAGCCTAGCCGCCCACCTTTCTCTCTCCTCCCTTGTGAAAAGACTTTTATGCCCTTGCCAAATTTTACCACACTTTAAGGCATTCATAGACCCTTTGGTAATTTCACTTCTATTTTTTAACCAAAATTTCACCCTATAGTTTTTAAATATCCCAAGCTAAAATTAATAAATAAATGTGACCAAAAATAATTTTTGTCACATAACACATAATTTTGGTAATTTACTCAAAATGACCGAAATGCCCTTTAGGGCTCGGGCAAGAATTTCCATTCTTTAACCTAGAAAATTGGAATTAAATCCTCAATCAATTTTTCTTAAATTTATTGGCTCGACTATATAGTCCCAGTGTCAGACAATATTAATATTTTTATGCCATAGTATTTCATGTTTAATTAATCCGAGATTTTTACCCGATTAGGGTTTTTGACCCGGTCCACGACCAAAGGTCTCGGTTTCTGAAAAAACCGCACTTACCACAGCATGGCACGCATTCACACATCACAATTTCTTGTAACATAAAATGTTCACCTGACATAATACATAATATAGGGAATTAAAATACTCGAACTAGGGTTTTACCCGGTGCCCTAAACGTGGGGCTTTACAATACCTACAATTTATACAAGTTTCATCCTCGAAACTTAGAACAACTATAGGTATAACTCTCTCATCCGGTCTTCGGGTTCCCATGTTGCTTCTTCTACCCCATGGTTACACCATTGCACCTTCACCAAGGGTATAGTCTTATTACACAACACCTTATCCTTACGATCCAGAATCCTCACTGGTTTCTCCTTGTAACATAGTTTTGGATCCACTTCCAACTGTTCGTAACTAAGTACATGGCTCAGGTCTTCAACATATTTTCTCAGCATAGATACATGGAATACCTCATGTACTCAAGCCAAAATAGGTGGGAAAGCTAACCGGTAGGCTAGCATGCCACTTTTCTCCACTATCTCAAAAGGTCTAATATACCTTGGATTCAATTTTCCTTTCTTACCAAAATGCAGAGCTCCCTTCAACGTCGCCACCTTCAGGATCACCTTATGTCCGACTTCAAATGCCAAGAGTCTTCAACGTCGGTCCGCATATTTGTGCTGTCGATCTATGGAGGTTTGCAGCCTCTCTCGAATCTTCTTGATATCCTCGGTAACTTTGTCCACTTCCTCTGTACCCAAGAATTTTCTTTCACCGGCTTCGTTCCAATGAATCATGGATCAACACTTTCACCCATACAAGGCTTCATACGACGCCATCTTAATAAAGTCATGGTAGCTATTATTGTAAGCAAATTCCATCAGCGAAAGTTTTTTGCTCCACGACCCCTGGAAGTCGAGTACACAGGCTCTCAGCATGTCTTCAAAGGTTTGGATCGTTCGCTCACTCTGGCCATCTATTTGGGGATGGAAAGCAGTGCCAAACTTAAGTTGAGTTCCCAATCCCACTTGCATCCTTTTCCAAAATGGTGAGGTGAAACGTCCATCTCGGTCTGAAATGATGGACTTAGGTACTACATGTAGTCGTACAATCTCTGCTATGTATAAGTCTGCTAACTTATCCGCATAATAAGATAACTTATTGGGTAGGAAATGCGCTGAATTGGTCAATCTATCAATAATAACCCATATCATATCTTGGCCCTTAGGAGTATTTGGCAGTCCAATGACAAAGTCCATTGTGATCATCTCCCACTTCCATTCTGGAATCTCTAGCGGTTGCAGCAACCCAGCTGGTCGGTAGTGCTCTGCCTTGGTTTGTTGGCAAGTGAGGCAATGAGCCACGTATTCTCCTACTTCCTTTTTCATCTTCGGCCACCAAAAATATTTCCTTAAACCCTGGTACATTTTTGTGGCGCCGAGGTGCATTGCGTAAGGGGCATTGTGTGCCTCATAGAAGATTTGCTTCTTAATCTCTGCATCGTCGGGAACACAAATTCTGACTTTAAATCCTAACACCCCATCTTCCAATTTATGGAATCCCGGTCGCATATCCTTCCTCACCTAGTGTTTGATATGCTCATACCAAGGTTTGAAAAGTTGTCCTCCTTGTATGGCTTCCATAATGGTGGGTTGCACCGAAAGATTTGTTAATTTGCCAACAACTACCTTGAGATCCAACATAGAGATGTAACCTTGCAGTTCCAAGGGCATCTCTTGCATTGTCATAACGTACGTCATCGGTTGCTGACTCAGAGCATCTGCCACCTTATTGGCCTTTCCAGTATGGTATAGAATGTCACAATCATAATTGTTAAAAATTCTAACCACCAACGCTACCTCATGTTCAATTCCTTCTGGGTGAAGAAATACTTAAGGATCTTGTGGTCAGTGTAAATGTTACAATGTATCTCATAGAGATAATGCCTCCAAATTTTTAATGTGAACACTACTGCAACCAACTCAAATTCATGTGTCAGGTAGTTCTTTTAGTAACTCTTTAGTTGTCGAAACGCATAAGCTATCACCTTGCCATGTTGCATCAGTACCACCTCCAGTCCTTGTCTTGAGGTATCGTTGTAGATCGCGTATCCCTCTATCCCACTAGGGATAGTCAGCACTAGGGCAGTGGTCAACCTCGTCTTTAGTTCTTGGAAACTCCTCTCACATTGTTCGTTCCATACAAACTTAGCATTTTTACGAGTAAGAGCGGTCATTGGCGTTGCTATTTTCGAGAACCCTTCTACGAACCGCCTATAATACCTTTCTAATCCGAGAAAACTTCTCACTTCCTGAGCATTTTTTGGAGGTTTCCACTGACTTACTGCCTCTATCTTGGTAGGATCCATGGATATCCCTTCTCTTAACACCACATGGCCCAAGAAACTCACCTTTTCTAGCAAAAATTCACACTTGGAGAATTTGGCATAAAGTTTTTGGTCCTTCAAACGCTGAAGAACCATCTCCAAATGCACCGCATGTTTCTCCGAGTTCCTCGAGTATATCAAAATATCGTCAATAAACACAATGATGAATTTATCCAGAAACTCACTAAACACTCGATTCATGAGGTCCATGAATGTGGCGGGTGTATTGGTGAGTCTAAGGACATCACTACGAACTCGTAGTGACCATACCGCGTCTGAAACGTTGTCTTAGCTTTGTCCGACTCCTTAACTCTGAGCTGATGGTAACCTGATCGGAGATCTATCTTTGAGAATACCGATGCTCCCTGGAGTTGATCAAATAGATTAATGATCCTGGGAAGTGGGTATCGGTTCTTAATCATCACATTTTTCTGCTCTTGATAGTCTATACACATTCTCATGGAGTCGTCTTTCTTCTTTACAAGCAATACTGGGGCTCCCCATGAAGAATGACTTGGTCTTATGAACTTTTTATCCAATTGCTCCTGCAGTTGAGCCTACAGCTCCTTCAATTCCACTGGTGCCATCCGGTATAGAGCTTTCGAAATGGGCGTCATCACTGGAATAATCTCTATATCAAACACCATTTCTCGCTCTAGCGGTAGGCCGGGAAGGTCATCAGGAAATACTTTAGGGTATTTGCATATGATGGGTACTTTGACTAGTTGTAATGGACCCTCTTTATCCTTATCCACGACGTGTGCCAGATGAAATGCAATCGTCCCCTAACATCTTCCTCGCCTTCATAGCGGAGATCATTGCGAATTTCTTTTCTCTGGCTGCGCCTTGAAACGTAAACGGATCTCCTCCTACTGGTTTGAAAACCATTCTCCTCTTCCTACAGTTCACTATGGCACCATACTTAGATAACTAGTCCATCCCTAATATTACATCATATTCGTGTAGGTCCAAAATCAAAAGGTCTACTATCGATTCTCGTCCCTCTACCCAAATTGGTACGGCTCTTACCCATGACCGCACCAACATATCTTCCCCTAAAGGCAACAACACCCCACAGACATTAGGCATAGGTTCAGGCATTCTATTCAATTTTTCAACAAATGAGGCAGCTACAAAAGAATGTGATGCACCAGTGTCCATCAATGCATATGCTGAGGTTTGTGCAATAGAGATCTGACCTGACACCATCTCAAATGGTCTGGCTTCTTTGTTGCCTTAGGTAAGTGCGTAGAACTGTGGCGGGGCTCCTATTTGTTTTTATTGGTTGTCGTCGCCCTTCCAGTTCAAACTAGGGAAATTCTTAGCTAGGCGCCTTGGTTTTCCTCAGGCATAGCATGCCCTCGCCTTGCACTCACCCAGATGTCGATGGCCACACTTATCATAAGTAGGCCAGTACTAGAATTCGCGCCTGGGTTGTTTGTTGGAAACTCCGGTCTGACTGTCAGACGGTCCCCCTTTTCTCTTGTTATTCCCATTGCTACTCGGCCTTGAGCCTCCTCGGGTTCCAAACTCCCATTTATTGCGGTTGGTCCTGGGGAAAATCCTTCCCTTGGAGCCATTCCAGTTAGATTGGGTCTATCCTGGATTGCCAAAGGTAAACTTTCATTCTTCAAACTTCTAGGATTCCTTCCTTTCCAGTTTAGACCATGACTCTTGGCGAAGCGCTCGCTCCACTGCTTCTGCATATGTTTCCGGGCTTGTCTTCTCGGTGTCCACGAATTTTTTGATCTCTCCTCGAAGTCCTCTCATAAACCTCCATGCTTTGGTTGATTCAGTATTAACCAGATCCGGTGTGAATCTGCATAAGTGATCAAACTTCTTGGTATATTTCAAGACGCTCAAATTTCCTTGCTTCAGAGTCGTAAACTCTACCACCTTGTGGTCCATCATGATACGGTTGTAATATTTAGAGTTGAACAAGACAAGGAATTCTGGCCATTCCATTTTGGCCAAATTATGACCCTTCTTTGCAGCATCCCACCAGATGCGAGCATCTTTTCTCAACATAAAAATTCCACAAACCACATTTTCATGCTCAGTAATTTTGATGAAATTGAAGATCCTTTCTAGTATGATGATCCACTCTTCTGCCACCACTAGGACAGCAATACCTTCCAAGGTGGGTGGGTTCTGGCGACTAAACCATTCAGAGATGGGATTCTAATGGGCCACCCTCGGTGCCTCAACCTGTGGTTCATCCCCTGTCCCACCAGCAAGAGGAGCCTGGTGCACTAGTTCAGTCGCAGCTACTCCTAGTTCTTTCCGATTGTTAGCCGGTGCTGCTGGGAGGCGTTGGAGTATTGTCTGAAACATCTCTGTTTGGCGGGCATCAGAGTCCACCTACCTCTTATGGTCCTGCTCGATGCGAGCATTCTGAGCTTCCATATTTCTATGGAGCTCCTCCATCTGAGCAACAAGGTCAAGTCCTTGATTCGCCCCTGACCTCGACCTTGGCCCCTTACTCGGCCTCGACCTCTACCTCAACTTTGGCCTCGGCCTGCTGAAACTTGTGGGTTCGTAGCCGGTTGCTCTACTAGATCCTGTGCATTATCAACTTAACAACCTGCTCTAGCTCTGGTATTAGGAGCCATGAAGAGTTCCTATGTATATCATAGAACTCAGCCATTAGACAAAGGTTGCATTTAAACATATCAAACCACATCATAAACATTCAATGTAAAGTCTGAAAGGGTTTATAAAGTAAGTAGGAAATGAGTCTAACCCTAGTCAGGCTCAAGGTTTCTTAGCATAGAACCCTTAATCAGAAGTGATACAAACAATGAAATTTGAAAACCATAGTGTTTTTCAAAAAAGATAATAAAACGGACGATCACTATCCTAATCGACAGGCATGTCCCCATCGAATCATCATTTGAACTCTCATGTACTTCCCAAACCATGCTATTCCCAGCTGCCTCTTGCTCCTAGCCCTTAGGCGGATCCTTCTCGCAATCTTCTTCTAGTTCAGCTTCGACCTCCATGACCTCTCCAGGGTCCTGATCTGCCGCAGCCCTATCCTCGAGCTAGACCCCTGCAAGCACTGTAAAATCCCGCACCACCAGTTGTGCCCATCGATCACCCTCTGCCGCGTTAGGAATGGGTTACACTATTAGATGCTCATGGTACTCCGCATACCATGTCGATACGTCATCAAAGGGGTCAAACACAAGCTCAATGGATGCCTAAAACTCTGGCCAAGAGGAAGTGGCCGGTCTCAAATGCCTTATCTGAAACCATCAAAAAGCCTCGTCTCACAGGTAGAAGCTGGCCAATCTCACCATGAAGCTCGGAGGAATTTCCATATCCTGGAAGATGATTTCCAGTGAATGAGTCCAAGACCAAATGTCATACGAGTTGTTGGCTTCCTTAGTGAATAGGTGGGGACAGGAGCTATGGAATCCTTGATAGAATCGAAGTTTCTTCCTTAGGGTATATACTATAGGTAGTCCTCTAGGACGGGGTTATCTACATCGGGTTGCTCAGCCATGTAACCTACAATTTATAGAATTCAAGCAAGTAAACAAATAGAAATCACATGATCATAGTTTAAGACATTACTTACAGTGAGTGTCAGTCTATCTTTGCGAATGTACATGTGGGTTTGTCTAACAAAACCGGTTCAGTCCGGTGCTTTGATACCAACTGTAATGTCCCATAAAATCTCTTAACATAATTTGCAGAAAAACATAATCGTTTTCTAAAAATAAGGTAATAAAAAATCCATATAAAAAAATTCAAAACATGCAAGAGTTCGGAAGTATGTGCATACTTAAAAGTGAATTACAATGTCATAATTTTAAAACATTGAACGAGCCCAAAACAATTTCTTAGTTATCAGATGGGTTCTAGTATCCAAAACATGAATTCCCCAAAAGGTTGGTCCACATGTACATCCTCACAGATAAACTCCAGTGCTCACTGATCCACTTTGCCTTTGAGCACCTAAAATACGAAACAACTAGATATGCAAAACAATTAGTAAGAGCAACTTAAGAGCAAATAGGAATCTGATGAAACCGAACTCTAACATACAATTTAAGAACGTGCGAACATCCTGGCAAACTCATGGTCATGCCTCATGTTGACCCTCGAATTGGTCAATGACACGGAGTCAGATAAACGATATAAAGTGAGATGAAAACAAGAAGAAATCAAGACGAAAAGGTAAATGACAAAAATGATTTATAGTGGTTCGGCCCCAATCAGATGGTAATGACCTACGTCCACTTAGTGTTCTTATTAATGTAGAATCCCAACACCGTGATCAATGAACTAGGGTTCACGAGTTTCCCAAGCTTAGGGATGATTACATATTTGGTGAATATTAACACTATAATTTTCTCTCAAAATTCCCCAAAGTTCCAAAAAGTCCCCTCCTTTGAGCCCTTTGATTCGTATTTATAGGCTCAAGAAGGTTACCTGGGCCAATGGGCCTTAATTACAATTAAGACTTGCGTATCTAGGTAAATAAATAAATTACAAGTAATGCATAATTACAAGATTCCACATCTAAAGGAATTAAATGAATACATGCGACCAGGCTGGTCGCACATAAATATGATGTGTGATAAACCAAAAATCTTCTGGTCGATGACCAAGTAGGATACACTTACTTAAAACAGCCACGTGCCTCCCACGTGTAGACCAATCTTGCCACGTCATCATGTAGTCTGTTTTTGGGTAAACATTCGCCCCCTAAGTTTATTTTACTGCGACCAACATAAAGTAAACTTACACAATCAACCCTTCACATGACCTGTCGGACCTGTCAGAGCCATCAATGCCTTTTCAAAAAAAGGCAACCAATCATGTCATTACAGTTTCCCAAAAAGTGGTTTGATGGCTATCATAGTTTTCCATGCCTCGAAAAATTACCCCGCATCATTACCTCAGTAACCGTGCTTCGACCAATATAAATAACTCCTCAAATTCACTTTTTACTTTCCTCAAGAACACTAAAGAACGGAGCATAAAGAACCCAAAAAACACAGACAATTTCAATGATCCACGGAGTTTCTGTCCAACCACTTGACTTAACGTCTCAGAAATTTGCACCACTTTTTATCCAAGTAAGTTTCTTGAACTTCTTCGTCTCTGAGATGCCATGCAACAATTACCTTCTCAATTTTCTGGTTTGTTTTGGATTTTGAGTTCCTAAATGTTCTTGAAGAAATGATCTAGGGTAATCGGGCATGTAGGTATTAACATGACAGGATAATGAAAAGACACTAAATGAGGCTTAGGAATGAACTTGGGAGTTGGGATTATGGATTTAGGGCGTAAATCGAAGTAAAAATTCAATTTTTAGGCATTTATAAAAAAAAAAAAGGGTTTTTCCCGCCCTTTCTCAGAATCGAAAAGTTTTTCCTGAAAAACTTTTCACTTCTGCTTTTTAATATGTTTTCCAAGCTATTTGCATACTATTTAATGTTTATGTTAGGATGTTGTTGGTCGTATAAAAGCTTAACTTTTATACATGAGCAACGTTATCCCAATGTTTCCACTTTCTTGGTCTATTAGCGATAGATTCTCATCTCCCCTTCTCTGTTCGCAGATTTTCATGCACAACCCGTGGAGAGGTGAGAGGCCGATCGACAACGACTTGCTCACACAGTTACTCGAAGATCAAGAACAGTCGTCACTGCTAATCTCGAAAATTCCCTTTTCTGAACGTAACCCCACAAGTAGACCTTTGACCAGTCCAACCAACATGGGGCGCGTAAAATCCATCGCTCAAAAGAAAAAGAAAACAACCAATCCACCTGCCAATTAACCTACTCCTTGAGCTGAAACTCCTTCAACTAGCTCTCAACCTAAAAACACTTCCCAGCCATAAATTCAAACAAAAGCCCGACTTCGAGATGTCCTTCGACCAGAGGTCGAATGGTTGTAGTACCTCCTAGTGTTATTACAGCTAGGATGGTAGGGAATTATCTCAAGAAGTACGGACTTCCTGTGATAACCCTAATCAAGCGTTCAATCGACCAGCAAGCAAACCTACTTGGGGGCGCCTTTAGCACCTGGTCGAGGTATCACATTGACGCAGGGGCAACCTTGCCTCTTCATCCATTCTTCCAGGGGTGGCCAATTATTTCAAGGTCACTCCCTTTCAAATCACCCCAAATGGATATAGAGTGCTTTCTGTTCTCTATATTCTTTACAACCACAAGAAGTGGCCCGTTCCTACGCCACACGAGATCAATTATTTGTTCGATCTCAAGTCCAACCCCAATCACAACAACACGGGGTTCTTCCACTTCTACCACCAGGAATCTGCTCGCACCTTCCTGAGTGACATTACCCAAAATTTCAACGTGGGAAAGTACTTCCAAGACTACTTTTTAACATCAGACCTGGTCGCCAACAACCTGGCCTTCACTGAAGGAGGTAAATTATTTACTCACTAGTCGTTCAATTTCCTTTAGCTTTTCTGCACGTTCTTTAGAACTTTGGTGTCATTCAGGTCCATGGCATCAACCAGTCCCCACTCCATAAATGGATATATGAGCAACATCCTTGGCCAGCATGACAAATATTAAAAAAAGTGTCAAAGATTTGGTCACAGAGAATAATCTAAGGCGGGTTGGCTTTCTGGCTCCTCACCAGGATGTGAGGGAATCAACCGTAGGAAGTGCTACTGGGGGAGAAGTTCCCGAGCAGCACCAAGATGTGTCACAACCCCCGAGGAGGAAGGCTATGGGAGTGACCATCAGGGAACCCTCCAGCACTCCGCGAGCAGCTGCTGCCCCTACTCAACAAGGAAAGGGAAAGCAGAAGGTTTATGAGCATCCTGAGCCTATTCTTGAGTCTTCGGATGAGAACGATACTGACTTCTCACTCTTAGACAGTTTTCCCATTCCCTGTCATTTATTTAACGAGGACGGCAACTTTAAATACACACCTAATTTAAATTCAGACTTCTTCAAGGCAGAGAGTGAGTGTAGCAATAATACAATAAGTAATGTAGCGACCAATAGTTGTAGCTCGGGTATTTTACTTGTAATTTCTTTGATCTTATTTCCTTGATTTAGTAGGTATCTCCATCTATATTGCATGACTGTTCGCTTCCATTTTGAAGTCATGTCTGTTGAAGATCCATTCAACTTGTATAGCGAACCTGACCTAGTTGCTCCTGCGAGCAAGAAAAAGGGGAGCAGGCAACACAGTGGGGAAAGCAGCAGTAACCCTCCGACGAAAAAGGCTCGAACCGAGGATCCTCCAGTACCAGTTCCTTCTAGGGAAACAACACCTCCTCCAGCTCCCATCGACCAGCCGTCTCCACCAACCCCCGAGAACCAGACACTTCCTCCAGTGCCTGCTAACCAAACTCCTCTAACTCCAACTCCCACTGACCAGACCCCTCCTGATCAGACAGGAGAGGCTTTGATGAAAATGGCTCTCAACTTGGCCAAAGATAGGCTGACAAAGCTATCGAGGCACCAACGCAGCCGAGAGGCCATCAGCAATACTGGCTCCATGGAAGTCGAGCAGATCTTCAACCATGCGTTGAACGAAGTACTCCACGTAAGTTGTCGTTTTTTGCTTAGCTTTATTTGTTTATCTTGTCACTTTATTTCCACTTAACAGTTTTATCTTTTTTCTGGTCGCAGGGAGTTCTAACCATGAGCGCTGGCTGGCGCCGCTCGGGGGCATTGACTGCTCAATACGAGAAGAGGCTTGGTGAATAGCTCAGAGCGTCTAAGGATAAACACACTGAGGAGCTTAAGACGGCTAAGGCCAAAGACACCAAGGAGCTCAAGGCAGCCGAGAAGAAAAACGCTGAACTGCTCAAACAGAAGGCCAAGCTAGCCGAAGAGCTGAAACAGCACCAGGCTGCCTTGACCACAGCCATTGAAGCTAAACAGAAGTACAAGGAGGCTTCTTTGATTAATTTCAAGGAAGCCTCTAACCTTCAAGATGATCTGGTCATCAACAAAAAGGAGACTGAGGGGTTGGAGGAACGCATCAAAGAGCTCGAGGAGACCAATTCCAGTAACCTAGAGAAGTACAAGGGAGCCACTTTTAAATGCTTCTATATGTTCTGGAAGAATAACCGCGGGGCAGACTTTAGCTATCTACCAGACCGTATGAGGCAGTTTGAGCTAAACAGGTGTCTGGCTTGCCTTGAAGAGGAGGAGAGATCGAAAGTTCCAGCATCCCCCGAAATCTCTTTGGCTACGGGCATCGATGGCGTAGGCGAGGAAATTGGGGCCTCTATCGACCAGAAAATTCCTCAAGATCCTCCTGCTTCATAATTTCTTCTATCTTTTATTTAAATTTATAACTTGGGACACACGAACCTCGGTTCATAGTGTCAAGACAATATATTTTTGCTACGCGGACAGCTTTTTCTTTTAAACAGAGAATTACATCCGAGCAGTAACTGCTCGCGGTGTAAAATAATTTACTTTCAATATTTAGATATTATAATACTTGCAATATATTACAACATCTTGTTCGCATGACCGAACTTAGCATAGCACTTTGGTTTGATTTAACAAAATTTAAATCAAATTTTGAAAAATAATCTAAGTACCGTAGCATGCTTTCACTTATTTTTCTCGTGTGTTTACATATACTTGTCGATATGCTTTGCTTACTAGATACCTTATATGCCCCCCAAGTGATTGAGGAGCTTAAGGTCCTCGGTCACTTTCCTTAACCAAAACTTGTTCGAACATTACTGCTCGTAATAAAGATATATAAAAATGATAATATAGCAAAACAACACACGTAATGAGCAAATACTTGTAATAAATACAATAGTTTGCAAGATTGACTGGCCACGCACAGTCCCTTTTATTTCTCGTAATAAATGGACAATCATGTCTGTATGAGTGATCAAAATTTTTATTTTACACTTATAAGCGATCAGTCACATGATTGACTAACCCTTGTTCATAAACTTGTAAAAAGTAAAATTAATACAAGCCAATTCTTTAAGAAGAATTATTTATTGATAGCACTTGCACAGGTGTTCTCCATTCCAATAGTGAGGAATGAGGTCTCCATTTAAGCGAGAAAGTTTGTAGGTGCCTAGTTGAAGGACTTCTTCGATTTGGTATGGCCATTCCCAGTTAGGTCCAAGCACTTCAGCAGCTTGGTCGCGGGTGTTGAGGAAAACTCTTCTAAGCACCAAATCTCCCACATTAAATTTTCTTTCTTGTACTATAGAGTTGAAGTACCAGGCGACATTTTGCTGGTAAGCTGCTACTCGGAGTTGGGCTTGCTCGCGCCTTTCATTGACCAAATCCAGAGATTCCATCAATAACTGTCTATTAACGTCTTGATCGTATGCGAGCCTTCGATGAGATGAAGGATCTAATTAAACAGGCAACATAGCTTCATACCCATAGGCCAAGGAAAGTGGAGTATGGCCTATTGTTGTTCAATGGGATGTTCTATACGACCAGAGGACTTCAGGCAGCTGCTCTGGCCATGCCCCTTTTGCTTCTTCAAGCTTTTTCTTCAGAGTATCTTTCAATGTCTTGTTGACAGCCTCAACTTGATCGTTTGCCTGTGGATGAGCTACTGAAGAAACGTTTTTGATAATGCCATGCCTCTCACAAAAATCTGTGAACAGATCACTATCAAACTGTGTGTTGTTGTCTGAGACAATTTTTCTTGGCAATCCATAACGACACACAATGTTCTTTACCACAAAATCCAGCACCTTCTTGGTTTTTATGGTTGCAAGTGGCTCAGCTTCAGCCCACTTCGTGAAGTAGTCAACAGTAACCACAGCATATTTGACATTGCCTTTTTCTGTGGGCAAATACCTAATCAAATCTATCCCCCACACTACGAATGGCCACGGGCTTTCCATCTATTTTAGCTCATTAGGGGCTGCTCGTGGTATCTTGGAGAATCTCTAGCACTTGTCACATTTTTTAACGAAATTCATAGAGTCTTCTTTCATCGTTGGCCAGAAGTATCCTTGCCTTAAGATCTTTTTAGATAAACTTTTCCCCCCAACGTGATCTCTACAGAAACCTTCATGGACTTCTCTCATTAATTCTTTGGCCTTTTCTTTTGAAACACACCTTAGGAGTGGCATTGAGTACCCCTTCTGTATAAAATTTCATCGACCAGGATAAACTGAGCTGACTGCCTCTGGAGGGCTCTTGCTTTGTTTCTGTCCATCGGCAGTACTCCATACGTCAAGTACTCAATGAAGGGTGCCATCCACGTGTCTTTTGCCTAGATTACCAGGGAGATTTATTCTGCTTGGATGCTTGGTGTGGACAGTCGTTCAACAAGCACTATACTCAAGGTATCAGCATCCTTTGCGCTTGCTAACTTGGCCAAAGCATCAGCGTTCGAGTTCTGGTCGCGAGGTACCTACTGTAGAGTATATTTTTCAAATTGCGCCAACAAATCCTTTGCTTTGTTCAAGTAAGCAACCATCTTCAGACCCCGGGCTTGATATTCTCCAGTAATTTGATTAACCACTAACTGGGAGTCACTATAGATTTCGAGCGACTTTATGTTCATGTCCCTAGCTAATCTTAATCCTACGAGCAGTGCTTCATACTCAGCTTCGTTATTGAACGCTGTGAAGTCAAATATGATTGCGCAGTGGAATATATGCCCTTCAGGTGTGATTAAAATCACACCTGCTCCAGCGTTGTGCTCGCTGGAAGAGCCATCTGTGAACAATTTCCAAGAGGGAATTTGGCCTTGAGGCTCAGCTCTTCTATCGGTTCAGTTATCTGAAGTCCAGTGTACTCTGCAACAAATTCTACCAGAGCCTATCCCTTCATTGTTTCTCGTGGCAAGTAAGAAATATCCAACTGTCCAAGTTCAACTGCCCATTTCAATAATCGACCAGCGGCTTCTAGTTTTTGCAGGACTTGTCGTAGGGGCTGGTTGGTTAATACTGTGATGGGGTGAGCTTGGAAGTACGGTCGCAGCTTTCTGGAGGCTAAGATCAAGCAGTACACTAATTTCTCAATGGGCGGGTATCGAAGTTCTGCTCCTATTAGCCTTTTGCTTATATAATACACAACTTTTTACACATGTTCCTCCTCTCTCACCAAGACAGCACTAGCAGCATATTCTGTGACCGCCAAATAGATGAACAAAGTTTCTTTTTCAACTGGTTTAGACAAAATCGGTGGCTGCGACATATGAGATTTTAGAGCCTGGAAATCTTGTTTGCACTCTTTTGTCCACTCGAATTTTTTATTGCCCCTAAGTAGATTAAACAATGGGACGCACTTGTCTGTGGATTTAGAGATAAATCTACTTAGAGTGGCAATCCTCCCGGTTAAACTTTGAACATCTTTTATATTTGTTGGCGATTTCATATCGACCAGGGCCTTGATCTTTTCTAGATTAGATTCGATACCTCATGAGTTCACTATAAATCCCAAAAATTTCCCTAATCCAACTCCGAAGGAACACTTAAGGGGATTCAGCTTCATCAAATATTTATTCAAGACGTTGAAGCACTCTTGTAGGTCCCCAATGTGTCCTTCTGCCTTCTTCGACTTAACCAGTATGTTGTCAACATACACTTCCATGTTTACACCGATCAGCTCTTTAAACATGTGATTGACCAGTCGCTGGTAAGTCACACCAGCATTTTTTAAATCGAAAGGCATCACTTTGTAACAGTGGAGCCCTGTATCGGTCTGGAAGGTAGTGTGATCCTTATCAAGTGGGTGCATACTAATTTGATTGAATCTAGAGTATGCATCCATGAATGATAGGATCTCGTGCCCTGAAGTGGCATCGACCAGTTAGTCGATCCTTGGGAGCAGGAAACAATCTTTAGGGCATGCTTTATTAAGGTCTATGAAATCCATGCATGTTCTCCATTTGTCATTCGACTTGGGAACTAGTACGGGATTAGAAACCCACTGTTGACCCAGATTTTGGCCAACTGACACGGAGTCAGAATATGCTTGATGTGAATTAATGCGTTGAAAAGAATCGAATGACAAAAAGTAATAAGAACACAATATTTTATAGTGGTTCGGCCCCAGGATCTGGTAATGACCTACGTCCACTCAGATTGTTATTGATATAAGAATCAAAGGAGTGATCAAAGAACAAGGGTTCAATGAGTTTCACTAACCTCTGAAGAACAATACAATATTCCAAGGAGAATTACTCTAGTCTCAAATAATTCAAAAGCCAAAAGTCCCCTCCCTTGAGCTATCTTTTTCTACTTATAGGCTCAAGGGGGATTACATGATTTAGTTGCTGATATTCTCTCCTAAATAATCGGATATTCAGGAGATTGTGTGAGTTAAATTTGGGATCTACAAAGATCTTTACAGTAATATTACATTGCATGCGGAACCATCGACCAGACTGGTCGTAGGTAAGACTGGGCCGCTTACTGCTTCTAATACGTCTTCTGGTCGATACACTAGCAGAGCTCTTCCAGGCGTCAGCCACGTGTCCAGGGATTACTTGCCACGTCATCAATTACAATTTTTTGGATAACATTTGCTCCCCAAGTTTATTTATTACGAGCAATAAATAAACTTTTTGAGCGAACGACCCTTCGGTAACCCCGCCTTACGTGTCAGAACCCTTCGTGTGTTCTTGGAAAAAGTAACCTACTCCTGTCTAATCATGACTTTTTGGTTCCCCAGTTATAATTCGACAGCTATTCTGCTTCCCCATACTTCGAAAAAGGGAAACTGATGATTACACCTTTTTTATGCCACAGACAAACTTATATAACATCTCCAAACTTCCCTTTTTCTTTTTACGCACGCCATTTCCTTCTCAAGAAACCCTAAAAACCAGAGCTTTAATCTTCTCCGGAGACCGTTTTTCTGCATTTTCAAGACTCAGTCCGAGAGTTCCTTGACTCCCGAAGACTTTTTACCATTCTCAACGATCTTCTTTCCGGTAAGTCTTTGAATCTTTATGTTTCAAATTTTCATATTGCATGCTTCTGTATGCTGACTTTTGAGTTCATCTGCTTCTGGTTTGAGATGCTTGTGAGTAGAATGTCTTGTAGGCGAAAAAGGGTTACGAGTTAGTTTAATAGTCGGGATCATACTTTTAGGACGTAAAATCGAAGTAAAATTTCGATCTTTAGGCTAGTTGGAAAATAGGTTTTTCCCGCCCTAAGGGGAGTTGAAAAAGCTTTTTTGAAAAACTTTTTTCTATCATCCTTTGATCCGTTTCTCAAACTGTTCGTGTGGAAAAATTTAGCTTTTTGTTAGAATGCTATTGTATAAAAGCTTGACTTTTATACTCGATCAGCGCCATTCTAAAAAGCCTTTAAAAATTCTCTATCCTCACCTCCCCATTCTTCTGTTTGCAGACTTTGATGCCAGATTTGTGGGGAGGTGAACGGCCCATCGACGACGATCTTCTCGCCCAGCTGCTCGAAGGCGAAGAACAACCGGCCGACCGAATCCACGAGATTCCCTTCTCACGATCCTCTTCCATACCTCGTCCTCAAATGGCCCGTTCCAAATCCATAGGCAAGAAAAGACCTGAATCCGACGATAGTCCAAACACTTCTGCCCAGCCTGATTCGCAGGCTAGGGTTCCCTCGACCAGCGGTCGAGACAATCCTGATCCTGACCCTAACATCCCAATTAGAGCCCACCCTCGCCATCAGAATCTGCCTGATGTCGAGTGGTATATCTCCCCGACCAGCGTAGTGACCCCTCGGATGGTTGCTAACTATTTCAGGAAGTATCCTCTCACAGGGGTTACCATTAGAATTCCTGCCGCAGACCAAAGGGCTAACCTCCCCGGAGGTATATACAGCGCTTGGTCTCGGTATCACATAGAGGCAGGGGCTTTCCTCCCTCTACATCCTTTTTATCAAGGGGTGGCTAATTATTTCGATGCCGCCCCCTTCCAAATTACTCCAAACGGATATAGAATGCTGGCCGCACTCTATATCTTGTACAAACTTAAAAAATGGCCTGAACCTACCCCACACGAGGTCAATTATCTTTTCGACCTTAAATCCAACCCGCAACAATATGGGACGGGTTTCTTCCATCTTTGTCACCAGGAGACAAACCGGACGTTCCTGAGTGACACTACGCATATATCCAACGTGGGGCAGTACAGTAAGGAGTACTTCCTTACTCCGGACATAACCAGCAACAACCTGGCCTTCACTCGAGGAGGTAAGTGTTGTCTTTTACTGATCAATGCTTTTAATCAAAGAGTCTCCCTTTATTCTTCTCAAACTATACTTTGTCTTTCAGGCCCATGGTTACGTCCGACCCCAACACCAAACATGGTGTTGAGGTCCAATGCACTGGCCAGGATGACGGACGCAGAAAAAAGCGTCAAGTCCCTAGTCACTGATGAAAACCTGAGGCTGTCTGGCCTCCTGGCTCCTCGCCATGAAACAAGAGGACCCGTGGTAGCCGATGCCACTGCCGAGGGGGTTCCCGAGCAGCAACCTCCTGCGTCCCCTCCCCGAAGGAGGCCGACGGGGGTTACAATCAGGGAGCCCACGGGCAATCCTTCCGCAGAAAGGCCTTCTGCTCCCCAAGGCAAAGGGAAACAAAAGGCCAAAGAGCCGGTTGTGGACTTGGGGGAATCCTCTGATGAGAACGGTAAAATTATTTTGCTTTTAAATAGCTTGCCAATTCCCTGTCATTTGTTTGACGGGGAGGGAAACTTTACATATACTCCAAATCTAGGGCCAGACTTCTTCGTGCCAGATAGTGAGTGTGTGACTAATAGAGTCAATAGTATAGCGACCAGTAGTTGTAGCTCGGGTATTAACTTTGTGACCTTCTTTTCTGTTTTGATAAAGAGTCTTCATCTGCCTTTATCTTTACCCTTTACATGTTTTTACTTGTGTGCAGATATGGCCACTGCCAACGTCTTCGACCTATACCAGGCTAAGGAGGAAGAGGAAGTTCCTCAGCTCCGGCAAAAGTCGTCAAGGAGACACAACAACGAAACCAGCCAGGGCCCTGCCAAAAAGAATCGAACAGAAGATCCTCCCAAGGACGTGCCAACTGGGCAAACTTCTGCTCATCCTCCGGCTCCTGCTGAGAAGCAGACTCCTCCTGCCCCGTCAAACCCTCCGGCTGCACCCACCAGGGAACAAAACAAGCGGGAAGAAACTCTTGGGGCCAAACTCTCGAGCCATGCCTTACGAGCAGCCAAAGATCGCCTCGCGCACATCGCGAAGAATGACCGCGTCAAAAATGCAATGGTTGAGGCAGAGAGTATGGCGGTCGACCAAATTCTGAACAGGACTCTGAACGAAATAGCCAGCGTAAGTGCCTCTTTATCTCTTAGGCCTTAGTCTATTATTCTTTGCAACAGGTTCAAACTTTATCTTCTGTCCTCAGGCTTTGCTGTCTGCAACTGTTGCTCGTACCCGCACCCAAGCCACCATCGAATAGGCTCGGGAAAAGGCTATCGAGAGGCACCAGGTGAAAGCGGCCGCGGAACTTTTGGCTGCAGAGGCCAGGCATGCAAAGGAGTTGGAGGCGATGGTTCAGCAGAGGGATGCCGCGGTGACCAAGCTATCGGAGGCTGAAGCTTCGAAGGCTGCTATAATAAAGCAAAGGGAGGAGTATCAAGAGGCCAGCCGAGTCCAGTATCGCGAAGTTAAGAGACTGGGTGAGGTTCTTAAGTCCAAGGATGAGGCCATCGCTACTCTTGAGGGCCAAGGGGAGCAGCTGAGGCTTGACAACTCTAAAAATCTGGAAAGATATAAGAGGACGACGCTCCGGTGTTTTTACAACTTCTGGAAACACAATCAGGGCGCTGACTTTAGCTATCTTTCAGAAGATGTTAGGACTGCCAAGCTGGCTCGCTGCACTGCTCAACTGGCTGAAGAGGAGGCAAGAGCCAGGGTCCCTGCTTCCCCAAGCATTGCTGGCGTAGAGGAAGAAGGAGTTGTTGAGGATGCTGCCAACCAGAATGCTGATAAAGACCCTCCTGCTCCCAATGCTTCTTGAGCTTTTTTATTATTATTTTTTCTTTCTTTTGATTACACGACCTACGGGTCGTGATGTAAAGACAATACCCTTTTTTTTTTAATTTGCTGCATGGGCAGCAAACTTTTCCTTTTATTTGAGCAGTTACATCGAAGCAGTGATGCTTGCGGTGTAAAAGATTGCATCATGATGCTATAACATTTTCATTTATTATAACATTTGTTCGTATGACCGAACTTAGCATAGTACTTTGGCTTGATTTAACAAAATATAAATTTTGAAAAATACTCTAAGTACCTTAGCATGCTTTCACTCATTTTGTTCATGTGTTTACGTACCTCATGGTACGCTTTACTATCGATGTGCCTTATATGCCCCCCAAGTGATCGAGGAGCTTTAGGTCCTTGGTCACTTGCCTTGACCATGACCTGTTCGAACATTTCTGTTTGTGTGAAAAAGTAATACTTGTAATACAGCAAAGTAACACACGTAATGAACAAATACTTGTAAATATAAATTCACAAAGGTTGGCAAGAATGACTGGCTGCGCACAGTCCCTTATAATCTCGTATTAAAAATGGACTAAACATGTCTTTACAAGTGATTCTAAAATAGAATCTTACATATACGAGTGATTAGCCATACAACGTGGCTAACCCTCTTTGCAAAACTTGTAAAAAGTAAAATTTAATACAAGCCAGTCCTTTAAAAAGGACTGTTCACTGATAATACTTGCGCAGGTGTTCTCCATTCCAATAACGTGGAACAAGATCTCTGTTTAGGCATGCAAGTTTTTAGGTGCCCGGATGAAGGACTTCTTCAATCTGGTAAGGTCCTTCCCAATTAGGTCCAAGTACTCCCGCAGTGGGGTCGCGGGTGTTTAAGAAAACTCATCGTAGCACCAAGTCTCCGACGTTGAATTTTCTTTCTTTAACTTTGGACTTAAAGTACCGGGAGACTTTTTGCTGGTATGCAGCAACTCGGAGTTGGGCCTTCTCCCATATCTCGTCAATTGAGTCTAGGGATTCCATTATCAGTTGGCTGTTCTGGTCCTGGTCGTATGTTATGCGTCGATGTGAGGGGGGATCTAACTCGACAGGTAACATAGCCTCATATCCGTAAGCTAGGGAAAATGGGGTATGACCTGTCGCTGTTCGGTGAGATGTTCTATACGACCAGAGGACTTCAGATAGCTGCTCCGGCCATGCTCCTTTATCATCTTCAAGTCTTTTCTTCAGGGTATCTTTAAGAGTTTTGTTCACGACTTCGACCTGCCCGTTTGCTTGGGGATGCGCAACTGAAGAAAAGCTTTTAATAATTCCATGTCTTTCGCAGAAGTCGGTGAATAAGTCACTGTCAAATTGGGTTCTGTTGTCTGAAACTATCTTTCGGGGCAAACCATAGCGGCAAACAATGTTCTTGATGACAAAGTCAAGAACTTTCTTGGTCGTTATGGTGGCGAGTGGTTCAGCCTCGGCCCATTTGGTGAAGTAATCAACTGTCACGACTGCGTACTTTACTCTGCCTTTCCCTGTAGGAAGGGATCCAATCAAATCTATCCCCCATACTGCAAAAGGCCACGGGCTTTGCATCTGTTTTAATTCATTTGGAGTTGCTCGTGGGATCTTGGAGAACCTTTGACATTTATCGCATCTTCGTACAAACTCCATCGAATCCTCGTTCATAGTTGGCCAGAAGTAGCCTTGCCTTAGAATCTTCTTTGCCAAACTCTGCCCCCCAGCGTGATCCCCACAGAAGCCTTCATGCACCTCTTTCATGAGTTCCTTAGCTTTTTCTGGTGTAACGCATCTGAGTAATGTCATTGAATATCCTCTTCGGTACATAACACCATCGACCAATATGTATCTAGCGACTCGCCTTTGTAGAGTTCTGGCTTTGTTTCTATCTACTAGTAGCACACCGTTCGTCATATACTCCAAGTAAGGTGCCATCCATGTATCCTCCATTCGAATCTCGACCTCTTGTATGCTTGGCTCACTCAGCCTTTCTACTGGCACAATGTTCAAAGTGTCAGCATCTTTTGCGCTCGCAAGTTTTGCTAAGGCATCTGTGTTTGAATTCTGATCCCGTGGTATTTGCTGGAGGGTGTACTCTGTGAACTGGGCTAGCAGGTCCTTCGTTTTATTTAAGTAGGCTACCATTTTTAAACCTCGCGCTTGGTATTCTCCTAGAACTTGGTTTACGACCAGCTGTGAGTCACTGTAAATATCAAGCGTCTTTATGCTCAGATCTTTTTCCATTCTCAATCCAGCGAGGAGCTCTTCGTATTCGGCTTCATTATTTGACGCGGTGAAGTCGGACCTAATGGCGCAGTGAAATCGATGCCCTTCCGGCGTTATCAATATTCCTCCCGCTCCAGCGTGGGATTCGTTGGACGACCCATCCGTGAGTAACTTCCACGAAGGAGCTTTGTCTTGAGGCTCAGGCGCTTTAGGTTGTTCGCTGTCTGGGAGTTCGGTGAATTCTGCAATAAGGTCGGCCAAGACTTGTCCCTTTACTGCTGCTTGCGGTGAATAGGTTATATCGAACTGCCCTAGTTTGACTGCCCATTTTAATAATCGTCCAGCCGCTTCTGGTTTTTGGAGGACTTGCCGAAGGGGCTGGTCAGTTAAAACTATGATAGGATGGGCTTGAAAGTAGGGGCGTAGCTTTCTAGAGGCTAGGATTAAGCAATATGCTAACCTTTCAATTGGTGGATATCTCAATTCTGCCCCGATCAGTCTCTTGCTAACATAGTAGACTGCTTTATGCACGCCTTCGTCCTTTCGCACCAGCACCGCGCTAGCAGCAACTTCAATAATTGCTAGGTAAATAAACAAAGTTTCTCCTTCGATTGGCTTTGATAAGATGGGAGGCTGTGCCATATGAGTTTTCAAGGCCTAGAATGCTTGCTCGCAGTCTCCTGTCAATTCAAACTTCTTATTTCCCCTAAGTAGATTGAAAAAAGGGACGCACTTGTCTATTAATTTCGAAATAAATCTACCTAGGGCTGCGATTCTCCCGGTTAAACTTTGTACATCTTTGATCCTTTCTGGCGATTTCATGTTGATCAGGGCCTTTATCTTGTCGGGGTTGGCCTCGATTCCTCTTGAATTTACAATGAACCCCAAAAACTTCCCAGATCCAACTCTGAAGGAACATTTCAGGGGATTTAACTTCATTTGGTATTTGTTCAATACATCAAAGAACTCTTGTAAATCCCTTACATGTCCTTCTGCCTTTTTAGACTTTACCAGCATGTCGTCCACGTATACCTCCATGTTTACTCCGATCAGCTCCTTAAACATGTGGTTGACTAGCCGTTGGTAAATCACACCTGCGTTTTTCAGTCCGAAGGGCATTACTTTGTAATAGTATAAGCCCGTATCAGTCCGAAAGCTGGTGTGATCCTCGTCAGGGGGGTGCATGCTAATTTGGTTGTAGCCCGAATATGCATCCATGAATGAGAGGATTTCGTGCCCAGCAGTTGCATCGACCAGCTAGTCGATTCTTGGGAGTGGGAAGCAGTCTTTTGGGCAGGTTTTATTGAGGTCTGTAAAATCCACGCAGGTCCGCCACTTGCCGTTAGGCTTGGGAACCAGCACTGGATTGGAGACCCACGATGGATAAAATGCCACCCTGATGAACCCATTCTCCTTTAGTATTTCAACTTCTTCTTTTAAGGCTCGCGATCTATCCTTATCGAGCAGCCTTCTCTTTTGTTGCACGGGTGGAAAGGTCTTGTCTATATTCAGAACATGGCTGATAACTGTAGGATCTATCCCAGCCATGTCTTTGTGCGACCAGGAAAAAACCTCCTGGTTCTTCCGCAAAAATTCCACCAGTGCGTGCTTCGTGGTGGGCTCTAGGTTCTTCCCGACCTTTACGACTCTGGTCGGGTCTTTTTCGTCGAGTTGGACCTCTTCCAGGTCCTCGATGGGTCCAACGTTTTCTTCAAAATCCCCAAAGCAAGGACCTAGATCTCTATCCTCACTTTGGGCAACACCCTATTTGGTTACTCCATCACCGGATTGGGCTTGTGTATCAACCGCCATCTGCAACCTATCTGAGGCAGTGCTCTTCGACGTTCCGTTCTTCGCCTTTGTGATTGAGGCGTTGTAGCACTCCCTGGCTTTCCTCTGGTTCCCCAACACGCGTCCTACCCCTGCGTCTGTTGGGAACTTCATTGCCAAGTGCCACATAGAGATGACGGCCTGTAGATCAACTAGTATAGGCCTCTCAATGACGGCATTGTACGCCGAAGGACAATTGACCACTACAAAAGTGGCGAGTAATGTCCTTGTTGCAGGTGTTGTACCTGTTGTCACTGGTAGTTTGATCAATCCAGCGGGGGCGAGTCCTTCTCCAGAGAAGCCGTATATCGTTTGGTTGCAAGGCTCCAAGTCCTTGACGGACAGTTTCATGCGTTCCAGTGTAGACTTATACAGGATATTTACTGAACTTCCTGTATCGACCAGCACTCTTTTTACCATCATGTTGGCCATTTGGATGTCCACGACCAGCGGATCGGAATGTGGGAACCGGACGTGTTGGGCATCGCCATCAGTGAAGGTTATTTCGCCTCCACCTGACCGAGCCTTTTTTGGTGCACGGTCCTCAATAGTCATCATCTTGATGTCCTGGTCATGGCGCAAGGTCCGAGCATATCGTTCCCTAGCCTTTCCGCTATTTCCCGCGAGGTGCGGGCCTCCACAGATGGTTAAGAGTGTGCTAGTCACGAGGGCAGGCTGTAAGGGTGGCGAGCGTTGGCGCGTGGGAGCCTGCTCATTGCTACCCGGAGTTTCTCGTTGGGAATTTCCCGAGGCCCGCATGTATCTCCTCAAGTGTCCTTGTCTAATAAGGAACTCGATTTCGTCTTTCAGCTGGTTGCATTCGTTGGTGTCATGTCTGTAGTCGTTATGGTAATGACAGAACTTGGTAGTGTGCCTATTCGAAATATCCTTTCGAATGGGGCCAGGTTTTTTATAAGGCACACTAGAGCTTGTGGCCTGATAAACCTCTCCCCGAGACTCAATGAGGGCAGTGTATTTAGTGAACCGAGGTTCATAACGGTTACCCTTCGCTCGTTTATTGTCAGAGGTGGAAGGCTCGTTATACGGCCGTTTTCCACCATTCTTGCCATTGCTGTTGCCGTTCCCGTTGCCTTTGCCGTTGCCGTTAGGTTTGGACCCATTGGCGGCTTTGGCGGGCTCGGCTGCTTTCTTATCCTTGCCAGAAGGCTTTCTATCGTTGGCAATGGCATCTTCGAGCTTGATGTAACGATCAGCTTGGTCCTGGAATTCCTGGGTAGTTCTTACTCCTTCCTTTCAAAGGATTTTCCAGAGAGGGGAGCGACGCCTAACCCCTGCGGTTATGGCCATCATTTTGCCTTCGTCTCCCACCATTTTTGCTCCAATTGCTGCTCGCATAAAGCGCTGGATGTAGTCCTTCACTGATTCTCCATCCTGCTGGCGAATTTCAACCAGCTGGTTTGCTTCGGTCGGATGCACACGACCTGCATAGAACTGTCCGTAAAAATCTCTTACGAACATTTCCCAGGAAACTATGCTTTCGGGCGGGAACTTAAAAAACCATTCATGGGCGGCTTCAGAAAGTGTTGCAGGGAAGATCCTGCACCGAGCGTCTTCGAACACTTTCTGAATATCCATCTGTATCTCAAATTTATTGACATGAGATACCGGGTCTCCATACCCGTCAAAGTTTGGAAGCGTAGGCATTTTGAACTTGCTTGGAGTTTCTGCATTAGCTATCCTCTGTACGAAAGGAGTGCCTTTCCTCCTATCGTGGTCGATATAAGATGTCCTTCCCCCGACCAGCTGTTGCACTGCCTGGTTGAGGGCATCTATCTAGGCCTGTACAGCGGCAAGAATCGCTGTGGCCTCTGTTGCTGGGGGGACGTTCTTGCCATGCCGCTCGCGGCGATCGTTGAGTACATCTCGCAAATCCTCGTCTCTTCTCCGCTGCTCGCTACCCCCGAGCCGGTTAAAGACATTATTTTTCCTGGGCTGCCCCCCAGCATCCCGTCTATTGGGTTGGTCATCTTGAGGTACCTGGCTCCCGCCTCTACCTCTTTCTTCATTCCTCCTACCAGCATTTCCCTTTCCTGAGTTGGCCTCATTATACCCATGGCCATCCCTGAACCTCGATTGGCTATGGTGGGATCGACTGTTCCCTCGATTTCCATCCCTGGCTGAAACGTCCCGAGCCTTAGAGAGCGGCCTGCGCTGGTCGTTGTGTCCCCGTGCATTATAATGCCGTGGGGGACCCCGGACAGCCTAACTCTGAGTCCCTCCTGTTACCAGGAGGGTTCTAACCTCTGTTCGGTAGGTTTGGCTAGGACTACGAGGCTGATGCTCGGCCCTATCCTGCCTCTGCTGTGGGGGATTACCACGACCAGCTTGGGATGGTGGATGCACCTCAGGGTCCAGTGGGACATCGTCATGGGGCACCTGAGGCTGCTCGGGCCTTTGCAGACTCGAAGGCTGGATTGGTGGGCTAGGATTAGGACCCCTCTGGGGTGGCCCATTGACAGGTTGGTCAGGCTGCGAGACAAGTGCGGCCTGATTCCTTGCCAGTTGCAAGGCTGCCTCGAGGGCTGCCATGGCTTCACTCTGGAGACGGTCCATCTCCGCCTGCCTTTCGCTTAATTTCGCGCGCTGCCGTTTAATCTCCTGCTGTTGCCGCACTTCAACTTTGGCAGCAGTCTCTTGACTGGCTTTCAGATTAGCCAGCTCTTCCTGCAAGGCCCCCAGGGTACTCTTCAGCGTTGCATCATCCATCTCTTCATCCTCAAAGTCCAGATGTGGCTCATCCTCCGCCACTCTTGCAGGGGGAGGAGGAGATGGGTTTGATGGCGCAGCGGCGGCCGCCTGTCCAGCTTTCCTTGCAGTTTTCACCATTGATTTTCACAACAATGATAAATCATGCTCTCAATGAAAGCACTAGAATGTTGACCCAGATTTTGACCAACTGACACGGAGTCAGAATATGCTTGATGTGAATTAATGCGTTGAAAAGAATCAAATGACAAAAAGTAATAAGAACACGATATTTTATAGTGGTTTGACCCCAGGATCTGGTAATGACCTACGTCCACTCAGATTGTTATTGATATAAGAATCAAAGGAGTGATCAAAGAACAAGGGTTCAATGAGTTTCACTAACCTCTGAAGAAAAATACAATATTCCAAGGAGAATTACTCTAGTCTCAAATAATTCAAAAGCCAAAAGTCCCCTCCCTTGAGCTATCTTTTTCTACTTATAGGCTCAAGGGGGATTACATGATTTAGTTGCCGATATTCTCTCCTAAATAATCGGATATTCAGGAGATTGTGTGAGTTAAATTCGGGATCTACAAAGATCTTTACAGTAATATTACATTGCATGCGGAACCATCGACCAGACTGGTCGTAGGTAAGACTGGGTCGCTTACTGCTTCTAATACGTCTTCTGGTTGATACACTAGCAGAGCTATTCCAGGCATCAGCCACGTGTCCAAGGATTACTTTCCACGTCATCAATTCCAATTTTTTGGATAACACCCACGATGGATAAAATGCTACTGTGATGAATCCATTCTCCTTCAGCTTCTCGAATTTTTATTTTAAAGCTTTCGATCTATCTTTGTCGAGCAGCCTCATTTTCTGTTGTATTGGTGGAAAAATTTTATCTATGTTCAAGACATGGCTGATAACTGCTGGGTCAATTCCAACCATATCTTTATGCGACTAGGCAAAGACCTCCTGGTTCTTCTTCAAAAATTCCACCAGTTTTTGTTTTGTTGTTGTCTCTAAGTTTTTACCGACTTTCACAACCCTGGTCGGATCTGCCTCGTCGAGTTGGACCTCCTCGAGGTCCTCGACTGGTCCTACTTCTTCATCAAAATCCCCAAAGTGAGGATCTATATCCTTATCCTCACTTTATGCAACACCCTATTTGGTGACGCGCTCACCTGATTGGGCTTGTATTTCATCGGCCAATTGTAACTCTTTTCTGGTTCCTTCCCTTGATCCACCCTCTTTTCCTTAGTAATCGAGGAATTGTAGCATTCCCTCGCTTCTCGCTGGTTTCCCAATACTCACCCTATACTTGCGTCAGTTGGGAACTTCATGGCGAGGTGCCAGATCGAGGTTACGACTCGCAGGTCGACTAGGATAGGCCTTCCAATCACAGCATTGTATGCAGAAGGACAATTAACTACTATAAAAGTGATGAGTAATGTCATGTTCGCATGTGCAGTTCCTGCTGTAACTGGAAGCCTAATCGACCCTGTTGGCGTAAGCCCTTCGCCAAAAAAACCATAAATGGTTTGGTTGCATGGCTCCAGGTCTTTCACTGACAACTTCATCATTTCCAGTGAAGACTTGTACAGGATATTTACCGAGCTCCTTGTGTCTACTAACACCCGCTTAACCATCATATTGGCTATTTGGACGTCCAAGACCAGAGGGTCCGAATGAGGAAATCGGACGTTTTGAGCGTCAAGCTCAGAGAAAGTTATTAGTTCTTCCTCTGTTTGAGCTTTCTTGGGAATTCGCTCCTCCACATTCAGCATTTTGATGTCCTTGTCGTGGCGCAAGGTCCAAGTGTATCGCTCCCTTGCCTTCCCACTATCTCCTGCAAGGTGATGGCCGCCACAAATGGTTAGCAATGTACCCGCCATAGGAGTTGGCTATAAAGGGGGCGAGCGTTGGCATACAGGCGCCTGCTCGTTTCCTCCTTGAGCCTCTCACTGAAAACCTCCAGTGGCTCGTACATATCTCCTCAAGTGTCCTTGTCTAATAAGGAACTCAATTTCATCTTTCAGTTGGTTACACTCATTGGTGTCATGACCATAGTCGTTGTGGAAACGAAAAAACTTCGTTGTATCTCTCTTGGAGATATCCTTCCTTATTGGCGCTGGTCGCTTGGTACACCTCCGCTCTGCTTTCGACAAGGGTCGTGTATTTGGTGAATCTTGGCTCATACCTATTGCCCTTAGGGCGCTTATTTTCAGACGTTGACAGCTAGTTGTTCACCCTTTTCCACCATTTTTCCCGTTGCTTTTGCCATTTCCATCGGGTTTCTCTGACCTGTTGGCGGCTCTAGCGAGATCTTCTTTTGGTCCATTGTCTTTTACAGGCGACTTCCTCTCGTTGGCAATCACCTCTTCGAGCTTAATGTACCGGTCTACTCGATCCAAAAATTCTTGGGTACTCTTCACCCAATTTTTCCTCAAACTGTTCCAGAGGGGTGAGTGGCGCCGCACTCCAGTAGTAAGTGCCATCATTTTTCCCTCATCACCAACACTGTTAGCTCCACCTGTTGCTTGCATAAAATGCTGGACATACTCCTTTAAGGACTCTCCCTCCTTCTGGCGTATCTCGACCAGCTGGTTGGCTTCAATCGGGTGCACACGACCAACATAGAATTGCCCGTAGAACTCCTTAATGAACATCTCCCATGACACTATTCTAGCAGGAAGGAATTTAAAAAACCATTCTTTAGTAGTATCAGATAGGGTGGCCGGAAAGATTCTATAGGGGACATCATCCGAAACCTTTTGGATGTCCATCTGTATCTCGAACTTATTCACATGAGATATTGGGTCCCCATATCCATTGAAGTTGGGCAACACTGGCATCTTAAACTTGCTAGGGGTTTTCGTCGTTGCTATTCTTTAATGGAGTGCCTCTTCTCCGATCATACTCGATGTGGGCTGTTCGGCTCCCTACCAGCTGTTGGACGGCCTGGTTCAGCGCATTGATCTAGGCTTGCACTACGTCTAGTATTACTGGGGCGACTAGTGCTGGAGGAGCATACTCAACGTGCCTTTCACACCTATCGTTGAGCACATCCCTCAAGACGTAATCTCTACGTCTTTGCTCGCTAGCGCCCAACCAGTCAAAGACATTAGGTTGCCTAGGCTGCCCCCTAGCGTTCTGGCTCGCAGGCCTATTTTCTCTTGGTGGGGGATTCCTTTCTCCACTTCTCTCTCCTTGCCCTCGACCAGGATTCCCTCGGCCAGAATCAGCTTCGTTCAAGTCATGACCGTCTCGAAAACGTGATTGGCTATGGCGCGACCTGCTGATCGCACTATTTCCTCTTCTTGCTGGTACCTCTCGAGCATCAGGGGGAGGCCTGTGTTGGTCAGTGGGTCCCTGGGCATTATTATGTCATGGGGGGCCCTTGACCGCATAGCCTGACTCGGCATGCCTTCTGTTAGCAGAAGGACGCTGTCCCCTGCTCGGTGGATTCGGGTCCTCAGCAGTTTGGCGTCTAGGGCTTCGGGGAGGCTTCCTGGCCCTATTCTGCCTTTGACGCTAGGGATTATCTTGACCAGCACAAGAAGGTGCTGCTGCTCAGGATCTTGAAATGGAATATCCTATTGAGCAGCAGGATGTGGCTCCGGCCTTAAAGGGCTTTCCAGTTGAGGTGTAGGACTTGGGTCTAGACCTTGTTGCGGTGGTGCACTTGGTAGCTGATTTGGTTAAGAAGTTGGCACAGGTTGTCCCCGTGCCAACTAAATGGCTGCCTCCAAGGCGGCGGTGGCATCTCTTTGTCGGCACTCCCTGTCAGCCTGCCGCTCATTCAACTCTTGACGTTGACGGTCAATCTCCCTTTGTTGTAACGCCATCGTCTCAGCCACATTCTCCCGATTGGCCCTCACATTGGCCAACTCCTCCTGCAACACACTCAGTGTTGTCCTCAGGGTCTCAGAATCCATTTCCTCCTCTTCAAAATCCAACTGTGGTTCATCTTCAGCCACATTTTGCGGACGAGGCTGGATGGATGCAGCACCAGAAGTCTGTCTCGTCTTTCTAGATGTTTTCACCATTTGATTTCCTTGGAAGTCTTGAGTTGAGCTCTCAATGAAAGCACCAAAATGTTGACCCTCGAATTGGTCAACGACACGAAGTCAGATAGACGATATAAAGTGAGATGAAAACAAGAAGACATCAAGAAGAAAAGGTAAATGACACAAACAATTTATAGTGATTCAGCCCCAATCAGATGGTAATGACCTACGTCCACTGAGTGTTCTTATTAATGTAGAATCCCAACACCATGATCAATGAACTAGGGTTCACGAGTTTCCCAAGCTTAGGGATGATTACAATTTTGGTGAATAATAACACTATAATTTTCTCTCAGAATTCCCCAAAGTTCCAAAAAGTCCCCTCCTTTGAGCCCTTTGATTCGTATTTATAGGCTCAAGAAGGTTACATGGGTCAATGGGCCTTAATTACAATTAAGACTTGTGTATCTAGGTAAATAAAGAAATTACAATTAATGCATAATTACAAGATTCCACATCTAAAGGAATTAAATGAATACGTGCGACCAGGCTAGTCGCACATAAATATGATGTGTGATAAACCAAAAATCTTCTGGTCGATGGCCAAGTAGGATACACTTACTTAAAAAAGCCACGTGCCTCCCACGTGTAGACCAATCTTGCCACGTCATCAGGTAGTCCGTTTTTGGGTAAACACCTCAAAACAAAATTTATATCCTGAAAGTACACTTGCACGCAAAAAAAAATCCCAGAGCATACATACAGTCTTGACTAGTAACAAACATACTTATTTACTCAGTCGTATCATACATACATACATACTTACTTAGGGTTCCAGAGGAACCATCAACATAGTTTAACATATCAACATATCTTAGCATAACTTAACATATCTCAGCATATCTTAGCACATCTTAACATATCTTAGCATAGCTTAACATATCTCAACATATCTTAGCACATCTTAACATCTCTTAACATATCTTAGCATAGCTTAACATATATCAAAATATCTTAGCACATCTTACCATATCGTACCATAGTGTAGACGGGTGTAAATAGGTTACATTGGTTAACCAGACTCCTAGAGGAATTCGGCATACTTTCTTGGCGATAGAAATTTGATTCCGGAATTAACTTACTTACGTGTCATAGAGATTAACCGGACTCTTATGGTACGGGTGTTAAGTCGAACTTCTTACATATTGTGGTGGCTAATCGACCTTAGCCACACAGGCATCAGTGGCGAACCAGTTGATCACATAGTTCCCTAGTGGCTAGCTGGAGTTCGTAGTTGTCATGGTAGCTAGCCAAACTCGGAATCAACTTACTTATGTGTCCTAGAGTTTAACTGGACTCTTATGTCACGAGTGTGAAGCTGGACTTCTTACATATTTTGATGGCTTACCAACCTTAGCCACACAGGCATCAGTGGCAAACCAGCTTCTCACATAATTCTCTGGTGGCTAGCAGGAGTTCATAGTTGTCATGGTAGCTAGCCGAACTCTCATGTCACGATTGTTAAGCCGGATTTCTTACATATTGCGATGGCCAATCGACCTTAGCCTCACAGCCATCTGTAGCGAACCAGTTTCTCACATAGTTCCCCGGTGGCTAGCCGAAGTTCATAGTTGTCACGGTAGATAGCCGGACTGCTTACCTTAGTCATGAATATGCAAATTCTATAGGACCATGGTCTTGAGTAAACCTTCTAGGACTAGTTCAAATTATTAGCTAATAACTCAGTTATCTAAATTAGTCATTAACGTGTTGTAGCCAAACATATCATAAGTTGTATTACCCGGATTCCTTAGCGCTTGATTATGGAAACCTTCTATCCAGAAGCGAGCCTTCACACTTTGATAATACTGTAGTGAAACCACACAGTGACTCAGATTAAACTATTGCATATTCTTATAGTTAATATTCCACAATAGCTACATTCAATAAAGTTCTCTTAGAGACTCTATACAGACATTTCTCTTATACCCTTTACAATGCATGAGACTAGATTCCGCTATAAATAAATTTACGGTTTTATAAAACCTAACTCCCATTTTTTTTTACCATCTTTAAATCCAAAACCTAGGATCTCTATTACGTCATTTTCTAAAAGAAAGGGCAATTGGACCCCGACCTTAGAAAATGGTAAAAATGAATTCTCAATAACCTTAAACTAACTTGGGATTTGTTAGATATCCAAAACTTTAGCTATTTTTTAAAACAACTTAATTTCCAATTCCGAACCTAACTTTTTCACTATTCATTTTAACTTGATAAAAATCCCCTTTTAAGCTCATATTCAATGTTAGGTTCTCTAACCACAAACCTCTAAAAATCTCGTTCACGTATTATGTGTCCTAATAACAGGAACTAGGCGAAAGCTCACGTCAAAAATTCAATTTAGGTTAGGAGAACTAACCTCCCAAAATTCGTATTTTGTTAAGGTTTGAAATTACTATTTTTTCCCCTTTTTAGGTAACTTAGAAGAATTACTACTCTTAAACTGTAACATATTTTAATCTAACATTTTACCAGTGCCTTAATATCTATCTTAAAAAATTTATCACCAAGTTTCAAAAAATTTGGGAAGGCAAAATCTATTAAACTATTTAAAGAAATATGGATAGTACTTGCTGCCCAGGAGTTTTTCTCAAATCTTTAGGGTTCTTAGAAAAAATATTTCTCTTACATCGTACCCCAGTTTTTTCTAAATTTGTACCAGAATCTTTAATCATATCTAATTTAGTTTCTCGCAAAATTTCATAATTTTAGGATAGGGAAACCCATTAAAAAATGTAAGACAATCTGGGCGGTGATTGCTGTCCAGAAATTTCCTTTTCAGATTATCAAGGCAAACTTTGAAAAACCAATACACTTAAACCATTTTGCATTTTCCTCTAAATTTTTCTGTGATCTTTATACATATTTAAACTAACAGTTTACCAAATTTCATAGCTTTTTGTTCTGTAAAACATGTTCAATATTCAAAACAATCTGGGCAGTGCATGCTGCCCAGAAATTTTCCAGATTGCATCAAGATGCCAAAAAGCTCATAACTTCAGTTTGAAAACACCTTTTTTTATTTTCAAAAGCCTAAACTCAAGTACTCATCTAGAAATATGCAACCATACCAATTATTTCTATAAACAGAGGTAGTAGGGTACGATTTGACCCATTGGAAGCCAGACCATGAAAACTTGGCAACATGCATTTTTACACATTCTAGCAAAACTAAATACAACTAGCAAAACCCTAGCCATATGCAGGCATGAAAATCAACCAATCTAACCCTCAATCATAAAATAAACTTAAAAAACCAACAAAACAGCCTATACAACTAGATCTATCATCAATAACCAAAAAAAAACAACTCAAAATCAACCAAAGATCTACCTTTGATGGTTCTAGCTTGGAGATGATTGTCCTTAGCTTGTCCAAACATCCTTCTTGGATTCTATACCCTCAAACCGAGCCCCATAGGTTTCACATGCATATTTTTTTAGAGAGTGTTAAGGTAGAAAATGGAGATGAGTGGAAAAAAACTTAACCAAACCCTAAAATCTTACCTTGGTTCTCACTAAAGCACCAAAGAGCTTCCAAACCTTGAAATCTCCTTAGAACCACTTTCCTTTTGCCCTAAAACATGAGATCCATGCCATGCATGGCCATTAGAAACACATGCATGCACAGAAAATCCCCTTAGGGTTTCAGATTTGAAAGAAAAAAGAAAAGAGAAGGAAGAGCTATGATCTGAAACTTACTATGCTAGAACTCTTGAAGATCTCCTTCCTTCAATGGAGGTAAGTGGGCAAGCTTGAAGAGAGGAAAAAAATTCAGAAATGGGAGAGTGTGAGTAAGGGGTTTTGGGTTTGGGGAGTGAGAGTGAGAGTGGAAGAGAGGGTTTTTGTGTTTCTATTTTTTTTTTTAGAGAATAAAATTTGAGGAAAATGTGAGAAATGGGAATAGCCCTTAACTTGTAGGGTAAGTGAAACTCTTGCTCTCCCCTAGGGTATGTGTCATAAGACACTTGAGTACATAGGCATAGCCTAGCCGCCCACCTTTTTCTCTCCTCCCTTGTGAAAAGACTTTTATGCTCTTGCCAAATTTTACCACACTTTAAGGCATTCAAGGGCCCTTTGGTAATTTTACTTCTAATTTTAACCAAAATTTTACCCTATAGTTTTTAAATATCCCAAGCTAAAATTAATTAAATAAATGTGACCAAAAATAAATTTTGTCACATAACACATAGTTTTGGTAATTTAGTCAAATTGACCAAAATGCCCTTAGGGCTCGGACAAGAATTTCCATTCTTTAACCTGGTAAATTGGAATTAAATCTTCAATCAATTTTTCTTAAATTTATTGGCTCGACTATAAAGTCCCAGTGTCAGACAAAATTCATATTTTTATGTCATAGTATTTCCTATTTAATTAATCCGAGATTTTTATCCGATTGGGGTTTTTTACCCGGTCCACGACCAAAGGTCTTGGTTTCTAAAAAAATCGCACTTACTACAGCATAGCAAGCATTCACACATCACAACTTCTTGTAACATAAAATGTTCACCTGACATTCTCACAGGGAATTAAAATCATAATACATAATACAAGGAATTAAAATACGCGAACTAGGGTTTTACCCAGTGTCCTAAACGCAAGGCATTACAATTTGAGTCATTTGATTCACTCGTTATGGTTTGTCAAAATGATCAAGCTAAAAACTTTTGTTTTGATGACTCATTGATGTGAATGGCTGGGGACATAATATACAAATATGGAATCTATACATTTCCGAGAGGAATTGAATAATGGTTCTCTTGAGGGTTAGCTTTTGGAACTGAAAGGTTATTGAGCTCAAATTCATAAATCAGAATATGAATTAACCTTCACTAGTAAAGTTATGGTACTTAAGGAAATAAGAAATAATTAAATAGGTAAAATGGTGATCTTATCCCTACTTTAATTATGAACCACTAATAGAGGACTGAATTGTACCCAATGATTAAATCGATGAACGCTTTTTTATATTTAAAAAGTACTCAATAAATAAATATTTATAATTGCAAGAGTGCAATATCATACTTTTAGTGGAATAATATTGAGATTAATAAATTAAGGTTATTATATTAAAGAGTTTTAATTAATAATATAAATTTATTGGAGCTTAAAATTATAGATTCCTAGGTCCCGGAGATGGCTTTATTAACATTATTAAAGGTAAGAGTTGAAACTGGAAAAAGTCAGGAAAATAGCATATTTGGAAGAAATTTGATCTTCATGGTCAAATATGTAATTGAGATAAATTTATTAATATATTAATTTTTTAAATTAATTAATTTTCAAAATTAATTATTTAATAATAATTGTAATTTTCAAAAATACCATTTAAATCATTAGAATAATTAATTTTGAACTAATTAGTTTTATTTATTTAAATAATTTGAAAAGTCAATTTAGATAATTCAAAATTGGTTTGAATTAGTTTGAAATTTATTCATTAATTAAAACATTAATCTGATCAGATCAGTTATGAGGTTTCAAATAATTTTTTATAAATAAATAAAATTAGTTGCATACCCTGAAAATGGCATGTGTTACACGCCAATCACATTGCCTGCATTGTGACTGGCGTGTAACAATATTCAAGAATGGGTCTCGGATATTTTTATTTATTTAATTTAATAATTTTTTTATAATTTGAATTTTTTATTCTATTATAAATCTATCACATAGAAAACTGTTTCTAAAAGAGTCAAGAAAATTCTAAGCCTTTCACATAGAGAAAAACAGATATCGTATTATTTTTCTCTATCCCTGAAAATTGTCTCAGGCCTGAAAAATACAAAGATCTCATGTGTTGAGAATATCTTGAGAATCATTATAATTCTCACCATAACTCTATGTGTCCACTCGCGTCTTAAGGTATAGAGATACATCTTGGAAGATCTTGGTCTGAGTATTTTGGAGGTTGCTAAGGATTGGATGTTCGTAGGAGAAGCAAAAAGATAGCAAAGAATCTTGATAGTTCTACAACTGGTAAAATTCATTATCTTTTTCTATGTCATTGATTAATGTATGCATATTAATGGATCCAGTTATTTAAAGACTGTTTAAATAATATAGTTTTTGAAATCCCTGGGCCCACCACCCCGTGCATTCCGCTACGCACATGGTAAACTAGTTACTAACATATACATCAACTGCGGTTTTCGGTATAATCTCTTAGCCACTTGACCTCTTTGGTAGTTGTCGCTAGAGCTACTAACTCAGACTCCATGGTTGAGTGACATATACATGTTTGTTTCTTAGATCCCTAAGAAATGTCACCCCCACCAAGGGTGAACACCCAACCCGTTGTGGAGAGATTATCACCTACATTGGATATCCAACTTGCGTCAGAATATCCCTCAAGTATCTTAGAAAACTTAGAATATTGGAGGCATAACTCTTTGGTCCTTTTAAGGTATCCAAATACTATTTCCACTGCCTTCCAATGTAAGATATTTGTGTTGTTAGTAAACCTACTTAGTTTACTAACTACAAATGCAATGTCCGCTCTAGTACAATGAGCGGAATACATCAATCTCCCAATTGTACTTGCATACTCTAGTTGAGCCACCACTCTCCCTTCATTCTTTTCAAGCTTTAGACTTGAATCGAAGGGTGTGTTTTCCTCTTTGGTATTAAGGTGACCAAAATTTTCAAGCATTTTCTCAACATAATGAGCTTGACCTAAGGCATACCCATCCTAGTATGGCATCAACCTCTCCAAGATCCTTCATCTTGAAGTTAGAAGATAGAAACATCTTTGTTTCTATTATGTCTTTCATGTTATTACTTAATGTCAACATATCATCAACATATAGACACACTAGAATGACATAGTCATCACAAGTCTTAGAGTATAAGCACATGTCCGCACTTTTGTGTCTAAACCCATATGAAACAATGGCTTAGTCAAAATTCTCATGCCATTGTTTTGGTACTTTTTTTAAACCATATAATGATTTAACGAGCTTACACACCTTATGCTCATTTCCTCTTAGAACAAACCCTTCCGGTTGTTCCATGTACACCTCCTCATCAATGTTACCATTTAGGAATGTCGTCTTCACATCCATTTAATGAACATATAGGTTGCATATTGGTGATAAGGCAAACAACAATATTATAGATGTTTTCCTTGCTACTGGTGCATAGGTATCAAAATAATATATGTCCTCCTATTCTCTAAACCCTTTGGCCACCAATCTTGTCTTATAGGCTTGAATGGTCTCATTAGTGTTGTATTTTATTCGAAATACTCACTTGCAACCTTTTGGCTTTGATCCTTATGGTAGATCAACAATCTTTCAAGTGTGGTTAGACATAATTGAATCCATCTCATCACTTATTGTCTCTTTCTAAAACTTAGAGTCCCTTGAGGACATAGCTTCTTGGAAAGTTTTAGCATCATCCTCCACTTGAAGTATACTTCCAAGTGTCTCCCTTGTGGTTTCCCTCTACTAGGTAACGAGTCTCCACTTGAGAGGTTTTATTTTGTGATCCACCATCTTTAATCATTTGGCTTATTCTAGGCAATATTGATTGCTCTGCAACACTTGAAGGTAACTCATCTTGAGTTCCTACTAATGAGATCGATTCTTGAGACTTATTGTCAATATACAAAAGATTCTCAAAGAACTCAACTTCTCTTAATTCAATTATCACATTAGACTCCAAGTCTAATATCCTATACACATTGCTATTTGAGGCATAGCCTACAAATACACATTTGATGGCCCTTGGACCCAACTTGGCCCTTTTAGGCTTCGTGCTCTTGCAATAAGCAAAACACCCCCACACTTTGAGATACCCTAGGTTGGGCCTCTTTCCTTTCCATATCTCATATGATGAAATTTGATTCTTCTTTATAGGAATCTGGTTTAGAATATGACAAGCGGTAAGCAAGGCTTCTCCCCATAACGTAAAACTCAAATTTTCATATAATAGCAAAGCATTTATCATTTCAACATATGTTCTATTCTTTCTTTTCACTATAATATTTTGTTGGGGTGTATAAGGGGTTGCACATTCATGTATTATATCATGCATCTCACAAAACATATTGAATTCATTAGAAAATTATTCACCACCCATATCACTTTTAATCACTTTAATTTTCTTTTCCAATTAATTTTCAACTTCGTGTTTATAGAGTTTAAACATGCTAAAGGCCTCATCCTTATTCTTAAGCAAGTACACATATGTGAATCTAGAACAATCATCAATAAAGGTAATAAAATTCATATGTCCTCCTCTAGTAATTATTCCATTCAATTCACATAAATCATTATGTATCAAATCTAACAAGTTATTTTTCCTTTCAACACTTGGAAAATGTTTCTTTATCATCTTAGATTTAACACATAATTCATATTTATCATGCTCAACATCATTGCATACAATTAAACCACATTTCATTACTCTTTTAATTGTACTATATCCTATATGAGTAAGTCTATTATGCCACAAAGTAATAGAATCAAAGCTAAGCATATAAGAGGAAGATGAGCATGCATAATTATCAAAACAATTATCTTTGGTACACAACTTTATCGTCCCATCACAAATATACCATTTCCTCACAAAGTAGTTTCCCTTGTATAAAATTAGCTTGCCGGACTCAAACATCGCTTTGATGCCCAGTTTGCTCAACATGTGCCCACTCACAAGATTCCTACTCATATCTAGAACATACAACACATTGGTCAATAAAACCTTATTTCTGGATGTGAAGTAAAGATCAACATTCCCCTTGCTTAACACCTTAGATCTATGCTCATTAACCATTTGGATCTCATGGTCATCTCTTGATTCTTCAAAGGTTTTGAAGACCTCTCTATCATAAGTTACATGAATGGTGGCACAAGTGTCATACCACCATCCTTTCACTTTCCCTCGGATGGCATTCACCTCACTCTAGGTAGCAACCAACTCCTATTTGGTTGTGTTGACCTTGGATACATAGTTATGGGGCTTTCGATAATTTCACTCACTAGTCATGTGGCCACTCTTGCCACAAACAAAACAAGGTCCTCTCACACCCTTGAATTTCCATTCATTCTTCGTAGGGGTAGGTAAGAATCTTTCTTTGATTGTGGCTTCTTGTGAGTTCTCCCTTTGGATTGAGAGGGTTTCTCTATGGTAATAGCCTTGGATGTCCCAACATTGGACTCTTCCATACACTTGTCTCTAGAACGAGACTCTTCTTCAACCTCAGGTTCTTCAAGATCTCTTCCAAAGATATTTCTTCATTCTTATGGAGGATCTTCTTTCTATAGCTTCTCCAAGATGGAGGTAACTTAGCTATAATCTCTCCCATAATGAAGGGTTATGACAATATTTTCTTAAGAGTGGACAACTTATTCACAATAACTTGAAGTTCATGTACTTGGGGGAGTAAAGGTTTACCATCAAAGAATTTAAATTCCATGTATTCAGTAATGAAGAATTTCTTGGTTCCTTCTTCTTCGGTTTTGTACTTCTTCAAAAGAGCTTCCCAAATCTCATTTGTCGATGTAGTGTTTGTGTAGAGATCATAGAGACGATCCAATAGAGCATTGAGAATGTGGCCTCTACATATGAGCTCATCCTCTTCCCTTTACTTCCTTTCCTTGATCACTTCTTGAGTATCATCATCCTTTGGAGACTCCAAAGTCTTAAAATCTTTGTCATGAATGTAGTGCACCTTCAATGTTGTGAGAAGAAACTTGATCTTGCCTTGCCAACAAACAAAATTTGAACCATTGAATCGATTTAGTCTCGCTAGATCTTGAGACATGAACTTGAGGGATGAGACTGATGATTTTTCTTTCATAGCTTTGGTTAGTAGATAAACCTTAGATATAGACAAACTTTGATACAAAACAAAGGTTTAGAAATAGAGATTTTTGATTGTTGGGGGTTAGAGGCTTATAACCTTAGTTTAGTATTACAACTCAAAGAAATAATCACAGGTAATCTAAACTCTAATGGAAGATAATCACAAAGTACATAAACACAAAAAATAAAATTTACATTAGACCTTTCTTGAAGAAGAAGAACCTTCAAACATAAAATCACAAGTCTATGATTTTATGTGAACCACAAAATTAACAAGGCTTGACACAAATGAAGATTTGTTGTCAAAAAATCTCTATTCCTAGCCTTCTCCTCGGAACTGCTTGAAGCTACAACAATTGAATGAGATTGGGATTCACAAGCCTTGAATCTTCATACAAGTCAAGCTTTCTTGATGAAGATCTTGGAGAAAACTAGTAATCTTGAAAGCTATAGAGAGAATTTCTTTTAGAGAGGGAGAGAGAGAGAGGTGAGTGATCAAGTCACAAATTAACTCAAATAAACCCTTTAGATAGTATAGGAACCTCATTAGACTCAACCAATGATATTAGAGCATTTTAATTTTAATTTTAGAACCAAAAACATGTCACTGTGTGGACTCGAATCGCCTGGCAAGCGATGCATCGCTTGGGTGTTTATTTCACAAATGAGGTGACGCATCGTCGATGCCTCTGACTTGACGCTCCAAAATTTGTCTCAAAACATCCCCAAATGCTCTCAATTTTTTTGGGTACTCTCATATACTCCAAAGAAACACTTTGGATCCAAAAAGATGATTTATGAATGCTTATATCGAAAGTCAACTCTCACATGTTGACTTTTATGAAATCGTTATGGTTTTTGTACCTCATTGTGTCTAACCAATTTCACCATGTATTTAACCAATCATCACAATAACAAGTTATTATAACATAATTTAAAAATGAAGTTATGTTTAAAAATTAAATAATACATATTTTAAATAATTTAAAAGGTAATTAAAAGATCCCATAATTAAAGAGAACTCGAAATTCTAAGATTACTCTCTTTTAATGTATTAAGCTGACAAATGCCCACTGTTTCGGGTACCCCACAATTGGTGGGATTTCTTAGGATAATTAATTATATTTTGGGTATTCTTTATTATTTTTGTAATTATTTTCATTTTGACTATTATATATTATTACTTTTGTAATTATTTTATAAAATATGTACAACGAAATTAAAAGAGAAAAAAACTCTAAAAAATAGGCTTGAGCCCAAGTTACTAGGCACTTGTCTAGTTTTAGTCACCTTTTTGTTGTGAAGAAGCTAAAGAAAGCAATGAAATATACCAAGGGCTTGTTTGATTTGGCTTGGCTTACACTTTTAGATTTTTGCTTCCCAAGAAGTTCTCCCTTAAGAAACTACTAGCTTCTTCTCAAAGAGCTTTTTTCAAAAAACAAAAGAATAAAAAAACCAAAATACATTGAAAATCCAACCAAGTTTAAAATAGTTCTAAAACTTAAATGTGGTTTCCAAAAGCCCAGCCAACCAAGCCTAAGGCTTAAAATTTGAATCATGACTATTGAATAATATACATAAATTTTATTCAATTTCTTTATACTTTGAATCTGAATTTAAGTTAAATTCTTATATCATTAAAATTGCACTTTAACTTAAAGAATAAAGTTGAGAATCAAAGAAGAATTTTCTCTTTATATCTTTTGCAAAAAAAATTTAATCTCAAACATACTTTAAGTAGTTTGAGCATTCAGTACAACAATGACCATAGTGCGAACAAGATGTTTAAAAAAAAAGATTTGAATGTAGAAAGAAAACAAAACACATATCTAATAAAAAGATAAAGCAGACTAATATTTGTACACACTACCATTGTAAAAAAAACCAATTAAGAGTTTTTTCAGTTGCAGTAATTATTCTTTACACTTTGTAACACTTAGGTCTCAAAAGTCGATTTTGTATCAGTTAGGTCCCTAATCTTTTCAAATCGTATCACTTTGGTCCCTAAATGCTATTTTTTCTTTCAAAATACATAAATAAATATAAAAAAAATAGTGAATCAATTTTTTTTTTAAAAAAAAAAAAACTCCCGCTTACTTTATGACAATACCAAACATGACATTGAAAAAAATATATTTTCATGATATTTTAAAAAATATTTAATGATTTTATAAATTAAATTAAATTTTCATTAAAAAAATCTTACCTATAAAATTTTAATATTAATAACTGAATTATCACGAGATTATCAATATTTATAATGTACATATTTATTTTTTATTTTGTAATTTTTTTCTATAATGCAACTTATAACTAATCATAATTTATATATGCACATAAATAATTTTATATATATTATTATTGAGTTTTTTTTTAAATGTATGAAATAAAAAAACATAATAAAAATTTATAATATTAAGATAATCGAGATAATATAGTTATTGATATTAATTATAAAATAATGTAAGAATTTTTTTAATAAAATATTAATTTATTTATAAAAATATTAAATATTTTTTAAAAACAACATGAAAATATTTTTTCTCATGTCATGTTTGTTATTGTCATAAATTAAATGTCCAAATATTTTAAGAACTATTCACCGTTCATTTTGAAATTTTTATGTATTTTCAAAGAAAAAAGAAACAAAAATAGCATTTAGGGACCTAAATGTTAAGATTTAAAAAGATTGGAGACCTAACTGATACAAAATCAACTTTTAGGACATAAGTGTTACTAAAGTGTAAAGAATGGGAATGCAACTAAAAAATCAAAAATTAAATACATATAAATGTTGAATAAGTCAAAGATTTTGTGAATATATGTATTTATTTTAGAGGTGCACATGGGTCAGGTTGTCGGGTTTCGGATGCATCAGGTTCGGGTTTTTGGTGGGAAAATAGGGTATCGAACCTGCTCTGAAATTTTCGATTTTTGGGTGATTTTGGGTTTCGTCAAGTTTCGGGTGGGATTGGTCCAAAAATGGACTTTGGTCTGAAAAATGGGCCTTGGTAAAATAATTTAAAAAATACTATTTTTTTTTACACTTTTTATTTTTTTTTTTTACTTTTCACATGTTTTTTTTTACTTTGTTGTTAGTTTAGTAATGTTGATTTTTTTACAAATTAGGCATTGGTAAATTGTTTTGAAAAATGCATTAATTTTTTCAAAAATTAAATTTTTTTTAATTATGTTCGATTTTGAGTATTCTTAGTTTCAAAACTCGAACCCAATCCGAACCATGTCGGGTTCGAACCAGATTTTACCCAAATCCTGACAGGTTGTATATTTTGATCTCATATAATTATGAGAAATATTATGTAATTGTGTACCTTGTATATATAATTCTCAAAGAATTATCAATAAAATCATTAGAAAATATTCTTGTAAACTTTGTCATGGTACCAGAGCATGGTTTCATGTTTATATTTTCTGATCATATAATTCTTATTCCGCTGCATACTATATATCTTACCTCTTCCTGATTATATAGCTTCATTTTATTGTTGTTTGTTATTTTTCACAATGACTGGTTAAAAAAATGGCAGTTTAGATGCCTTGTCAGATAGAGATCTTATTACTTTACCAGCCTTTCATATGCAAGAAATGCCATAACTAATTACTCCGGAACGACTTGACGGTACGAAGTACATCGAGTGGTCCTTGAATGCTCAAAACAAAATTAGAGGCAGAAAGCGTTGGGGCTATTTCTAAAGCTGCTCCAAAAGATACAAAATATGAAGAATATGAAATGAAGCATGGGAGGAAGAAAATTGTATGGTCAAATCTTGGCTTTTGGATGCTATGACCAAAGAGATATGATCACTTTTTATTCGCTTGTCTACAGCCAAGGTAATTTGGGAGATTGCAAAAGAAACTTGCTCTGTTAGTCAAGATGCATCAAAGGCATATCAATTATATCATGAGGTAATTACTGTTTGTCAAAATGGAGGTTCTGTAAATTCTTATTTTGGCAAATTGCAAAAATAATTGCAGGAATATGATGCTATTGAGAACTGTACTATGGATTAAGCCAATTGCATTAAGAAATATACCACAAAAATTAACTCTCAACGTGTGTATGTTTTCTTGGCTGGTCTTGACTCTAATTTGGACGGGGTTCGTAGTCGTGTCCTTTCTACTTTACCACTTCAAAGCTTGCAGGTCATTTACGCTATAGTTTGTGCCGGGCGAATCGTCAAGAGGCTATACTTGGTGAAATGCCAAATGAAGGGGTTGCTATGGCTGCTCGAAAATTGCCAAAGAAAGGGGTTCGTAAGTGTACCCATTGCAATGGCGATAACCATGGGATCGATACATGCTTTAAGCTCCATGGTTTTCTTGAATGGTATCAAAAGGGTGAGATGACGTCTCATATGTTTTCTAATCCGAAAGCAGATGGTCAAAATCCAAATAGCAACTTAGTCACGGCTACCGGATTTGTAGCAAAGACATGTGTGTCTAACTCCAGACCATATGACTGGATTATTGACACTGGAGCTCCAGACCATATGACTTGTGATCGGTATAGATTTATCCATATAAACACCTTTTGGAGATCACCCGTTCTCTTTTAATTGGTGGTCATGTTCCATCTCATTTATGGGGTGAAGCCTTGAGTTCGGCTGTCTACTTAATTAATCGCACACCTTCTAGTATTCTCAAATTTAAGAGTCCTTTGGATGTGATTTCTGACCACTGTACGCTTCCTTCAGTGGTTCATTTGGCTCCTCGTGTCTTTGTTTGTGTGGTGTATGTTCACCTACATGCACATAACGCACATAACGCACCAAGCTTGATTCTAGGTGCATTAAAATGTGTATTTGTTGGCTATGGGTCAACTCAAAAAGGTTATCAAGTTATCGTTGTTATATATAGTTTCACAAAACTCCGGATAAGATGAAGTCCTTTGATTAGCGTGTCGGGAGGACACGTGGGGTAATTATGTGTATTAAATGTGTTTAAAGACCTGTTTTTGTTAAAATTGGCATTTTCGTAATTTTGCCTCGTTGATGGTATATTTTAATTTCTGTGTTATGTACTTGGGACCACATTACTATGTGAATATATGTCGTATTCGACTTGAGTGGATCTTGTCGAGCAATTTTAGCAGAAAAGTCATAACGAGGGTAAATGTCTGGCTAAGGTTGAGCCTAGGGATATTTTGAGAATTTTGCATATTTTGGAATTATGGGTAAATAAAATAAAGGCTATTTAGGTTTTTTAACCCCCGAACTATTACCACTACCGTATCGTGCCCCCTAAATTTTTCAGGCCGTTAAAAATTCCCCCGAAATATTCACAGTAATGTAAAGAAGGACTTCCGTTAACTTTCAACACAGAATGCTGACATGGCTCATTACATGCTGATGTGTCTTGGCCATGTCAGCGCCATGTGTGTAATTTTATTGTTTTTAAATATGGTTTTTATTTTTTTTAATGTATAAAAAATGGCTTAATTTATTAATTCTATTTTTTAGTGTTTAATTCACTAATTTTTAATATGATTATAGATTTTTTTAATTTTAAAATTACACACGTGGCGCTGACATGGCCAAGACACATCAGCATATAAACAGCCATGTCAGCCTTCTGTTAGCCACATGTGTTGAAAGTTAACGGAAGTCCTTCTTTACATTACTGTGAATATTTCGGGGGGAATTTTTAATGGCCTGAAAAATTTAGGGGGCACGATACGGTAGTGGTAATAGTTCGGGGGGTAAAAAAACCTAAATAGCCTAAAATAAATTGGAGGAAATATTTGTGTTTGGAAGATTAGTGGATTAAATTTGGGAATTAGTGTTGTGATTTGAGGTTTACTGGAAAGTTAAAGCTAAATGACCAAAATACCCTTGGGGGTTAGCTTTGAGGTTAAGGTTGAAGGAAAAATGGTCTTTGACCATAGGAATGGGAAGTTTTGGCTAAGTATTGATGGCAGTCGACCATATACGTTTAGGACTCCTTTTCTTTTCTCTCAAATTCCTTTAGTTTAGTTCCCCAAAGTTAGAAGCTAAGAGCAAGTCTTTGATGATTTGAGGATTTCTGGAAGAATTGAGAAGCAAGAGGAGGGCTTAAGAGCTGCCAAGCCCAAAAATCAGCTGAAATTTTTGAAATATTAGAGGTAATTCCTTGAACTCGTACACTAATGGTGTTCTTGATGAGGTTTTGGGGATTTGGGGGTGTAATTTGGATGTTTAGATGGGTCAATTGAGTTTAGAAACCAGACTATAATTGCTTTCAGTTTTGATTTGTTGTTGGATTCTGTGATTTGAGATTGGATTTTTGGATTTTGAAACAAGGTTTTAAGCTTAGAACTCTAAGATGGTAAGTTGCAATTTTGATGTGTGTTTGATGTTTTGATGGCATCTTGATGTTGCCTACAGTTGGTGCTAACTGTATTGAGGTTAATTTTGGTGGAAAACTTCTAGAATATCTATTTAGGTCGAGTTTTTGGGGCTGGGTCATATGGTTCAAATTGGGGAAGAACACCAAGATTATGGGCACGATTTAGGTTTCCAGGGGCCTAGCGCGACCGCGCCATGTGTCCCGAAACAGTAGTTTTCTGATTTTTGGGAATTGGGCTCGGGATTTCTAGGAACTGATTTGGGGGCCCACTTGAGGGCTCAAGGGACGATTTCATTACCATGTTGAATGGAATTAGAGGTCCCGAGAGCTAGGGTTTAGTTTTGGAACTCGTGATTGAACTTAGTCCCTAATAAGCGCACCATTTACGTTATGACTAGGGTTTCCGTGGGGCTCGGGAAAAGGATCACACTCAAGATCTCTCCGTCTACAGCATAAGACTCGAGGTAAGAAAATTGGCACATGCACATAGAGCAAGGCACGTGCCCCAATGTTGATATGTAACAGTTATAACTATTTTATTTGAATGATGAATTAGGGTTGCGTACACCATTCTATATTTGTGCTTGTTGCATTGATTGCTGATAACTCTAGAAATTAGAGTTATTTTACCACATTTTTTAAGTTAAAAGTGATTTAGTTCTTAAGTTTTTAATTAAATTATTAAGTGTTAATTACTTTTTTTGAATTTATTAGCTTTTTGTGTGTTTTTATAGTTATTTTGTTGTAATATATTGTAGTTTAATTATTTAAATTATTGTAGTTTAATTTGTGGTAAAAAAATGTTATATTATTGAGCTTAAGTGTTAAATATAAATTAAGTTATAATTAATATTTTCAAATAATTAAATTGATTTATTTTATAGTTGAAAATATTTTATTATAATTTATTTTATATTTATTTTGTAGGGATTTCATTGTATTTTTGTGTGGAAAAAATGATAAAAAGCTGAAAAAGAAGTGGAAAGTGGCATTTTTGAAACACATTCAGCAGGCCCAAGTCACCAGCCCATTGCTCCTCCCAGTTGTTGCTGTCGTGACCCAAGAATCTCAGCTGCAAGCCTTCTCCACGCCAGCCTCAACTTCCTTCAGCATATAGCATCAACACCAAAGCTCACCTCTTCATATGCTTCCAACGCCAGCCTTCCTGCCAGCCGTGGGCCTGCGTCAACCACTAAGGCCTCATTTGGGCCCAAGAGCTCCTCCAATTCCCTCTTCAACACAAAGCAGCCCCATAGCCCATTCGGCCCACATGCCAGAGTTGTCTAAACCAGGTGTCAAATAGCCACCAAAATGCCAAAAAGCATGTTTTTCATTCCCAATATTTTTCACTCAAATATCAATTCACTCTTTCCTATTTTTCTTACCTAAATAAACATTCTTAATTCATTTTTTTACCCTAGCTTTTCACTAATATTTTACCCAACCAAACATTTTATCTTTCCAATACTCTTACACTTACTCTATTTATCCTACCACTTCCCAACACAATTAAATTAATCAATTTATTTATTTTAATTTGATTAATTTAATCTCCATATTTTGCCTATAAATAGAGTATTGTAAGACCATTTGGGGTGCTCTTCTTCTTCATCTTTTCAACATCTTCTACACATATTTTTCTCTCTTCTTTTCACTATTTTCTCTACCATTTTCATCTTTTGAAGAGCATGTCAAGTATGTTATTTTGTAATTTTTATTTCAATCTAGTTATGAGCTTCTAATCTTTTTCAAAGGTTATTAAGATGATGATGAAGCAAAATGTAACTAGATAGTATTTTTTTGTTGTATGTTGATTTCCCATCTGTACAACATTGTTTATGGATTTTTCTATCAAAGATATGCATTTTTCATCTATTATTGAGTGTTAAAGCATATTACACTTAGTTCTTCATTATGCAAAAATATGATATTCTTTGATTAAATTTTTTTCATTAAATTGTTCACATCTAATTCTTAGAGCATAAGTATCATATTTTGCCTAAACATAATCTCTTTGAATTTTTGTAGTTTCATTAGGTTGTAACACAACTAATGCTTAGAAATTATATCTTCTATAAGTGAAGAAAAATCCTACATTTTTTAAAGAGTAACTTGTGCTTGAATAGAAAATATATTTTGAAAAAATATATAGTGTGATTTATTTCAACTATATCAAAACTTGGGAATCATTATACTTATAAATACTATTGAACTTGCATTTTGTGGATTCTAATATCTTAATAATCTTATTTTACATATATCATTTAAAAACCATTTTTCTATTTAATCTTAAATCTTTTTATTACTTGTCTTTTATTTTTCTAAAACAAAATCTCATCAAATATTTGGAACTAGGTTAGAATATTATTGCTTTGTTTGAAATAGTTTCTTTTGATGTTAGTCAACTCCCATGGGTTCGACCTCGTACTTACATGACAATTATATTCCGAAACGAATCGTGCACTTGCGAGTTTAAATATTAAAACACCCTCTTTTGGGATCAACAATTGCATTATGTATGATTGTGATTGATCGGCATAGGTTGTATTAAGCAATACATGCAAAATGTAGGCCATGATGGCCGGGACCATTGTGGAGTGTTGTACACACTCACTCGGCATGTGGTTGTATGTTTAGTGTCGGGAGAGGCACTTCGCTCAACATAGGCCGTGTAAATTGCTTGTATATTAAGATGAGTTCATCTATTATCTGTGAAGCATGATGTTTGTTGTTTATCTTTGATTGGTTATTTTACTATGCCATGTTGGATTTTCTTGCTAGGCCTTGGCTCACGGGTACTCTATGGTGCAAGTAAGGGTAAGGGAAAAGTCGACCAGCCATGAGTTGGAGGGCTTTGGAGTGGCGCTTACATGTTCGGCCTACTCGGCCGCCACGGTCGAGGGATTTGGAGAGACTTAGGGTGTAAGTCCAAATTTTGTTGCTTAGGTCGACTATTTTTGTAAACTCTGAATGTAATTGTTTTTTGATAACCCTTTTTGGGATCCCATGTAACTTTTTAAAGATTTAATGAAAAGTTTATTCCTTTGACCAAAAATTTTAATACATAAACCACTCTTTAATTTTAATTACACTTTTGAGTCTAAATGACTCGCTTAACGAGTTAAGCACTATTTTAAACACACGGTGTAATGGTCCTGGATTAGTCGGATGTTACATTATCACCCCTCTTCAAATAAGCTTTTCTATACAACAAGAATTCCATATTCATCCTTTTTGGGAGAGAAGAATAATGAAGTGTCAAATCATATGATGATGATATAAGGATTTTTGATGTATTACCTCCACCTAAAAATAATCACCCAATATAAAAAGTCAATCCAATCGCCATCGATTGCTCAGCTGGAAAAAGATGTGAGAGTCAAGATCATGATAGTACATTACCTCATACTCCTACAACGAACCCAATGATCCAATCTTCTTCTCCAAGGGACTCATTAGAGGTATCTCCTAACTCTATCTCTAATATCACTGGTACTAATGTTGATAATATTGTTAATACACATGGCCTTGATCCTGAACCATCTCTTTATCAACTTCCACCTCGATCTACCCGTGGTCAACCACCCATTAAATATGAGATTAATTTTGATTATAAAGTTAAAGTGAAATATCTCATAAACAATCATGTGTCATCTCACAAGTTATCCAAGTCATATACATTTTTGTATTCCAGTTGTCTTCTGTCTCTATTCCTAGTAAATTGCATGAAGCTTTAGTAGATTCTAGATGGACCAACACCATGATAGACGAAATGGAAGCACTAGGAAACAAATGCTACTTGGGAGCTTGTATCATTACCAAAAGGAAAGAAGATTGTAGGGTGTCGATGGGTATTTACAGTAAAGCATAAAGCAGATAAGACCATTGAGAGATACAAAGTTCGATTAGTTGCAAAAGGATATACACAGTCTTATGGTGTAGATTACCAAGAAAATTTAGCACCAATTGCCAAACTTAATACTGTGAGAGTTCTTTTGTCATTAGCAGTTAATCAAGATTGGCCACTTCTTCAATTTGATGTAAAAAATGATTTCTTACATGGAGATCTTATTGAAGAAGTATATATGGATCCTCCCCATGGTATACCAAAATACTCAAACACCACAAAGGTTTGTAAACTAAAAAAAAGTCTTGTATGGATTGAAACAATCTCCAAGAGCTTGGTTTGGCAAATTCACCAAGTCCATGAAGAACTTTGGCTACAAACAAAGTAACTCGGATCATACCCTCTTCTTAAAACATAAGGGATGCAAGATTACAGTTTTGCTTATCTATGTTGGAGATATGGTGGTGATAGATGATGATTATGAGGAGTATAAGAGAAGCAGAGCAAGAAATGAAACGAGAGAGAATTTGTGATATGTGTGAATTGTGCTTCTGATCAATGTGATCAAGAAGCTGAGACTTTCCTCTATATATATAAGATGATATTACAAATGAGTAAGTCGGTTACGTAACTAACCGATGACATCAGCATAACAGAAAAACAAATACAGCTGAAATGAGCTCAATAGCTCTAACACCCCCCCTCAAGTTACACTCGGTTGTGAGAGTGTTAACTTGTCTAAAAGAAACTGAAACTGACTGTGAGGAAGAGGTTTAGTAAGTAAGTCTGCTATTTGAGAGGAAGAGTCGATATAGTGAACTTCAAGTTTATTAGCCAGAACACGATCGCGAATGAAATGCAAATCGATCTCGATATGTTTCGTTCTGGCATGCATAACGGGATTACTGGCTAGAGAACGAGCACTGACATTATCACACCACAATATGGGAGTGGAAGAAACAGGAACCCGAAGCTCAGACAAAAGAGATTGGATCCAGATTAACTCGGAAGTAGCAAGAGCCAAAGAACGGTATTCAGCTTCAGTGCTCGATCTAGCAATAACGGGTTGCTTCTTAGAAGACCAACTGATCAAGTTATCACCGAGATAAATGCAAAAGCCAGAAGTAGATTTGCGATCATCCAAACACCCAGCCCAGTCGGCATCGGTAAAACCTTGAAGCGTAAGAGTGGAAGTCTTCCGGAAACGAAGGCCAAGAGATGAGGTACCAGCGAGGTACCGCAAGATACGCTTACAGGCCGACCAGTGGACGTTTGTAGGGTGTTGAAGATATTGGCTAAGTCGATTTACTGAGTAAGCAATATCAGGCCTGGTCAATGTAAGGTACTGCAAAGCACCAACCGTGCTTCGGTAAATAAACGGATTGTCAAGAGGAGTACCAGATTGAGCACTGAGTTTGGTACTGGAACACATGGGAGTGGATTGAGGCTTGGCTGCCGACATGTTTGTGCGAGAAAGAACATCAAGTATATACTTGTGTTGATTGACATGGAAACCAAACTCATCTTGATGCACCTCAAACCCAAGGAAGAACTTAACAGAGCCCAGTATCTTGAGTGCAAATTTCTGATGAAGAAAACCAATGATGCGTCGAATATCATCAGAACAATGGCCAGTAACAAGTATATCATTGACATAAATGAGAATGAGAAGTAAACGTCCATGTGAATGAGAAATGAAGAGACTCGGATCAGACTTGGAGTGAAGGAAACCCCATGCAAGCAGGCAGTCTTTGAGCTTTTCGAACCAGGCACGGGGGGCCTGTTTTAACCCATATAAAGCCTTTTGAAGCTTGCAAACGTGATGAGGATAACAAGAGTCAACAAATCCTTTGGGCTGTTGCATGTAAACAGTTTCATGCAGATCACCATTTAAAAACGCGTTATTGACGTCAACATGCTGGATATCCCAACTGTTCATGGCAGCAAGAGTAAAAATCATGCGTATGGTGCATGGTTTAACAACCGGGCTGTATGTCTCAAAATAATCTTGACCCTCAGTTTGTTCGAACCCACGTGCAACGAGTCTGGCCTTATATCTATTTAAAGTACCATCAGCATTTGTCTTGACACGAAAAATCCACTTATTGCTGACTATCTGTGAATCAGGAGGAGGTGGGACTAAGACCCAAGTGTTGTTTCGTTGAAGAGCCTCAAACTCAGCTTTCATGGCATCATACCAATGAGGAATGGTTAAAGCCTGTTTGACCGTAGTGGGAACGGTGTCCGTAGACAACTCAGTATTGAACACCCGAGGCTTATGAATACCCATTTTGGATCGGGTGACCATGGAGTGTGTGTTAGTAGAAATAGGAGCAATAGGCAAATGGACTTCAGGTTGGGCAATGAGGATATAATCAGGAGAAGGAGAAGATGAGGCGGGAGTATGAAAAAGCTTCTCAAAAGGAGAAAGAAACTCCAAATTCGGGGTAGGTAAGCGATTGATCAAGTAAGCAGCTGAAGTAAATGCTTCCCACCAAAAGGATAAAGGAAGTTGTGCCTGAGCCAGCAATGTCAAGCCAGTATCAACCACATGGCGATGCTTGCGTTCGACTCTACCCATCTGTTGGTGTGTATGAGGACAGGAATTTCGTCGCTCAATGCCGAGACTGCGAAAGAACGAATATAAGGGTTTGTATTCTGCTCCAAGGTCCATTTGAACGCATTTAATCTTCATATCAAACTTCCTTTCAACATATGTATTGAAGGTCTTGAATAACAAGCACACCTCAGATTTCACATGCATCGGAAACAACCAAACATAATTTGTGAAATCATCAACGAAGCTGAGATAGTATTTGTAACCATCCATGGATGGATAAAAGGAGGGGCCCCAAACATCACTGTGAATCAACTCAAACGGAGAAGTAGTTTTATTATTGCTCGGTTTGAAAGAAAATTGGTGCATCTTACCAATTTGACAGGCATCACAGAAACTAAAACTTTTACATGTAACAGAAGGTGAAATACATGATAAAGTTTTAGCTAATACAGGTGGAGACGGATGGCCAAGTCGTTGATGCCATATGGCAGCTGCATTGGAGCCAGAAGGCACTGGATTGCTATCAGTAGTGCAGTTGAGAGCTGCTTTATTAGTCGAACCACAGGAGCCTTTATTCAGTGGAACATTATGAAAAGAGGTCTGTAACTGGTAGAGGCCTTCATGGAGAGTACCCGTGAGAAGGACCTGCTTCGAGTTCTTGTCCTTAATGAGGCAACAAGTGGAGTCAAATTCCAATATCACATTATTATCATGAGTAAATTGTGATATACTCAATAAATTTTTGGTAAGGCTCGGTACGTGAAGTATATCTTTGAGTAATAAAGACTTACTTGAATCAAGAGTAGGAATTGAATTACAGCCAGTATGAGTGATAGGTAAAGAACAACCATTACCTACAATGACTTTAGCTTTCCCTTTATAATCTGATTTCTGAGCGAGGGAGGAAGGATCAGTGGCCATGTGATTCGTAGCACCACTGTCCAAAAACCAAGCACCTGGTGAAGACTCAGATGCACCAGATGCAGTAAGTAAAGCATGTGAATTCTCAGTATGAGATGTATTAGGTGGAGATGAAGCAGGAGGATCAGGAACAAAATGCACATCAAAGCGATGATAGCATTTGATTACAGAATGACCGTGCATCACATCAGAAACCGAATTCATTAACCAATGCATGAGGAATTGGTCGAGTCTAATCCATTGAGAGTGAGCAGGATTCAGAGTATTACCTGCAAGAGTAATCGGTGGTGGTGGTGACGTGCCGAGAAGGAAGCTCTCGACATTGTAGGCTCTGGCAGCAGCCAGAACTAAGGCACGCCAGTAAGAATAATTCGTCCGATCGAGTCGGAGATGAAGAGGAAGGAGGTGATTGTTGGGAAGGCCAACAGGATCGGCCGCCGGAGCTACCAGAGGCGGTGGTTGAACTGGCGGAGCTGGATCGTGAGCTGGATCTTGAGCAGCAGAATGACTGGAGCCGTCGGTAGCCATGGCGGAATGCTCTGATACCATATAAGAGAAGCAGAGCAAGAAATGAAACGAGAGAGAATTTGTGATATGTGTGAATTGTGCTTCTGATCAATGTGATCAAGAAGCTGAGACTTTCCTCTATATATATAAGATGATATTACAAATGAGTAAGTCGGTTACGTAACTAACCGATGACATCAGCATAACAGAAAAACAAATACAGCTGAAATGAGCTCAATAGCTCTAACAAGGAGATTTCTGGTTTGCGCCAGTATTTGGCTTCTGAGTTTGAAATGAAACAACTTGGAGACCTTAAATACTTTCTTGGGATTGAGGTAGCGCAGTCTCAACATGGAATTTTTTTTCCCATCGAAAATATATCCTTGATTTATTGTCTAAGACATGAATGCTTGGATGTAAGCCAGTTGATACTCCCATAGAGCAAAATTACATATTGTTTAAAAATGCAAGTTCAACTTCAACTAATCAAGGATGATATCAAAGAATTATAGGAAAATTGATATATCTATCTCATACAATGCCAGATATTGCATATGTAGTTAGTATGGTTAGCAAATTCATGCATGAACTACGTAAACCACACATGAATGTTGTTGAACGTATATTGAGATACTTGAAGTCTGCTCCAAGAAAAGGCATATTGTTTTCAAATCATGGTCACCTTGAAGTGAAAGGCTACATTGACGTTGATTGGGCAGGTTCAGCCGATGACATAAGATCTACTTCAGGATACTTTACCTTTGTAGGTGGAAATCTTGTGACTTGGAGAAGTAAGAAATAACTAGTTGTAGCAAGATCAAGTGCAGAGGCGAGTACAAAGGTATGGCATTTGGAGTATGTCAGTTGCTTTGGTTAAGAAATTTGTTGAAAGATTTAGGCTTTAAGCCAAAGGTGGCAATGAATCTATATTGTGACAACACATTTGCTATAAAGATTGCTCATAATCCTATCCAGCATGATTACACAAAATATGTGGAGGTGGGTAGACATTTCATTAAAGAAAAGCTTGAGGCAGGGATACTAAATTCCCTTTTGTGAAGTCTGAAGACCAATTAGTGGATGTTCTGACTAAAGCATTTGCTAGCGAGATATCCATCCACCAACTTAAATTGGGCATATGTGAAATCCATCCACCAACTTAAGGGAGAGTGTTGAATAAGTCAAAGATTTTGTGAAGATATTTATTTATTTTGTTTTATATGATGTTAACAGTAGAGATTTAGTTGACTTTCCTCGTATATTTTGATCTTATATAATTATGAGAAATATTATGTAATCATTTTCCTTGTATATATATAAAATCATTAGAAAATATTCTTGTAAACTTTGTCAATAAATATATAAAGAAATGCTACTAAACCAAATTTTACACTTTGAAACTAAATCTTAAAATAGAATTACCAAACAAATGTATGTATTTTTAAGCAAAACACAGCAAAAAAGAAAAACAACATTTCAATATAACAATGAGCTGGATGGTCTTATCAACCAACGAGCTCAAAGTTCTACATTATGACCCAAAATATGTAAGGAAAACACTCTATTAACATATATATCCTTGACTTATCAATTATATTAGTCGGACATGAGTGAGACATCTGATATTAATGCTAGTGCTCGTTCGAATCCAGCTCGTGACAAAGCCTTGGTCATATAGATTTCTTGGCACCTCCATTTTCTCGTTAGATGGATGACTCCCCCATTTCATTGCTGGTAAATACGGAGTAGGATCCACTCTGGCACTGAACTTTCTCTCAATAGTCAATATAACTAACATGCAAGAGGGGTAGCCAATGCACATTAGTCTTCTTGAAAATTCATTGTATATTGGAGGTTGTAAATATAAATCAGTATCCTCACTGTCAATTAACTCAAGATTGCTTCCTTGTCAATTAACTCAATGAAGATTGCTTCATGGAAAGGTGTTCACATAAGGTGACCCTTGTGGCTAGAAATACTCAATATTACTTGTTAAATTACAATACGTAAGTTTCGATATTGGCATAATTATTATCACGGGCAGTGCCCTTAGCAATACTCTTCATAGAATAACTGTAGAGATGCATTAATAATAGTACAACGAAAAAATTCTGCGGCTATAAATCTAGTTCAGATCCTTTTGTTGACAAATATGTCGACATTGGATGATAAGTAAATTATTAGTGTTGAATGATACATTATTATTTATTAACATTTTTGCTGACATAATACATAATTACATATTATTTTTGATGAAGTGATACATAATTATCAAGGAGTGTCTCAACTATCTTTTTTTTCTAAGAGACTGGTGAAATGATTTCTTATTTTCTTATATACATTTTTTTGGACAATTTTAATTATATATTGTTATCCGAAAAATGCCATCGAGTCCATCTTTAACCCTTTTGAAGTCTATTTTCCACTAACATAAAGAACACCAAATCCAAAACCAAAACCATTTGAACTAAGCAGACTTTCAAGCGGTTGTTAGGAAGTTTAGCTAATGTACGGAATTTTTTTTCTTTAAAAGTGATCTCAGTTGACAATATAATTTTTTTTGAACTGATTACAGCAGAATGATGACTTTGTCGAACACCAGTCTCAACAATTCGATTCCATAAATCCCATCAAATATTTCCAATTCATGATATACTAAATGCCTCTGACCCCATCAATCTTGGTAACCAAGAACTCTAAACTAGAATAGTAGGGAAGGTAATCGGATTATAAACACGCCAGCAATATTTGTATATATATATAATATAATTATCAGAACAGCGGAAAATTTGTAACAATACCCAAACGAGTTTGAAGAGAAAGCACTGAGGCGATAAGCGATGAAAGTTGGGTTCAAATCAATTTGAATATAACCTCAGTATGTGTAAATTGTGAAGGCGGTAACCTAAAAAGAGAAGGGGGTCAGATTTCCTCTATTTAGTTGTGAGAGCAAAAGCAACGCGCGGATTTCAGTCAGAACTTCTATATATAGGATGGATGCTAATAACTTCACATCCAGTTGATGAACAGTCGAATCATTTACAGCAATCTCCAATGGTCTTCAAAGCAAATATATGTAGTAGATCACAGCATACTTCACCTGCAATTTGCATAAAGATACAAGTCAAGCAAACACCCGATACCCTCACACGCTGTCTTTGCAGACATCTAACAAATAAATATAGGCAAGAACAGTGCATCTCCCATTCTCAGAAGAAATTGCAACTGTACACACCTTTAGCGCATCTACTATTATGGATATCGGTTCTCATTTTCTTTTTCCCAAGATTCAAACAAATTAAACTTAGGGGCATGAGAATTCCAGGACCCTGAGATTTAATACATTACCAAAGCAAGAGACATGCTAGCCAGCAATGTCAATTAAACATGAAGAAATTTACTTGAGGGCAAAATCAAAATATGCAGTTACACAAAATGTGATATAAACCCTTAACCACCTTGTCAGCAACTTCATATTCTGAACTCAAATGCCAGAAAGATGCAATCTTGAAGCCATTACCTTGCTTGGGATGATTTGATCCATTCCTCTACTTACCCGGAACAAATACTGGTAAATGGGTAAATATTGAATAACCATCTAGACCACAAACTAAACAAGAATGTGTTCTCACCTGCAAGATTAAAAGCCCCATGTTTTTGGGAGTTCGATCCTACATCAGCTGCTCACTGAGACCAGTTATAAGTCAATTGATGGCCACAACACCACGCAATACACCTTTCAGCTTCTCTCAACCCTTGTAAACTTCAAGCTTCTCTCAACCCTTGTAATACACCCTCAAGCTTCTCTCAAATACAAGTCAAGATATCAATTGAGCGAGGATTACATCCCAAATGTTCTGTTGTATAGATCACCTGAACTGGGCATCCGAAACTTGGAGTCATCGTAACCTCCAGCATAAAACTTATTAAATCCCAGTCTTTCATTTCGAAGAAGCTCTGCCATGCCCAAAGTATTTCCACCTTGAACCTCACTCCACCCATCCCAGTGACCATTCGACATAAGTCCATTTCTTGACTGTTGGAGAGACAACTGCGCAAATGGGGATACATTGTTCACTTGTGATTGCTCAACAAGCCTTGAAGATATTCCATAAGAATCACTAAGATGAGAAAAATTATCCGCCATGTCAGAAAATCTAAGGTTCTGCTGTTGGGAGAGGGATCTTGACATCAGAAGCTGAAGTCTGGCATCATTTTCAAGAGAGCCTAATTGTGAAGGAAAGTTCGATCTCATTTCTAAGCCTGGGTTGTTCAGCCCACCTTGAAGCCTTCCTTTACCAACTGCCAATATAGCAGGATCTATGAACTCAATGTCTGCATTGCTACCCATGTTTCCAGTCACCTGTTGTTGATAACCATTTCTCAACATTGATGAAGTATCAATCAAGCGATTCCCTGAGAATTTAGAAAAAAAAAAATGAATACTTGATCTGAGATATATTTTAGTTAAAACATATCACGTCAACTCACCAGAAAATGAGTCAAAAGATTGCTCCATCCTATCATGAGATCCAAAGCCTGGGGGAGGTGCCCTGCTAGGCATTGAAAAACCAGGTGGGGCTGAAATCTGGGCCCTTGAAACTGCTGCAGACATTGAGAAAGAAACGGTAAACAACCAAAATCTAGAAAACTATTATTGTTGCAGCATCATAGAAAAGATAATAAATCGATAACTAGTCACAACTGCACAAGCTATAACCAAACAAAAAAGCAATCCAGAAAATGACTCTTAGATTAGCGAAATATTCTTGTAGCATAACTGGCTTAGCCACACAAATAAAGTTCTTTTAATTATCAAATAACTCATATTTGGCAAAGATAAGCAACTGACCAAAGCAAAAAAAAACCCAAATTAGCTCAAGTTTAGTTTCATTAAAGGGAAGATAATTTCTTACAGAAAAGAAAAAACTTGTTTAAGAGTGTTTTGACATAATTTATTAAATATTATCTACTATAACTGTGCACATAATTCCAAATCATAATAGTAACAAGTAGAACAAATGACAGTAAAAGTTAGTACAGAAATTAAATTCCAGTAACATTAAGAGTTTTTTAGTCCAATCTACACACCAGGCTTATTGGAAGGGAAAATCGAATGGTTGCCGCTGGCATGATTCTCAGATTCTCCAAAACAACTAGAGAAACCATTACCATAGCCAAGCTTATCAAGATATATATCTCTGTTCTCAGAAAAATCATGATTAAAAGCATGGTTATTCGAAAATTGCCCAAGGAAACTATGTGACGGCTGTACATCAAAAGCAGGATGTACAGATTCCTCTTGTCTTGCGAAAGAAAATCTGGATTGATTGTTTGTTTGTGCCTTCCAAGAACTTGATAATCTGTGAGATCCAGACTGTTTATCATCATCTCCCAATAATTTAGCCAAATTCTGAGGTGATGCTAGTGATTCATCCCAAGTATCAAAGTCCAGTGATAATATATTTGAAATTATGCTACTCTCCCCTTTATCTACAACACAATTAACATCAGTATTAGCTGCATCACCCAGGAATCTTCCCATGTGCTTCCCATTATCCTCATTCGAATGCAAAAAGGAATGTTCTGATATTTTCTCAGAGCCAATGTAGCTGCTCGGTAAGTTATTTGGGTACCCATTAGATGTTAATGAAGTTGTAGATGCAGATAGAAATGGACCATCTCTAAGTTGGTTATCCACAAATAGACGGTCTGTATTTGAATTAACTGCAGCATACACCTCATGTTGAAAAGGAGAGCAAGAATGATTTGATGTATGGAATGAATTAGTAGAATTTGGTAAAAAATTTGAACGACTCACAACTTCAGGATCCTTAAGTCGTTGATTATCAAAAGATATTATGTCCTCTTCCAACTCAGAAGATGTACTATGCATTACTTGTGTTTGTGAATCTGCTATCCAGACAGGCTGATCTCTACTAACACAAATCTCATTAGCTGTTCCAGCTTTTTGAGATAAAGTAGAAGTTTCTCTAGACTGCTCACTGTAATCTGGTGGCAACCCTTGATTCACTGAAGATTTGATTAGGGAGTGATCCAAAAATGAAATATTAGATGGGGTTTTACCAGAATGTTCATCCATGACATTTACATCAATGCACAATGAAGAAATTTCAGAGCACAAATTCTGGACCCGACCTTCCGAGGTGATCAGTTCATTTTCATTACCAGAAGTAGAGGACTGCCCATCCTGGTCAGTGGTATTTGAAATGTTTGCTAGCATATTAATGCTTCCATCATTATCTCTCGATACTGGTGAAGAAGAAAACTGGCTGCTCAAGTTTTCAGCAGAAGAATCATCAGGTCCAACAAGTTTTTCAGGCACACTGCTCTGATAATCCAAACTATTGTGCTGTTTCATAGGCTTCATTGTTTCTGATTTAACTATAGCATCAATGTTTTGGCATTCATCAACCAGTGGTTGCCGCTTCCCTCCATCAACATGGATTATGAAAGTCTGAGTACCACCTGCAACTGCTGATGAAAATGGCAGTTTATTACTTACTGTGTCAAGTTTCTGTTTGAAAGGTTCATTTGTACATGTTAAATTTCCAGCTAGCGGTTGGCAATTTGAACCACGCATTCCCCTGCCACATTTAGATAAATAATAAGATCTTCAAATCATAAATTAAAGCATAACACCCCCCAAAAAAATACCACATACCATGCGGCTGCAGCTGGTAGCACAATAGATTTACCCGTGCTTCCATTTGGAGGAGAACCTTTACCAATGTTTCCAGTATTCTGCACAATTAATGAAATACAATCAGATAGAAATGTCCACCTATAATGCAACATTAAAGTTGTAAATTAACAGCATTAAGGTAACATCAGCCCTCAAACAAGAGCTTCCAAAAACTTCATTCTACACATCTGATCTAAATCTATGGAAAAAAACCATGGTTCAAAACTGGCATTACAAAAACTGCACAGTTACAAGTCTCCAGCAGTTAGCAATAATCAATCACATAAAGCACACTTCAGCCATGAGGTCCTCCTATAGCCACACATCTAACATAATACTCTAAACATGAAGTTTAAATGCTCTCTCTATGCAAGAGCACAAAATAGCAACTTGCATGAGTGAATTAAAAGACAGCACCAACAGAACAGTAGTTCAAAGAAAAGACAGCACCAATGACTTACACTTGAACCATTTTTCACTATAGGTTTTCCAGAAGAAGCAGAACTGTTATCGCAATAATCATCTATAGGTGGTGGCAAAACATTCCCTGAGCGTCGTTGCACATTGTTTGCAGCACCAGTGATTTGTTGGACCCTACTCCTTTAAAATCAGCAAGTTAACCAAGTATAAAACAGGAACCCCACATATACCACTTAAATTAGCACAAAGAATTTTAACTAGCAACAGGCAGTAAAGATGTATAACTAAACTTATATTTCATGAATCTAAACTCTTTACACCAACACGTTTGTAAAATTTTACATAATTTCATGGATATATTTTTAGGAAAAAAATAAGAAGAAAAATAGGAATTTAAATGCAGTAAAAGCATTTTATCCAAAGGCTAAAGCTGGTCACCAATTCCATCTCAATTAATTTTGAGGGATGACATTAGGAAAGGAGCCACATATTAGTCCTTCAAAAATGATATTCCAGGCTTAGCACATCTTCCACCAACTATTAAAATCATAGGCCAGATGATAAACATTACAATAGCACCTTAAGATCAGATATAGAGATTGCTAACTTGGACCATAGGAGTTGTTAAACTAATATTGATCTTCCAGGCTAAAAGTAATTTTCGACCAACCATAAAAAGCATAGACCAGCTGATAAACATCAGCATAGCACTTGAAGATCATGTTTATAGATTGCTAACTTGGATTGTAATTGTTGACCAAAAGTGAATATCCATCCTATAAAAGAAAAAAGAAATACACTAGAAGGGCCACAGAAAAGGATGGGCAGTGCATATCCATCCTTAAAAATAAAGGGAGTAAATTCCAATAAATGGGCTACTGAAATAAAATGGAAAATATTCAAACATCTCGTCACTTTTGACTTGACATAAAATGTCACTTCAGAGGAAAACCCGCTCCCAAACATATGGTATTATAGAGGCCCTAAGGACAAACTATCTGGCGAGCAATATGGTTCCAAATATACCTTGTGTACGCTGAAATTATTTCATCTTTTGTGAAACTATCCTCTTGAGAACCAACCTCATGCAAATACAGACAATCAGGATTTGTGCATGGCTGAAAACAATAGAAAGTCAATCCTTAGTTAACAAAACATCAACATAGAAAATATTTGATCATAATTGTATTTAATTTTGTTCTTTTTAATAGCAATAAAAAAATGTCATACCACATTTCTCAACCAAGCATGGCAATACTTTGTGGTTCCAAAGCAAGCCCTAAAACATTTATTGTAAAGAAATATATCAATACATATATTCTGATATAATTTCATTGTTATACTATGTTGCTGTTGCTGTTGCTGATCACAATATAAACAAACATGTACCTCAAAGATCTACCCTCCAAGACAAACCCATGTACATTTTGAATACAACGAATGGCTTCATCTTCTTTTGAGTAAGTAATATATCTGACCGCAAAAAACATGGTTAGAAGCTACCAAACATGACAACAAACACATTACAATCCATTTCTCATGTGCACCACCAATGAACATATGAATAGCTCAAAATAAGAAGCCAAGTGAATATATGCAAACGTAGGTGAAATCGAGGTAAGACCTTCCATAAATGTAGCACTAAAATGTAGAAGCAAATGAAGCTCAATACATGTCGTTGAAAAAATTTAGACATACTGAGATGTATAACTTACACACTACACGTATTGTTTTGATATTGTTGAATGACCCCAGCAGCTGTCCGAGACATTGATACTTTGAGAACCTTCCCATATTGACCAAAATATTCTCTACGCTGAAGAAGCTGCAAGCATAGGCATGAAAAATCATAAATGCAGAGCAAATTGCACTGAAAGACAAGCTTAATATAGCAAACAGATTAGAGAGAATACTTCTTCATCTGCCAAATTAAGAGGCAAGCCGACTATGTAAACAAGGTTCCTTTGAATCACTCGTACACTGCTGAGCTGCTTCCGTCCTTCAGATGATTTGGCCTTTGCCTTCTGTGACTTCATCTTTCTCTCCATATGGACTTCAGACACCAATCTGCTGAAAAAATTATATAGGAAAGAAAAAAAATAACAAACAAACAAACAAACACATTCAAATCAAACTCTGTGAAAAAGCTATAGTTTCTTTCCCATCGAGATAAATAGAGTTCATTATATAAATACCTTTCACATTTTGCAGCCATCCCTACTATCTTTTCCTTGTCATAAGGAACACGACATGCAGGACAACGCCCCTCAGACTCATCCTTTTCAGCCATGTCCATTATGTGATGCCAACACCAAACACATATCTGCAATTAAGTACAAAAAAGAAAAAATATTTAGAACTGGTCTCAAACTGAGAAACCAAGTAAACCTAAGGGCCAATTTGGGTAAAAGGAGAATCTTGCAGAGTTAGCTTCAGTGTTTAGCTTTAGCCCAGATTGTTCAATAATATCTTTGTTTTTGTTTTCTTTGGTTTAACCAAACACCTTTTTGGCCAATAAATTGTTTAGTAAGTGCTTTTATCTTGTTAAAAAGCTTAAGCTAAACTGGCTCTAGGTTGTCTAAGAGAGATTAAATTTTTTCTTGCAGAGAAGCAAATTGACATACATACGAAGCTTCAGCATTTATGGAAACACGTTTCACATGTATAGTTTAACATCCCAAGCAGTGCATTAATATAGAGGAAGAGAAGATAAAATTCTGGCACAAAACCTATGAGAATAGGGGTGAAGAATCTCTACAGGCTTCTTACTAGAGTGTGCAAAAGGACAAAATCTAGAGCTTACATTGTTATATATAGAATAGTATGAATCCTTAAAAAAATATGGAAAACCAGACCTAAACAAGCATCGAATGAGAGTCCATAAGACTCCACCTTCGATTCAGCTCAACAAATTTCCACAAATCCAACAATGAACGTATCAAATTGAATAAATGATTAAAAAATGCCCAAATAGAAGAGGGCAAACCAAATTATAAGATTAGTGTCACACACCTCATAACCACATTTGCAAGGCTTCAATTGTTGATCCGTCAAATCCATCTCCTCAGCACAAAGAGGACAAGTCCTTTCTCCCTCGTCGCTCATGATTGCCTAAAAAAAGTCAGCAGGAATGTAGATCAACAGAAAGGTTAAAATATAATAAAGTGTACAATGTCTTCTTCTAGCCTTCAGAAAACAAATATAAAGAGAATGTGATAATCCAAAGCCACCAGAATGCGTCATTCAACGTTCCAAAGATGCAACTAAAGTTAAACAGCTCAGTGCCCACTTTCTTTTACTTTAATTCTCCCAAACAAATTTGCAATAAAGAAGATGCGATGCCAAAAGACACGAGTAAACATGCAATTAAAGATTAATTTTAGCGAGCCACTGGCCAATTATTGTTCAAATAAACTAATAAGATAACCCTTGAAAAAAAACGTCAAAACCCTACAAAAATCCCAATCGAAATAAGATGATAATACAAATAAAAAAAACCCAAAATTGAAACCCTAAAATCCCAAATCATCAACAAACACCATTCCAGAACAAAAGCAAAGCAAAATACAGAAATCCGTAATCCAACAAATCCACCATCAATAACGTCACCGAAATCAAATTATAACCAATCGAATACAAAATTGACAAAATAATCTCATAATTAAATAAAAAAAATAAAAACAGATAAAATCGTCAACATGCAAAAAAAAAACTGAAATCGAGATAAATCTAGAGGTACAACAAAACAAAATTCACAAGCAAAAAACATCAATCAACAAAACATTTATCAAAAAGTATTCTTTCGAAGAGAAAGAGAGATTAGGGATCTGAAAGATGAAAAATAAAATAGAGACAGATTGATCGATCGGAAAGAGAAATTAGGGTTTGAGATTAAGCTTTCGACTTACAGTTGGGGTGGATCGAGAAAAAGAAGACGAAGAAGATGAAGACGAAGACGAAGACGAATCTCCTTAAGAGGATGAGTTTGTGTGAGAAGCGCACGATAAAAAAAAAAGGGCACAGAAGAGAGAGAGAGAACCACAATAAGAGGTGAGAGGGAAAGAAAGGCTCTTGTTTGGATGGCTCTTTTGGCTGCTGCTGGCCTTCACTCCTGCGTCGCTGTCAATTAAATATTATCCCACTTCCTCTGTATGCCCTTCGATTTTCGTTTATTTACCAATTTTACCCCTCTCTCCCTCTTTTTTTCTCTTCTGATTGACCTTTGTGGCTTCTATGGGCTCTCTCTCTTAATCCGGCTTTGTCGACACTGTGAGCCTGGTTTCCATATATTAAATCCATTTCAATACACGTATTTTTTTCATTTAATTTTTTTCTTTTTTGGGGTTTAAGGTGGTCTTGTTAGGTGAGTGACGCGTTTGATTTGATCCTATACAGTGAATCATTGTATTATTCTCTTTCTCTCTCTCTCTCACTTTTAATTTTTTTTCTTTATTTTTTATTAACAATAAAATTTGTAAGCTTGAGTCAAGGCTTAAAGAACAAATGTGTACAAATATAATCAAATTATAAATTGGAACTAGTTTTTGTGTCATTTTGAAGTCATAGTTTATTGCGTGATCAATTTAAAATGGTTAGGTTTAAGCAATGCTACAATAGTCTAATAATAAAGTAGTAGTAGTTTTTTTTTTTTGGATAAAAATAGGAATCACTTTTGTAAACTAATGCTGTTTTGGTGCTTATATGGCCGAAGAAGCTACCGAGTTGTGATGGATGAGCTTAGGATTGTTCTAGTTCTTAAACCGTAAGAATAAAGTAAAATGCAATTATAAATTATTTAAATATAAAAAGGAAAGGGCCAGTTGAGAAGTCTGATTGATTCATTTAGTTTTTTTTCACTTCCTTGTCAAAATAGGTTGGAGTAGGAGGGCAGGTCACTTTAGTGTGTAATTTTTGTACCTCTTTTTTTCGAGGAAAGAAACGGATGGTATAGGTATTTATATAGTACAAAAATAATAGACTTCTCTGGACTCCTTTTTCATCTTAGAATAAAATAGCACTAAACATAGAAATAGGAAAATCAATAAAAACACTCTATTTTTTACGTGTTTCGGTAGTTAAATTCTGTCTAGTTCACGAATCAATATTATTAAATGATAGAATTCTCTCAAAATTTTTATTTTTGCAAAGTATTCCCACTACCAAAATCCAGCCTCTTCACAAATGAATTTCTCCAGCCCATTTATAGACTGGTTTACAAAATATCTTCTCCCTTATTTTGGGAAGTTATAATTCAAATTTCAAATAAATACAAATAAATACATTAATTACATAATATCTCATGATAATCGGTATTCATTATCAGATTACAACAAATCCCCGAGAAATAGGAATTTTTAAACAATAACCATATTCAAACTAGATTACCGACCTCGAACATATAACTTATATACTTTCGAGATCGACCAACATCACGAGCTCGTCATTTTGGTTAACCTCGTCCTTAGCAAGTAACTTTATCGAGATCACCCTCTTTAAGCTTGCAATGCTTAGGCTTGAACTTTCCTGGCTAGTGTTTGACCGCTTATAAAAATAAACCAAGAAATTTATACAAGTGTTGAACCCTTGTATTTGTAGCTTCGAGCTCAACTTACAATCTCGAAACATCTTCGAGACCGCACGCAGTTCCGAGCTCACCAATTCCATCGTCGTCATCTTAATACCGAGCAAAACTGCCAAACCCAATACGCATAAATGTTGATGACGTGGCACACTTGCTTATTTCGATCTTACATTTTACGAGCCTGTATTTCGATATCATAATTTCTATTCTCGAAATTTGGGTTTAACATTTTGCCCCCTCAAAAGTGTTAGTTCGAATCCTATGAGAAGGAAACTTTTCAACTTCTACTTTCGAAAACCGTGCCACCAACCATACTGGAGTATGGACACGCGTTAGCTAAGGATTGCGCACTCAGAGTACTTGAGTACTCCCTACTTCTACCCGTGTCTCTTCATATCTCAACTTTTTGCCGCCAATACCCCATATGTCGGATCAAATTCCAAATCAAACCAAAGGCTTAGATTTGTCCGACCTTTGACATCCCTCTGGGATATATAATATATATACCCCTTTTCTACTTCGTCTTCACTCTTATTTCATTATCCAGAGAAAAGAAAAATTGAACCAGAACGGACCAGAGCTCCCTTCTTTTTTTTCTTTCCTTGCATGTTCTCCAAACCGAAGGAACAAATTAACTCCAGCATTTTCGATTCTGTGAGCTCTTTCCTGCAACTGCCCCTTCAGTCGTCAATCTCATTATATCCATGGACAACTTTGCATAAGTTTTTGTTCTTGATTCTCTTTCTTTGGTATATATATATATATATTACGTGTTTCCTTTGTACCGTGAGTATATTTACTAGTTTTTCACTAGTTTTACAAGGTTTTTTTATCGATGTTAGGCAAACTTCTAATCCGAGTTATTGTAATGTAATCAAAATCACATTATTAGACCCAAATTCTCTAGTATAAACATGCAAAAATGTGGTTTTTCTAGCCTAAAAGAGTTTCGTGTAGCTTAAGAAATAAGGGTTTTTTATTTAAGGTTTTATATGTACAAATCCCAAAAATATCACATTTCTGGGTAACCGCTAGCTTTTTTCCTGAAAATCCAGGATTCTTGACATCAACCTCCCCACTCTTGTGTGAGTACACGCTCGAATCCCGAACTTTACAATAGTTCAGGGATCACATTCAAGTTTAATCTCGCCCTTTCGAGGCTTCAGTCTCGATTGTGGCAATCTCGTTATCTCGAGCTTTTGAGCTCGGGTTATCAAAATTATACTTTCCTTATGATTTCGAATATACTGGGCCCTCACCCTTTTCTTTCTTGTTAGATGTCGCAGTACTCCGAGAATCGATGGGGGGCCGAGTTCACTATCTCTTACCTCCCATCAACTCCCAGTCCTGAATCGCCCTTCACCCAAAACCAGCGGCTGATACATGAGCACAAAGAAAGGTGTGAGCAAGAGGATATTCGAGATTGCTTTTGACGCCAAATAGACGAGGTCGAGGAGAAAAGGAGAAAGATACTCCGAGTGGCGGTTTATCCTGATCCAGACCCCGAGATCAAGCTTGTTCCGTTAGACCCCAAGCTCAAAGTCACCGTCGCCTTCGAGCCTGGTGTACTCTCATTCTCTCTAATGGAAGACTCTTCAACACATCCTTCCACCTCCCATGCTTTCTCAGTCCCCACCTCAAAGGAGGAGTTCTTCGAGGCTTAGCACTACTGGAGCTCAGTCACATCTATCAGCTAGATATCCGAGTTGCTGGTGTATCACGGCCTTAGGCTCTTTGGCACCCTGATGTGTCAACCAGCAACCTCAAACGAATGGAGCTGCTTCGCCCCAAGAGATGGCAATCTCGACTGTAAAATCAAGCTCGCCGCTTGGAGTCGCGAGCACATGAGGGCGGGGGCCCTGCTACCCCAAAAGTCATATTTCAAGAACTTCTTGGATTTCATCGTGCTCGCTCCAGACCAACTCCTTCAGGGTTTTGTCAGCCCTCAGGTCACTATACCACGAGTTGAAGTGGGAAAGACCCTCACCACAAGAGATATTATATATATTTTGTCTCAAGAGCAACCCTTCTCGAGCTCGTGGAGGAGATGACTTTTACTACCTATCGAGCTATTCGAAGGAAAAGTGGCTTTTCAAGGATATGCCAAATTACCCTCCGAATTTCAAGCTCGCATTTTTCTGGACAGACGGCCTCGCTCCTTCCAGATTTTACTCCTTCCAACGCTTTGTAAGTATTCAACATACTTGTCCCTTTTTCCCTTGAATAGCTAGGCTCGAGATACTCGCATTTATTTGTTCCTGCAACCAATTACCACCGCCCCACCCCATCAAAAACGATGGTAGAACATAGGGCAGCCATGCTTCAACTGCCTTATGGTCGAAGGTCCTTGTCCTACCTCCTTCACGAAGACCAGCTCTGGGCCTGCGGCCTTTTAGAAGAAGGTCAGTCCACGGATGACTCGGAATATCGCAAATATTCGAGGTGGGAACACCACCAATTCTATACTCGCTCTAGTCATCTCCTCAGCTAACTTATTAGATATCTGCCTCGAACTGAATAATTGTCTCGGGCCCTTCTAACTCAATGCATCAGCCACTACATTAGCCTTCCCAAGATGGTATAGGATATCACAATCATAATCCTTTACCAATTCTAGCCATCGTCTCTGGCGCATATTTAGATCTTTCTGAGTAAAGAAATACTTCAAACTCTTATGGTCGATGTATATTTTACACTTCTCACCATACAGATAATGTCTCCAAATCTTAAGTGCAAATACCACCGCTGCCAACTCCAAATCATGCGTGGGATATCTCTGCTCATACTCCTTTAACTATCTTGATGCATAGGCTATCACCTTTCCAACTTGCATCAACACACACCCTAAACCCTGTCTGGAACTGTCACAGTAAACCACAAACTTCTCATTATCTATCGGTAGACTCAATACTGGAGCGGTGATCAGTCGCCGCTTCAATTCCTTGACATTGTTCTCACACCTGTCTGTCCACACATACTTAGTCTACTTCCTCATTATTTCAGTCAACGGTGTGGCTATCCCAGAGAATCCCTCAACGAACCGCCGATAATACCCTGCCAATCCCAGAAAACTCCTAACTTCAGGAACACTGCTCAGTCTAGGACAATCCCTCACTGCCTCAATCTTACTTGAGTCAACCAAAATCCCCTCCTTACTGACAATATGGCCCAGAAACGTGACTTGCGGTAGCCAAAACTCACACTTGCTGAACTTAGCATATAACTTATGCTCTCTCAACCGCTGCAATACCTAACGTAGATGTTGCTCATGCTCTGTCTTTGACTGAGATTATACTAGTATGTCGTCAATAAATACAATCACAAACTTGTCCAAATAGTCCTTGAAAACCCTATTCATCATGTCCATAAAAACTGCTGGGGCATTGGTTAATCCAAAGGACATAACCAGGAATTCATAATGTCCATATCTTGTGCGGAAAGCGGTCTTTAGTATGTCCTCCTCTTTGATCCTTAACTGATGGTAACCTGATCGGAGATCAATCTTAGAAAACATTGTCTTTCCTTGTAGTTGGTCAAATAAATCATCGATCCTAGGCAGTGGGTACTTGTTCTTGATGGTCAACTGGTTCAGTTCCCTGTAGTCAATACACATCCTAAGAGAATCATCATTCTTCTTGACAAACAACACCGGAGCACCCCATGGTGAGAAACTCGGTCTGATGAACCCCAAATCCAGTAACTCCTGCAACTGAATCTTCAACTCCTTCAACTCTGCCGGAGCCATTCTGTAAGGTGTCCTGGATACTGGTTTCGCCCCTAACGCCAACTCTATAACAAACTCGATCTCCTGTTGTGGCAGCAACCCTGGCAAATCAGCTGGAAATAAATCTGGAAACTCACATACCAATCTGGTCTCACCCGACCCAACCGACACAACCCTAGAGGTATCCACAATGTTCGTTAGGAATCCTATGCAAACTTCCTACATCAGGTCTCTAGCCTTCAATGTTGAAATCATTGGTACCCGCGGTCCACTGACTGTCCCCACAAATACAAAGGGTACCTCCCCTTTTGGTTCAAAGTCAACATCCTGCGCTTCCAATCAATCGTCACCACATACTTCGATAACCAATCCATCCCTCAAATCATATCGAAGTCGTCCATCACCAGCTCAATCAGATCCACAGACAATTCCCTACCGTCTATCTCTACTGGCAATGCTCTAATCCATCTCCTAGAGACCACCAGTTCCCCAGTTGGCAACAAAGTCTGAAAACCCCTAGCATATAAAATACTAGGTCTACATAGCTGATCTATCACTCTAGCAGACACAAATGAATGGGTAGCTCCCGAATCAATCAAAGCAGTATAAGAAGAACCAACACTAGAAATCTGACCTGTCACGACCGAGGGGGGGCTAGCCTCCGCCTCAGTCTGAGTCAAGGTGAATACCCTGGTAGGAGCGAGACTGTCGCCCTACTTCGGCTCCTCTTTCCTAGCCTGTGGGCAGTCCTTCTTCAAATGAATGATACTTCCACAAGTAAAGCAGGCCCTGATCCTGCACTCTCCCTGATGTCGTCGTCTGCAGCGAGGACACATTGGAAAACTCCTCCAGTTGTCACGTCCACCCTGATGGCCACAGAAAGCACCTCGTGCCCTCCTATCTGAGTTAGGAGGAACAAAAGAATTTGGGGCCTTTCTCTACTGTTCAATGAGGCCACTACCCCGACTGGATCCAGTCAAAGGAGGCACCATCCTCCTGGCATCGTGCCTAGCAGTGCCCTCTCTCCAAATCTGGTCCTCGACCCCCTCAGCTGTAAGGGCCTTGTCCACTACCTAAGCATATGTAGCAGTCTCTATGTCCAAAGTAATCTTCACATCACGGGCAATCATAACATTCAACCCCCACACAAACCGATCCCTTCTAGGTGCATCAGTTGGCACCAAACCTGGCATAAACTTCGCCAACCGGTCAAATCTCAAAGCATACTAAGTAACTGTCAACCGGTTCTGAGTCAGATTGATGAACTCGTCAACCTTTGCAGCTCGGACTGCAACACTATAGTATTTCTCATTGAAGATGTTTTTGAACTCTTCTCAAGTCATAACTGCAACATTCCTTCTCTGAGTCACTACATCCCACCAGATACAGGCATCCTCTCTGAACATGTAGCTGGCACAAGCTACCCTCTCGCTCCCTACCACCCTCATAAAATCCAAGATGGAGGAAATCATATTCATTCACTGCTCTGCCCGCAGTGGGTCTGGTCCACCCTCGAAGGTGGGAGGATGCTGCTTCATGAACCTTTCATACAAAGGTTCCCATTTGTTCTCCATAACAGGCTGAACTGGCACTGGCGCCACAGCCTGCTGAACTGGCAACCCAGTGGCTTGAGAAGGGGCCTGCTGCCTCAGTTGTCGAAGTTCTTCCTCTGTTCGATGCAGTCTATCTTTCATTTCAGCAAACATCTGTTGCCAATTCTGTGGGGCAGGTGGGGGGTCCTGACCCTGGTTGTCATCCTCGGCCCTACTGCCGTGGAGTCTAGATGATTGTTGAGGTATCTCAACAATATGTTTGCAATCAACGACGACGCTCATCAGGCATGTTGTATCAGGAATGATAACAACATCCAAAACCACCTCCCAATTCACATCAACCAACCATAACAGCAATCCACAAACACAAATAACATACAACACTCAAAGGGGCGGCAATGCCTTGACATCATGCTTATGTTAATTCATTCATCATGCTCTATATAAAATAAGCAGGCAAACAGGGCATTTAAGCATATAATTTAATCATTACCAACCAACCCTGAGTCAAGCTTGTCACTGATAGTGAGCGTACATGTTCGGTCAATCTCCAAGAACCATAAACCGTGGCTCACTCTAATACCAAGTTATAATGCCCTACTGCCTTAGAGTCGTTACTAAGTGAGTTTAAAATGTGCAATTAACTCGCTAATCGAGGTTTTAGATTAAAAGTGTAGCTAAACTGTAATAAAAGTCATATAACTTGAAAATGTAGTTATTCACTGAAAATTATAAAGCGTTAAACATTTGGGATCCCAAAATACTGTTTAGAAATATTTACAACTCAAAATATGATTAAAGTCGACTAAATGACAAAATTTAGATTTAATACAAACATCTCCCAAAAATACCTCTGGCCCTAGCAGCCAAGTAGGCCAAACATGTACACGTCGCTTCACGCTCTCCGTAGTCATGGTTGGTCGACCTTCCGCTTTCCCTTACCTGCACCATAGAGCATCCGTGAGCCGAAGCCTAGCAAGAAAAACCCACACAAGCAAATAACGTATGCATATCTATCATTCAGCACATAACAAAACCGTCAATAGGCTAAACACATAACGGCCATGCCGTCCCAGGCGCTTTACCAGGCCTTGGGTTCGCGGTCTACACCGTGAGGATATCCCAGGTATCCAATAGGGTCTCACCTTGGCAACTCACACTCTGTGTGCTTAACGTTGCTCCCAGCCCCTTGCCGTACTCGGCCTTGCTGTTGTCGGCCTTCGCCGTTCCCAGCCCTTGCCATTCTCGGCCTTCGCCATTCTCGGCCTTCGCCGTTCTCGGTCTTCGCTATTCTCGGCCCTTGCCATTCTCGCCCTTCACCGTTCTCGACCCTTGCCGTTCATTCACAGATATGCACACATAGCATAACTAAACAAATACTTAAACACGTATAAACATAACCAATGGGGCTACGCTCTACAACACAATCATATAGGGCCATGCCCTGAAACACAAACTATAGGGCCTCACCCTGCTCTATGGGTACAATAGTTTTCTTACCTGTGTCCTGAGCTTTTCAAGCACCGATGTCCCGAGCACAGTCCCCTAGTCCGAGCCTCGTTGAAAACCTAGTCACAATGCATCAATAACATTCATCCATAAAGTTCTATTACATTAAATAACTTTAGGTTATAATTCTAATTTCTGGGACCTTGAATTCTATCAATCCGGGTGATAAAATCCATCTCGAGCCTTAACTTTTGGGTTCCCGAGCCTAAAACCTCCTTGGGGTCCAAAACCCCACTAAGTGTCGCGGCCCCAAGATCCCATGCCGTGACCCGCCTCAACTAGAGGCTCAGCCTCAAAATTCTGCCCATGCGCGCTGCGGCTCAATCCTTGGTGTGCCGCGGCTCGCCCTTCTTCCTGGCCACCTAAATGTTCTAGAGGGCCGCGACTCAGCAAGAACAATGCCGCGGCCCGACCCTTCAAACCCAGAAAAATCCTCCATTTTCATCACCAAAATCAAGCCAATTTACCCCAAATTCAATCTAACAATCCAACTCATTCACCACAGAAGTTCCATTATAGTCTTAGTAACAAAACCTAGCAAGAATTAACCCCAAACCTCATCTAGATACTCAAGAGTGATCACCACCTAGCTCACATGCATAACTTTGATACATCAATAGAACTCAGCATAATTCAATTAATTAAGTGCTAGAATCCTTACCTCAACTGATAGCTTTGCCCTTGAACTAATCCTCAACCACAGCCAGCTTCAATCCCTTAAGAACTAACTTGCCAATTCTTTAACTCATCAAAATCTTCAAACACAAGAGGGAGAAGGGAGAGAATCGAAGGAGAGAGAGAGAGAGAGAGATGTTTAAGTCGATTCACCAAAATTTCTGAATGCTTCCTTAGTTTTGTTTTATTTAACTTAAGTCTCTAAGGTTACCTTCAAGACTTGGAGTACCAAAAACATCCCCGAGGGCAAAATGGTAAATTCCCCCGATAATCCCTCCTAAACTTTTTAACTTCAAATATATCTCCAAATATTTATTTTCATAACCCGATAACCCAATAAAATGTCTAATGCTCAAGATACCCCTCGACTCGCCCCGAGTCGGGTATTTAACCCCGTTGTGACTTTCTAGCTAAACCCCTCCCTAGGACTATCTCGGATCGTGCAACACAAATATATCACAAAATTTACAATAATAAAAAAATATTGCATTTATGCCCTCAATGGCTAAAATTACAAACATACCCCTAATAACCAAATGGGGCCCACATGCATATTTAATTAACCTAAACATGCATTTCTAATCACATACTCAAAAAATTCACATATTCATATAATAAATCTCTTATTGCCCTCCAGGCACACTAATCAAGGCCCAAAGCCTTATTAGTAAATTTGGGACGCTACATGACGCGTCCTCTTCAGTAAACGTGATGAGTTGAGTTTCAACCCTTTGCTTCTTTGGAGCTCGTGGTTCGGGCTCGTAGGGAGAACCATCTCTAGTCTTTAGCTCGTTAACATATCTCTTTTGGGAATTTATGCCTGATCCTGCAATATGAGGTCCCCCCGAGATGGTTACTACATCTTCTCCATCAATTGGAGGAGGTCGCTCATCCTCCCGTGCTCGGGAGTTATTATGTTGGGCAGGTTGTGCAGTTGCTGCCCTTTGACTTGTTGAGGCATGATTGGAATTTTGGTTTCCTACATAGTGTCTAAAATATCCCCTTGAGATCAATCCTTCGATCTCATCCTTCAGTTTTCGGCACTCATTAGTTGTGTGTTCAATATCTCTGTGGAATCTACAATATTTATTGGAGTCCTTTTTTGCCTTTTGATTCCTCATTGGGCCAAGTCGCCTGAATGGGACCTGATTCTCATTGGTGAGAAATATCCTTTCCTGAGTCTCATTGAGCTCGGTATACACTGTGTAGACGGAGAAATACTTGTCTCCCTTCTTCTTTTTCCCACCATCAACCTCGGGGTTATTCCCTTCATTTTTCTTTCTTTTAGAAGGGTTATCCCCAAAGGGTTTTGACGTTGATGGGGCCACCGAGGTCGAGGCTGAGTTAACGTTTGTCATTGTAGTTACTGGCTGGGAGGTCAGGTTTAATACCGACCTCGCCTCTTCTACATTGACAAACCTCTAGGCCCTCCAGTTGAACTCAGTTAACGACCTTATGGGTTTTCTTTGCAAATCTTCCCAAAGGGGACTCCCTGGTAATATACCAACTCTGACATCCATTAAGTGGACACTATCATCGACATTACGGGCTCGAGCCACTTCTATATTAAACCTCGTAAGGTAACTTTTCAGTGACTCCCCTTGCTGTTGTCAGACATTAGTCAAGGCCGAGGCCTCGGGCCTGGCTCCAACCATTGCTTTGAATTGTTTCATAAACTCCTTTGCTAACTGATCCCAAGACGAGATCGAATGTCTTCTAAATTTCTTGAACCAATTTTTCGTTGGTCCTGTAAGAGTAGCTGTAAACAGCATGCATCAGAGCTTATAGCCAACATTGTTGGCTCGCATGATGGTATTGAAGGTGCTCATGTGACTGTACGGGTCTGAGTTCCCATCAAATGGTGCTACGTGGGGTATCCTAAACCCTTGTGGAAATGGGGTATTTGAGATATGTGGGGCAAAAGGCTTGAGCTCCTCATCGGACTCTTCAGCCTTATCTCTGTTTCGCTTATCTTCCAAGAGCCTGAATGCCCTTTCCAATTGGTCAATTCTCTCCTGGATCGAATCTACTGGGGGTCGAGCTTGAACTTGAGGAAGCTGGTTATTGTTTATGAAAACTCTAGCTCCTTGTCCCGAACTAGGGTTATTCTGATTTCCATACGCTGACTATTTTCGATCGTTCAAATGGTCTCGCAAATCCAGGTTTGTGGGATTAGCTTGCCTTCGGTTATGGTTCAGATGATCTCGAAGGGTAGGATGATTCCCTCGATTCCCAGTATTTCTAGGCTCAGTATTATATATACTTACGGACCGGGTGTAACCTGAGCTCCCGCTTATGAAGCTTTCAGTCCTTTCTGACTGTGAGGCTTAATGATGATAAGGTGGGTCACCCGCTGGCCTCCTTGCCCCAGCCGCTTGTGATCTTGAAACCTGGCAACCTGAAGGTTGAGGAGCTCTATGTTTTCGGGTAGCCTCCCTCTCATTCCTCTGTCCGGGTCTGGTCTGACAGTTTCCATCCCAACTGCCACTACGAGACGGCCTCTGTGGTGCAGGTCGTGGGGCCTCTCAAACTAGTGAGGGGTGTCTTATGGGAGATGGTGAATGTCTTATGGGAGACGGTGGCTGGCTCTCATTGTTGGGCCTAGATGGTCCAGAATTGGCTCGGATAGGCTCCGGGTTGTTCCTTACTGTCTTAGGATTCAGATTCTGAGCTACTGGAGGAGCTCGGTTATTCCCGGTCCCTGTTGATAGCTCTACAGTCAGGTTATCAGTAGGTTCAACCTAAGTGTTTCTCCGGGGCCTCGGCTGAGCCTGCTGGGTCCCTTGCTCAGCTCTCCTAGCAGCTGTGCTCCCTCGAGGATGTCCTCTAGGTCTTCAAGGTGGTGCCTGGGCCTCAGCAGCCTGTTTGGCCAGCTCTTCGTTGCACCTTGTTGCCTCTGCCAATTGTTTGCGCAATTGGCGATTCCCCAGTTCCATAATAGGAACATATCTTTCTGGATTATAGTAGAGATCCTCATCAGGCCTGGGAGTAGGCAGCCCTTAGGAATCAGATGAATCACTTCTTTCTTCAGGGCCCGGGTTAGCCATGGGCTACTTTCTAGGCCGACGTGGGTAGTCTTCAGCACGAGGAGTTTACTCCTTTGGTATTTCAGGCAATGGTCGCCCACCAATGCTGGGGTTGTTCGTGGTGGCCATTGATGATTCAGGAGGTTTCTGATTAAACAGTCTAACATATTGCTTAATGCTCTCAATGACAGTGCCAAACTGTTGACGCCGTTTTTCGTCAACTTAGAATAGAAGAGCACTAAACATAGAATTAGGAAAATCAATAAAAACACATGATATTTTACGTGGTTCAACAGTTAAAATCTACCTATTCCACGAGTCAATATTATTGAATGGTGGAATTCTCTCAAAGCTTTTAGAAAGCAATTTTTGCAGAGTATTCCCAGTACCATAATCCAGCCTCTTCACAAATGAATTTTTCTAGTCCATTTATAAATTGGTTTACAAAATATCTTCCCCCATATTTCGAGAAGTTATAATTCAAATTTCAAATAAATACAAATAAATGCATTAATTACATAATATCCCATGATAATTGGGATTCATTATCAGATTACAACAAATCCCCGAGAAATATGGATTTTCAAACAATAACTATATTCAAACTAGATTACCGACCTCGAACATATAACTTATATACTTTCGAGATCGACCAACATCACAAGCTCGTCATTTTGGTTAACCTCGTCCTTAGCAAGTAACTTTATCGAGATCACCCTCTTCGAGCTTGCAATGCTCAGGCTCGAACCTTGCTGGCTGGTGTTCGATCGCCTATAAGAATAAACCAAGAAATTTATACAAGTGTTGAACCCTTGTATTTGTAGCTTCAAGCTTAACTTATAACCTCGAAACATCTTCGAGACCGCATGCAGTTATGAGCTCACCAATTCCATCATCGTCATCTTAATGCCGAGCGAAACTGTCAAACCCTGGCACACTTGCTTATTTTGAGCTTACATTTTACGAGCTTGTATTTCGAGATCATAATTTCTATTCTCGAAATTTAGGTGTAACAACTTCAAATGCAAATCATCATTTTTAATAATAATAACAATATATGATACAGATACACAACAAAGTTTTAACAAGTAGAAATGTCTGTAGTCCTCACAAAAGAGTCCAAAGAGAATTCGTGTATCATATAAGATATTGAAACATTAATTGTAATAGATTGTACTTGTGCCGATCTCAATAATGTTGTAGATGGCTTATAGCTTTGAGATTAAGGTGAATTTAATAGTTTTTTTTAAGTAAAAGTCTGATGATTTTTTATTTAATAAGTAACACAGACCTAATTTAGTACAATAGCTCTGCCATAAGTCACAACAAACCAATATCCCAAAAACTAAGCCAACAACAACAAAGACCAATAACATTAAACAACACACAAGCTAAACTCATGGTTGTTAAAGAGAATCATAGTTTCTAAAATAATAGATTATAACAAATACCAAAAATAATTACTACCAATTCCACATAGGAAAAAAAATCCAAAGAGAAAGTTGAAATTCCAAACTAAGAACCACACTAATAAACCAAGAACATTAATATTAAATACAAAACTGAACATAAATAAAGACAGCTAAAAATTGGTCGAATAATCCCAACATAAATAGTTTGACCGAAGTCCAAGCAACCATTGAGGCCCCGTCTAAGCTCATGGTGGGGGCACCCCACCATTAATGACCACCACAACGCAGTTGTGCCATCCATCGACCATGACCCTTTGATCCAGCAACTCAATGCCTCACGCCGCCTATTAAAGAAAGATTTTGAAAGAATTGTATGATATTACGTAAGGTTGAAATACACAGAGTACAATGACCAATAAGGTTGGAATACACAGATTGTCAACTTAGCAGACAACACCAACAAACACAACTAAAAATATTAAAAAACTAAACCACTAACCATTGTTAATATCCCCCTTCAAACTCAGGCTGGATAAAGAGTGAACCCTGAGTTTGTCTCTTAGTTCAATAAATTTAGTATTTGAAATAGATTTGGTGAGAAGATTAGCAACTTAAGTATTATTGGAACATGTTTGTAACATCCCAAAATTCCTAACAAGGCTTAGTGCCTTAATTAGTGTGCTAGGAGAACTTAATTGGGAATATATGTGATATCATGTGATTTTATTGAATATTTATGTGATTATGTGAATTACATGAGTTATATTATAATATGATTGATTGTGCATGTTTAAGTGTATTAAATGTGCTTAAAGGCCCGCTTTTGTTAAAAATTGGCATATTCATAATTTTGACCCGTTGAGGGTTGTTATCCCTAACATTTCATTTTAATGACATGGAAATCAGATGTGACAGGTGGCAACTCGTGGTTACCTAATTGAGCATTAATGGTTAGTAAGTATGTTAACCAAGGGAAGGACATTGGTAAAAAAGATGGTTCTGCCTGGTCAGGAAATGGTTTACTCGACCGGATAAGAATTTTTGTCTGGTCAGGAGGAAGTCTTACTCGACCAGACATGCAGTTTGTCCGACCAGGTAAGATTTAACTGGTCAGGAGGGGTTTCACCCGAAAAGTCACCTCATAAAGGGGTTTCACCCGACCAGTCACCTCGAAAAAGGGTTTCACCTGACCAGCTACATCAGAAGAAAGGTTTAGCTGACCGGATGTGTCAGAATCTTAGGAGTTAACTGCCCAGTGACTTCTTTACAGAATCTCAGTAACAACTTCAACCCAAATCGCTCGTAACTATCGCGCGAATCTCTCAAATATCCAGAAGTAATAGCCATATCGTTATATTTTAAATTCATTTATTACTCAAAGTTGGTTAAAACAATAAAGGACTCCAGCAAAACGGGAGATTTTACATGTACGATCCATGAGCCTATAAATAAAGAGCTCATGGCATCATTTAAGGAGATCAGATCTTTTGGAGACTTTTAGACCTTTAGACTCTCTAATTGTGAGACTTTGGGACTATGATTTGGGACATTCTTGGGACATTTTCTTGAGAGAACTTAGACAGAGAAACATTGTATTTTCCAAATTATACTTAAGAGACTCAGTTGGCTCAAGTTCATCTGATCTTAAGTGTCGGTGCATATACAACAACTCCAAGTGGATTAGGCTATTACCAATAAATTGGGGCTGAACAATTATAAAATTGGTTATGTCGTTTTTATTTTCTACTCAAGGCTAGTATTCATTATCGTTTTTACGTCTACTCGTTGTTGGCCAAAATCGTGGTCAATATTGTTGGTGCTTTCATTAAGAGCCTGAATAGAAGAAATACACTACCATCCTACCAATATGGCGCCCAGAAAGCCCGGTACGTCAACAACAAAAGAAACTATTAGATTAGAAGGTCCTGCACCTGAGAACCCTGACACTTAGCCCAAGGTCTTTCTTGAGGAGACAACTCCAGAGGTCGAACAACTCCAGGAAGCCATAGGGGCTTTCTAGGAAGAGATGATGTAATTCAACACTCGGCAGAAGTCTTTCGCTGAGAAAATGGCCAGGCAAAAGGCTGTATTTGAGCAGCAAAGACGGGAAATGGATGCCAGAAGCGAAAAGATCAGGCGATGGCAGGAGGAGGTCGACCGACGACATCACGAGGCAGCACTTGCTCTGGAAGCAGCTACTCAACTGACCCAGGCCAATGCCTAAGCCGCGCACGAGCAGCCGCCCAGGGAGAAAGAAATAATAATGCTGGTCAGAATTCCCCTATTGGCAGAGCTGATTCTCAGGGGCCAGACAGAAGTAGAAGCAATCCCACTGGTCGAGCAGATGATGGGGTCCACTATGAGACTGCCTCGACACAAAGGGAGAATTCTAGAACCCCTTCCAGGAGCCATCGACCAGAAACTTCTAGATTAGGAAGTCACCGTTCGGGCAGTAAGAAGACTCCACCTAGGCATAATTAGACTAGGGCTCCTCGAGATAAGAAAACTTCACAGTATAAAGATGGATATGGTCGGGATGAGGCTAATAGTCATCACATCGACCGGTCAAAAGAGAAAGAGGGCAACGACCAACAAGGAGGAAAGGACCGCTTGGGATGTGCCGAGAAGTCGCCACTACATCTCGGCCAGTTGTGTAGTGGGAGAGAGCAGGTCCCGCGCAGCAAGCCCTCTGAAAAATCTAAGAGCACGGTGTTTGATCGGTTAGGAGGACATGCTTCCCAGAAGGATCTAAGGGACATTATCAGCAACAAGAGGAAGACTGTCCCGATTGAAGGGCAAGATCTGAACCGCCCTACCGATCAAGTAGAAGTACTTGACGATAGTGCACCAGATGGAAATGCCCGACTAGGAGGTCAAAACCTTGGAGCCTCATTGGTTGCACTAGCCATCCAAGCCCAGCTTGACGTGCTAACAGCTGCGGTGCAGGGTTTGTCAAAACGACCTTCCAGGATAGATGCGGTAGACCATAGGAGTGGCAGTCCATTTTATGCTTGGATCAGAGCAGCCCAGCCGCCAACAATAAATAAAGCACCGGTGCTGTAATGCCCTGAAATCCCTAATGCGGTTTAATGGTTGGATTAGTAGGCCGGGAGAGCCATAATTGATTTATTATTCCATTAAATTATTATATGCATATTTATGTGAATTATATTATAATATGATGTTAAATGCATGCATGTGGGTCCACATTTCATCATAAGGGGCATTTTGGTGATTTGGCCCGTTGAGGGCATATTTGTATATTTGGTTCATGTTTGTGATTTATGGATGAGATCCCATTATTATGTGGATATATTCGAGCTATTCGGCATGAGACGATCTTAGGATGCAAGTTAGCGGTTTTGTCATAACGGGGTCAATTATTGGGATATTGGATAATGAGAATGATTATTTGATGATATATTGGGAGTTAGTGAGATCAGGATGAAATTCTGGGAGTTTTGACTATTTTGTCCCTGGGGGCGTTTTTGGGACCTCGAGCATTAGGATTTATTTGAGACTACTTAAGCTGGAAGTAACCTGTCTGAAGAAAAACTACGTTTAAAACACCTTTTCTTTGGCACCCGTTATCCTTTTTGACCGTTCGTCGCAATTTCGAAGGAAACTTGGGTTTTAGGAGTCGGAATCAAGCGAGGATCGAGGCATAGCAATCCTAGGAAAGATTAGAAGCTTCTTGATCGAAGGATTTAGCGAGAAACAACTTAATCAAAGGTAATCTAAGCTTTATGTTTTGAGTTTTAGAGTTTCTAAGCTCTGATTTGGATTTTGTGTGTTGATGAGTTTTTGATTTGTTTGAGCCTTGGGATTTGATGATTTTGGATTATTGGGATGTTTGGGAACTTTGATTTTTGGATTTGGAGATGTTTGGATAGGTTTTTGGAAGGATTTAGAAGTGGAAAATCGGGGTTATGGCTGAGTTTCCAGGTGGGGCTGCGACCCTTTTCTTGAGGCATTGCAGCCCGAGCTTGGTCCAGGTGGGCGGTGGAGCTGAAGGGCTTGGGGGCCGCGGCACTAGGGAAAGAGGGCCGTGGTGCTTGGTGCAGGTGCCTAAGGCTGGCGCCTCTGTCATGGCTGGGGGCCGTGGCTCAGTGAGGTGGGGCAGCGACGCTTGAGGGTTTTTATGGCCAAAGTAGTGTTTTGATCATTGGAACTCAAACCTTAGGCCTCGGGATCGTTCCTACCACCTGATTTAGTAGCATTCGATGTCTCAGAGGCTAGGTATTGGTCCAGGAACCTTTTATTACTCATTTTATTGATGGAATTCCATATTTGGTTATGATTAGGTGACTGCTAAGGAACTAAAAGATAGATCGTTCTCAAGGGTCGTTCTTTTACTATTTCTCCCTCGAATGAGAGGTAAGAAAACTGCACCCCATACATGACATGCATGGTTATTCATGAGGCATGTTGAGTGTTTAAATGTGGACATTAATTGCACATCAAATGCTTAGAAAATCTTGCTCACTTGTGCATGGCACTGACTAAATAGTCAGAATTGGCAATGGTGTCAGTATTAATTGTGAAGTTGTGACTCATTAGTCAAGTTCGGCAGTAGTACTGAGCACTGGTCACATGGTATTGACTCATAAGTCAAGAACGGTCTTAGCGTGTTTAATGCAAGCCGATAAAGATTAGATCTAATTGACATCTGCATTGAATGACTCAAATGAGCATTAATGTCGGACCGACCTCAAGTTCGATGAAAACTAAAAGTGCTTGTCTAGCCAAAGGCTAGTCACTTAGAGCCAGGGCCAGCGAACCCCAGTGACTGAATTGTCACATGGCTATGGGTGTCGAGCCCCGTAGTGACTTGCTCGTCAGTCACTCATTATGGTTTACCAAAACCTCAAGTGTTAAATCACTCATCTGATTAGAGCTATGAGCTCCTTCATGGTTAACGTAACCACAAAGTGATATTCACTCTTCTGTTTAGGGCTATAAGCTATGTATGATTATAATGATAATCATTTGATAATATTTATATGCTGTATTGAGTCTTTTTGCTGGCCTTTGGCTCATGGGTGCTACGTGGTGCAGGTAAGGGGAAAGAAAAGCTCACCTAGCCTTGATTGGAGAGCTTAGGTGGTGATGTGTACATATGCGACCACTTGACCACCACAGCCAAGGAGTTTCTTAGAGGGACTAGGGGTTAACCCTAATTTTGTTGCTTAGGTCGGCAGGTTGTAAATTTAAACTGTAATAACCATTTTGGATTGGAAATAACTTGTAAATATTTTGATGGGCCCATGAATAGTTTTATGTTTTAAATAAAATATATCCTTTCATTTTGATTGTTTTTTTTCCACCTTAACCTATTAATAACACCTAGAAGCACGTTTATAACCAAAGAACTATATTAGCGAGTTATGCACGGTTCAAAGTTCATAGTAACGGTCCTGGAGTAACCAGGGCATTACAGGTGCTACCGGTGTATATAGAAAAAGCGGATCCTATCAGACATGTTGGGAAATTTGAGGACCAGATGAAACTACTCGGGGTAAGTGACGATTATCAGTGTAGAATATTTTCGACTACATTGTCAGATACTGCCCAGGAATGGTATTGGAAGTTTAAGTCGAATTCCATTACCTCTTGGGAAACATTCAGGAAGGAGTTTTGTAGACAATTGAGTGCTGCCCAGACTCCACCAGTTTATGCCAACCACTTGGTAGATATCAAACAAGGAAATGATGAATCTCTCAAGGATTATATATAGAGGTTCATGAGAGAAGCCAACCGAGCAACTATTGTCAGAGATGAGGGGAAGATGGTTGCCATATCCTCTAGAATCACTTATCGATGCTCTTTGTGGGATAGTATACATAGAAATCCAATTTCAACACTTCAACAATTTCTTGATTGAGCGGTATATGAAATTGGATGACAAGATAAAGAAAGAGGAAAAGGGCATAAACAATCCGGGCGGATCAACTGACCCTCCTACGAATGGTGGAAATGGTCAAATGGTGGAAAGAAACGTGGAAATAACGGGTCTGACCGCCATGAAGAGAAGAAGGTCAAGTCAAGTCCAAATGATAAGCCAACCAAGTATGAGCCTCAGTTCACTAATTACACAACTCTCTCAGCCAGCCAGGCGGAGATATATCTTGCAAGTCACCAAGAGTGTAACGCCCTGGATAGGCAGGACTGCTACACTGTGTACTTATAAAGGTGCAGAACTTGCTAATCAAGTCATTTAGTTAAAACGTGTCACTAAACCATAAATGTGCTAAGGATAAAATGCTTTTGATCTCAAGAGATACATTTCATATACTTAAACAAATTTACATATGAGATCCCAAAAAGGAACAGTGTTTAAAAGTTAGTTTACAAAATTTCCAAAATACAGACCACCATCAGCCACTCTAAGGCAAAACAGACATTTATAGCTTTTCTGTTCCTGTTATCCTCTCAACCGTGGCGGCTGAGCAGCTGGTCATGTACATTCCGCTCACAGAGCTCTCCAAGTCAGGGCTGATCAAGTTTACCCTTGCCTTTACCTGCACCACGTAGCACCCGTGAGCCAAGGCCCATCAAGAAAACATAATACATGTCTCAACAATCATAACAAGAGTATAATTCATCAAGCATGATCAACCACCTAATATTCCACATTAATCACATAGCATGTAATCAGAATCAAAGATGCAACCAATCATTAATAACAGTCAAATCACATAATAACTAGGGCCGACAACTTAGGCCGCACCCTCTGTTTACCCCACTGACTCCGGCCTGCTTAAACCGAGCTCAGTGCATAATAAGCTGTCCTCGGCTACCAGTGGCCGAGCCGCGCCCTGTGCGCAAGTGTAACATTTGGCACTCTTAGGCCGTTGGTTTACTATTTACATGGCATAATACCATCCTTTTCAATGCATACATATTAGGGAACCCTTAGTCCCATTACAAATACATAATCATGTGCAGTTTTCTTACCTTTAGCTTCCAAGTGAACTAGTTACGAGCGATGCTCCTTGAGCGCGATCCAATCCCCGAGCCCTAGCTTAGCACCTAGTCACAACCAAGATAAAGGATACCATCAACAATATTAAATGAGCTTCTAGACAAAGTTCTAGTCTTCGGAACATTGAACTTCACCAAACATGGTAAAAGATTCAATCCCCGAGCACCTTAGGTTAAATTCCCAAGCCTAGAATCTCAAAATCCCAAAATCCCTTAAGGGTCGTGGCATTAGCCACCCATGCCGTGGCATGGCCCCAACCAGAGGCCTCCCAATGCCCAAAAATAGGTAAGGGCCGCGGCCCTACTTAGACCATGCCACGGCCCGCCCTCCATCCTCAGAACCCATCAGCTTCGAAGGGCCGCAACTCACCAAGAACTATGCCGCAGCCCGACCCCTTCGAACCCAGAAAAATCTCCATTTTTGACTCTCAAACCTCATGAAAACTCACTCAAAACTACCCCAATTCCACAACTCAATTACCCAAAAACTTCCCACAAGATTCCAACAACACAACCCAGCTGAAATCTAGACCAGAAACCCATTAAAAACCTATTTCAGTCACTGAAACTTCCTAACTCAAGAACTCAAAACCCAGCCATGGAAACACTATAACTCAACCTTTAAACCTTAGATTCGAGCTTACCTCAGCTGCAGAACCAATTCTCCAGGAGCTTTCTGAGCTAACTGCCAAGGTTCTAGCCTCAATTTAATCTTCAAATCCAAAACCCAAAAACCACTTAGAACACAACCAAAATCTCAGAATTTCAACAACAGAAAATGAGAATCAATCTTTACCTTAGTCCTGGTTGAATTTGTTGACGCGGTTCTTCGGCAACAGGTAATTAAGAGAAGAAGAGAAAGAGATTAGTACTTAAAAGTAGAACCGCCGCAGATATGAAATCTTTGTGAAAAGAACTAGGTGACCTTAAACACGTTTTTAAGTGGTTCGAAGGTTAAAAATCCTTCTACTCCACTAGTCAATATTATTGATCTTTTCTGGGTAATTGGTTTACCAAATATATAGTTCTTACAAGACTATTTTCTCCAACCCCTATCAATTCCCAGGGTCTCCATATTTATAGGAGAAGGCACCTGGAAATTGGTAGGGAGGTCATCCCGTGACCTTACCATTTGTCATATCAAGTCTGTGATATTCATGATTACTTCCTAAACCTGACACACAAGTGTGGTCTAATCAGTATGGAAGGAGATAATGGGCCGCACGGCCCAACCCGTCCGTGGGTGTCTGAATACGCACGTTCCTGCGGCGTGTCCGAGAAGTCAGGGGGATATCGGACACGTGATGGCAGGATTATGCACGTTTATCTTGCGTGTTGACTTCCCATAGGGTCAGAGCTTCCTGAGAAGCTCGCTACCGGAGCAATCCATAACCCGAGCTGATCCGTCAGTGGTCGCCGGATGTTGTTCCCAGCTCCTGGAACAACAAGAGGGAGCAGGAAACTCCATCCCCTCGAGCTAGAAAGGGCCCGTCCTGAAGATAAAGCCTCTGGCCTGTGGGAGCCTCGGGCTAAATAATGTTTAGCCCGAGGATCGTCCTGCTAAACAGCCCGTGGGAAATCCAGGGCGTACATCTGCCCCCCAAGCTCCTGCTCGTGGTCCATGACGTCAGACATGGGAGACCACAGTAGGAGCTTTTAGACTTCTCCCACAACCCTTCGCATTCCATGCTTTTCGCATGCGTCTGATACGTGGAACGCCGTGGGTGGCGACGGTACACTCTACGAGAACCGCATTAAATGGCCTAGCCTACTGTCCAGCCGTCGTTTCACATTTCGAGTGGAGGGTCTCCCAGGAGCCTTTTACACGTGATCCCCCCTTGTATAAAAAGGGGGGTGGTCATCCCCCGCACGGACCACCTTACCATTCAGAACCTCTCAAATTTCCTTCTTTTCTCTCTGACCTTCCGAAGAACAAAACCCTAATTTCCATTGCTCTCATCTTCTCCGTTCACGAAGCTTAAGCGTGCGAGTTCCTTCAAGGCCTTGGAGACTACTGTGCCAACGAAGCTCCTACCAGCGCAGCAACCTCGCTCACCATCCAACCCTATACTGTAAGTCTTCTGTCCCTGTTTATTTTTGAAAGCATGCCACTGTAGCCTAGGTAAAATTTTTTACTGTAGCCACATGCAGAGGTTTTCTGGGTCGCGTGGATATGGAGGGTGATGGCCCTTCTTTGATTAGGGCACACTTGCCATGGGACATCGCCTTAGAACATGGGTTCCATGATTCTCTCTTAGGAACAATTTCTGGGTAGGATCCGTAGGAACTTTGGGTGCAAAAACCGGGTAGCTTAGGGAATACGCCTTAAAAGCGGTTTTGCCACGCCTTGCCTGTTGAAACTTTCCCCCCAAGGCAAATTTTTTTTTCTTACTCTGAGCCATCTGACACACGAATTCCGAGTAATCTGGGATCTGTTGAGGGCATAGGCGCGTGTTCCTTGGAACGCGTGGCACCACTCTCCACGGGCTGGGCTTACCCCAGCTCGTGTACTTAATACTTGCCTCACTCTCCTGCTTGGGTCGCCTTTTCTAAAGTGTTTTCTTTTGTTCGATAGGCGACCAGATGGCTCCAAAGAGAAATCTGCCACAGAAGAATGTGGGAAGTTCGGCCTCCCAGAAGGATAAAGGAAAGGCGGTGGTGACCAGCTCGCCAATTCCTCACTTTGGACCGGCGGTGGAGAAGCAGGCCGAGGTGGCTCCTGACGCGTTTTTCGAGGCGGAGAGAATCGTCTCGAAGATAACCAGCCAGGCAAAGATCACCAAAATCTTCCTTAACCACAACATTCCTCTGGGGAAGACCTCCGTGATCGCCCGACCTGCTGCGGATGGGGAGAGGAGCTGCACGCCGCTCGACGAGTCGTTCGTGGCCTGGAGCGGGGAACACTTCAAGGCAGGGGCCTTCCTCCCCCTGGATCAGTATTTTGCTGATTTTCTGAACTATGTGGGGTTGGCCCCATTTCAGCTCCCCCCCAATTCCTACCGTCTGCTGGCGGGACTGAGGTATTTGTTCCAAAAGCATGAGTGGGAGGTCCCCACTCCTGCTGATATCTTATATTTCTTCTGCCTCAAAGCCAGCCCGGACCAGCGGGGGCGAGGCGACGGGTTCTATTACTTAACCCGCTTCCCTAACACAGCAGCAGTGATCGAGCTGCCGAGCCATCCAAACGACTTCAAAGACCAGTTTTTTATGTCTACTGGGTTCCGAAACTGCGATCATCATTATTTCAACCGCCCTCGTAAGTAATCCTCCATTTAGCTCGCCTTTTAACGGTTATCTTATTTTAGCTCGTCCCTTATTCCAATTCTGATTTCAACCAACCTTGCAGCCATCTACTCGAGGACCGAAAACTCCGTGACCCTCGGGGGTCAATACGACACACTGGCGAACCTGCCTCCCAGTGAGAAAGACTACCGCGTGCTCGTGACAGACGAGGCGATGGTATTCTGCAAGCTGATTTTCCCAAATCAGTCTTTGAATTTGAAAAGGCCCCGGGGTCCTCCCCCAGCCCGCGACAACAGGCCGACCGTCGCGGAGGAGGTCGCAGATGACGAAGGCGAGGAAGAAGGTGAGGAAGTTCCTCTGGTGAGGAACAGGAAGAGGAGCTTGGAGGTCGCCCAGGGGATGATCGAGGAGAGGGCCCAATCCGGAGCAGCCGCGGGTCCTTCCGGTCAAGGTAACTTTTACTTATTTAAGAACGTAGATAGGGCCACTGCAGACCCCCGGCTGGTTAGGTTCAACCCTAGGCAGCTCGTCCATCGTCACCCAAGGAATCCGACCCTAGACACGCTTCTGCTCCACTGCGTTGACCAGCTCGTGCTGGACAACCAAGAGAGTCGGCCCAAGGGTACCGTAGTAGTAGATAATACCCTAGCCTTTAGGTCGGCCATTTTTGAGGAGTACGGGACCAATTTACGCACGTGGCCTGCGCTCCAGAGGGGCGTCTATGCTCCGGGGATTAGGCAGTACGTAGAAGAGTCCAGCCTTGATTCAGAACCGGACCTAGAACCTTCGCCAGTTCGTGAGATAATCGTCCTAGGCTCTTCCAGCTCGGGGGGTAGGGCTCCCTTAGTATTTGCTTTCTTATTGCCTTTATTTCTGTATGATTGCTGATAACCGTGTTTTTTGCTCTTTGGCAGAAGAGATGTCTCAGCCCGGGAATAGTCTGCGGGGCGTTGTGTTTGGTGGGAATCCCCCAGCGGGGCCGAGGTTAAAGAGGCTTCGCGAGTCCAAGAGCTCGACCGGGGTCTCCACCAAATCCCCAGCTACGGAGAAGGAGAGAGACCCGTCATCCCAGGTCGCGGGGGCGAACCTCCCTGTCGCCAGGACAGGACTCATGCATCCGCCACCCCAACGATCTCCACTGGCCGCCCAGGACGGGGTAATAGAGGTCGGGAATCTGGCCGCGGCAGCCCCGGACGTGCGTATCCCGGTCGACCCCCGGGCTCTGGAGAAGATGCCCGAAGCATTCCGGGGTACGGTGTACGAGTCGGCCAGCTACGCCGTCAGCCACTATTACAATATCAGGGAGAAGGAGCTCCGGGCCATCGAAACAACGAGCCCGGTCCGAGTTATAGAGTCCGCTATGGACATGACTTTAACGGTAAAGTGCCCCCTTCTTCTAAGGCTTTGACACTCACACGCCGCCTTTCTCCTTCCAGTTTGCTAATTTATCACTCTTTTCTTGCAGGGCATGGCTGCCGCCTATAGAGGCATCGTTAGGACCAAGGCCCAGCTCGAGGGTTTGGAAGCAGATCGCCAGACTGCCCTCCAGGAGTCTCAGGAGGTGAGAGACGCTTTGGCGGCCTCAAAAGCCGAGTTAGAGAAGGTCCGCTCGGAGAACCAAGAGCTTAAACGCTCCCTGGCCGCATCCGAGCTAGAGAAGCTTCGCTCCGAGAACCTAGAGCTTAAAAACTCCCTGGCCGCATCGCGGGCAGACCTTGAGGTGGCGAAGGCCGAAGTCCAGACCTCCCAGGCCGCCCTGAAAGACGAGCGGGTCGTGTCGGAGCAGTCCTTACAGGACTTATTCTATCACTGCTGGTCCCACAATCCGGACGCGGACTTCTCCTTCATGCCGCCGGACCTCTGGGCATTCCTGTTGCTGCGGATTCAAGCCCGCCTGAATAAGGAGGCTCCTCCATCGGAGACTGGAGAGGCCTCTGCCGCGGCGGAGCAGGGTGAGACCGCGACCTCCGAAGGGCCAGCTGATGGGGCTTAGGATGCTTCTTGTTTTCGTATTTTGAACACTTTTTTTTTTATTGTAATTCTCTTTTTTATGTGAGGCGTTTCCGCCTCGAGACAATTTGCTTAACCAGTTTTACATATATATTTTTATGCATTTGGTCATAATTTATCTCTTTATTTTTATGAACGTAGTTCGAGTTAACTTTATCCGTATCCCGGGCTCTTTAAATAAGATCCGCATTCAACAAATTTTTAGTTCACTCCTAAGTTTTCTGACCTGGTTAAGACCAGGAACTTATTTTGAAAAAACTTAGTTCGCGTCAACTTTTATCCGTATCCCGGGCTCTTTAAAGAAGAACCTCGGTCAACAAATTTTAGCTAACTTCTAAGTTTTATGACCTGGTTAAGACCAGGAGCTTATTTTGAAAAAACTTAGTTCGCGTCAACTTTTATCCGTATCCCGGGCTCTTTAAAGAAGAACCTCGGTCAACAAATTTTAGCTAACTTCTAAGTTTTATGACCTGGTTAAGACCAGGAGCTTATTTTGAAAAAACTTAGTTCGCGTCAACTTTTATCCGTATCCCGGGCTCTTTAAAGAAGAACCTCGGTCAACAAATTTTAGCTAACTTCTAAGTTTTATGACCTGGTTAAGACCAGGAGCTTATTTTGAAAAAACTTAGTTCGCGTCAACTTTTATCCGTATCCCGGGCTCTTTAAAGAAGAACCTCGGTCAACAAATTTTAGCTAACTTCTAAGTTTTATGACCTGGTTAAGACCAGGAGCTTATTTTGAAAAAACTCAGATCGCGTCAACTTTTATCCGTATCCCGGGCTCTTTAAAGAAGAACCACGGTCAACAAATTTTTGTTAACTTCCAAGTTTTATGACCTGGTTAAGACCAGGATAGGACTTAGTTTGTGATAACTCTTATCCATAGATAAAAATTAACACCTAAGTCGTTAAGGAGACCTGGATATATCCGGGTACCATATGCCCCCCAAGTAACTGGGAAAGGGTCTTTCGTTGTTACTTTAAAATTACCCTTTTGATTTTTATTTATACATGGAAGGTGACCTTCTAGGTCTTACAAATGTTTATTGATAATATTTCTTTAGGTGGATTGCATTCCAAGTCCGCGGGACCGCCCCTCCACCAAGTCGAGCTAATTTATACGTCCCTTCTTTGATGACTTCGATGACCTGGTATGGTCCTTCCCAGCTTGGTCCCAAAACCCCATCTTTGGGATCTTTCCCGGCCAGGAAAACTCTCCTCAAGACCAAATCGCCGACGCTAAAGGCACGTCTTTTGACCTTAGTGTTGAAGTAGCGAGTGATTTTCTGTTGATAATGGGCGAGCTGGAGTTGTGAATCCTCTCGCCTCTCATCCATCAAGTATAAGGAGTGGCATAGGAGCTCGTGGTTCTTGTCTTGTTCGTAGGACCGGACCCTGTGCGACAGGACCTTTACCTCCACGGGGAGGACCGCTTCACTTCCAAAGGTTAGGGAGAAAGGAGTGTGACCCGTGGGAGTCCGATGTGAGGTCCTATAGGCCCACAGAACTTGGGGGAGCTGTTCTGGCCAGATCCCCTTTGCCTCACCTAACCTCTTCTTGAGGCTTGCCTTCAGAGTTTTATTGACAGCTTCGACCTGGCCGTTCGCCTGGGGATAGGCCACGGATGAGAAACTTTTCACAATTCCGTTCTTTTCGCAAAATTCGGTGAACAGGTCGCTGTCAAATTGAGTGCCATTGTCGGAAACGATCTTTTTGGGTAGGCCGAATCGACAAACGATGCTTTTAACCACGAAGTCTAGCACCTTTTTCGATGTTATTGTCGCCAACGGCTCTGCTTCGGCCCACTTTGTGAAGTAGTCAATGGCTACCACGGCGTAACGGACCCCGCCCTTTCCGGTGGGCAGGGCGCCTATTAGATCTATGCCCCAAATGGCGAAGGGCCAGGGAGACGATATCATTTTTAGCTCGGCCGGGGGTGCTCGTGCAACCGCGGCGAACCGCTGACATTTGTCGCACTTTTTTACGTATGAGATCGAGTCTTTGGACAGAGTCGGCCAGTAAAAACCCTGCCGAAGGATCTTCAAGGCCAGGCTTTGCCCCCCAGTGTGATCTCCGCAGAATCCGTCATGAACTTCCTGCAGGATGGCCTTCGCCTCACTTGGAAGAACACACCGGAGGAGAGGTAATGAATGCCCACGTCGGTACAACACCCCCTCGACTAGCGTATATCTCGGAGCTTGATAAAGGACTCGCCGTACGTCGTTGCGCCCTTCGGGTAACTTGCCCTCGACGAGGTACTCAACAATGGGAGTCATCCAGGTCGGCCTGATGTCAATCATCTCAATATCCGCTCGATCTCCGTCTATGCTTGGTTTGTCCAAGAACTCAATTGGCACCAACCCCAGGGTTTCTGCCTCCCCCGAGGTGGCGAGCTTGGCGAGAGCATCTGCATTGGCGTTCTGCTCCCGAGGTATCTGCTCGATCGACCCTTGCCCAAACGTAGACAATTCGGATTTTACCTTAGCCAAATAAGAGGCCATCTTGGGACCCCGCGCCTGATACTCAATAGCTTGGAGCTCGGACCTGTCCTCGCCTACTCGGGGGTCAATGTCCTCGCTTAAGGCGAGCTTTTCGTCTTCGGAAACCCGAGGTTCTTTAATCTCAGGGGCCGCCTTGGGTCCCTGCGATTCCTCTTCATCCTGAATGGCCATCGCCACCTGCCCGGGTTTAGATTTTCCCTTCATGGAAATGCTGTAGCATTCCCTGGCAGCGAGCTGATCGCCCTTGATAGTGCAGACCCCTGTCGAAGTAGGGAACTTCATGGCGAGGTGCCGGACGGATGTGATAGCTTCGAAAGCAACGAGCGTTGGTCGGCCCAAAATTGCATTGTAGGCAGCGGAGCAGTCAATGACTACGAATTCGAGCAGTTTGGACACTGTTCGGGACTCGTCGCCTAGGGTGATCACCAGCTCGATCGTTCCTATCGCTGCTGACCCTTCGCCTGAAAAACCATATAGCATCATCGAGGTTGCCTTTAGCTCGGAGACGGTCAGACCCATTTTTTCTAAGGTTGAACGGAATAGGAGATTCACCGAGCTCCCATTGTCCACTAACACCCTCCTTACTCTCCGGTTGGCGAGCTGGACTGCCACGACCAAGGGATCGTTATGAGGGAATTGGACATGGCCCGCGTCCTCCTCCGTGAAAGTGACTGGTTGTTTCTCTAATCTTTGTTGTTTTGATTGACGCTGTTCCGGGACGAACTCCCCTCCATTGTGGGCCTTCAACTCATTTATGTACCTCTTCTGGGCGCCTCTGCTCGTGCCAGCCATGTGTGGCCCTCCAGAGATGGTGGAAATCTCTCCCTCGACCACGGGGGGAGGGACGTCCTGATCTAATCGAGGTCCAGGTTGACTGGCTGGGATCTCCGGAGCGGGTCGACCTGTGGGGACCCTGTTCCGCGAGTATTGCGCCAACGGACCTGCTCGGATGAGAGTCTCGATTTCATCTTTGAGGTGCCTGCAATCGTCGGTATTGTGCCCGACGTCGTTATGAAAACGGCAGAATTTGGAAGCGTCTCTCTTTCCCTTAGGGTGCTTTATTGGCTCCGGTCTTCTCCAGGGGACTCGCGTAGCGTTGGCCAGGAAAATATTCTCTCTGGTTTGGGTGAGCTCGGTATACGCTGTGAACACGGGCTTGAATTTATCCACGGACTTATTCTTCTTTTGACCGTGCTGGACGTTTTCACCATTTCCTTTTCTTTTGCCGCCACCGGGCTGGTTGCTCTGCGTGACGTCGGGAGTCGCTACTACGATCTCTGTTCCCGCCCCAGCGGGCTTCTCGAGGACCTGGCTGGTCCCCGCGGCTGAAGCTTCAGCTTCCTCCAAGTTTATCCATTCTTGGGCTCTGTTAAGGAATTCACTAACTGAGCTGACCCCCCTCCTTTGAATATCCTTCCACAGATCTCCGCCTACTAGGATCCCGGTCCTCATAGCCATGAGTTTGGAGCTGTCGTCGGCGTCTCTGGCTCGAGCAGCGACATTTGCAAATCTGCTCAAGTAGGCTTTTAGCGTTTCTCCAGGTTGCTGTCTCACGTTAGCTAGGGAGTCGGCCTGGACCCTGGCGGCCTGAGAGGCGCGGAATGCCCTCTTGAAGTCAGCCGAAAAGGTCTTCCAGGAGCTGATTGAGTGCCTTTTACTTTGTTTGAACCACTGCCTGGCAGGTCCAGTTAGGGTGGAAGGAAAGATCAAGCAACGAAGCTCTGGCCCGATGTTATGAGCCATCATTAGGGTGTTGAACATCCCTAAGTGGTCAGATGGGTCTCCATCCCCGTTGAACTTTGACAAGTGAGGCATACGAAAGCCAGAAGGGTATGCCGTTGCTGCTATGTTGGGGGCGAAGAGCTCCATCTCATCCCCTGAATCATATTCGTCTTTTTCTTTCTCCGACAGGAGCTTCTTCATCAACTCCTCCATTTGAGTTAAGCGCTCTAGGGTTTTGTCCTGAGATCCTGGGTTATTCCGGGGCTGTTCAACAGCTCCGGACCCGTTGTACATATTAGGCGGGTTATTGCCCCTCCTATCTGGAGATAGGTCATTTGGGGCATTCCCGCCATTACGTACTTCGGATCGGACCCCAACTGAGCGGGCCTGGCTACCATCCCTAACTCGATCCTCTCTGTGAGAGTTGAGGCGATCTCGAAGGTCGCCTCCATGGGTATTATGGTGACTTTGTGCTGAACTTAGTCGCTGTCGCAGGTCTCCTCCCGAAAGATCACTCCGTGCACTACCGGTCCAGTGACTCCTGCTGGACAGGCTCGATGTACGTCTTTGGCGGCTCCGACCTGCTCCTCCTCCCGGCGCCCTGCTGCTGCGGGAAGGCCCGGCCGATGGCGGGTCTCTCCTACTATTTCCGTAGGTCGGGATGTCTCGGATGGTCTGAGGAGACGGATATCTGATGGGAGAAGGAGGATGCCTGACCGGAGAGGCGATCCTAGTGCCGTCTGGACGGACTAAATTTGGTGGGGGCCTCTCGGCCCTGCCAGCTTGATGGTTTCGCGCTGGGCAATCTGGACGAGGAACTGGACGCTCTTCGGGGACGGGCTGACGTCTCCGGATCTCCTCGGCCCTCCTTTGGGAATTTCCCCTATCTCTTCTGGGTGTCCTCGAGGAAGGCTGAGAGCTAGGGGTTGATGTCCTAACCGAACGGCTGTACTGCTGCGGTTCGGTCTGAGGCTTTTCCCTGAAGTTCTCCTCTTGATGGCGTGATGAAGGGGTGGAGTTGGCTGCAGGGAGTCTACCCGAACGGCTATACCTGGATCGATTACTCCGGCGAGACTTAGGAGCCTTGCCTTGCCTCTCTCCAACGTTATCGTTGGTTGTGAGAGGGGGTAGTCGACTCAGAATATCCTGGATTTGCTGACCAGCTGCTGCTAGCTGGCTCCTCAGTTGAGCATTCTCCATCTCCACCGCAGTATAATAACCTGGATTCGGATTAGGCGGCCGGGGCGTCGAACTACCAGTGTCGTCTTGGCCGGCCGGCTGCTTTCCTGGCCTTTGCTGGACTTCAGGAACTTGCTCCTCGGGGAGGGCAACATGGCGGGCCTCCTGCCCGTCATGCTGTTCTGTCTCGTTGCCATGTTTGGATCGAGTGGTCACCATAGTTGTATGTTTGTGGTAGTACTAATTGGACTTGCTCTCAATGAAAGCACCAAACTGTTGACGCGGTTATTCGGCAACAGGTAATTAAGAGAAGAAGAGAAAGAGATTAGTACTTAAAAGTAGAACCGCCGCAGATATGAAATCTTTGTGAAAAGAACTAGGTGACCTTAAACACGTTTTTAAGTGGTTCGAAGGTTAAAAATCCTTCTACTCCACTAGTCAATATTATTGATCTTTTCTGGGTAATTGGTTTACCAAATATATAGTTCTTACAAGACTATTTTCTCCAACCCCTATCAATTCCCAGGGTCTCCATATTTATAGGAGAAGGCACCTGGAAATTGGTAGGGAGGTCATCCCGTGACCTTACCATTTGTCATATCAAGTCTGTGATATTCATGATTACTTCCTAAACCTGACACACAAGTGTGGTCTAATCAGTATGGAAGGAGATAATGGGCCGCACGGCCCAACCCGTCCGTGGGTGTCTGAATACGCACGTTCCTGCGGCGTGTCCGAGAAGTCAGGGGGATATCGGACACGTGATGGCAGGATTATGCACGTTTATCTTGCGTGTTGACTTCCCATAGGGTCAGAGCTTCCTGAGAAGCTCGCTACCGGAGCAATCCATAACCCGAGCTGATCCGTCAGTGGTCGCCGGATGTTGTTCCCAGCTCCTGGAACAACAAGAGGGAGCAGGAAACTCCATCCCCTCGAGCTAGAAAGGGCCCGTCCTGAAGATAAAGCCTCTGGCCTGTGGGAGCCTCGGGCTAAATCATGTTTAGCCCGAGGATCGTCCTGCTAAACAGCCCGTGGGAAATCCAGGGCGTACAGAATTCCTTTGCTAAAATTGAGCTAATCCCTCAAGATCCAAGCCTATATCACAGAGCTTTCAGTTGAGTTCCTTTAGATTCCAAGAGTTTCCTTTGAGAGTGAAAGGGAGAAAGAAGAAAGAGTCGGTTTATTATGTTCTACTATTTTCTACTGCTCCTTAAGTCTATCCTTAGGCAATTAAGCTATCCCCAAAGCTCGGGGTACCGGAAACGTTCCCGAGGGCAAAATAGTAAAATTCCCCAATATTCCCACCTAGACTTCCTAACCTCAAATATATCTCCAATTATTTATTTTCATAACCCGGCAATCTAAATAACCACCCGATACCTGAAATACCCCTTGACTTGTCCAAAGTCAAGCATTAAGCCTCGTTGTGACTTTCCCGCTATCTAGCTCCCTAGGATCGCCTCAAATCGCCTGCTGCAGATTTACCCACACAATAATGTGGTTCTCACAAGTATAACATTTAATCACATTTATATTCATATAATCATACAAGCATGCTTATCATGTAATCATGCATTAAATCAATAAATTCACACACATAAACCAATTATGCCCTCCCGGCACACTAATCAAGGCCCTTAAGCCATATTAGTGATTTTGGATCGTTACAAAGAGGTTCCCTACCGAAAACCCCCACCCATCAGGAAAGGGATGAGTAAAAGAGAAATGAACAAGTTTTTTCGTTTCCATTGAGATTATGGTCAAGATACGAATGAATGCAATCATCTCAAGGACGAGATAGAATTTCTTCTCCGGTCAGGTAAGTTGAAAAAGTACCAGGCAAAGAAACCCCAAGGAGAAGGAAACAACAACAATCTTGGGTTCAAACGACAGCGATCTCCACCCTTGCAACCTAAGTCTGTGGATTTTACTTTAGACACTATATGTGGAGGCCCACACTTGGCTGGGGATAGTAATAAAGCAAGGGAAAGATATGCCCGGACACTTTGACATGAGTTGGATGCGACATCAGAAGTCATGACTGTTGAGGAGTGGCCTCCAAAGAATCCTCGGTACGCTAGTGAGTCTCTTACTTTTATAGAGGATGATGCTAGACACGTGAGATATCCTCATAATGACTCACTCTTCATTGCAAACATGAAAGTGAAAAGGTGCCTGGTTGATACTGGAAGCTTGGTGGACATTATCTACAAATTTTCTTTTGAAAAAAATGAAGTTATCCGTCAATGACTTAAAGCCATGCTCTTAAGTTATTTACGGGTTCACTGGAGAAGAATTGTCACCAGTCGGAATAATCAGGTTGCCGGTCACAACAGGAGACGCTCCTAGACACGAGACCATCATGACAGAGTTTTTGATAATAGATTGCTTGTCGACGTACAATGTGGTGATTGGTCGACCACTACTCACGGCTCTACACGCAGCAGTGTCTATATGGCACCTTTCTATGAAATTCCTAACTAGTGCATGCATAGGTTGTGTCCAGGGAGACCAAAGAGAAGCCAAGGAATGCTACAATGCTTTAGTGGTTAAGGAACGGAGGGAAACCAAGGAGAATAACATGATTGTGTGCGGGGAGAAAGAAGAAGTAGTAGACGAGATGGACATCGACCAATGTGACATTGTAAATCTTACCGACCAAGAATTTTTTTTAAAAGTTACCAACCAAGAAAGTACTCCTGGTGTTAATGAGCAACAGACCCCATCCGGTGATGAAGTCACCAAATAGGGTATTGCCCAAAGCGAGAGAATGGACATTGATCCTTGCTTTGGGGATTTGGAGAGTGAAGTAGGACCTATGGAAGACTTAGAGGAGGTCCTGATAGATGAGAACGAATCGACCAGAGTGGTCAAAGTTGGAAAGAATTTAAAGGTGGAAGTGAGAGCACTGCTGGTAGAATTTTTGCGAAGGAATCAAGACGTCTTCGCCTGGTCTCACAAGGATATGGTGGGTATCTCACCAACTGTGATCAACCATGTGCTCAATGTGGATGAAAACTACCTGGCAGTGTAGCAGAAGAGAAGGTTGATTGACAAGGAACAAGCAAGAGCTCTACAAGAAGAAGTTGAGCGAATGAAGGAAAACAAGTTCATTAGGGAGGCTTACTATCTGGCATGGGTTTCTAACCCAGTGTTAGTACCCAAGTCCAATGGGAAGTGGAGGACCTGCGTGGACTTCACTGATTTGAATAAGGCATGTCCCAAGGACTGTTTTCCCCTACCCAGGATAGACTAGTTGGTTGACGCAACTTCTGGTCATGAAACCTTGTCCTTCATGGACGCTTACTCTGGGTATAATCAAATAAGTATGCACCCTCCCGACGAGGAGCATACCAGCTTCTGGACAGACATAGGATTATACTGTTATAAGGTTATGCCATTCGGCTTGAAGAACGCAGGTGCCACCTACCAGCGTTTAGTGAATGGCATGTTTCGCGACTTGATCAGCAAAAACATGGAGGTATACGTCGATGACATGCTGGTAAAGTCAAAGGAAGATGAGGGGCATGAACGAGATCTGAGGGAGTGCTTTGCAATACTTGAGAGTATCACAAGAAGCTGAACCCCCTCAAATGCTCGTTTGGAGTAAGTTATGGGAAGTTTCTCGGATTTATTGTTAACTCACGCGGGATCGAGGCCAATCATGAGAAGATTAAGGCACTCATAGAAATGAAATCCCCGACCAAAACTAAGGATGTGCAGAGTTTGACTGGGCGGATTGCTGCTCTAAGTAGGTCTATTTCTAAATCAACGGACAAGTGTGTCCCATTTTTTAACTTACTTAGAGGAAGCAAGAAATTTAATTGGACATAGGAATGCGAGCAGGCATTCCAAGCCATAAAGAAACATTTGGCTCAACCTCCAGTTTTATCGAAACCCATAGATGGAGAGGACCTCTTCATTTATTTAGCAGTCATAGAGCATGCTGTCAGCACTGCTCTAATGCGAGAGGAAAATAAAGTGTAGTGTCTGGTCTACTACGTTAGCAAGCGGTTAATAGGAGTAGAATCAAGATACCCGTTGATCGAAAAGCTTGCGTATTGTTTAGTACTTGCATCTCGCAAACTACAGCCATATTTTCAAGTGCATCCCATCAAAGTGCTCACCGACCAGCCCTTACGACAAGTTTTACAGAAACCAGAAACTTCTAGTCGGCTACTTAAATGGGCTGTTGAATTAGGCCAATTCAAAATCAAGTATCAACCCCGATCAACCATTAATGGACAAGCTCTGGCAGACTTCATTGCTGTATGCACCAAAATTCTTGATATTACCGACCAAACAGAAAATGTAGTTGGGTAGAGAAATACTTTTCCTACCTGGCAACTTTATGTAGACAGATCCTCGAATGAACATCATGCAGGAGCATGACTTATATTAATCACACCTGAGTAGCATCAAATCCACTGTGTATTGAGGTTCGGTTTCAATGCCTCCAATAATGAGGCAGAATATGAAGCCCTCTTAGCAGAATTACGACTGGCCAGAGATGTTCATGTTCGGTCAGTCAAAGTTAATAGTGATTCTCAGCTGGTGGTCTACCAAATTTTAGGGGACTATCAGGCGAGCGGTTTGCGTATGGTGGCATACTTAAATAAAGCTAAGGACTTGCTAGCATAGTTTGAAGAGTACACAATCAAGTTGGTGCCACGAGAGCAGAACTCCAACGCAGACGCCTTGGCAAAATTAGCCAGTGCAAAGGATGTTGACACTCTGAATATAGTACCAGTCGAATACTTTGCAAACCCAAGTATCACCGAGCAGGAAGCAATGCCAATTACAGTAACTAACACTTGGATGACACCCATCATCACATACCTAGAACAAGGCATCTTACCAGATAACCGCAATGATGCCAAAAAGTCAATGAGATAGGCGGCTCGGTATGTCATGATAGAGGGGGTGTTATATAGAAGAGGGTACTCTATGTTGTTACTTAGATGTGTGATGCCCGACCAGTAAAAAAACTTGTTAGCTGAAGTACACGAGGGATTTTGTGGAGATCATGCTGGGGGCAAAGTCTCTCTAAAAAGATTTTGCGACAAGGATTTTTCTGGCCTACAATGAACGAGGACTCCATGGAATATGTGAAGAAATGTGATAAGTGTCAGAGATTTTCTAGGATACCCAAAGCACCTCTAAACATTTTAAAGCAAATGCAAAGTCCCTGGCCTTTTGCAGTATGGGGAATTGATCTGATCGGGAGACTACCGAAAGGAAAAGGAGGAGTGCAGTTTGCGGTAGTTGCTGTGGATTATTTCACTAAGTGGACTGAAGCTGAACCATTAGTGTTATCCAGATTTCCGGATAGCGTTTAGATTGATGTCCTCGGGGAAGCAGAATTATCGATGTCTTTCACGGTAGGTGACCAGAGCTCGCGGATGAACAGAAAGGCTTCGCCTCTCCCGTGTAGTGTCCGGATTACTCTTCCAAGCAAACACAACACGGAAACTCGTCAACTCTCCCGGACTCCCGAAGGGGTATCCTTCGGGGAAGCCCCTTCCAGGAGAAGCTCTTCAAGTGGTCTCCGCGGAAACAGTTCCGTGCCTCGCAAGGAACAAAGCCAAACGGTCGAGTCCTGGAGGAGGCATATTTGGAATGATATCCGCCTGACACAGGATCCCGCCTGACACGCCCGTCAGGTCAAAGCCGCACACATCCCAGCACGCCTAAGGGTACCTTTTCGCCTACTGTTCCGCTGACAACTTGGAAAAGACGGCTGACTTTGTGTGTTCCCCATACTTTCACGTAAATATACCCACATAGAGTCTTGTAGCCATGCTACTACAGTAATTGTATCTCTATTTATGGCTGGTGTAATTAAGACTCATGTACGTAGAGAAAAACCCTAATCCGAAACCCTAGCTATAAAGACCCCTTCATTTTACAAGAAGAGAGAGGACCAACAAATCACAGAGCAAAAACTCTACTAAAATCTCTCTAGCTTCATCTTCTTCAAGAGAACCCGAGAGAAACACTGTGAGTGTGTGAAGTTCTTGTGCACCAGCCATCTTACTGTAACCTTTTCCAAGTATAATAACATCGACTCGTGGACTAGGGCTTGTTAACGCCTGAACCACGTAAAAACACTGTTTGTTTAGTTACATTTCAGCATTTCTACAGTTCTTATCTTTTTATTATTCTGTTTGTATTCGTTTCCGAAAAACTCGGTAAACATTTTGGTGCTTTCATTGAGAGCTGTAGGAAGTTGTTAGTCAGCTCTTTTTCTGTGTACGTTTTTTGTATTCACTTCGTGCTAAAGAGATGGTGACTACGAGAAAATCCGCTGTTGACAAAAATGCTACGGTCAACCCCGATACTGTGATGGAAGATGTGGTGCAAAGCGAACCCTTGGACTACCAAGGTGAAGACCCGACATCCCGCCAGGATCGGGTCAGTATCGAAGATACAACATACTTAGAAGACGAAGAAGAGTATGTCCAAGACGGTTATTACAAGGACGGCTGCTACTATGAGAAGGACCCAGAACTGGTCCAAGTAGCCGAAGAACTGGAGGTCACCAAAGCCAAGCTTGCTGAGCAGGAGCGCCTCTCCGAAAAAATGCAGCGCATGATGGAGCGCCTCCAAAGCAAGTTCAGAGACCTAGGCGACTCGGACGAGGACGCCTCTGTTTTAGGTGGTGCTGATGCCGCTATGCCGGATCCAGCCGCTGCTGGACCATCCAAAGCCGCCCCTAACAAGGGCAAAGAAAAAGTTGGAGAGCTTGTGCGTGCTGACGCCCCTGCACCTCCTAAAGGCGTGAATCACAAGGCCGACTGCCCCCCCCGCGCGCAGAAGGTCTCTGGCGCTCCTAAGCCCAGACGTCCTTCAGCCCCAAGGGGGCACTCCATGCCTAAAGGGCCCGGTGCTAAGGCACCCCGGCCTAGGGGAAGGAACAATCGCCCCAGTGATTCCGTCAACCAGGACGGTCGGGCTGCGAACTCGCACTCCGAAGATAGCTGGTCCACGGTGGACCTAAGAAGAAGGTTGGAGGCCAAGTATGAAAAGGCCAAAGGAGAAAAGGCCCGGCCTCGCGGAGATGACCTCCGAAATCATATTAATGACAAGCTCCGGGGACGTGACCTCCCGGAGAGTGATACGAAGAGGCTCGAGGAACAGATTGCTGCCTTGACCAAGCTGGTCCGGAAGCAAAGTGGGGCCCTGTCAGACTCTAAGGAGGAAGACCTGGAACCATGTATACGGAGGATCGCGGAAACGTCCCTCCCGGATAACTTCAAAATGCCCCACATAGAATTATATGATGGGAGGACAGACCCGCGTACCCACCTAGCTAAATACAACAAAATGATGCAAGTGGCGCGTGTCAGTGAGGACGCCAAATGCATGTGCTTCTCACTCACCCTTACCAAGTCCGCGGAGGACTGGTGGAAATGATTAGTTCCCGGATTAATCCACAGTTGGAAGGAGCTACAGTCCGCATTCAGGAGGCAGTTTATTGCTGCCCGCGACCACGACATGGAGGTTGGTTCCTTAACCAACATCAAGCAGCAACCCACTGAGAACCTCAAAGCTTTCATTCAGAGAATGATGGAAGCTGCTGCAAAGACCAAGGTCAGCGATGACATGAAGCTGATCGCCCTCCAATCGGGCCTTACTGTCGGCTCCCTGCTATGGGGGGAAATGCAGAGGAGACGGGCAGAAACGCTGTCCGAATTCATGTCAAAGGCTCAGGGAATCATCAACCTTGAGGATGCCTACCAGCAGGCCTTTGGAGTTCCCCCAGCTCCAACGCCTTCCATGACTGCGCCGAGCTTTGCTTCGCAAGCTCCCGCACCAGCCCTCACGCTTCCAGGAGCCCAATTCACTCCAAGTGTGTACGGGCCTTCCGCGTCTGCTCAGACACCGAGTCAAACCCATTTCTCTGGGTACGGAGCTGTACAAACCGGATGTAGTATCGCTCCTGGCATGCCGCAGCCGCAAGCGGAAGCCCCAGAACGAAATTTGAGCCAATCGCGGAGCAAACGAAGCGAAAGAAACTCCAACCGGGGAGACCATTCAAAGAAGCCCCGGAAGGACTATGAGCCCAAGTTCACGGAATATACCAGTTTGATAGACTCGCGAGAGAATGTCTATCGGGCGACCTGTAATATGGTCAACTACAGGAAGCCCCCGAAAGTGTCTCACAGAGGAAGACGTCCGCGAGACTCCAATAAAAGGTGTGAGTTCCACGGAGACGTGGGGCACACCACGAACGAGTGCCTTCAGCTGAAGGATGAGATCGAGTCCCTGGCAAGAGCGGGACACCTCGGTCAGTGGGTGAGGATACCCATTATCTATCCCGGACAGGGGGTAGTTCACGGAGCTGCATATTCCCCGGGACAGAGGGGGACCGCTAGCGCTCCTGGAGCCGGTCACCCCCAAGCTCCCGAGTCTCAGTACCCAGCGCTTCCTGCTCCACCCGCTCCGGCGCCCATTGCCTTGTTGGCTCCAGGACCGGGCAACCCATATCCGCCCGGCCTTGCTCCGCCACCCGTTGACGGACACGTAGCCACCATTTCCGGAGGACCGCACCTTGCCGGAAGCACCCGCAACTCCCAGAAGAGGTACTTGAGGGAGTTAGAACACGCCGAGGAGATGTGCGCCCTGGTTCAATCACCTGCTCAACGTCCCCGAATGATGGACCTTCCCATCACCTTCACGGAGGACGATGCTCGACATGTGCACTTCCCCCACAACGATCCCCTCGTGGTGGAAGCCCAGATTGCCAATAAGAAGGTCTCACGGATCTTGGTCGATAACGGAAGCTCCGTAAACATCCTCTTCAAAGCGGCCTTCCACGCGATAGGATTGACCGAGACAGACCTGGCCCCATGCCCCATCCAGCTTCAAGGGTTCAATGGGGACGCACTCATGCCATTAGGCAAAATTCAACTTCCAGTCACCCTCAGAGGAGAAAGCGACGCTTGTGCCTTCAAGCATAGCACATTCGTGGTGGTCGACTGCCCCACGGCGTATAATGCCATCTTAGGCCGACCGGTCCTAATCGATTGTGGGGCCATAACCTCGATACGCCACTTATGTTTGAAGTTTCCATGCGACGATGGGCGTATTGGCACCCTCCGAGGAGACCAAAGAAGTGCACGGAGCTGTTATAACGTCTCCGTCCGATCCGTCTACACGGTCCAAGAGACGTTTGCTGCCATTCCTTTGGCGAAAGAATTACCAGAAACTAGGGGTGCTCAGGAGGCATACTTTGACAAACTTGACCCAAGAGTGGGAATCGAGAAAGCAATAGAGCCAATGGAGGAAGTCGAAGAAGTGATCCTCAACCCGGGAGAACCCACCAAAGTCATTCAGGTGGGGAAAAACCTGCCGTCGGCCATTCGAGATAAGATCGTGGCCACTGTGAAGGATAATCAGGATATCCTGGCATGGTGCCACGCTGATATGACGGGGATTAATCCCAATGTTGCGTGCCACGCACTCAACATAGACCCATCTGCAACTCCAATTCGCCAAAAGAGGAGGCCGTTGGACCCAGTGAGAGCCGAAGCCGTCAAAGCTGAAGTGGACAAATTGATGTCCATAGGCTTTCTCCAGGAGTCGCACTATCCCGTGTGGTTGGCCAACCCAGTTCTGGTCCCAAAACCCGATGGGTCCTGGAGAATGTGCATTGACTTCACGGACCTAAACAAGGCCTGCCCGAAAGATTGTTTCCCTCTTCCGCGAATCGATCAGATGGTAGACGCTACTTCCGGGTACGAACTCTTATCCTTCATGGATGCGTACTCCGGATACAACCAGATCAAGATGCATGTCACGGACCAGGAACACACCAGCTTCCTCACGGACAAGGGTGTCTACTGTTACGTGGTCATGCCTTTCGGTTTGAAGAATGCTGGGGCGACGTACCAGCGTCTAGTAAACAGAATGTTCAAGGACCAACTGGGGAGGAACATGGAGGTGTACGTGGACGACATGTTGGTAATGTCCAAGACCTCCGGGGACCACAGTGACGACCTTGAGGAAGCTTTCGCCGTGATCCGAAAGTACGGGATGAAACTAAATCCAAAGAAATGTACTTTCGGGGTCTCGTCTGGAAAGTTCCTCGGTTTCATTGTCAGCTCCCGCGGAGTGGAAGCCAACCCTGAGAAAATAAAGGCGTTCATAGATATGCCTTCCCCCCGGAAACATAAGGATGTCCAGAGCGTTACCGGAAGGATAGCTGCTCTCAGCCGCTTCGTATCCAAGGCCACTGACAAGTGTATCCCCTTCTTCAATGTGTTGCGAGGAAACAAGAAGTTCGAGTGGACCCCCGAATGCGAAGCAGCCTTCCAACACCTCAAAGTACATTTAACCCGAGCTCCCATTCTGTCCAAACCTGTCGAAGGAGAGGCGTTGTTCTTATACTTAGCTGTGACTGAGCACGCAGTGAGTGCCGCTCTCGCCCGGGAAGATGGCCGTATCCAGCTCCCTGTGTATTACGTAAGCAAGAGGTTATTGGACGCCGAGTCCAGATATTCAATGATCGAGAAACTCTCCCTCCGCTTGCTAATTGCTTCACGGAAGCTGAGGCCATATTTCCAGGCGCACACCATCAAAGTACTCACCAACCACCCTCTCCGACAAGTCCTGCAGAAGCCCGAGTCTTCTGGCAGATTGCTTAAGTGGGCCATGGAACTGAGCCAGTTCGACGTCCACTACCAACCACGTGTTTCCATAAAAGGTCAAGCTCTCGCGGACTTTATTGTGGAATGCTCGGGAATGAATGACCTCCCGGAAGATCCTGTCCCGGAACTTCCCACCTGGAAGGTCTATGTAGACGGAGCCTCAAATGAAAAAGGAGCTGGGGCGGGGGTCATCCTAATATCTCCCCAAGGGCATCAGCTCCAGAGTGCCATCCGTTTCGCGTTCCTAGCATCCAACAACGAGGCAGAACACGAAGCCATGTTAGCTGGGTTACGACTGGCCAGAGAAGTCGGAGCCCAAAAAATCGAAGTATACAGCGACTCCCTACTTGTGGTAAACCAAATATCCGGGGAATACCAGACGAAAGGCGAAAGGATGGCTGCCTACGTGTCTCTCTCCCGTGACCTACTGCAGCATTTCAAAGGCTACCAAATCCGCCAGGTCCCCCGGGACCAGAACTCACTCGCGGACACGCTGGCCAAGCTTGCAACGGACCCGGAGATTGAACAGTATGGCTTAGTCCCCATCGGGCACTTAGAAGCCCCCAGTACTGAGACACGAAGGATAAACGCCATCATCGACCATTCCCACTCCTGGATAGGACCCATCCTCAGATTTCTCACCACCGGAGAGCTCCCCACTGATAAAGCTGACGCAAGGAAGCTCCAACATCAAGCTCCCCGATACGTGGTTATGGATGGAAAGCTTTACCGCAGGGGGTAGTCCATACCCTTCCTTAGGTGTGTTGCCGGAACCGAAGTCAGCACCATCATCCATGAGATTCACGGAGGCTTCTGTGGCGATCATACCTCCGGGCTGAGCCTCTCCAAAAAGATCCTTCGACAAGGATACTTCTGGCCCACCATGAAGAAGGATTGTGTGGATTATGTCAGGAAATGTGAGCAGTGCCAGAGGTACGCCAAGGTTCCGCGAGCGCCGCCTACAGAAATTACCCTAATGACCAGCCCCTGGCCGTTCGCCGTTTGGGGCATTGACCTAGTAGGTTCCCTCCCAACTGGAAAGGGTGGAGTGAAGTACGCCATAGTCGTGGTAGACTACTTCACCAAATGGGCTGAAGCTGAACCTATGAACACGGTCACATCTAAAAAAGCACTGGACTTTGTCATCAGGAATATAGTGTGTCGTTTTGGGCTTCCACGAAAAATTGTGTCCGACAACGGAAAGCAATTTGACAGTGAACACTTCACGAACTTCTGTGCTTCGCATGGAATTATCAAAAGCTTTTCCGCAGTCGCCAGACCCCAGGCTAATGGGCAAGTGGAAGCTGTAAACAAAATATTAAAGACCACGTTGAAGAAAAAACTCCAAGCCTGCAAGGCTCACTGGCCGGAAGAACTTCCGCGAGTACTTTGGGCCTATCGCACAACAGAGAGAACTTCGACGGGGCACACGCCTTATTCCATGACCTTCGGTTGCGAGGCCGTCATCCCAGTAGAAACTATGATCCCCTCTCACAGGCAAGATACCTACGATCCTACCCGGAACCATGCCCTTCTCCAGGAGTCCTTGGACATGATCGAAGAGCTCCGGGAGCAGTCGCAGGTCCAACTAAAAATGTACCAAGGCAAGATAGCCCGACACTTTAACACGAGAGTCCAGAGCCGTACATTCGAAGTTGGGGATCTTGTCCTACGGAGAGTATTTCCTGCTACGCAGGATCCGGGAGTAGGAGTCCTCGGACCCAACTGGGAAGGCCCCTACGAAGTCCAAGAAAAAGTGGGCCATGGGACGTATCACTTAAAGAGACTCGACGGATCTAAAGTCCCGCGCGCCTAGAACGCGGAGCACCTCCGCCGTTACTACCAGTAGGCCCCCAGTCGGAAGTCCTTGGTGAAATTAGCAAAAGTGAAAAATGTGGAAATAATCCTCCCTGTTGTAAAACTCACGCCTAGCAGGCTAATTTAATGAAACACGGAGAGATTCACTCCGCTTTTACTGCACTTTTTATCCCTGTGTTCAAAGCTACGTTTTAACAAGTGACCACGCGGTCCGGAGACGTCCGGACCCCACGCTCACTTGGGGGGTATACATGGCTAAGGCATAGCCATACGCCCCTTGAACAAAACGTACACAGAACACCACTTATGTGCTAGCATTGTGTTTGAAATTTTTAAATTGTTTGAAATGTTTAAATTGTTAAGCTTAGGTTTATTTGTTGCCATGAACATGCTTGCATTACGTGTCATATGTGCATTATGTGCTTATGTGAAAATTGCCATGGAAATGCCTGCCATTATGTATCATGAAAATTATCTCCTGTGTAGCCCAGCGATGGATGGGACTGGGGGTTGAGGCACGTTTATAGAGCTACGCCAAAACACCCTCAACTCCCTGACAAGTCCTTTGCAGAATTCTCCGCGATCGCTGTAGAGCTTTGCTTCGCAAGCTCCAGCTCCGGGTCCCGCAAGGCGAAAGATGGCAAGATCCGCGAGCGCTGTAGAGCTTTGCTTCGCAAGCTCCAGCTCCGGGTCCCGCAAGGCGAAAGATGGCAAGATCCGCGAGCGCTGTAGAGCTTTGCTTCGCAAGCTCCAGCTCCGGGTCCCGCAAGGCGAAAGATGGCAAGATCCGCGAGCGCTGTAGAGCTTTGCTTCGTAGGCTCCAGCTCCGGGTCCCGCAAGGCGAAAGATGGCAAGACCCGTGATCGCTGTAAAGCTCTGCATCGCAAGCTCCAGCTCCGGGTCCCGCAAGGCGAAAGATGGCAAGATCCGCGACCGTTGTAAGCCTTGCTTCGCAGGCTCCAACTCCGGATCTCACAAAATAATGCATGGAGAGCTCCATGGCCATTGCAAGTTTCAGCTCCAGAAGCAGACATGGTCGATCCCCTACTCACAGCCGGCCTTGCTTTGCAAAGCCCCTGCTCCGGGATCACACCTGGTGGGCGTGGCGATTTCCCCGACAGCAATGAGCCTTGCCTCGCAGGGCTCCATGCCAGGTCCCTGAAGTCAGCCACCATGAGGTTCGCAACAACAGTTAGTTTTGCTTCGCAAAGATCTAACCTTGAGTCTAGCGACGCTCACCAAAAGAACTCCCGTTCCAAACCATGGAACGGCTCACCTTAGCAATCCCAGTGAACAGTATAACTACAAGTCCCGGGATTGGCTATTTGCCTCAGGAAAGCTAAAATACGGTGAAAGGAGCCTGGCCGTTGGAACCAGGAAACCTTCGTAACCTAGAAACTACGTGGGAAAAGACATCATCCGTTAAAGCTTCAAGTGGGAAGTGCATAGGTTTTGGCCGTTGGAACCAAAACCTCATACGCCCCTACAACAGTTTCTACCGTATAAATGTCTACCCTAAGCGCAAAGATAAATAAAGAACTCGGCAGAAAAGAAAGGAGAATGCTATGATTATGGCAAATATGTCCGCAATGAAAAACTCAAAACTCAAAATAATTAAAGATAAAACCCCTTCAAGCATTGGGGGTAACTACAGCTTCCACGACCGCAGCTTCGGGGGCATCGGTTTCAACTGAGGCTGGCGGAGTCGGCTCATTGGAAGGCGGAACTTTGTCATGAGAAGGTTCAGAGGTCCCCGCCTCTCCGGGATCTCCCACCTCAGGAGCTCCAGCACGTTCGTCAATGTTGTAAGTTTGGACGTACGCCTCTGGGCCCTGATCCCACACGAGTAGCTTCTCCCTCATGGCTTCGGCATCATCTCCCAGATAGCCTAATACCTCCGGGTTCACTTTCCAGAGTTGATGCATGAGGACCACATGCGATATATTAATCGTCCTGTTCAGTATCACCTCAGCATCCTCCTTCTCCTTCAAGCGCTCCGCCTCGGAGGTTGCCAGCTGTGCCTCCGCGACAGTTAGTTGAGCCCTCAATTTTTCCATTTCGGCCTTGGAGGCATCACGCTCCCCCTTAAGAGAATCAATCTCCTTGCGCTGCTCCCTATTTTGGCTCAGCACGGATTGCTTCTCGGTCACATGCCCCCTGGCAGTGAATTGTAAGGCCCCGATCTCTTTATCCTTCTCGGCGAGCCCCAACTGCAGCATAGACACGAGATCCCTGCTCCTCTTATGGAGTTGCTCCTCCTCGTGCAGCTTACTCTGAAGAGTGGAATATTCCTCTTGCTGCTTAAGGAGGAGATCATTTTTTGATTGCAAGCGAGCTTCCAGGGTATCCTTCTCCACCTTAGCTTGGGACAGCTCTTCCCGGAGCTTGGAGTTTTCGGCCTTCATCCCATCCGACCGCTGTCTAAACTCATTCTCTGCCTTGGCCCGGTACTCTTGATATTTGGCAAGATATTTCTTGTCCGCCTCTTCCTCAGCCGTGTGCCGGGCCTGATCAATCTTCTCTGAAGCCTCCAAGGCCTGTTGGGTCAGTTTCTGCTTCTCCGCCTCCAAGGCCTGGCGAGCCAGCTGGCTCTCCTCCAGTTGAACCAGAACTGCACCAACCTCCCGGAACGAGCGTTCCGCGATCATAGAGGCCTGCAAGGAAAGACAACAGAATGAGCTAAAGCCGGACAAAAAGACAGATGATCCCAAAAAATAACAACTGACGGCTTACCCCGGACAGTTGCTGCTTCACAGCGTGTGTCAGCAACCGCGGATCCTTACTGCTACTGATGGCCCATTTCTCAGAATTGAGCTCGCATAAGCTCAGGGCCATGTCCTCCATCATCTCAGCTCCGAACGACGCCAATGCACGTCCGAGCCTAGGCACCAGCCTCTTCTCCAAGGCTGGACCATCCAAAACCGCTCCGGCCGGGTGAAGGGATCTCACCCCCTCGGCCAGCTCAGCTCTCTTCACGGCAGACAAGTTATCTGCCCTTCCCTGAGTAACAGCCTTCTCCGCCTTTAACCGCCTCTTCAAAAAACTATCGGCTCGTCTTACACCCTCCAGGAGAGCAGCAGGGAAACTGGTTGGCTTCCGCGGAAAGTGGAACTTCAGGCCAGGCAGAGGAAGGTTGGTTGTCTGAGAAGAAGGAGACCCCGGAAGGGTGGACCCCCTTTGGGCTGGAGGAGGAGGCAGACGGGGTATTAAGGCCCCGGTCTGTTGCTTTTGCTGCTGAGTAATTGCCCTTGTTGCTGCTGCTGGTTTGGATGTTGTTGTTGCTGCTGCTGTGACGTTGGTGATTGTCTCTGTTGTTCTTGTTGCTGCTGTTGTTGTAGTTGTGGTTGCTGTCGTTGCTGTTGTTGTTGCCTTCGACCGGGAGAAGAGTGTCTAAGGCGTTTGTTCTTAGCGCCCTCAGCATCTTCTCCAGGACGCTTGCTCACCCCAGTTGTCCTCACGGGGAACACAAGCCCTTCCCCGTCGCTGCTGCTACTCGAGACCATCATAGTCTCGGAAGGCCGTCAGCAGGAGACTCCTCTACCCTCGGAGACGCTTGCGCCTCGCCACTTGTCTTCTTGGGGGAGGCAGCTTTACCTCCCCTACCAGCCTTGGTCTTCCGTCCTTTCCCCGTGGACGGGTCTTGGCTGGTGGCAGCCTTCTTAATGAGCAAAGTAACCCTCCCCAACATCTTGGCTTCTGGATACTCTGCAAGAAACGTACAAAGCAAGGTTAACGAACCAACAAGCAATGAGAAAGAAGATAAGCGGAAGACAAGACAATCAACAACATAAAAGCACAAGCAAGCCCGCCAGCAGGGAACAAGAAACAAGAAAAAGAAAAGTTTGAAAGGGACGACCATGCACGAGAAACGTGGATGGCCTTCCCTGAGCAAAACAAAACATCGCTTCCTGCTCCAGGAAGCTCCCGTACTCCTTGAAGTCCGGGAATGACATGCTGAGGGAAGAAGGGTCAACCATGATGACACCTTCTGGCAGACTACCGTCACTCAGACACCCGAGGAGCTCATCTACCCTATCGCAATATCTGTCGAAGGGTATCCTACGCGGATCTAGCCTAAGGAAACGGGGATCAAACCCCATCTGAGAGGTCCGGGAAACTTCAGACAGGCTGGGGGTGTGGATCAATCGAAAACTAATCTTACCTCTCCCGGAGGTACTAGTCCTCGGAGCCCCTTCGTTAGGGTAAGCCGCGGCGTGGCGAGCCTCGATCTCCTCTTCCTCCGGCTGGGGGTCGGGGATCCTCTCCGCCCAACTAGGAGATAAAGTATTTTCGTCCCGGGCTGCTTGGGTGATCACCTTGGACAGCTCCAGGGCAATCTGCTCCCGGATGTCAGCTGACACCTGACTTTTCCCCCTGCCACTCACTGGCTCGATGTTTTGGAAGGAGGCAAGTAACCCATACTCCCTCAACGATTCAGAGGTCACAAGTCCCTCCACTTTCAACTCTTCCTCAGAAAGCCCTTCGTAGAACTTGGACCTCCTTATCATCTCCGCGCAGCGAGGTGTCCGCGGAACGACTTCTGCAAAATTCAAATACGAGCGTTAGAGATCCTACCAAAAGGCAAATCAAACGCAAAGAAACAAAGTTGAAAAGGAGAGGAAGGAACACTTACCAGGGATTTTGAAGTCCAAAGATAGGGCTGGCACCCTCTTCAGCGGAAAGCCAGTCGTCAGGAACCAGTATTCCCGGAGGTCTGGAACCCTCGCGGTATGACAGGTGGGGCACATCACGTCCGGGTGCCTTTCCAGCCTGTAAAACCCCACCTTGTCTGAATGACCCCTCATAGGCTGAGACTTCAACCCGTAGAAGTACAGCACCTCCTCCGGGGTAGGAGCTTCCAGTTTCCGGGACTTGCAAAAGATGAACCACCCTGCTAGGAGCTTGTAGCTGGGAGGAATCAACTGGAAGGGGGCAATCCCCGCCTTCACACAGAAATTGGCAAAGTAGCTCCTTAGGGGCAAGTGCGCCCCACACACTATGTGTGCCCAGCTCCAGGCACCGAAGCCCTCGTGACTCTGGCTAGCCGACTCGCCCAGCACCGACAGACGATGCCACATCAGACCTGGGATGTTCTTCAGGCCTGCCTCGGAGGAATACAGCTCCAGCATGCCATAATTCCTGAAAAGGTTCGGCTTTTGGTCCATCTCCCAGATGGAACTATTGGAAGTCGGTGGACTAGCCGCGACCACTTTCGCCTTTCCTTTCCCCTTTGCACCAGCGACAGGGGAACCCTTCTCTTGGGCAGAATCCGCCTCCCCCACAGCAAGGAGTTGTTCCTTTGAGATATTCGTCACTGGACAAAAGAAAGAAAGAAGAAAACACTCTAAGCAGTCAGCACCCTTGCCATACCCTAGTGGTATCAAAGGCGTCGGGGAGACCCTCCCCGAAAACTGCTTGGAGAGGCTCCCACCGAGCTTACCGAGGGATCGGCACCATGCCACCCGAAGGGTAGCAAGGAACCAGACTCCGACTCCGAGCCTAAGCCCACCAAAAGAAGTGTTTTTCCAGAGAAAAACACCCTAAAGGCGTTCATGCTTATGCCCTAAAACAGCAAAACAAGGAACGACTTTCCGAACGCAGATCGCCCAAGCATGCAAAAAAAGGCTACTTATCGACTCACATCAATCACATGCCTACCAAAGCCCTATTCACGCATGCACATAAGCGATAATGGCAGAAACCTCTACTCTAACAACTACCAACAACCTAAGGTTTGGGAGGAAAGAGCAAAGTAGAAATACTTACTGATATTCGGGTAGTTGGAGGTTGAAGGAATAACTGGATCACTGCACCGCACGATCGCGAGAAGTAAAAGCTGCAAAGACGAACGGCGATTCAAACCAGGAACTTCGACGAATAAACCCACTGCCAAATCAAAAGAAAAGTTTCCAGATACTTACCAAAAGTAATGGCAAGTTCGGGGGAACGTAAGCTGGGAAGCCTGAGAGTTCGAAGGTTTGGAAATCTGAAAATCCTAAAGATAGAGAATCTGAAAGCGTAAAGAGGAAGAAAGGTCCTTTCCCTCGTTTTTATAGCAGGGAAGAAGTCGTTTCGAATTCCTCAAATGGACGGTCCCGATCTTCCCATTCCGTGTGCATCAGATCCAACGGCTGGAGATGAAGCGACGATCCTATTTATGACTCCTCGGATGGGAATAAAGTATTTATTTCCCATCATTACACCACCTCGGGCCCGGAGTACCATTAAAAACCGTCAAATCATTATTCAGATGACTGACGCACGCATACTCAACCAGTCGCCTCACGCACACGTCTTGGTCGCAGAACCATTCCCAGAATGACACGTGGTCCTTGCCGCACTTGAGTACTTGAATTCAAACAGAAGAAATTCCCTTTCTTTTTCATACTAACACTCAGGCGGGAAAAAGGAACCCTTCCGGGAATACAGAAGGTGCCCCCTCGCCTAATCTAAGAGACCGAAATACCCGGAGGACTGTACAAGCTCCCTGATCTCTCAAAGCTCCGTGACCTTGGGGGGTAAATGTTATCCAGATTTCCGGATAGCGTTTAGATTGATGTCCTCGGGGAAGCAGAATTATCGATGTCTTTCACGGTAGGTGACCAGAGCTCGCGGATGAACAGAAAGGCTTCGCCTCTCCCGTGTAGTGTCCGGATTACTCTTCCAAGCAAACACAACACGGAAACTCGTCAACTCTCCCGGACTCCCGAAGGGGTATCCTTCGGGGAAGCCCCTTCCAGGAGAAGCTCTTCAAGTGGTCTCCGCGGAAACAGTTCCGTGCCTCGCACGGAACAAAGCCAAACGGTCGAGTCCTGGAGGAGGCATATTTGGAATGATATCCGCCTGACACAGGATCCCGCCTGACACGCCCGTCAGGTCAAAGCCGCACACATCCCAGCACGCCTAAGGGTACCTTTTCGCCTACTGTTCCGCTGACAACTTGGAAAAGACGGCTGACTTTGTGTGTTCCCCATACTTTCACGTAAATATACCCACATAGAGTCTTGTAGCCATGCTACTACAGTAATTGTATCTCTATTTATGGCTGGTGTAATTAAGACTCATGTACGTAGAGAAAAACCCTAATCCGAAACCCTAGCTATAAAGACCCCTTCATTTTACAAGAAGAGAGAGGACCAACAAATCACAGAGCAAAAACTCTACTAAAATCTCTCTAGCTTCATCTTCTTCAAGAGAACCCGAGAGAAACACTGTGAGTGTGTGAAGTTCTTGTGCACCAGCCATCTTACTGTAACCTTTTCCAAGTATAATAACATCGACTCGTGGACTAGGGCTTGTTAACGCCTGAACCACGTAAAAACACTGTTTGTTTAGTTACATTTAAGCATTTCTACAGTTCTTATCTTTTTATTATTCTGTTTGTATTCGTTTCCGAAAAACTCGGTAAACAATTAGCAATGACCACCTCGAAGAAAGTGTTAGATTTTGTAGTGAAAAATATCATATACCGCTATGGTCTGCCAAAAAAGATAGTGTCTGATAATGGTACCTAGTTTGATAGCAATCTATTTACTGATTTTTGTGCTAGACATGGCATTATACAGAGTTTCTCCTCGATGGCTCACCCACAGGCGAATGGGCAAGTCAAAGCAGTAAACAAAATGTTGAAAGACACCCTAAAGAAGCGGCTAAAGGATTTTGGCGGAAGAATTACCAGAAGTTCTCTGGTCGTACAGAACCACTGCTCAGATAGCAACTGGTCATACTCCTTTTTCCTTGGCATATGGTTATGAAGCTATGTTACCAATCGAGATCGACCCCTCGTCCCATCAAAGAAGCACCTATGACCAGGAAGAGAACAATCAATTATTAGCTGAATCTTTGGATTTTATTGAAGAAAAACGAGAAAAGACGAGCTTGAGAGTTGCTGCCCATCAACAAAAGGTGGCCCGCTGTTTTAATTCCAGAGTTAAAGATCGAAAGTTCCATGTTGGAGATTTGGTTATCAGGAAGGCATTCATCAAAGACCTAGGAGCTGGAGTGCTAGGACCTAATTGGGAATGACCATATCAGATTGAGCAAGTCATACCACCGGGCACTTACAAACTTTCTAGGCTAAATAGTGAGCTGATCAGAAGCTACTGGAATGGCAAGCACCTGAGGAATATTATCAATAAATACCGCTTGCAGAGTGGTAGCATAGATTCAAGTGTTTTACTTGTTATTTAAGTATGTTTATGAGCTGGTTATTTGTTGACCAGTCATTTATTTTTGAACAATTTTGGTTTGTTTGAGACTCGTTATTAGACATGTTTTGTCCTTTTTTTAATTTATGAGTAATAAAAGAGACTACGTGCAGCGTGGTCAATTCTTGCTACAAATATGCATGTGTGTTAATTTTTCGAACAATGTTCAACTGATCGGTAAAATCAGACAGTGTTCAACTGATCGGTGCGTTCAAGCAGTGTTCAACTGCTCACATATCTTCTTTATAATCAATGTGTTTCACGAGTAATAATTGCTCGAACTGATTTAGTCAAGTAGCAAGTGACCAAGGATCTTTAAACCCTTGATCACTTGGGGGGGGGGGGCACATGGGGTATGCTGGTATATAATTCAACACAAGCAACGAGAGCACGAGTTAAAATATTTGTTTTTAGGCTGACTGGTAAATTTTCGAAGTCGAAAAAGGCCATTGAGCTAACTTGTTTATCAAAGCTTAAGTAACTTGGAATTTTTCAAAATTCCAAGTTAAAAGCAAATATTCGTGTAAAAATAAATATTATGCTCATAAAATATTAGAGCAATAAGAGTGTGAGAAAGTATACTTAGTAGGAACTTATGAAATGTCTAGAATTTCTAAGTTAGAAAACTAAGTACTCATGCGAAAATATAAAGCATATATCAAAATGACTTTAATATTCCAAAAACTCATAATGTTTTAAGTTTATAAAAACTTAGAATATTTCAAGTTAGCAACAAAAAGTGAAAGTCAAATAACTCGGCCATACGAGCTAACTATAAAAGTTGATAACCAGTAATTATCTCAACAAAAGTATAAGAAAAACAAGTAAATTACTGGCCAGGTACAAAGTTTCTACTGGTCAGATAGGAGGCTCTCTGGTCGGGTAAACTGTTTTCTGGCTGGTTAACATCATCATCAACTTTTGGAACCTCCTCTGGTCGGAAAGATAAAGCAGGAGAAGCAGGCATAACACCAACTGGAATGGCTGCCTCCTTGGCGGCCTTGGCTTCACATTTGGCAAGCTCTTCTACACTTGCCTCTTCATAAAGAAAGTCGAGGTTAAGAGGTTTGTTTAGCTTCCATATATGATAGAAGCAGTTGAAGCAGATCTCTTCATAACGAGACATATAGCTTCTTTGTCCTGTTTCAACTCTTCATTCTCATGAGTCATTTTCTCTAGCTGGTCAGTCAATGTCTTGTTGGCTTGGATCTGCTTGTTATTTTCATCAGCCAACTCCCAAGAGATCTATCCCGGTCGGCAAATGTTTTCTCTGCCTGCTCAGTCTTGGTTTGGAGATCTTTCTCAGACCTAGTCAAAGTTGCAATCTTAGCTTAAGCTTCCACCAACTGATCATTCAAGACCTTGATCAACTCCTTATAGTCGACTGCTTGGCGTTGAGCATGACTAACAGTGATAAGTCCCTGGAGTGAATAACCAGAAAAATATTCTGAATAAGAATAATCAATAAGAAAATGAGTGTTTCTGATAAGATGCTTACACTCATAATTTGAGCAAGGCCTTTGTGAAGGACAACTTCGAAGCTTTGTCGGTGTAGAGTCTCAAAGGTCTAAGTTGTCGTTGAATGGTGAAGAGTATGGTCTAGTAACTCTTTGTCCTACTCACCAACAATGCGAAGAGGCTTGCTTAAGCAGGTTGACCGAGTAGTTTGTAGGCTGGTAGAAGGGGGAATTGACGGATGAGTCAAGCATGGGATAGTGACTGACTGATCAGATGGTCTCCCCTGGCTAGGTGGTGTAGTCATCATAACCTTGCTTGGAGGAGTCAAGCTGCTACCTTCACCAGTTTTCCTCTTTTGGGTAGGAGTGTTGAACTGCTTGAACATGATTGGATCTGCATGAAAGTAAAGCAAAAGCCTGGTTAGTAGAAACAATAAATGAACATAGGTGAAAAATAAAATTCTATAGACTCATCACAATCATTCTCAAAATGTAATTATGGTTACTGTCAGTAAAACCTGAGTTCAGAATTTCATTAAAAATCTCATCCTCATCTTCCGACGATGAGCTGTCTTCTCTAAGGAGCTCAATGCTTTTGCCTTTGCTGGGCCTAGCAAGGAAGGCAGGTCGATGAGAATTTTCAAGAAGAGGCTCTCTAATGATAGGACCACTTGGTCGGCGTGGCTGAGGGGATGGTACAAGAGAAAACTGGTCAGTCACTACTTCGGTATCAGCATTAGACTGATCAGTCATGTCTGTTTCATCAGTTGTATTGCCCACAACAATATCTTGGTTGTTAGGTAACAATCCCACCAATTGAAGATTCTCCAAGGTGACCAACTTCTCAAAATCCTTCTCCTCAATGGGCATGTTAGCAAGATCTTCTGCTCGAGCATGCATTTCCCTGGTTGGGAGAGGTTGATCAAAAGGGCCTGCATGCATAAAAGCCAAGTTGTTGGCTTTAATGTCTGGAGTAAGAAAGTATTCGTATAATACTTTCTAGGATTCAATTTATGGGCAATACAATGAAGGTACTTAACCCCTTTTTGCCTATGAAAGAGGTGGAAAAAACCTGTATTCTTGTGGCTGGGGTTAGTCCTAAAATCGAACAAATAGTGTACCTCGTGAGGGGTAGGTGGGTTCCAACCCTGGAAATGGTAGAGAATGTATAGAGCAAACAGGGCTTGTACCCCATTTGGAGCAATCTGGAAGGGAGAAACATTAAAGTAATCCGCTATAGACCTAAAGAAAGGATGCAAGGGGATTGTAGCTCATGCATAAATGTGATACTTAGACCAGGCACAATAGGCTCCACCAGGATTATTGGTTCTTTGGTGTGGGCGTGGACATATCACATTCACTCCTTCAAGACCCAAAGTCTAAATATGTTTATCAAACATTTTAGAGTTTAGCTTAGAGGCCTTAGCTACAAACCATGAAGGCACACAATCTTTGTAACGCCCTGGATAGCCAAGACCGTTACACTGTGTGTTTATAAAGGTGCAAGACTTGCTAATCAAGTCATTTAGTTAGAAACGTGTTACTGAAACTACAGTTGAACTAGGGTTAAAATATTTTGGTCTCAAAAGTTTCATTTGTTATAATCAAACATTTTCTTACACGGGATCCCAGAAGTAGGAAAGTTAAAAGACAGTTTACAAAATTTCAGGATTAAAATACATATACTAGCCACTCTAAGGCAAAACAGACAATTAGGCTTTTCTCGTCCTGTATCACTCCCCGGCTGTGGCGGAAGTTTGGCTGTCTATGCACTTTCAGCCCCAAAGCTCTCCATCTCAGGACTGGCCCACCTTGCCTTTGCCTTTACCTGCACCACGTAGCACCCGTGAGCCAAGGCCCAGCAAGAAAACACAACAACAGAGCACAATCATCAAGCAAACAACTAGATAACTTAGGCAGTATAATCATATACTCAACAGTTCAAACATTCACGTTATTCAAGTATTCAACATACCAAGTACATAATTTCATATTAATAATCAATTTACGAATGATAACTAGGGTTAATGCCCTTAGGCCACACCCTCTATTTGTCCCACTGACTCCGGCCCGCTTAAACCAAGCTCAGTGAATATTAAGCTGTCCTCAGCTACCAGTGGCCGAGCCGCGCCCTGTGTGCAAGTATTATTTACAGCACTCTTAGGCCGTTTATCACACGTCCCATGGCATAATACCATATATGACATCGTATAGATATAGGGAGCTCTTAGTCCCAACACAATCACATAACCGGGTGCAGTTTTCTTACCTTTAGATTTCGATAGCCCAAAACCTAGCCTCGGGACCAATCCCGAGCCCTCGGGAAGCCCTAATTCCACCAAACGGGGTGGTGGAATCAAACCCCAAGCCCCTAGGCAAAAGCCCTAAGAAATAACCCAAAACTCCCTTTCTGGGAATAGGGTAGCGCTATAGCACCCTAAAGTGGGCGCTACAAACAGAGCCAACAGACTCCCAGACACCCAAGCCTAGCACTGCAGCACCCTAAGGCTAGCGCTACAACATTAGTCACAGCCAAACAATACCCAGACTTCTCCTCTTCGAACTTCCTCAAGCCAAAACCTCCTGTTATCCAGATTTCTGGATAGCGTTTAGATGGATAGCCTCGGGGAAGCAGAATTATCAAAGTCTTTCACGAAGGGTGACCAGGGCTCGCGGATGGACAGAAAGGCTTCGCCTCTCCCGTTTAGTGTCTAGCACACTCTTTCAAGCAACCGCGACCCGAAAGCTCGTCAATTCTCCCGGACTCCCGAAGGGATATCCTTCGGGGAAGGTCCTTCCAGGAGAAGCTCTTCAGGTTACCTTCGCGGATACAGTTCCGTGCCTCGCACGGAAGAAGACCAAGCGGTCGAGTCACGGAGGAGGCATAGTTGGAATGATACTCACCTGACGCAGGATCCCGCCTGACATGCCTGACAGGTCGAGGCCGCACACATCCCAGCACGCCTAAAAGTGCCTTTTCGCCTACTGTTCCGCTGACAGCCTGGAAAAGACAGCTGCCTTTTGACATTCCCCATATTTTCATGTAATTATACCTACATAGAGCCTTGTAGCCATGCTACTACGGTAATTGTATCCCCTATTTACGTCTGGTGTAATTAAGACTCATAGGGGCAGAGTAAAACCCTAATCCAAAACCCTAGCTATAAAGACCTCCTCATTTTACGATAGGAAAAGAAGGCCAACAAGTTACAGAGCAAGAACTCTGCCAAAATCTCTCTAGCTTCATCTTCTTCAAGAGAACCCGAGAGAAACATTGTGAGTTTGTGAGGTTCTTGTACACCAGCCATTTTACTGTAATTCTCTACAAGTATAATAACATCGACTCGTGGACTAGGGCTCGTTAACGCCTGAACCACGTAAAAAACCAGTTTGTCTATTTATATTTCTGCACTTCTACAGTTCTTATCTTTTTATTATTTTGTTTGTATTCGTTTCCGAAAAACTCGGTAAACACCTCCCAAAATCCTTCCAAACCTTCACCAAACTCCAAAAAAAACCTACCAACATCTATATCTCACCACATAAGTCCAAACCATACAAAACTCAATCACATGCACCCCAAAATAAAGAAATCACCATAGTTGAACTTAGAGCTCAAAAACTCAACAAGAAAAACAACTGAAACCACAGAATTCAAGTGACCAAGTTAAGAACTTCTTACCTTCAATAGAGAATTTCAACTTTAGGCTATCCTCCACTCTTCCTTAGCTTTTACTCCTCAAAACTTCAGCCTCAATTCCCTAGAATTCCCACCAAAACTCAGCTCAAAATCCATATTAACACTAAGAACCAGAAACTAACAACCTCAAAACCTTACCTTAATTGGATGCCTAACCCCTGCTGAACTCTCAAACTTGATCAACGTCTCAAGTGCAAAGCCTTAGCCAAGAGATCCTTGGAATTTTAGCTCCAAAAGACCCCAAGGATTGAAGAAGAAACCCCAAACCGTGAGAGAGAAAACTCCTGCTTTTCCCTTCTTTCTTTTCTCCTTCTTTCTTTTCTTTTTTCTTTTCTTTTTACTTCAGACTTCTACCACTTTCTACACATCCCACTAAGGCATATAGAATTTGAATACCTATCCCTGCTTTTAACTCAAATGACCAATTTGCCCTCCCATAAATCCTAAGCCATTAAATCATTCTAAAGGCATTTTGGTCATTACGCCCAATTCCCGCTAATTCCTCTTATGTCTCTAATATTTACCGCTTACTTCCCGACACCTAGCTAATCACCAATTATATTCCTCAATATCAAAATAGACTCCAATATATTTCCTAAATTCCCAGAAATACCCCCAGGCTCGCCCCGAGCCGGGTATAAATCCCTGCCGTGACTTTTTCGCTAAACTGCTCACTAGGTTCGCCTCGAGTCACAAGTTACAAATATATCCACATAGTAATGTGGTCTCAACAATTTATCACAGATATATACAGTTATGCCCTCAACGGGCCAAAATTACGAATATGCCCTTCTAACCTAATCAGGGCCTACATGCATACTAATACACATAGTCATGCATCACAGATATTCAAATAGTCATATAAACGTGCTTTTAATCATTTAAATCACATATAATCCAGTTATGCCCTCCCGACACACTAATCAAGGCCCTTAAGCCTTATTAGTAAATTTGGGTCGTTACAATCTTCTTCTTTCCTCAGTTTAAGTGTAGCAGTTTGTTGGATTTCTGGGCAAAAGTATGGGTAACCTTTCTCTTGGGTTTACCAGTTTTTTGAGCTTAGTGAGGAGGCTTTAAAGAAGCTTCAGTCTTAGCTTCTTCTAATAGATTTTCTCCCACACAAGGCACTCGTTCTACCACCTTTTATGTTGCTCTACGAGCTACTTGTGGATCTTGTTTCTGAGGGAGTCGATTGAACTTTTTCACCCTCATCGGTTGGTGCTGACGTTGCTGCTAAAGGAACTGATCTTCGTGAAGGAAGTATAAAGCTGACCGCGGAAGGATTTTCTTGAGACAACAAAGACGGTCTTTCGGAGTTCGTTTCCTGGGAGATTTGGAAGAGGATTCGCTACTCGGAAGAGTATCACTTGAAGCAGGAGCTGAAGAATCGGAGTCTGTTTGGTTGTCACCTCCCCTGTAGTCAAAGTGATTCATCTACAAAAAATAAGGGGAGGTGAGTAAACCATACAGAAAGTGAGTAGCAAAAGTATTTACTGGCCAGTAAATATCTTCTCTGAGTAGTGAAAACATTTTACTACCTAGATAAAGACATTTTTTAGCAGCTGAGTAATTTTAAGCAATTCACAAGGAAAATGGAAGTTATTTTGGATGTTATGTGTTCGGGGACATTAAGCCTATAATTTTGTCTTGTGTGTTTTTTGAACTATAAGGTCTTGTGCTCAACTAAATATGCACGAACCTGAGTGGTTAGGTGCTTAATCCGAGCAGTAAAGCATGATTGCTAAGTAGCTGGCTTGAAAAATTTCCTAAGGGCTCATGGTGATCCAATCGACTAGAGGTTCCCAAGGAGGCAAGACACCCGGGTGGTTAGAGTGTATAGACCGAGCGACTTGGTGGGTTTTGAAGAGTCAAGGCAGCCAAGTATGCCTGGGCAACTGCAAGAGGTCCGAGCGGCTAAGGAATGTTGCCGAGGAGCTATTTAGGTTCCAAGGGGCCAAAAGTGTCCGAATGGCTAGAGGTTTCCAAGGAGTCATGACACCCGAGTGGTGTGTGACCAAGTGCCGAGGAGCCAACTCAGTGGAATTTGGCCGGCTAGGTAGTTCCAAAGGGCCAGATGTTATAATCGAAGGGTAGCTTGGTGGTCCGACCAGCTCAGTGGAATCCAAGCAGTCAAAACCTCAAAAGGGGATAGCTAAATGCAAATCCGATCAGCTAAAAGGCATGGGGCAATACGTGAAGCACAAACACATTTTCCTAATCTTGGGGCATGCAAACAAGATCAAAAAGTGGAATTTCAAGGGTTCAACAAGCTTCAAGAAAACATTAATGCTCATCTTATACCCATGGGCCCGAATATGCAATGTGGAATGGGAGATCACTTTTTCTTCAAAATTTCATGAAATTGGAGGCAAAGTTGACTAACCTAAGGCCTAAACTACACCAAAACAGCCACAAAATCACTATTCTACAAAGATTCATCACAAAAATTCTAAGAGTGCATTCCAAAAGGGGGTTTCGACATTGACATGTTCTAAAAAAAATTTGTGTAGAATTTTAAAGGTTAAAATGCTTGAAAGTAAAGATTAAGAAGAGAAAACTTACTCAAATGGATGGAGGAGCCTTGGATTTCTTGAGAATTTCCTTTGAATTGCTTGAAGAAAATGGGACACTCTTAGAAGTTTTGATGAGGAGTTGTCCATGGCAAGGAGGAGTCTTTTATGATGTTCTTTTGGTTTGATGGGGTGAGGCAAGCATGGGGTTATTTATAGGAAAAGAGGGGAGTCCTCAACTCCTAATTTTTCATATATTCCATTATCCCATTTTCTGCGAAATTGGTAACTGCCCTTTTTGTGAACTGAAAAATTTAATCATGCCTCTATTTGAAAAAGGCAGGAGAATGTTATTTTATTTTATAATATAATTTAATATGATATTATGTTATAATATAATGTTTTAGATTAAATAAATGTGACAAAGAGTGTCACATATTGTAACATATAATAGAGAGTTACAATATTTAGATATATGAGATATATCCAAATATGTAACATATTTGGAGTTACAAATTTGTAACTTCCAAATATCACCCATTATTGTGTAGATTTGTTGTTACACAATATTGAGATGAATTTCTTAAAGCTATATGAGAAATGACTGATAGAGATGTGATTTTAACTCCCATATTGTGTATGGAAGTTACAAAACCAATTGGGAATAAATTTGGAACGTTTTTGGAAATAATTGAAAAATTGGTTGTTGGAAAAGGCCTAGGGTCGCAGCCTAAGTGGCAGGATCGCTTTGAGGGCCGCGGTGCCTGTTTGTCAGGTCGCGGCCTAAGTGGCTGGCAACGTATTCCAAGTTTCGGTTTTATCCAATTTTGAACGTTTCCAACAGCCAAATACCTCCCAAATCTCTATTTTAATTCCATAAAACATCCAATTAATCATTGGTAATAGCCATGGGGGTTGGTGGAATTTGAAATTCAAAGGGTGTCTCAAAACTCTATAAATAGGAGCCTAATGCTCACTTGTAAGATACAACATTTCTATCCATTAGAGCACTTGGCTATAAACACTTTGAGGCTAGATAATTCTAGAAAGCATTTCCTATAATCTGAGAGAGATCCCTTAGTGCTTGAGTTATGGGGAAATAAGCTTTTGGACAAAGCTTTTAAACCTTGTTCAAGTTGGTGATCCCCAACACTCTTCACTTAGGTTGTGTAAGTGAGAGTTTCCTTTTGTTTTGTTCTTACATTTTTCTCTATTGCTTTTCTTCTTATTTTCATTTTCTATTTACTTGTAACTTTTGTTTAGAGCTGTAATCTTCTTTTCTTTTGTTTCAAACCCTTTACTTCACTTGTAATCTTTTGTTTAGAGTTGTATCTTTCACCATTCTCTTCTTATTCTTCTTCCTTTTCTTTGTTTATTTGTATTTTTTCAGTTATAGAGTTGTAACTTTATTTAATCAATCAATATTTATTTGTAATATTATTGCATGGAGTTGTATTATCTTACCTATTTCCATTGAGGCAATACATATTTTCATAACATTCAAAAGCTTATTTTTGTTTGTTTCAATGGAAGGTGAGACCATCAAGATTACGAATCAAAACCTAGTGAGATTGGATAGGTTTGATGGGTCCAATTTCACTAGATGGCAAGACAAGGTGAGGTTTCTTTTAACCACTCTCAAAATCGCCTACATTCTAGAATCCAATCTAGAAACTCTCCCAACACCATCAGACAAAGACTCTCCCGAGGTGGTGGAGAAAAGAAGGAAGAGGGAGGAGGACAATCTCCTTTGTAGGGGTCATATCCTCAACGCCCTTTTCGATAGGCTCTATGACCACTACACCGAGACCAAATCGGCAAAGGAGATATGGAATGCACTTGAAACAAAATTCAAGGCGGAAGAGGAAGTTACCAAAAAGTTTTTGATATCGCAATATTTTGATTTCAAATTTTTGGTAATAAATCCATGCTTCCTCAAATACATGAATTGAAAATTATTGTTAACAAATTGAAAGTGCTAAAGATTGAGCTTCCTGAGGCCATTCAAGTTGGTGCTATAGTGGCTAAATTACCACCAACTTGGAAGAGCTATAGGAAAGGAATCCTTCATAAAAATGAGGATTATTTTTTGGAGGAAATCCAAAAACATATTCGAATCGAAGAGGAATCGATATGTAGAGATAAACTTGTGGAGGGGTCTAATGAAGAGACTTCCAAAGCAAATGTTGTAACGCCCTGGATAGCCAAGACCGTTACACTGTGTACTTATAAAGGTGCAGGACTTGCTAATCAAGTCATTAATTTGAAAACGTGTCACTAAACATGTAAAAGCTATGGTTAAAAAGGTTTTGGTCTCAAAAGACCGATTTCATATATTTAAATTGTAGTAAACATGGGATCCCATATGAAAACAAAGTTAGAATAAGTTTACAGACTCAAAAAAAAAATACATGAATATCCACTAGCCATACTAAGGAAAAACAGACAGTCTTTAGGTTCCATGTCAATGCTTAGATCTCAACCGTGGCGGCCGAGCACCTGGCTATGTACATTTAGCTCGCGAGGCTCTCCAATCAGGGCTGATCTACTTTGCCCTTGCCTTTACCTGCACCACGTAGCACCCGTGAGCCAAGGCCCAGCAAGAAAACATCATAAACAATTCAGACAATAATAACAGGCAAACAATTCAACACGCATGTATTCCCATCAGATAATCCTCAACAAGTATTCAACATATACAATCCAATTCAAGACACATTCTACCACATATAATGCTCATATCACATAATATTCAGGGCCGACGACTTAGGCCGCACCCTCTGTTTAACCCACTGACTCCGGCCCGCTTAAACCGAGCTCAGTGCATAATAAGCTGTCCTTGGCTACCAGTGGCCGAGCCGCGCCCTGTGCGCTAGTGTAACCCTTGGCACCCTTAGGCCGTTGGTTCACCAAATGGCTTGCATGGCATAATACCATATTTTCAAGAATTTACAATAGGGAGCCCTTAGTCCCATCACCTATATTCACCCATCTCATCCCAGTGAATAGGCGATCTGCACTTCCTTCCATATAACATCTCATAAGGAGCCACCCCAATCGTGGTCTGGTAACTGTTGTTATATGAAAACTCAATCAATGGAAGGTACTTACTCCACGAACCTTCAAAGTCAATCACACATGCCCTAAGCATGTCCTCCAATATCTGAATCGTCCTCTCAGACTGTCCATCAGTCTGAGGATGAAAAGCTGTGCTAAACTTCAACTGAGTCCCCATGGCTCTCTGCAGAGCTCCCCAGAACTTAGAGGTAAAGATAGGGTCTCGATCAGATACAATAGACTTTGGAACCCCATGAAGGCGAACTATCTCCCTCACATACAGTTCTGCGTACTGTTCCACGATATAAGTTGACCTCACTGGTAGAAAATGAGCTGACTTGGTGTACCTGTCCACTATCACTCACACCGAGTCATGAAGTCCAACTGTCCTGGGTAATCCTCCCACAAAATCCATCATAATATCCTCCCACTTCCACTCTAGGATACCCAAAGGCTGCAGCAATCCCGCTGGTCGCTGATGCTCAGCCTTAACCTGCTGACAGGTTAAACATCTAGACACATACTCAACTACATCCTTCTTCATCCCGGGCCACCAATATAATGTCGTTAGATCTTGATACATCTTTGTGGTACTCGGATGAAGTGAGTATGGTGTAGTGTGGGATTCATCCAATATCTCACGCCTAATCCCCTCATCCGCTGGAACACATACCCGTCCTTGATACCGGAGCAAACCTGTCTCTGAAACTGAGTAATCCTTAGCTGTCCCCGCCAAGGCATGCTGCCTACTGTCCTGCAACTGCACATCTGTCAACTGACCCTCCTTGATCCGTTGTAACAGGGTCGAATGCAAAGTGATATTGGTTAACTGGCCCACCACCAGTTCTATCTTTGCCCTAACCATCTCATCAGCCAATTCTCTCGAGATCTGAGCAGAACTATACAACTGTCCCGGGCCCCTCCGGCTCAACGCATCTGCCACCACATTGGCTTTCCCAGGGTGGTAAAGGATATCACAATCATAAACCTTAACCAACTCCAACCAACGTCTCTGTCTCATATTCAGGTCCTTCTGAGTGAAGAAATACTTCAAACTCTTATGATCGGTGTAGATCTCGCACTTCTCCCCATACAGATAATGACGCCATACCTTCAGTGCAAACACCACTGCCGCTAACTCCAAATCATGAGTCGGATACCTCTGCTCATAATCCTTCAGCTGTTGAGATGCATAGGCTATAACTTTCTCATTCTGCATCATCACACAACCTAAGCCCAACCTTGATGCATCACAGTAAACAACAAACTTCCCTTCCTCCGAAGGAAGACTTAACACAGGCGCAGTGATAAGCCGTTGCTTCAATTCCTGGAAGCTATTCTCACACTTCTCTGACCAGATGAACTTCTGATTCTTTCTTGTCAATTCTGTCATTGGTGAAGAAATCTTCGAGAACCCCTCTACAAACCGCCTGTAGTAACCAGCCAACCCAAGGAAACTCCGCACCTCCGAGGCATTCCTCGGCCTCGGCCAATCTCTAACTGCTTCTATCTTGGACGGATCCACCTTAATCCCTTCTGCCCCAACTATATGTCCAAGAAAGGTCACCTCTGGTAGCCAAAACTCACACTTCTTAAACTTGGCGTACAACTGATGCTCCCTTAACCTCTGTAAAACCTGTCGGAGATGCTGCTCATGTTTTGTCTCTGAACTGGAGCATACCAAAATGTCGTCGATGAAAACAATGACGAACTGGTCCCAAAAAGTCCTTGAACACCCTGTTCATCAGATCCATAAAAGCCGCTGGGGCATTGGTCAGACCAAAAGACATGACCAAGAACTCATAATGCCCATATCGTGTCCGGAAAGCTATTTTCGGTATATCCTCATCCTTGATCCTCAGCTGGTGATAACCAGATAGAAGATCAATCTTTGAGAACACCGTCTTACCATGCAGTTGATCGAACAAGTCATCAATCCTAGGTAGAGGGTACTTATTCTTAATAGTTAACTTGTTCAATTCTCTATAATCGATACACATCCTCAAGGTCCCGTCCTTCTTCTTAACAAACAACACTGGTGCGCCCCATGGAGAGTAGCTAGGCCTGATAAACCTCAAATCCAGAAGTTCCTGCAACTGAATCTTCAACTCTTTCAATTCTGCTGGTGCCATCCTGTATGGTGTCCTAGATACTGGTTCTGTCCCCGGTGCCAACTCAATCTCAAACTGTATCTCCCTACGCGGCGACAACCCTGGTAAATCCTCAAGGAAGACATCCAAGAACTCACATACCAATCTGGTCTCACCCGGCCCTGCTGGCATAACTCTGGTGGTATCCACCACACTAGCCAGAAAACCTATGCGTCCCCCCTGCAGTAAGTCCCTGGCTCTCAATGCTGAAATCATAGGTACACAGGGTCCATACACCGCACCCACAAAGACAAAAGGGTCCTCGCCCTTAGGCTCAAAGGTAACCATCTTCTTCCTACAATCAATAGTAGCCCCGTACCTAGCCAGCCAATCCATTCCTAGAATCATATCAAACTCTCCCAAATCTAATTCAATCAAATCCACCGAGAGTTCCCTACCATCAACCATCACTGGCAGTGCCCTAATCCACCTCCTAGAGACTACCAGCTCCCCTGTAGGTAACAAAGTCCCAAACCTCGCAGTCCGATACTCACTAGGTTTACAAAGTCTATCAATCACTCTACTAGAAACAAAAGAATGTGTAGCACCAGAGTCAATCAATATTGGAAAAGGAAAGCCAGCACTAGAAAGCTGACCTGTCACTACTGAGGGACTAGCCTCAGCCTCCGCCTGAGTCAAGGTGAATACTCGAGTTGGAGTCAAGCTATCCACCTTTCCCGCTTCACCTTTCTTCACGGTTGGGCAGTCTTTCCTGAGATGCCCCACTGCCCCACTGCCCCACATACAAAATATGCCTTGGCCCGACATTCGCCCAGATGGCGTCTTCTACACCTCGGACACTCTGGATAGGTCCGCCATGCCTCACCGCCACCCTGACGGCCATCCTGACCACCCCGACCCCTCTTATCAGGACCAGGAGCAGCCGAAGTGTCAAGAGTCTTCCTCTTGAAGTCGCTGGGGCCTCCGCCCCTACCTGTCCCTGTAAAAGGAGGCACCGCCCTACGGCCCTCACGCCTCACTGCGCTCTCTTTCCATATCTTATTCTCTGGTTCTTCAGCGGTAAGAGTCATCTCAACGGCCTGAGCATAAGTGGTTCCTCCAGGTACCGTTGTGATCCTAACATCCTGGGCTATCGTAGCATTAAGCCCCCTGATAAAACAATCTTGCCTAGCAGCATCAGTAGGCACAAGATCTGGTGCAAACTTCGCAAGCCTATCAAATTTCAGGGCATATTCAGTAACAGTCATACTGCCCTGTACCAAACTCACAAACTCATTGACCTTTCCTGCCCTAACAGCAATATTGTAGTACTTCTGGCCAAACAAATCCTTGAAACCTTCCCAAGTCAGAGTGGCAACATCCCTAGTCTGCGATGCCACTTCCCACCAAATGCGGGCATCCTCCCTCAACATGTAAGTGGCACAGGCCACTCTATCCTGCCCCTCGACTCTCATAAAATCCAAGATTACTGTAATCATAGTTAACCACTGCTCGACTTTCAACGGATCCGGTCCTCCCTCAAAGACTGGGGGTTGCTGCTTCCTGAACCACTCATATAACGGTTCCCACTTGTTAACAACCTCCCCAGGCTGCACAGCTGGTACCACTGCAAGTGGCAAAGAAGGGGCAGCACTCCTTGATGGAGCCTACTGTTGCAGAATACGAATCAGCTCGTCTTGACTGTAATCGAGCCTGCATCTCTGCCATTAACTGCTGCCAATTCTCAGGGACTGGCGGGGAAGTCTGGCCCTGATCATCACCCCTGGTCCCGGACCTAGTGCCGGCTAGTCGTGAAGATTTTCTCGGACGCATAACTGTCAAAGTCAATCTGCAAATATCGACTCGGTGGGCAAACCATGATGACAGGGTAAAAGCTTCTCCAAAACTCATCAATAGAACATAATCAATCACAGGTAACCAACACATATAAGCATCCATGCACCATAAACAGTTAATCATCCATATACTAATTTACATGCACGGCAATGTTGATAAACATGCCTCAATATTTTCACACAGCAGTCAAGGGCCAGGGCCCTAACAATATCTCATGCTTCCTAGTAATCCAGTATATAACAACATGCATAGCACATCTCAGACACATATGCACATAAGCACACATATACACATTACCAAACCCTGACTTGAGCTTGTCTCTAGCAGCGAATGTACATGTCCAGGCTGTCTTCAGGAACCCATAAACCTAGGACGCTCTGATACCAAGTTGTAACGCCCTGGATAACCAAGACCGTTACACTATGTACTTATAAAGGTGCAGGACTTGATAATCAAGTCATTAATTTGAAAATGTGTCACTAAACATGTAAAAGCTAAGGTTAAAAAGATTTTGGTCTCAAAAGACCGATTTCATATATTTAAATTGTAGTAAACATGGGATCCCATATGAAAACAAAGTTAGAATAAGTTTACAGACTCCCAAAAAAAATACATGAATATCCACTAGCCATACTAAGGCAAAACAGACAGTCTTTAGGTTCCATGTCCTTGCTTAGATCTCAACCGTGGCGGCCGAACACTTGGCTATGTACATTTAGCTCGCTGGGCTCTCCAATCAGGGATGATCTACTTTGCCCTTGCCTTTACCTGCACCACGTAGCACCCGTGAGCCAAGGCCCAGCAAGAAAACATCATAAACAATTCAGACAATAATAACAGGCAAACAATTCAACACGCATGTATTCCCATCAGATAATCCTCAACAAGTATTCAACATATACAATCCAATTCAAGACACATTCTACCACATATAATGCTCATATCACATAATATTCAGGGCCGACAACTTAGGCCGCACCCTCTGTTTAACCCACTGACTCTGGCCCGCTTAAACCGAGCTCAGTGCATAATAAGCTGTCCTCGGCTACCAGTGGCCGAGCCGCGCCCTGTGCGCTAGTGTAACCCTTGGCACCCTTAGGCCGTTGGTTCACCAAATGGCTTACATGGCATAATACCATCTTTTCAAGCATTTACAATAGGGAGCCCTTAGTCCCATCACCTATATTCAACCAGGTGCAGTTTTCTTACCTTTAGTCTGTGCAGTTATGGAATTACGAGCAACGCCTCTCAAGCACGATCCGTTCCCGAGCCTAAGTCCTTATCACCTAGTCACAACCAAAGATATAGGGTTCCATTAATACTCTAATATAGGTTTCCAATTACAAAACTAACTCCCGGGATTCCAAATTCCACCAAGCACGGTGGTGAAACCAAACCCGAGCACACTAGACCACCTTCCCGTGCCTAAAACCCTTAAAAACTCATGAGTGCAACCAAGGGCTGCGGCCCCCAAAGCCTAGCCACGACACTTCCCCAAAACAAAACCAACACCCATGCTGAACCACACACGCGTCGCGGCCCTTGCCTTGGGCGCTCTCCCTTGGCCGAGCCTTCTTGGCTCTTTTGCAAGCTAGGGCCGCAGCGCTCTAGAACAGAGCCGCGACCCTCCCCTTCGAACCCAGAATTTACACCATTTCTAAGTCTGAAACCTCACCTAAAACCATCCCAAGTTTCCCCAACTCCTAACCAATCAATCCCAACTCCTTTAGCATGATCTAAACAACATAATTCCTGAGAAAACATAGCCTAGCACATTCTAATCCTCTCTTTTCAATTTCTGAAACCCAAGAGCTACAAACACTCAAACTAGCCATTCAAACCCAATTTAAAGCCTCTAAACCAGGAGTTGAAACTTACCTTTGCTGTTGAATCACTTCACCAACCCATAGCCAAGCTAAGTTCCCAAATTCCCTTCTTAATTCTGCCTTAAAACATCAAAACCATATTTGTTTCAACACTTAACCAAAATCCAGCTAGAACCCAGAATTCAACCACAGAAAATAGAATTAGATGCTTACCTTAATCCCTGTTTTAGTTCTTGATTTACTCCTGAGCTAAACCTCCAAATCCTCACCACAAATCCCAAAAATTCCAGCTTGTTTCCCCTTAGTTTTCTGTGTTTCCTTTCCTTTGTTTTCCCTTGAGCGTGAGAGAGAGCTGAGACAAGAGTGTTTAGTCGGTTTGTGTTTTTCTTCTAAAAGCTTCTTTCTATCTAACTTATTTGTTAAGTTAATCCCGAGGCTCGGGGCGCCGGAACTGTCCCCGAGGCCAAAATGGTAAAATCCCCCCCAATATTCCCGCTTAGACATCCTAACCTCAAATATATCTCCATATATTTATTTTCATAATCCGATAGTCCAAATCACTACCTGCTATCTAAAAATATCCCCGACTTATCAAAGTCATATCTTAAGCCCCGTTGTGACTTTCCCCGCTATCTGACCCTAGAATCGTCTTGAGTCGTGCTCTGCGAACCTGTCCACATAATAATGTGGTTCTCACATGTATCACATATTTATTTCACATCATATTACCACATAACATAATCAATTATCATATAAACATTATTAAACATATAATTACTCATTGAATCACAATTATTCCATTAATGCCCTCTTGGCACACCAATCAAGGCCCTTAAGCCTTATTAGCGAATTTGGGTCGTTACAAATGTGGTGTCACAACCAAAACATCCCAAAAACAAAGGGAAAAAGGGTAACGAGAAACCTTTGGGTCCAAAAACCAACCCAAACAAGTTTAAGGGTGAGAAAGGTCCTTGCTTTGTGTGTGGGAAAAAGGGTCACTATGCTAGAGAGTGCAGGCATAGAAAAGACCAACAAGGACCTAAGATAAACGCAACTCAAGAGGAAAACATAGTTGCTACCCTTAGTGAGGTGAATGCGGTCCAAGGCAAGGTGAAAGAATGGTGGTATGACACATGTGCCACCGTCCATGTCACCTATGACAAATCATTGTTGAAGACCTTTGAAGAGTCAAAGGGCAATCATGAGATTCAAATGGGCAATGAGGGCAAATCAAAGGTACTTGGCAAAGGTACCATTGAAGTCTTTTTCACCTCCTGCAAGAAAGTTACATTAGTGAATGTACTTTATGTTCCCGAAATGAGTAGAAACTTGGTAAGTGGTGATTTGCTTGGCAAGACCGGCATTAAAGCCGTTTTTGAGTCTGGTAAACTTATACTTACCAAATCAAATGTATTTTTGGGAAAGGGGTACTCTTGTGAGGGTATGGTTAAATTGTGCACCAATGATGTAACTTTCAATGTTATCAATAAAAAATGCTAATTCCGCCTATATTGTTGAGTATGATTCCTTATATTTGTGGCATCTTAGACTATCGCATATAGGTTTTTAAACCATGAAAAGAGTAGTAAAATGTGGTATGATTGCATGAAATATTAAAAACTATGGTAAATGTGAAATATGTGTTAAGGCAAAAATGATTAAGAAACCATTTCCTAGTGTAGAAAGACTAGATTTAATCCATAGTGATCTTTGTGAATTAAATGGTGTTTTAACTAGAGGTGGTAAAAGGTATTTTCTTACTTTTATAGATGATTTTAGTAGATATACCTATGTGTTTCTTTTAAAGCATAAAGGTGAAACTTTTGATGCTTTTAAATTATATAAATTAGAAGTTGAAAATCAACTAAATAAAAAGATTAAGGTGCTAAGAAGTGATAGAGGAGGAGAGTACTTCTCTAATGAATTCGATACATTTTTTGAACAAAATGGTATAATTCATGAGTGCACTGGACCTTATACACCACAACACAATGGTGTTGCCGAAAGGAAAAATAGGACTTATCTAGAGATGATAGGTGTTTTCTAAGTTGAACTTCAACTTATGGGGTGAAGCGCTTTTAATCGCTTGTCACATTCTTAATCGAATACCGATGAAGAAAAATGAGATATCTCCATATGAGTTATGGAAAGGAAGAAAACCCAACATAGGGTACTTCAAAGTATGGGGGTGTCTTGCATATTGCAAGAAAAATGAACCTAATAGAAAAAAGTTAGGTTCAAGAGCCACAAAGTGTGCTTTTGTTGGTTATGCCAACAATAGTAAAGCTTATAGGCTATTAGACTTAGAGTCTAATATTGTGATTGAATTTAGAGAAGTTGAATTCTTTGAGAACATGTTATGTGACAACAATTCTCATGCTTCAACATCTCTAAAGGAGAATTTTTTTATATGAGAACAATTCTCAAGCTTCTACATCCAAAGTTGATTCTCAAGAGGAGAATTATCAAAAGGATGTAAAGCAACCCTTTGAACTTAGAAGAAGTCAAAGGCTTAAAAATCATAAAAGTCTAGTAGTGAATGAGATAGATTCTCAACGAATTTCATTCTACATGGTAGAAGGAAATAGAGAGGAAGTCATTAGGAAAATTCCTATTGTACTTATCGTTGAGGATGATCATAAGACTTATGGAGAAGCTATGCAATTGAGAGATAGTGCATTTTGGAAAGAAGCCATCAATGATGAGATGAATTCCTTTCTTTCCAACAACACTTGGGAATTGGTAGATCTCCCACTGGGGTCTAAACCAATTAGGTGTAAGTGGGTATTTAGGAGAAAATACCACACTGACGGCACTATCCAAACCTTTAAAGCTAGATTAGTAGCTAAAGGGTTTAGGCAAAAAGAGGGTATCGATTATTTCGATACCTATGCGCCTGTTGCAAGAACAACTTCTATAAGAATTTTGTTCGCTTTAGCTTCTATACACAACTTGTATGTTCATCAAATGGATGTCAAAACGACATTCCTTAATGGTGACCTCAATGAGGAGGTCTATATGGAACAACCCGAAGGGTTTGTCTTACCAAAATATGAACATAAAATATGTAGACTTGTAAAATCCTTATATGGATTGAAACAAGCTCCTAAGCAATGGCATGAGAAATTTGATCAAGCCATCATGTCTAATGGGTTTAGACATAACAATGAAGACAAGTGTTTGTATTCCAAAACTTGTAAGGGATATGTGATCATTGTTTTCTTATATGTGGATGACATGCTTATTCTAAGTGATAGCATGAAAGGGATAGAAGAAACGAAGAGGTTTCTATCATCAACTTTCAAGATGAAAGATCTTGGAGAATTTGACACCATACTTGGTATCAAAGTAAAGAAACATAGTGGGGGTTTTGCGTTGGGTCAAGCCCACTATGTTGAGAAAGTATTGAACAAATTTAACCATCTCAAGGTTAAAGATGCCAATACTCCATTTGATCATAGTGTAAAACTAGAGAAGAATGAAGGAAGAGCGGTGGCTCAATTGGAGTACGCTAGTGCTATAGGAAGTCTAATGTATGCTGCTTAATGTACTAGATCTGATATAGCATTTGTGGTGAGTAAACTTAGTAGGTTTACAAGTAATCCAAGTGTGGATCACTAGAAGGCGATTGGAAGAGTTCTAGGTTATCTCAATAAAACCAAAGGACTAAGCCTTCACTACTCCAAATTTCCTTCAATCTTAGAAGGATATACAGATGCAAGTTAGATATCCAATCTTGGGGACAACTTGTCCACAAGTGGTTGGGTATTTACACTTGGTGGAGGTGCAATTTCTTGGGGTTCCAAGAAACAAACCTGTATATCTCATTCTACTATGGAAGCAGAGTTTATAGCTTTAGCTACCACCGACCAAGAGGCCGAATGGTTAAGGGATCTGTTGATAGAGATACCCCTAATAAAAGGGAATGTATCCACAATATCGATACATTGTGATAGCCAAGCGACGTTGGCTAGAGCATACATCGGAGTGTATAATGGGGAAGTCTAGACATGTTAGTCTAAGACATGGATATGTAAGAGAATTGATTCAAAGAGGAGTCATCTCAATATCCTATGTGAGAACAAGTGAAAATCTGGCAGATCCTTTCACTAAGCCACTAACGAGGGATTTAGTGGCTGCATCATCTCGAGGGATGGGACTTAAACTCCCTAAAGAGATTCACGATTGATGGTAACCTATCTTAACACTAGTTCTTTAACTAGTGTTAGGTTCAATAGGTAACAACAAGTCAATAAAGTGAATATTAGTTGTACTCAAAACAAGTCCTATCTGAGATATTGAGTACTAGTGAGTTACCAAGTTAACGGTTAAAACTGAAAGGTTTTTTAATAGAATTCAGTCTTGTGAAGACAAGTATTTTTGGTAACAAAATACTGTAAGAATTCTACCTATATGGACCTAGGAGTGGTACCACCTCTCATGAGAATTGGGAGTATTCTCCAGAACGTCCATGAATGGAAAGTGCACATGACCATTAACGGTGCAAAGCGAGACATAGATGTCTCAAGTGAACATCGCAAAGGTGTGTGTGCTATCACCGATTTGTTATCATGAAAAGATGGTTCAATGCCCAGTGCAACCAAATTTTTGACAAATTTTGTGATAATTACACTATAGTAAAGTTCAAGTTGAAAAACACTTTACTTTATGCACTAATGCAATGACTCCTATAAGAGAGAGTTCTTATTTAATCAAGTGGGGGATATGTTATATTTTAAAATATAATAATTGATTAAATAAGAACTCTCTCTTATAGGAGTCATTGCATTAGTGCATAAAGTAAAGTGTTTAAATAAGTGTTACAATAGATAACTATTTAATCTAGTAGGGGAATGTTATATTATTTTATAATATAATGTAATATTATATTATGTTATAATATAATGTTTTAGATTAAATAAATGTGACAAAGAGTGTCACATATTGTAACATATAATAGAGAGTTACAATATTTAGATTTATGGATATATCCAAATATGTAACATATTTGGTGTTACAAATTTGTAACTTCCAAATATCACCCATTATTGTGTAGATTTATTGTTACACAATATTGAGATGAATTTCTTAAAACCATATGAGAAATGGCTGGTAGAGATGTGATTTTAACTCCCATATTGTGTATGGAAGTTACAAAATCAATTGGGAATAAATTTAGAACGTTTTTGGAAAAATTGAAAAATTGGTTGCTGAAAAAGGCCTAGGGCCGCGGCCTAAGTGGCTGGCAGCATATTCCAAGTTTCGGTTTTATCCAATTTTGAACATTTCCAACAGTCAAATAACTCCCAAATCTCTATTTTAATTCCATAAAACATCAAATTAATCATTGGTAACAGCCATGGGGGTTGGTGGAATTTGAAATTCAAAGGGTGTCTCAAAACTCCATAAATAGGAGCCTAATGCTCACTTGTAAGATACAACATTTCTATCCATTAAGCACTTGGATAGAAATACTTTGAGGCTTGATAATTCAAGAAAGCATTTCCTATAATCTGAGAGAGATCCCTTAGTGCTTGAGTTAGGGGGAAATAAGCTTTTGGACAAAGGTTTTAAACCTTGTTCAAGTTGGTGATCCCCAACACTCTTCACTTAGGTTGTGTAAGTGAGAGTTTCCTTTTGTTTTGTTCTTACATTTTTCTCTATTGCTTTTCTTCTTATTTTCATTTTTGTGTGTACTTGTAACTTTTGTTTAGAGTTGTAATCTTCTTTTCTTTTGTTTCAAACCCTTTACTTTACTTGTAATCTTTTGTTTAGAGTTGTATATTTCACCATTCTCTTCTTCTTCCTCCTCTTCTTTGTTTATTGGTATTTTTTCAGTTATAGAGTTGTAACTTTATTTAATCAATCAATATTTATTTGTAATATTATTGCATAGAGTTGTATTATCTTACCTATTTCCATTGAGGCATTACATATTTTCATAACAGAGAGTGCCAAAGGTCATTTTTGGAATTTTAAGACACAAAAATTATTAAATTTATTGGTGGATCCTTAAAGGGAGCTAGAGGAAAAGTTTATCATATGAGAAAATCATATAATAAACTTGGGGGGAAAATGTTATCCCTAAAATTTCATTTTAATGACATGGCAATCAGAGGTGACAGGTAGCAACTCGTGACTACCTAGTTGAGCATTAATGGTTAGTAAGCATGTTAACCAAGGGAAGGAAATTGGTAAAAAAGATGGTTCTACCTGGTCAAGAAATGGTTTACCCGATTGGATAAGAATTTTTGTCTGGTCAGGAGGAAGTCTTACCCGACCAGACACGCAATTTGTCTGACTAGGGGTTTCACCCGACAAGTCACCTCATAAAGGGGTTTCACCCAACCAGTCACCTCGAAAAGGGGTTTCACCAGAACAACTACATCAGAAGAAAGATTTAACTGACCGGATGTGTCAGAATCTTAGGAGTTAACTGCCCAGTGACTTCTTTATAGAATCTCGGTAACAACTTCAACCCGAATCGCTTGTAACTACCGCGCGAATCTCTCAAATATCCCGAAGTAATAGCCATATCGTTATATTTTAAATTTGTTTATTAGTCAAAGTTGGTTAAAACAATAAAGGACTCCGGCAAAATGGGAGATTTTACATGTACGATCCATGAGCCTATAAATAAAGAGCCCATGACATCATTTAAGGGGATCAGATCTTTTGGAGACTTTTAGACTCTCTAATTGTGAGACTTAGGGACTGTGACTTGGGACATTCTTGGGACATTTTCTTGAGAGAACTTAGAGAGAGAAACATTGTATTTTCCAAATTATACTTAAGAGACTCAGTTGGCTTAGGTTCATTTGATCTTAAGTGTAGGTGCATATATAACAACTCCAAGTGGATTGGGCTATTACCAATAAATTGGGGCTGAACCACTATGAAATTGGTTGTGTCATTTTTATTTTCTATTCGAGGCTAGTATTCATTATCGTTTTTGCGTCTACTCGTCGTTGGCCAAAATCGTGGTCAACAAGGGTATAATTGTAATTATATGTATTATATGTCTGAGACCACATTATTATGTGGATATATTTGAGATATTTGGCAGGAGTCGGTCCTTTTGAGTAAAGTAGCGGAAAAGTCACAGCATGGATAAATACTCGGCTCGGGGTGAGTCTAGGGGTATTTTGGTAATTAGGTGGATTACTGGGAATTATTGGAGTATGAGTTATATTTGGGAAAAATATTGGTGTTATCCAGATTTCCGGATAGCGTTTAGATGGATATCCTCGGGGAAGCAGAATTACCAATGTCTTTCACAGTAGGTGACCAGAGCTCGCGGATGGACAGAAAGGCTTCGCCTCTCCCGTTTAATGTCCGGATTACTCTTTCAAGCAAACACGACACGGAAGCTCGTCAACTCTCCCGGACTCCCGAAGGGGTATCCTTCGGGGAAGCTCTTCAAGTGGTCTTCGCGGAAACAGTTCCGTGCCTCGCACGGAACAAGACCAAGCGGTCGAGTCATGGAGGAGGCATATTTGGAATGATATCCACCTGACACAGGATCCCGCCTGACACGCCCGACAGGTCAAAGCCGCACACATCCCAGCACGCCTAAGGGTACCTTTTCGCCTACTGTTCCGTTGACAACTTGGAAAAGACGGCTGACTTTGTGTATTCCCCATACTTTCACGTAAATATACCCACATAGAGTCTTATAGCCATGCTACTACAGTAATTGTATCCCCTATTTATGGCTGGTGTAATTAAGACTCATGTACGTAGAGAAAAAACCTAATCCAAAACCCTAGCTATAAAGACCCCCTCATTTTACAATAGGAGGGACGGCCAACAAATCACATAGTAAGAGCTCTACTAAAATCTCTCTAGCTTCATCTTCTTCAAGAGAACCCGAGAGAAACACTGTGAGTGTGTGAAGTTCTTGTACACCAGCCATCTTACTGTAATCCTTTACAAGTATAATAACATCGACTCGTGGACTAGGGCTTGTTAACGCCTGAACCACGTAAAAACACTGTTTGTTTAGTTACATTTCAGCACTTCTACAGTTCTTATCTTTTTATTATTCTGTTTGTATTCGTTTCCGAAAAACTCGGTAAACATTTTAGTGCTTTCATTGAGAGCTGTAGGAAGTTGTTAGTCAGCTCTTTTTCTGTGTACGTTTTTTGTATTCACTCCGTGCTAAAAAGATGGTGACTACGAGAAAATCCGCGGTTGACAATAATGCTAGGGTCAACCCCAATACTATGATGGAAGATGCGGTGCAAAATGAACCCTTGGACTACCAAGGTGAAGACCCGACATCCCGCCAGGATCGGGTCAGTACTGAAGATACGACATACTTAGAAGACGAAGAAGAGTATGTCCAAGACGGTTACTACAAAGACGGCTGCTACTATGAGAAGGACCCAGAACTGGTCCAAGTAGCCGAAGAACTGGTGGTCACTAAGGCCAAGCTTGCTGAGCAGGATCGCGTCTCCGAAAAAATGCAACACATGATGGAGCGCCTCCAAAGCAAGTTCAGAGATCTAGGCGACTCGGACGAGGATGCCTCTGTTCTAGGTGGAGCTGATGCCCCCGTGCCGGATCCAGCCGCTGCTGAACCATCCAAAGTCGCCCCTAACAAGGGCAAAGAAAAAGTTGGGGAGCCTGTGCGCACTGACGCCCCTGCACCTCCTAAAGGCGTGAATCACCAGGCCGACTGCCCCCCCCCCCCCCCCCCCCGCGCGCAGAAGGTCTCTGGCGCTCCTAAGCCCAGACGTCCTTCAGCCCCAAGGGGGCACTCTGTGCCTAAAGGACCCGGTGCTAAGGCACCCAGGCCTAGGGGAAGGAACAACCGCCCCAGTGATTCCATCAACTAGGACGGTCGGGCTGCGAACTCGCACTCCGAAGATAGCTGGTCCACAGTGGACCTAAGAAGAAGGTTGGAGGCCAAGTATGAAAAGGCCAAAGGAGAAAAGGCCCGGCCTCGCGGAGATGACCTCCGAAATCATATTAATGACAAGCTCCGGGGACGTGACCTCCCGAAGAGTGATACAAAGAGGCTCGAGGAACAGATTGCTGCCTTGACCAAGCTGGTCCGGAAGCAAAGTGGGGCCCTGTCAGACTCTGAGGAGGAAGACCCGGAACCATGTATTCGGAGGATCGCGGAAACGTCCCTCCCGGATAACTTCAAAATGCCTCACATAGAATTATATGAGGGGAGGACAGACCCGCGTACCCACCTAGCTAAATACAACAAAATGATGCAAGTGGCGCGCGTCAGTGAGGACGCCAAATGCATGTGCTTCTCACTCACCCTTACCAAGTCCGCGGAGGATTGGTGGAAAAGATTAGCTCCCGGATCAATCCACAGTTGGAAGGAGCTATAGTCCGCATTCAGGAGGCAGTTCATTGCTGCCCGCGACCACGACATGGAGGTTGGTTCCTTAACCAACATCAAGCAGCAACCCAATGAGAACCTCAAAGCTTTCATTCAGAGAATGATGGAAGCTGCTGCAAAGACCAAGGTCAGCGATGACATGAAGCTGATCGCCCTTCAATCGGGCCTTACTGTCGGCTCCCTGCTATGGGGGGAAATGCAAAGGAGACGGGCAGAAACGCTGTCCGAATTCATGTCAAAAGCTCAGGGAATCATCAACCTTGAGGATGCCTACCAGCAGGCCTTTGGAGTTCCCCCAGCTCCAACGCCTTCCGTGACTGCGCCGAGCTTTGCTTCGCAAGCTCCCGCACCAGCCCTCACGCTTCCAGGAGCCCAATTCACTCCAAGTGTGTATGGGCCTTCCGCGTCTGCTCAGACGCCGAGTCAAACCCATTTCTCTGGATACGGAGCTGTACAAACCGGATGTAGTATCGCTCCTGGCCTGCCGCAGCCGCAAGCGGAAGGCCCAGAATGAAATTTGAGCCAATCGCGGAGCAAATGAAGCGGAAGAAACTCCAACCGGGGAGACCATTCAAAGAAACCCCGGAAGGACTATGAGCCCAAGTTCACGGAGTATACCAGTTTGATAGACTCGCGAGAGAATGTCTATCGGGCGACCTGTAATATGGTCAACTACAGGAAGCCCCCGAAAGTGTCTCACGGAGGAAGGCGTCCGCGAGACTCCAATAAGAGGTGTGAGTTCCACGGGGACGTGGGGCACACCACGAACGAGTGCCTTCAGCTGAAGGATGAGATCGAGTCCCTGGCAAGAGCGGGACACCTCGGTCAGTGGGTGAGGATACCCATTATCTATCCCGGGCAGGGAGTAGTTCACGGAGCTGCATATTCCCCGGGACAGAGGGGGACCGCTAGCGCTCCTGGAGCCGGTCACCCCCAAGCTCTCGGGTCTCAGTTCCCAGCGCTTCCTACTCCAACCGCTCCGGCACCCATTGCCTTGTTGGCTCCAGGACCTGGTAACCCATATCCGCCCGGCCTTTCTCCGCCACCCGTTGATAGACACGTAGCCACCATTGCCGGAGGACCGCACCTTGCCGGAAGCACCCGCAACTCCCAGAAGAGGTACTTGAGGGAGTTAGAACACACCGGGGAGATGTGCGCCCTGGTTCAATCACCTGGTCAACGTCCCCGAATGATGGACCTTCCCATCACCTTCACGGAGGACGATGCTCGACATGTGCACTTCCCCCACAACGATCCCCTCGTGGTGGAAGCCCAGATTGCCAATAAGAAGGTCTCACAGGTCTTGGTCGATAACGGAAGCTCCGTAAACGTCCTCTTCAAAGCGGCCTTCCACGCGATCGGATTAACCGAGACAGACCTGACCCCATGCCCCATCCAGCTTCAAGGGTTCAATGGGGATGCACTCATGCCATTAGGCAAAATTCAACTTCCAGTCACCCTCAGAGGAGAAAGTGACGCTTGTGCCTTCAAGCACAGCACATTCGTGGTGGTCAACTGCCCCACGGCGTATAATGCCATCCTAGGCCGATCGGTCCTAATAGATTGTGGGGCCATAACCTCGATACGCCACTTATGCTTGAAGTTTCCATGCGACGATGGGCGTATCGGCACCCTCCGAGGAGACCAACGAAGTGCACGAAGCTGTTATAACGTCTCCGTCCGATCCGTCTACACGGTCCAGGAGACGGTTGCTGCCATTCCTTTGGCGGAAGAATTACCAGAAACTGGGGGTGCTCAAGAGGCATACTTTGACGAACTCGACCCAAGAGTGGGAATCGAGAAAGCGATAGAGCCGATGGAGGAAGTCGAAGAGGTGATCCTCAACCCGGGAGATCCCACCAAAGTCATTCAGGTGGGGAAAAACTTGCCGTCGGCCATTCGAGATAAGATCGTGGCCACTGTGAAGAATAATCAGGATATCCTGGCATGGTGCCACGCTGATATGACGGGGATTAATCCTAATGTTGCATGCCACGCACTCAACATAGACCCATCTGCAACTCCAGTTCGCCAAAAGAGGAGGCCGTTAGACCCAGTGAGGGCCGAAGCCGTCAAAGCTGAAGTGGACAAGCTGATGTCCATAGGCTTTCTCCAGGAGTCACACTATCCCGTGTGGTTGGCCAATCCAGTTCTGGTCCCGAAACCCGATGGGTCCTGGAGAATGTGCATTGACTTCACGGACCTAAACAAAGCTTGCCCGAAAGATTGTTTCCCTCTTCCGCGAATCGATCAGATGGTAGACGCTACTTCCGGGTACGAACTCTTATCCTTCATGGATGCGTACTCCGGATACAACCAGATCAAGATGCATGTCGCGGACCAGGAACACACCAGCTTCCTCACGGACAAGGGTGTCTACTATTACGTGGTCATGCCTTTCGGTTTGAAGAATGCTGGGGCGACGTACCAGCGTCTAGTAAACAGGATGTTCAAGGACCAACTGGGGAGGAACATGGAGGTGTACGTGGACGACATGTTGGTAAAATCCAAGACCTCCGGGGACCACAGTGACGACCTTGAGGAAGCTTTCGCCGTGATCCGAAAGTACGGAATGAAACTGAATCCAAAGAAATGTACTTTCGGGGTCTCGTCTGGGAAGTTCCTCGGTTTCATTGTCAGCTCCCGCGGAGTGGGAGCCAACCCTGAGAAAATTAAGGCGTTCATAGATATGCCTTCCCCCCGGAAGCATAAGGATGTCCAGAGCGTTACCGGAAGAATAGCTGCTCTCAGCCGCTTCGTATCCAAGGCCACTGACAAGTGTATCCCCTTCTTCAATGTGTTGCGAGGAAACAAGAAGTTCGAGTGGACCCCCGAATGCAAAGCAGCCTTCCAACACCTCAAGGAAAATTTAACCCGAGCTCCCATTCTGTCCAAACCTATCGAAGGAGAGGCGTTGTTCTTATACTTAGCTGTGACAGAGCACGCAGTGAGTGCCGCTCTCGTCCGGGAAGATGGCCGTATCCAGCTCCCTGTGTATTACGTAAGCAAGAGGTTACTGGACGCCGAGTCCAGATATTCAATGATCGAAAAACTCTCCCTCTGCTTGCTAATTGCTTCGCGGAAGCTAAGGCCATATTTCCAAGCGCACACCATCAAAGTACTCACCAACCACCCTCTCCGACAAGTCTTGCAGAAACCCGAGTCTTCTGGCAGATTGCTTAAGTGGGCCATGGAACTGAGCCAGTTCGACATCCACTACCAACCACGTGCTTCCATAAAAGGACAAGTTCTCGCGGACTTTATTGTGGAATGCTAGGGAATGAATGACCTCCCGGAAGATCCTGTCCCGGAACTTCCCACATGGAAGGTCTATGTAGACGGAGCCTCAAATGAAAAAGGAGCTGGAGCAGGGGTCATCCTAATTTCTCCCCAAGGACATCAGCTCCAGAGCGCCATCCGTTTTGCGTTTCCAGCGTCCAACAACGAGGCAGAACACGAAGCCATGTTAGCTGGATTACGACTGGCCAGAGAGGTCGGAGCCCAAAAAATCAAAGTATACAGCGACTCCCTACTTGTGGTAAACCAAATATCCGGGGAATACCAGACGAAAGGCGAAAAAATGGCTGCCTACGTGTCTCTCTCCCGCGGCCTACTGCAGCATTTCAAAGGCTACCAAATCCGCCAGGTCCCCCGGGACCAGAACTCACTCGCTGACACGCTGGCCAAGCTTGCAACAGACCCGGAGATTGAACAATATGGCCTGGTGCTCATCGGGCACTTAGAAGCACCCACTACCGAGACACAGAAGGTAAATGCCATCATCGACCATTCCCATTCCTGGATAGGACCCATCCTCAGATTTCTCACCACGGGAGAGCTCCCCACTGATAAAGCTGACGCAAGAAAGCTCCAGTATCAAGCTCCCCGATACGTGGTTATGGATGGAAAGCTTTACCGCAGGGGGTTGTCCATACCCTTCCTTAGGTGTGTTGCCAGAACCGAAGTCAGTGCCATCATCCATGAGGTTCACGGAGGCTTCTGTGGCAACCATACCTCCGGGCCGAGCCTCTCCAAAAAGATCCTTCGACAAGGATACTTCTGGCCCACCATGAAGAAGGATTGTGTGGATTATGTCAGAAAATGTGAGCAGTGCCAGAGGTACGCCAAGGTTCTGCGAGCGCCGCCTACAGAAATTACCTTAATGACCAGCCCCTGGCCGTTCGCCGTTTGGGGCATTGACCTAGTAGGTTCCCTTCCAACTGGAAAGGGTGGAGTGAAGTATGCCATAGTCGCGGTAGACTACTTCACCAAATGGGCTGAAGCTGAACCTATGAACACGGTCACATCTAAAAAAGCACTGGACTTTGTCATCAGGAATATAGTGTGTCGTTTTGGGCTTCCACGAAAAATTGTGTCCGACAACGGGAAGCAATTTGACAGTGAACACTTCACGAACTTCTGTGCTTCGCATGGAATTATCAAAAGCTTTTCCGCAGTCGCCAGACCCCAGGCTAATGGGCAAGTGGAGGCTGTAAACAAAATATTAAAGACCACGTTGAAGAAAAAACTCCAAGCCTGTAAGGCTCACTGGCCGGAAGAACTTCCGCGAGTACTTTGGGCCTATCGCACAACAGAGAGAACTTCGACGGGGCACACGCCTTATTCCATGACCTTCGGTTGCGAGGCCGTCATCCCAGTAGAAACTATGATCCCCTCTCACAGGCAGGATACCTACGACCCTACTCGGAACCACGCCCTTCTCCAGGAGTCCCTGGACATGATCGAAGAGCTCCGGGAGCAGTCGCAGGTCCAACTAAAAATGTACCAAGGCAAGATAGCCCGACACTTTAACACGAGAGTCAAGAGCCGTACATTCAAAGTTGGGGATCTTGTCCTACGGAGAGTATTTCCTGCTACGCAGGATCCGGGAGTGGGAGTCCTCGGACCCAACTGGGAAGGCCCCTATGAAGTCCAAGAAAAAGTGGGCCATGGGACGTATCACTTAAAGAGACTCGACGGATCTAAAGTCCCGCGCGCCTGGAACGCGGAGCACCTCCGCCGTTACTATCAGTAGGCCCCGGACTATCTAGTCGAAGGTCCTTGGTGGACGTAGCAAAAGTGTAAAATGTGGAGATGATCCTCCCTATTGTAAAACACGTGCCTAGCAGGCTAATTTAATGAAACACGGAGAGATTCACTCCGCTTTTACTGCACTTTTTATCCCTGTGTTCAAAGCTGCGTTTTAACAAGTGACCACGCGGTCCGGAGACGTCCGGACCCCACGCTCACTTGGGGGGGTATACATGGCTAAGGCATAGCCATACGCCCCTTGAACAAAACATACACAGAACACCACTTATGTGCTAGCATTGTGTTTGAAATTTTTAAATTGTTAAGCTTAGGTTAATTTGTTGCCATGAACATGCTTGCATTACGTGTCATGTGTGCATTATGTGTTTATGTGAAAATTTCCATTGAAATGCCTGCCATTGTGCATCATAAAAATTATCTCCTGTGTAGCCCAGCGATGAACAGGACTGGGGGTTGGGGCACGTTCAGAGAGCTACGCCGAAACACCCCCAACTCCCTGACAAGTCCTTTGCAGAATACTCCGCGATCGCTGTAGAGCTTTGCTTCGCAAGCTCCAGCTCCGGGTCCCGCAAGGCGAAAGATGCAAGATCCGCGACCGTTGTAAGCCTTGCTTCGCAGGCTCCAGCTCCAGATCTCACAAAATAATGCATGGCGAGCTCCTCGACCATTGCAAGTTTCAGCTCCAGGAGCAGACATGGTCGATCCCCCACTCACCAGCCCTTGCTTCGCAAAGCCCCTGCTCCGGGATCGCACCTGGTGGGCGTGGCAATTTCCCCGACAGCAATGAGCCTTGCCTCGCAGAGATCCGTGCCAGGTCCCTGAAGTCAGCTACCATGAGGTTCGCAATGACAGTTAGTTTTGCTTCGCAAAGATCTAACCTTAAGTCTAGCGATGCTCACCAAAAGAACTCCCGTTCCGAGCCATGGAACGGCTCACCTTAGCAATCCCAGTGAACAGTATAACTACAAGTCCCGGGATTGGCTATTTGCCTTAGGAAAGCTAAAATACGGTGAAAGGAGTCTGGCCGTTGGAACCAGGAAACCTTCGTAACCTAGAAACTACGTGGGAAAAGACATCAGCCGTTAGAGCCTTAAGTGGGAAGTGCATAGGTTCTGGCCGTTGGAACCAAAACCTCATGCGCCCCTACAACAGTTTCTACCGTATAAAAGTCTACCCTAAACGCAAAGTTAAATAAAGAACTCGGCAGAAAAGAAAGGAGAATGCTATAATTATGGCAAATATGTCTGCAATGAAAAACTCAAATGAAAAATAATTAAAGATAAATCCCCTTCAAGCATTGGGGGTGGCTGCAGCTTCCACGACCGCGGCCTCGGGGACATCGGCTTCAACTGAGGCTGGCGGAGTCAGCTCATTGGAAGGTGGAACTTTGTCACGGGAAGGTTCAGAGGTTCCCGCCTCTCCAGGATCTCCCGCCTCAGGGGCTCCAGCACGTTCATCAATGTTGTAAGTTTGGACGTACGCCTCTGGGCCTTGATCCCACACCTGTAGCTTCTCCCTCATGGCATCGGCATCCTCTCCCAGATAGCCTAGTACCTCCGGGTTCACTTTCCAGAGTTGATGCATGAGGACCACATGCGATATATTAATCGTCCTGTTCAGTATCACCTCGGCATCCTCCTTCTCCTTCAAGCGCTCTGCCTCGGAGGTTGCCAGCTGTGCCTCCGCGACAGCTAATTGAGCCCTTAGTTTGTCCATCTCGGCCTTGGAGGCATCCCGCTCTCCCTTAAGAGAATCAATCTCCTTGCGCTGCTCCCTATTTTGGTTCAGTACGGATTGCTTCTCGGTCACATGCCCCCTGGCAGTGAATTGCAAGGCTCCGATCTCTTTATCCTTCTCGGCGAGCCCCAACTTCAGCACAGACACGAGATCCCTGCTCCTCTTATGAAGTTGCTCCTCCTCGTGCAGCTTACTCTGAAGAGTGGAATATTCCTCTTGCTGCTTAAGGAGGAGATCATTTTTTGATTGCAAGCGGGCTTCCAAGGTATCCTTCTCCACCCTGGCTTGGGACAGCTCTTCCCAGAGCTTGGAGTTTTCGGCCTTCATCTCATCCGACCGCTGTCTGAACTCATTCTCTGCGTTGGCCCGGTACTCTTGATATTTGGCAAGATATTTCTTGTCCGCCTTTTCCTCAGCCGTGCGCCGGGCCTGGTCAATCTTCTCCGAAGCCCCCAAGGCCTGTTGGGTCAGTTTCTGCTTCTCCGCCTCCAAGGCCTGGCGAGCCACCTGGCTCTCCTCCAGCTGAACCAGAACTGCACCCACCTCCCGGAACGAGCGTTCCGCGATCAGAGAGGCCTGCATGGAAAGACAACGCAATGAGTTAAGCAGAACCAAATGTGCTAAGATAGATGATCCCAAAGCTTAACTGATGGCTTACCCCGGACAATTGTTGCTTTACGGCATGTGTCAGCAGCAGCGGATCCTTACTGCTACTGATGGCCCATTTCTCAGAATTGAGCTCGCACAAGCTCAGGGCCATGTCCTCCATCATCTCCGCTCCGAACGGCGCCAATGCACGTCCAAGCCTAGGCACCAGCCTCTTCTCCAAGGCTGGGCCATCCAAAACCGCTCCAGCCGGGTGAAGAGACCTCACCCCCTCGGCCAACTCAGCTCTCTTCACGGCAGACAAGTTGTCTGCCCTTCCCTGAGTAATGGCCTTCTCAGCCTCCAACCGCCTCTTCAAAAAATTATCGGCCCGTCTTACACCCTCCAGGAGGGCAGCGGGGAAACGGGTTGGTTTCTGCGGGAAGTGGAACTTCAGGCCAGGCAGAGGAAGGTTTGTTTGCTAAGAAGAAGGAGACCCCGAAAGGGTGGACTCCCTTTGGGCTGGAGGAGGAGGCAGACGGGGTACTAAGGCCCCGGTCTGTTGTTTTTGCTGCTGCGGTGGCGGAGGTGACTGCCTTTGTTGTTGTTGTTGCCTTTGCTGCTGCGGCAGCGGAAGTAATTGCCTTTGTTGTTGCTGCTGGTTTGGATGTTGTTGTTGCTGCCGCTGTGGCGTTGGTGATTGTCTCTGTTGTTCTTGTTGCTGCTGTTGTTGTAGTTGTGGTTGCTGTCGTTGCTGTTGTTGTTGCCTTCGACCAGGAGAAGAGTGTCTAAGGCGTTTCTTCTCGGCGCCCTCAGCATCCCCTTCGGGACGCTTGCTCACCCCAGTCGTCTTCACGGGGAACACAAGCCCTTCCCCGTCGCTGCTGCTACTCGAGACCGTCATAGTCTCGGAAGGCCCGTCGGCAGGAGACTTCTCTACCCCCGGAGACGCTTGCGCCTCGCCACTTGTCTTCTTGGGGGTGGCAGCTTTACCTCCCCTACCAGCCTTGGCCTTCCGTCCTTTCCCCTTGGACGGGTCTTGGCTGGTGGCAGCCTTCTTAATGAGCAGGGTAACTCTCCCCAACATCTTGGCTTCTGGATACTCTGCAAGAAACATACGAAGCAAGGTTAACGAACCAACAAGCAATGAGAAAGAAGATAAGCAGAAGACAAGACAATCAACAACATAAAAGCACAAGCAAGACCGCCAGCAGGGAACAAGAAACAAGAAAAAGGAAAGTTTGAAAGGGACGACCATGCACGAGAAACGTGGATGGCCTTCCCCGAGCAAAACAAAACACCGCCTCCTGCTCCAGGAAGCTCCCGTACTCCTTGAAGTCCGGGAATGACATGCTGAGGGAAGAAGGGTCAACCATGATGACACCTTCTGGCAGACTACCGTCACTCAGACACCCGAGGAGCTCATCTACCCTATCGCAATATCTGTCAAAGGGTATCCTACGCGGATCTAGCCTAAGGAAGCGGGGATCGAACCCCATCTGAGAGGTCCGGGAAACCTCAGACAGGCTGGGGGTGTGGATCAATTGAAAACTAGTCTTACCTCTCCCGGAGGTACCAGCCCCCGGAGTCCCTTCGTTAGGGTAAGCTGCGGCGTGGCGAGCCTCGATCTCCTCTCCCTCCGGCTGGGGGTCGGGGAACCTCTCCGCCCAACTAGGGGATAAAGCATTCTCGTCCCGGGCTGCTTGGTTGATCACCTTGGACAACTCTAGGGCAATCTGTTCCCGGATGTCAGCTGACACCTGACTTTGCCCCCTACCACTCATTGGCTCAATGTTTTGGAAAGAGGCGAGTAGCCCATAATCCCTCAAAGATTCGGAGGTCACAAGTCCCTCCACTTTCAACTCTTCCTCCGAGAGCCCTTCGTAGAACTTGGACCTCCTTATCATCTCCGCACAGCGAGGTGTCCGCGGAACGACTTCTGCAAAATTCAAATACAAGCATTAGAGATCCTCCCGAAAGGCAAATCAAACACAAAGAAACAAAGTTGAAAAGGAGAGGAAGGAGCACTTACCAGGGATCTTGAAGTCCAAAGATAGGGCTGGCACCCTCTTCAGTGGGAAGCCAGTCGTCAGGAACCAGTACTCCCGGAGGTCTGGAACCCTCGCGGTATGACAAGTGGGACACATCACGTCCGGGTGCCTCTCCAGCCTGTAAAATCCCACCTTGTCTGAATGACCCCTCATGGGCTGAGACTTCAACCCGTAGAAGTACAGCACCTCCTCCGGAGTAGGAGCTTCCAGTTTCCGGGACTTGCAAAAGATGAACCACCCCGCTAGGAGCTTGTAGCTGGGGGGAATCAACTGGAAGGGGGCAATCCCCGCCTTCACACAGAAATTGGCAAAGTAACTTCTTAGGGGCAAGTGCGCCCCACACACTATGTGTGCCCAGCTCCAGGCACCAAAACCCTCGTGGCTCTGACTAGCCGACTCGCCCAGCACCGACAGACGGTGCCACATCAGGCCTGGGATGTTCTTCAGGCCTGCCTCTGAGGAGTACAGCTCCAGCATGCCGTAGTTCCTGAACAGGTTCGGCTTCTGGTCCATCTCCCAGATTGAACTATTGGTAGTTGGTGGGCTAGCCGCGACCACTTTTGTCTTTCCTTTCCCATTTGCGCCGGCGACAGGGGAACCCTTCTCCTGGGCAGAATCAGCCTCCGCCACAACGAGGAGTTGTTCCTTTGAGATGTTCGTCACTGAACAAAAGAAAGAAAGAAGAAAACACTCTAAGCAGTCAGCACCCTTGTCATACCCTAGTGGTATCAAAGGCATCGGGGAGACCCTCCCCGAAAACTGCTTGGAGAGGCTCCCACCGAGCTTGCCGAGGGGTTGGCACCATGCCACCCGAAGGATAGCGAGGAGCCAAACTCAGACTCCGAGCCTAAGCCCGCCGAGAGAAGTATTTCTCCAGAGAAAGACACCCTAAAGGCGCCCATGCTTCTGCCCTAAAACAGCGAACCAGAACAACGCAAGCAAGACAAGGAACGACTTTCCAAACGCAAATCGTCAAAGCATGCAAAAGAGACTACTTATCGACTCACATCAATCACATGCCTATCAAAGCCCTATTCACGCATGCACATAGGCGATAATGGCAGAAACCTCAACTCTAACAACTACCAACAACCTAAGGTTTGGGAGGAAAGAGCAAAGTAGAAATACTTACTGGTGTTCGGGTAGTTGGAGGTTGAAGGAGTAACCGGATCACTGCACAGCACGATCGCGAGAAGTAAAAGCTGCAAAGACGAACGGCAATTCAAACCCTGAACTTCGGCGAATAAGCCCACTGCCAAATCAAAAGAAAAGTTTCTAGATCCCTTACCAAAAGAAGTGGCAAGTTCGAAGGAATGGAAGCTTGGAAGCCTGAGAGTTCGAAGGTTTGGAAATCTGAAAATCCGAAAGATAGAGAATTTGAAAGCGTAAAGAGGAAGAAAGGTCCGTTCCCTCGTTTTTATAGCAGGGAAGAAGTCGTTTCGAATTCCTCAAATGGACGGTCCCGATCTTCCCATTCCGTGTGCATCAGATCCAACGGCTGGAGATGAAGCGACGATCCTATTTATGACTCCTCGGATGGGAATAAAGTATTTATTTCCCATCATTATACCACCTCGGGCCCGGTGTACCATTAAAAACCATCAAATCATTACTCAGATGCCTAACGCACGCATACCCAACCAGTCGCCTCACGCACACGTCTTGGTCGCAGAACCATTCCCGGCATGTCGCGTGGCCCTTGCCGCACTTGAGTACTTGAGTTCAAACAGAAGAAATTCCCTTTCTTTTTCATACTAACACTCAGGCGGGAAAAAGGAACCCTTCCGGGAACACAGAAGGTGGCCCCTCGCCTAATCTAAGAAACCGGAATACCCGGAGGACTGTACAAGCTCCCGGATCTCTCAAAGCTCCATGACCTTGGGGGGTAAATGTTATCCAGATTTCCGGATAGCATTTAGATGGATATCCTCGGGGAAGCAGAATTACCAATGTCTTTCACGGTAGGTGACCAGAGCTCGCGGATGGACAGAAAGGCTTCGCCTCTCCCGTTTAATGTCCGGATTACTCTTTCAAGCAAACACGACACGGAAGCTCGTCAACTCTCCCGGACTCCCGAAGGGGTATCCTTCGGGGAAGCTCTTCAAGTGGTCTTCGCGGAAACAGTTCCGTGCCTCGCACGGAACAAGACCAAGCGGTCAAGTCATGGAGGAGGCATATTTGGAATGATATCCACCTGACACAGGATCCCGCCTGACACGCCCGACAGGTCAAAGCCACACACATCCCAGCACGCCTAAGGGTACCTTTTCGCCTACTGTTCCGCTGACAACTTGGAAAAGACGGCTGACTTTGTGTATTCCCCATACTTTCACGTAAATATACCCACATAGAGTCTTGTAGCCATGCTACTACAGTAATTGTATCCCCTATTTATGGCTGGTGTAATTAAGACTCATGTACGTAGAGAAAAACCCTAATCCAAAACCCTAGCTATAAAGACCCCCTCATTTTACAATAGGAGGGACGGCCAACAAATCACATAGTAAGAACTCTACTAAAATCTCTCTAGCTTCATCTTCTTCAAGAGAACCCGAGAGAAACACTGTGAGTGTGTGAAGTTCTTGTACACCAGCCATCTTACTGTAATCCTTTACAAGTATAATAACATCGACTCGTGGACTAGGGCTTGTTAACGCCTGAACCACGTAAAAACACTGTTTGTTTAGTTACATTTCAGCACTTCTACAGTTCTTATCTTTTTATTATTCTGTTTGTATTCGTTTCCGAAAAACTCGGTAAACAATTGGTATTTTGAGGATTGGTGGAATCAATTTGAAATTTTATGTTTGATTTGAGGTTTAGTGGGAATTGGTGCCAAAATGACCAAAACACCCTTGGTGTTAACTTCGAAGTTAGAAAAGGTAGGGGAAAAGTAGTCTTTTTCCATTGATATAACTGAAGACTCAGCTTAGGCAGAACACAATTTTACGTTCTCTCTTTCATTCTCTCTCCCTTCACTCTTTTTGGGTTTTTGAAGAACTTCTCCTAGAATTCTAAACCTAGGGGTGATCTGAGTTGGAATTGAGTTTGTGGTTGAGAGTTGGAGGTTGCTAGGGGCGTCATCAAGCTAAGGGAATTAGAGTTGCTGAGGATTTCAGAGGTATGGAGTTCTATCCTTGGGGTTTATTTATGTAACACACTAGATAACCAAGACCGTTACACCGTGTATTTGAAATAGTGCAAGACTTGCTAATCAAGTCGTTTGAACAAAATTGTGATCCTAAGGTCGATCATCAGGTTAGAGTTAAAAGATTTTGATTATAAACGGTTAATTTTTATTAAAACGAATGTTTAATACATGGGATCCCAAAACCAAGGTATAAGTGGTAATTTACAATCTTCAAAAGATAATACAATCAAAAGCCACTCTAATGGCAAAACACAAGCTTTAGGGCTTTGTCCCTGCATTTTCCCTCGGCCATGGCAGACAAGCAGCTGACTTGTACACTTCGCCCCTAGAGCTCTCCAACTCATGGTTGTTCTAGCTTCCCTTTGCCTTTACATGCACCACGTAGCACCCATGAGCCAAGGCCCAGCAAGAAAACCATAAACAACAAACACATATAGCAACAGTAGTAATCAATCAATCTTAACTCAACCAGTTCAATAATTTAACAGAATTCGAGCATAAAACTAAACAGTGGTAAACACTTCATCCCAAATACATATCATAACCAATTACACAAATGTTCAGGGTTGGCACACTTAGGCCGAGCCCTCTGTTTATCTAGCTGACCCGGCTCGCTTAGGCTGAGTTGCATTCAGTACGCTTATCATCAGCCGTGACACTCTTAGATCGTTCATTCTCATATACACATCAACTGTATAATCACACAGTACACATATCCAGTTATTGGGAACCTCCGTCTCGTTCACAACCACAAGGGTGCAGTCTTCTTACCTCGAATCCTGAGCGAAGAATTAAGAACAGTCCCGAGCATGATCTTTAGTCCTGAGCCTTAGCGATAAACCTAGTCATAGTATCAATGGATAACCATCAATTCATAACCCAAATAAATGTTTAGGAAACAATAACTAGCCTCCGGGACCTCGAATTCTACTAAAACGAGTAGTAGAAATCATCCCGAGCGCTTAGGTTCGAACCCCCGAGCCTTCCTAAGCCTAAAACTAACATAGGCCAAAGTTCCCTATGCGGGCCGTGACCTGGCCCTGAGGGTCGCGGTGTGCCCCAAGTCAGAGGTGTCGCCCTATGCCTTTGGGGGGAGGCGGGATGCGACTTGCCCCCCTAGGGTCGCAGTGCGCCCTCGAATCAGAAAACCCTCCCAGGGAATTTTGGGCATGTGGGTCGCGACGCCCATGAACTGGGTTGCGGCGCGCCCCACGAAACCAGAATTTTTTGGGTTTTCTTAGCATCCTTCTCAGCTAAAACCTCAAAATTCAACCTTAACAAGCACCCTAACCAAAAATCAAGCTCAGTTACGAGTCTAGGACTCTTAATCACATATCTTAAACATAAAACCTCAAAATTCATGCTGAAGCTACTACCTTAATTTAGTGGCAATTCATCACCCAATATCTAGTTCAATTCCAACCTAATAATCTAAATTTCTAGCAAAATAGAGACAAGACTTTACCTCAATTGTTTCTTGAATCCTAAAAAACTTTATGCTCTCTACCAGCTTTAAATTCCTGACTTCTTAAGCTTCAAATCCAGCCTTTCCCCAGCTTAACCCAAGCTTTTCTCCTTCAATTTCCCTTCAGCTTCCAAGTATAGGAGAGAAAAAGAGAGAATTTGTACAAGAGGAAGAGAGAGAGAGAGAGAGAGAGAGAGAGAGAGAGAGAGAGAGAGAGAGAGAGAGAGAGAGAGAGTTTAGGACATTCTAGTGCTTCTAATGAGTTGTGATCAATCCTAAAGCCTCAGCTAAACCAAACTTTTATCCAACAAAGACTAAAATACCCCTTAATTATCACAACCCTTCCTATTGCTTCTAAGGGCATAATAGTCATTTATCCCAATCCCCACTAATTCGTCAAGTGTTCCTACCATTTACCAATTAATCTTGTCACGTTCAACTAATTACCAAATACTTATTCATTACTCAATAAATCTCAAAATATTCTCTAAATTCCCAAAATACCCCTAGGCTCCCCCCAAGCCGGGTATTAAACCCTGCTGTGACTATTTTGCTAATCCGCTCACTAGGACCGTCTCAAGCCATATACTGCAAATATATCCACATAATAATGTGGTCTTAACCATTTATCACATATAATCGCATTTATGCCCTCAACGAGTCGAAATTACAAATATGCCCTTATGAACAATAAAGGCCCCACATGCATATTTAATACTCATAAACATGCATATAATAAACTCACATTATCATATTAATCATGCATGCCACATAGTCACACATTTAACCAATTAAACACACATATATCCAATTATGCCCTCCCAGCATGCTAATCAAGGCACTAATCCCTATTAGCAATTTTGGGTCGTTACAATTTAAGTGTTCTTGGTAAGTCTTTGAGTTTTTGGTTTTTTAGGGTGTTTTTGAGGTTTTGGTTGTTGTTTGATTAGCGTTGAAGTTGCTAGAGGCATTCTGTGGTCGGAAAATTGTAGGAAAGCTGTTGAAATTGATTTTGGAGTGAGTTTGCAATTTATGAAAATTGCAAATTCTGGGTTTTTGTAGAAGCATCGCAGAATTTGAGTTGAGTGCCATGACCCGCTTGAGTTTCCTCAAGGGTGGGTTTGCCCTCGGACCGTCGTGGCATCGCGACCCTTCATTGGGGGCAGGGCAACTCAAAATGGGAAGAAATACTCTTGACCAGTTGTGGTGTCGCGACCCTTTGATGGGGCACTGCAACTCAAAATGCAAGTTTTTCCTATGAGACTTTTTGGTCCATTTTGGGGTCGCGGCGCTAAAGCAACTTTCAGGGTATCTTGGTCTTAGGCTTTGGGAAACCAGATCAGAGGGCTCAGGAACGATTCCACTACTCGATTTAGTGGAATCTAAGGCCCCGAAGGTTAGCACTTGATCTTAAAGCCCTTTATTGGTTTTAGTTCTTAATGGAATTCCTCAATGTATTGTGAGTAGGGTTTGTCGCTAGGCTAAGGAGAAAGGGTCGCCTCGTTAACTCGCTCAGGACTTGAGGTAAGAAAGATAAACTTATGTTGAGATTGTGCTATGTGTGAAATGCATATCTGGTTGTATTTAATTGAAAAGCTCACCTTATAAGTTGTGGTTAGAATTAGCATGCAGAATGCAGGCCGTCATGGTTTATAATTGCTCTATAGCCGCTTGGAAGAAAGGATTGTGGTATGCGCTCGTGTGGCTCTATGGCCGCAAAGTGGATTGAATGCCTGGTTGAATTGGGTTATAATTGCTAAGCATGCTAATTATGATTTATATCCCGTTGACTATCTGTTATATGTGTTTGAGTTTTCTTGTTGAGCCTCGGCTCACGGGTGCTACGTGGTGCAAGTAAAGTCAAAGAGAAGTTGGACTAGCCATGAGTTGGAGATCTCCGGGGGTGACGTGTACATATGCAGCCTGCTCGACCGCCACTGTAATGCCCCAAATTATCTAATAAGGCTTAGGGCCTTGATTAGGGGGCCAGGATGGAAAATTATGGAAATTATGTGATTATCTGATATATATGTGTATCATTGTATGATTATATGAGTTATATTATAATATGACTTGATATGCATGTTTAGGTGCATTAAATATGCATGGGGGCCCAATTCTGACTAAAAGGGCAATTTTTGTAATTTGGCCCGTTACGAGTATATTTGGCATATATGTGATATATGTGTGGGACCACATCATTATGTGGATATATTTGGATTATTCGACATGAGACAATCCTAGCGAGCAAAGTAGCGGTTTAGTTACAACGGGGTCAAATACTAGGCTCAAGGTGAGCCTAGGGGTAATTTGGTAATTTAATTACTGGGATCGGGTAATGGGGAAATTATTTGGTAATTATTTGAGCATATTGGAAGTAATGGGAATTGCGAGACATTAATTATGATTAACGAGATAAGTGGCAAATGAAAAATTTACCCTTGAGGGCTTAAAAGAGCAAGGCTTAGGCTAAGGGGCTTTTATGGTCATTTTGTGTTAATTTAGTGTCTTAGTCACTTACCCTTGGCTGAAGGAAACCTCAAACAGGGGATATAAAAAATAGAGCACACTCTCTCTCGGTTTATGCTCTCTCTTTCTCCCTCTTGAGGATTTTGCCATTTTGAAAGAGCAAGGCTTGGAGATTGAAGCTTGGACTTAGGATTTTGCCATTGTGAAAGAGCAAGGCTTGGAGATTGAAGCTTGGAGTATAGGAACAAGCTAGGATTATCTTGGGGATCATTATGCAGCTATTAAGGTAATGATTTTGAGCTTTGGATCTATGGTTTTATGAGTTTATTCTCTATTTTTATGGTGTTCTTGAGCTTGAAAGTTTGATCATGGTTTTTGGGGATTTGTTGAAGTTTTGAGGAAGACTTGGTTGGGTTTTATTGCTTTTGATGAGTAGAATTGATTCTGTGGTTAATTATGGGTTTGGGAGTATTGAGTTATGGATTTTTGGAGCTTTGGCTCGGGGAAGTTTGCTGGAAAGAACCCAGAATTTTGAGTTTCTGGTATCAGCGCTGTAGCGCTACAATGCTAGGTTGTCTTTTTGGGGGTTAAAGTTTCTGACTATAGCACTACACAATTTTTCAGGACTTGATTTTTCAGTACTTTTTGGGGTTTTGGCTCGAGGGCTAAGGGGATGATTCTGCCACCTTGTTTGGTGGGATTGGAGGTCCCGAGAGCACAGGATTGGTCCCGGGGTTGGGTTTTGGAACTTCAACTCATTGAAACACCATTTATGGTGGTGACTAGGTTACCGCTGGGGCTCGGGATAGGATCGTGCTCGAGGGTCATTCATTGGTAACCTGTACTTGAACCAAAGGTAAGAAAAATGCACCCAGTATGTGATACATGTGATTATGGCTTGGCCTAAATTATTGAACAAGGATATGAATAGGGCATGAACGCTAGAGATTGTGCATGATTATGATTATGCTTGTGGTTGTTGATTAAGTATGTTGAATGCTTTGTATTTAGATATCTGATATATGATATATGCTGCCTGCATTATCCTATTGAGAAAGGCTTGACTTATTAGTCAAGGACGACAATAGCGCGCTGAGCACTGGTCGTTTTGATTAGGTTAACCAGGAGCGCATCATACGCTTGTTCGACCTAATGGTCGTGGAAAACTCAGCGCCAGGTACGCTGGACCAGCTCCAAGGTTGGTTATACAGAGGATAGGGCAAAGGGCCATAGGGCGACTTATTAGTCCCATATCTAGGCTCCAACATTGACTTATTAGTCAAGGACGACCCTAGCACATTGAGTGTTGGTCGTAAAGCATTGACTTATTAGTGAATGATGACCTTAGTACGTTGAGTGCTGGTCGTAAAGCATTGACTTATTAGTCAAGGACGACCTTAGTACATGGAGTGCTGGTCCTAAAGCATTGACTTATTAGTCAAGGATGGCGATAGCGCGCTAAGCGCTGGCCGATATGGTTATGCATAACCAGGAGTGTGACATACGCTTGACCGATCTATTGGTCATGAGAAAACTAAAGCGCCAGGTACGCTGGGCCAGCTCCACAACTAGTTATATAGAGGATCAGGCAGTGGGCCCCAGAGTAACTTATTAGTCCCATATCCAAGGGCAACAGGCCCCAATATGATTTATTAATAATGTTTTTGGGTGCTAAACCCCAGTACGATTCCATAATCATGTAATTTGGGCATTGGGCCCAGTATTATTCATTGATCATTTATCTTGGGCTATTGGCCCCATATGACATTGTAGTCATTTATATGAATGGTATGCATGCATGAGTATGATTATTACTACTAGGCATGCTTATTATGATTTGGTAATATGTTTTTAACTACTTATGAGCATGTTTAAGTTTTCTTACTGAGCCTTGGCTCACGAGTGCTATATGGTGCAGGTAAGGGGAAAAGAAAGTTGGACCATCCTTGAGTTGGAGAGCTTAGGTGACGATGTGTACATATGCGGCTGCTCGACTACCACGGCCGAGGGTTTAAAGAGGAACTAGGGTCAAACCCTATTTTTCCGCTTAGGTCGGCTGGTTGTAATTTGTTCATTATACTTAACTGTTTTTAATGTATTTTGAGATCCCATGTATAAAGTAAATGTTTTAATGAAACAGTCGTACCTTTGACCAATTTTTTATTATCCTAAACCGTTAATCACGTTTAGTTATATGGTTATGGCCAAATGACTCGTTTAGCGAGTTTAGCACTATTTAAAATACACAGTGTAACGGTCCTTGAGTAGTATGGCGTTACAGCCACGGTCGAGATTTCTTTTGTGAATCTAGGGTTTCAATTTATTTTGCCGCTTAGGTCAGCCATTTTGTACCTTGTTTATGTCTGTATTTGTTTATAAACTCTTCGCTAGGATTCCATGTACATACTAAAGCTTTTTAATGAAACGTAATATTCTTTTGGCCAAAAATTTCAATACCTAACCCTTTAATTACACGTTTAAGTCCAAATGAATTGCTTAACGAGTTAAGCACCATTTTAAACACATAGTGTAATGGTCCTGGATTAGCAGGGCGTTACAATGTTGAACTTGAAGAATCCCACAAAGAACTTTTTCTCAGAAATAATAGAGATCAAGCTCGATATGTTTCATTCTAGCATGTTGAATAGGATTAGCTGCAAGAAGAATAATGCTTTCGTTATCACACCAGACTTGAGGAGTACCATGCAGTTTTTTTTGAGTTCATCAAGAAGGGAACTCAACCAAGTTATTCTAGCAACTGTGTAAACTAAACTTCTGTATTCGGCTTTAGTGCTTGATCTCAAGATAGTATGTTTCTTCTTGGACGACCAAGAGATCATATTTTGATCGAAGAAAATGCAATACCCTGATGTGGATCTGCGATCATCTGGGTTTGAAGCCCAATTAGCATCACAAAAGGGCTCTATGTTGAATTTATGACTTGGTTGCATGTGCAATTTCATATCCAATGAACCAACCAAATATCTTAGAATTATTTTCTCCACTTGTTTGACTAAGATGAAGGTTGTCATCTGGAAGCTTGTTGACATGAATACCAATAAAATAATTGAGATCTCCTACATCCTTTAAAGCAAATTGCTTATGTAATTTGCATATTAGATTAGAAATAAAGGATGTATATTGACTGTTATGATGATATCATTGACATATACTAAAATAAATATTGTAAGTGATTGAGAAGTATGAAGAAATAGAGATTGATTAGATTTGCATGAGTTGAAGCAAAATATTTGTAAAACTTTATGTAATTTTTCAAACCAAGCTCATGAATCTTGTTTGAGACCATATATAGCTTTTTGCAATTTGCAAACTTATTGAGGAGCTTGTGGGTCTTCAAAGTCAGCTGGTTGTTTCATATAAACTTCTTCTTTAAGCTCCCCATTTAAGAATGCATTATTAATATCAAGTTGTTTGACAGGCCACTATTTTGAGAATTTGATAACGCAAGTATTACGTATCGTTTACAAGTAATAAAATGGAAAGCAAAGTATCGTTCCCACGAGGATTACATATTAATTACCAATGACTTAATTTCTTAGTTTTGTTTGGTCAATGAAACTTTGATTGGAATATAATGCAATAAAAAGAATAAAAAAATTGAAATTAAAAGAACAAATATCGAGGAAATTAATTAATGGATTAAAACTAGGGTATGTAATTTCATCATTTATCCACTCTATATCTTATTAACACAATTTCTACTATTCATCTTCCTATTGTGATAGCGGATTAACAAGGGTAATCTATATTTCTTATTAGGACATATAGATCTCAATTATATGCAAACTTTCTACATCTCTGTGATAAATTAAACATATAATAGACATTTAGTAAAATAATCCTAAAGCTACACAAACCATACAGGTACTCTCATCCAATATCGAAATTCATGTTTATTCAACTATAACATATTTAGCTCTCACTTCTCATATTTTTAATTAAAATCATAAATCATGTAAATGGTGATTAAGCACTCACATATTAAGCGAAAATTGAATAAATCACAATATAGAGGAAGAATTCATAGAAATTGCATTAAATCACTAAAAAGTTTCAAAAGACTCCATTACAAAACTTAGAAAGTGAAATTAGTTCATAACTAAAACAATAATAATACCCACTAAACTAATTGCAAGCATTAGAATTTAGAAAGTAAAAGAAAGAGGAAGAAAAACGCGATAGGATCTCCAATTGATGTCTCCTCCAATCTCCCATCACTTTTTTGAGTTTAGCACAGTCTCCATCTCTCTTAAATCGCACTAAATGGTGTTTAAATAGCATCCCTAGCGTTTTGTGATGAAAATACCATTTTACCTCAGTTTAAATGCCAACTTACGATACCCGTTAGGACGCAAGTGTCGCAGCTCAAAAACAAGCATCACGGCGCCTCTGCGATATGCCCCAAATGTTGTAGCTTTTGATTTTGACCGCGCCGTGACTCTGACTTCAAGTGTCGTGGCTTAAAAATGGTGGAACTTCTATAGTGCCACGATGCATACACCAGCACCGCGGCTCCTGGGACTCCAAAATTCTAGGCTTTTTGACTTCAGCTGGGTCGCGACTCTATTAATAGGCGTCGCGACTCAAATTTTTTTTCTCATAAAATTGACTTATTTCGCTCTTGAAATGAAATTTGAGTAGCCCACACATCCCCAGAAAGTTCCAATATAACATTTGCATCAAACTTGGCATTATAATACTTAGATACACACTTTTCTCCTCAATCCACTCCATTCCCGTAGCTAAATGCTTATCTGCAAATAAACATAAAACCAAAGCATAATACCGCATAAAAGCAACATAATCAACTAAATACTAACCTAAAACACACTGTAAAATGGTACTAAAATCAACCTAACAACCACTTGCGAGAAAGAGCAAGAGTTAGTAAGAATAAAAAGTGGTAGGTTTGACAATTGGGCTAAAAGTCTCATTAAAATCATAGCCAGGAATTTGAGAGTAGCCTTGAGCTACCAAATGGGCTTTGTATTTGTTAATGGTGCCATCTGGATTTTTTTTTAAATTTTAAATATCCATTTTGAACTGATTGCCTTGCGACCTGGAGGTAATTGACAAAATTTCCAAGTGTCATTTCAAATTAAAGCCATAAATTCATTGCTCATATCACACTTACAATCTTCATGTTGTATAGCTTCAGCATAGGAGATAGGCTCTTTAACAACAGCATAAGCATTTGGTTTTCGAATGCCTGTTTTAGCTCTTATTATCATAGCACGATCATTTTGAAGAGGTGGAATGGTTGGGTTGAGTGATGATGAACCAATTATAGGAGTTGTAGTTGAGACTATTGAAGTTATTGGAGTAGCTGAACTTGTGGAAGAATCCATTTGTGGAATTTGAGATGGAGAATGACAACTTTCAGTTAGCATAGCTATCTTTGGGGATTCATATCAGTAGGATGTGTTGATAAAGTAGGAGGCAATTCCTTTTGAATGGTAGAACTTGTAGAATTATTAGTAGAAGAAATAAAATGTGGAATGATAGGAATATGAGCAGATGTATTTGGAGTTGAAGCTGTTAGTTTTGCAAAGGGAAACTCATTTTCATGAAAAATGACATTTCAGGCAATGTATATTCAACCATTGGATGCTAAGACCTTGTAGGCTTGTGATCTAAAATCAAGTTTGTGATTGTTATACATTCTGAGATTTGGAAAACAAGAACATCTAAATACCCTTGGAGTAACATATTGAAGAGAAACTTTGAAAAGAATCTCCAAATGTGATTTACCTTTCAACACCGAAGTTGGAAGCCTATTATATAGACAAGTAGCTATTCTAAAGCTTCATCCCAATAAAGGGTAGGGATAGATGCATTTGCAAGTAGAGTTAGGCCATGCTCAACTCTATGCCTCTGTTCAACACTACCTAGTTGTTGATGTGCCCCAGGGGAAAATATGCAATGATGAATGCCATTGGCTGCAAGAAAATTAGTAAAAACACGAAACTCCACTCCCCAATCAGATTGAACCATTTTAATTTAGTGTTGAGTTGAAGCTCAACTTGAGTTTTAAACAGTTTAAAAGTTTCAAAAGCTTCAACTTTAGTTCTTAAAAGATAAAGCCATGTAAACTTTGAGTAAACATCAACAAAAAGAATGTAATATTTATAGTTGTTGACGCGGTTCTTCGCCAACAGGTAATTAAGAAAATAAGAGAAAGGGATTAGTGCTTATGTTGAACCGAAATAGATGAATGGTCTTAGAAATGAGATGGTGACACCAAATACGTTTTTGAGTGGTTCAAAGGTTAAAATCCTTCTACTCCACTAGTCAGTATTATTGCTATATACTGGATATTTGATTACAGGGTATTTCTTACAATGGAGAATCCAACCCCTATTAATTCCCAAGGTCTCCATATATATAGGAGAAGGCACCTGGGAGTTGGTAAGAAGGTCATCCCATGACCTTCTTACCTATCATGTCAACTCTGTGACATTCATGATTAATTCCTAAACCTGACACATAAGTGTGGTCAAATCAATAGGTAAGGGGATAATGGGCCGCACGGCCCAACCCAGTCGTGGGTGTCTGAATACGCACGTTCCTGCTGCGTGTCCGAGAAGTCAGGGATATATCCAACACGTGATGTCTGATATATGCATGTTTACCTTGCGTGGTTGACTTTATAAAAGGTCATAGCCTCCAAATCCAGCCCGTACCACGAGCTGGATGATTCCCTCGACCTGTGGTCTTCAGATTCCACGCGGTCCTTGAGTAATCTTTGGCAAGTCCTTGGGCTACCTCGAGCTAAGGAGGTAGGGTCTTATGACGGTAGCTCCGGTCTTGGGGATGTCCATGTGGTAACCATGATTAGGCCGGATATCAGCTTGCTAATCAGCCCGTGGGAAAATCAGGGCGTACATCTGCCCCCCAAGCCCCTGCTCGTGGCACATGACGTCGTATAAGGCCACAGTAGGGGCTTTTAGGCTTCCCCATGAACTCTTTACATTCCACATTTCACGCAGGCGCCTAATATGTGGAACATCGTGGTTGGTGACGGTACGTCTTCCGAGAACCGCATTTAATGGCCTAGCCTATGCCCAGCCGTCGTTTCGTATTTCGAGTGGAGGGCCTTGGATCCCACATCAGGGCCATCCAACGGCCCTCTTTACGTGACCCTTCACGTATATAAAAAAGAGGTGGCCACCCTACGCATGGGCCACCATTTCATTTGAAATTTCTCAGAAATTCTCTTCTTCTTCTCTCCTCATTTCAGAAGAAAAACCCTCTTCTTTCCGACTGCCATTCCCAGCGTTCAAGAAGCTCAGGCGCAAGTACTCCTTCGAAGCTTTGGAAACAAATACTCCGACGAAGCTCCAACCTAGGCGACCCCTTCACCCACTTCCCAGCCAAACACTCTGTAAGTCTCCTGACTGTGCATGTTTTGAAAATATTTTTTACTGTAGCTTAGGTAAATATTTACTGAAGTCGCATGCAAGGGTTTGCTGGTTTTTGTGGGTACGAAGGGTGAAAGCCTTTTAGGTTAGGGTAATTTTGCAGTAGGAAATCACTTAGGAGTATGGTTTATAGGATGCACTTTCTGGGGAAAATTTCTGGGCAGGATTTTTGGTATTTTGGGTGCAAAACCGGGTAGCTTAGGGGACACGCTTCACAGGCAGTTTTTCCTTCCTTGCATATTGAAACTTTCCTTCCAAGGCAAATTCTATCTTGACCCTCCTGACACGAATTCCGAGTAATCTGGGATCTTTTGGGAGCACAGGCGCGCGTTCATAGAACCGCGTGGTCTCACTCTCCACGGGCTGGGCTTACCTCAGCTCGTGCAAAGAACATTTTTTAATTCTTCCTCATGCTTAGGTCGCCTTTTCTGAAATCTTTTATTTTGTTCACTAGGCGACCAGATGGCACCGAAGAAGAATGATCCAAAGAAGACCGCTGGCAGCTCGGCCTCCCAGCAAGACAAAGGAAAAGCGGTGATGGCAGAATCCCCAATCCCCAACTTCGGGCCTGCGGTGGAACAGGAGCTCGAGGTGGCCCCTTACGCGTTCTTTGAGGCGGAGAGGATCATCTCAAAGATTACTGACCAGGCGAAGATCAATAAAATATTCCTCTCCCACAACATCGGGCTGGGGAGAGCCTCAGTGATTGCCCGACCTCCCGCGGAAGGCGAGCGGAGCTGCGCGCCGCTCGATGAGGCATTCGCGGCTTGGAGCGACGAGCACTTCAAGGCGGGGGCCTTCCTCCTGCTGGACCAGTATTTCGCTGATTTCCTCAATTATGTGAGGTTGGCCCCGTTCCAGCTCCCCCCCAACTCCTACCATTTGTTGGCAGGGTTGAGATACTTGTTTCAGAAACAGGAGTGGGAGGTCCCCACTCCTGCGGACATTCTTTATTTTTTCTGCCTTAAGGCCAGCCTGGAGCAGCGGGGGCGAGGCGATGGGTTTTATTACTTAACCCAATTCCCCAACACGGCTGCGGTCATCGAGCTGCCCAGCCACCCCAACGACTTCAAAGATCAATTCTTTATGTCGACGTGGTTCCGGAACTGCGAGCTCCACTACTTCAATCGTCCTCGTAAGTGCTTTTCAACCTTAGCTCGTAAGTTAAGCATCGTTTAGCTCCTCCTGTAACCCTTTCTGACTTAGATTTATCCTGCAGCTATCTTTGCGAGGACAGAGAAATCAGTGACCCTTGGGGCCTAGTACGAAACACTGGCGAGCTTGCCCCCCAGTGAAAAGGACTACCGCGTGCTCGTGACAGACGAGACGATGGTGGCTTGCAAGCTGATCTTCCCGAATTAGACTCTAAACCTGAGGAGGCCCCGGGCTCTTCCCCCAGCCTGCGATACCAGGCCCATCATCGTGGAGGAGGTCGCGAGGGATGAAGATTAGGAGGATGAGGAGGACGAGGTTCCCCTCGTGAGGAACAAGAAGCGGGCGTTGGAGGTCGCCCAGACAGCGGGCGAGGAGCGAATCCTGTCCGGAGCAGCCGCGGGTCCTTCTGGCCAAGGTAACCCTTATTTGTTTAGGAACTTAGATAGGGCCACCGCGGACCCCCGGCTAGCTAGGTTCAATCCTAGACAGCTCGTCCATCGTCACCGAAGTGATACGGACCTGGATACAACCCTGCTTCACTATGTCGACCGGCTTGTGTTGGACTACCAAGATAGCCGGCCTAGGGGTACCGTAGTAGTAGATAACACCCTAGCCTTTAGGTCGATCCTATTCGAGGAGTATGGGACCAACCTTCGGTCATGGCCATCACTCCGGAGGGGTGCCGTAGCTCCGGGACTTAGGCAATATGTAGAAGAATCTAGCTCTGAATCAGCCTCGGACCTAGAACTTGCGCCAGCTCGGGAAGTAATTGACCTAGATTCTTCTTCTAGCTCGGGGGGTAGGATTCCCTTTAGTATACATATACTTGAATTTCTCTTTTTCCCCCTTTGTTTTTGTTTCTGCATGACTTTTGTACTAACCATGCCTTTGTTTTGATAGAAGAGATGTCTCAGCACGAAGAGAGTCTGCGAGGTTCGTTCGCCAGGGGGAACCCCTCAGCTGGGGCCTCTGGGCCAAGAATGAAGAGGCTCCGGACGTCCAAGCATGCCGCCGGGACCCCCGCCAAGTCTCCTGCAAAGGAGAAAGAGCAACCCCTAGCCGCCCAGGTCGTGGGAACGGTTCCTCCTGCTGCAGGGGGGAGCAGCATGCCCCCACCCCCTCGTCCGGGACACAGGGGCGGAGCTCGAGGCTTCGGTGATTGTACCCTCCGAGGTACGCATCCCAGTCAATCCCCAGGACCTAGAGAAGATTCCAGAGGCCTTCCGGGGAACGGTGTATGAGTCGGAGAACTACGCCGTCAGCCACATATACAAGTTCAACGAGAAGGAGCTCAGGGCCATCGAGACGATGAGCCCGGTGGGCGTGATGGAGTCTTCATTGGGCATGACCCTCACGGTAAGCTGACTTCACCCTTTTATGGCTTTTTATTATCATGCTTTGCCTTGTGTTTCTTTTTTTTCTAAAGTAATTGCCTCTCCAATTTCGCAAGGCGCCGTTGCTCTTCATCGGAGCATAGCCAGGGCCAAGGTTCAGCTCGAGGAAATGAGGAGCGAGCACCAGGCGGTGGTGGCCACTCATCAGACCTCTCTGTAGACGGTCAAGGATGCCTTGGCGGCCTCGCAGGCCGAGCTGGAAGAGACCCACCCCAAGCTTAAAGAGCTCGAGACCTCCCTTGCCACTGCGCGGACAGACCTAGATACCGCGAAGGCTGAGGCCAAGGCCGCCCTGGATGCCGAGCGGGCAACTTCAGACAAGGCCATGGAAGACATGTTCTACCATTGCTGGGCCTACAACTCGGACACTGACTTCTCCTTCCTGGCAGCGAACATCTGGGAGCGCTTGCTGGTGAAGTTCAAAGCTCGCCTCGATGAAGAGGCGCCCTCCGAGGCCGGGGAAGGCTCCGGCGCAGCTGAGCAGGGCGAGACAGCGACCTCCAAGGGGCCACCTGGCGGAGCTTAGGGCCTTCCTCTCTCGTGCCCTTTCCTTCAAAAATTTTTAATGATAATTTTTTTTTGTGTAACCTTTGCATGAGGTGCTTCCACCTCGAGACAATTTAACTCAATTTTATTTTTAATTGATTTACTCCCCTTTGCCTCTACGCGTTTTAGTTACAATTTTTGAAAAACTTAGTTCGTGTCAATTTTTATCAATATCTCGAGCTCTTTAGGAAGAACAACGATAAAGAGATTTAAATTAACTTCTAAGTTTTATGACCTGGTTATATCCAGGAACTTAGTTTGAAAACTTAGTTTGTGTTAATTTTTATCAATATCTCGAGCTCTTTAGGAAGAACAACGATCAAAAGATTTAAATTAACTTCTAAGTTTTATGACCTGGTTATATCCAGTAACTTAGTTTAAAAACTTAGTTCGTGTTAATTTTTATCTATATCTCGAGCTCTTTAGGAAGAACAACGATCAAAAGATATAAATTAACTTCTAAGTTTTATGACCTGGTTATATCCAGGAACTTAGTTTGAAAACTTAGTTCGTGTTAATTGTTATCAATATCTCGAGCTCTTTAGGAAGAACAACGATCAAAAGATTTAAATTAACTTCTAAGTTTTATGACCTGGTTATATCCAGGAACTTAGTTTGAAAACTTAGTTCGTGTTAATTTTTATCAGTATCTCGAGCTCTTTAGGAAGAACAACGATCAAAAGATTTAAATTAACTTCTAAGTTTTATGACCTGGTTATATCCAGGATAGGACTTAGTTTGCGTTAATCCCTACCAATATCTCGCATTTTTTAATAAAAACAACGATCAATCGATATGAATCAACTTCTAAGTCATTAAGGCGACCTGGTTATATCCAGGTACCGTATGCCCCCCAAGTAACTGGGAAAGGGTCTTTCGTGGTTACTTTAGATTACACTTGAAAACATGTACAAATATAAACGAAGAGTTAATTCTCATTGCTTAATACATGAAAAATGGCCTTTCGGGCCTTACAAGGGAATCATTGGTAATATTTCTTTAAATGGATGGCGTTCCAAGTTCGTGGGACTGCCCCTCCATCTAACCGAGCTAATATATAAGTTCCCTCCTTAATGACCTCAATGACTTGATATGGCCCTTCCCAGTTTGGTCCCAAGACTCCATCCTTGGGATCTTTACCGGCCAAGAAAACTCTCCTTAGGACCAGGTCGCCAACGCTAAAGGCGCGCTTCTTGACTTTGGAGTTGAAATAGCGAGTGATTTTCTGCTGATAATGGGCGAGCTGGAGTTGCGAATCTTCTCGCCTTTCATCAACTAAGTCAAGGGAGGCGCAAAGTAGCTCGTGGTTGCGGTCCTGGTCATAAGACTGGACCCTATGCGAAAGCACCTTAGTCTCCACAGGGAGGACTGCCTCACTACCAAAGGTTAGGGAAAAAGGAGTATGACCCGTAGGAGTCCGATGCGAGGTCCGGTATGCCCACAGGACCTGGGGGAGCTGTTCTGGCCAGACCCCCTTCGCTTCATCTAGTCTCTTCTTGAGGCTCGCCTTGGGAGTCTTGTTGACAGCCTCGACCTGGCCGTTCGCCTGAGGATAGGCCACGGAGGAGAAACTTTTCACAATTCCGTACCTTTCGCAAAATTCGGTAAACAGGTCGCTGTCGAACTGAGTGCCATTGTCGGAGACAATCTTCTTGGGCAGCCCGAATCGGCAGATAATGTTCTTGACCACGAAGTCAAGGACTTTTTTAGAAGTTATCGTCGCCAGAGGTTCTGCCTCAGCCCATTTCGTAAAGTAATCTATGGCCACCACGGTGTAACAGACCCCACCTTTTCCAGTAGGGAGGGCACCAACCAAGTAAATCCTCCAAACTGCAAATGGCCATGGGGACGAGATCATCTTCAGTTCGACAGGAGGAGCTCGGGTAACTGTGGCGAATCGCTGGCACTTGTCGCACTTCTTCACGTATGAGATCGAGTCTTTGGACAGAGTTGGCTAGTAATAACCTTGCCTCAGGACCTTTAAGGCCAAGCTTTGCCCCCCAGTGTGGTCTCCGCAAAAACCCTCATGCACTTCCCGCAGAATGGCCTTTGCCTCGTCTGGAAGAACACATCGCAGGAGAGGTAGGGAGTGCCCACATCGGTACAACGCCCCATCTACTATCGTATACCTGGGAGCTTGATAGAGTACTCGTCGTGCATCATTACGTCCTTCAAGTAGCTTTCCCTCGACGAGATACTCAAGGATGGGGGTCATCCAGGTCGGCCTGGCGTTGATCATCTCGACCTCCGCTCTGGCTTCTTCTATACTTGGTTTCTCCAAGAATTCTATTGGCACTAACCCCAAGATCTCCGTCTCTCCGGAGGTGGCGAGCTTGGCAAGAGCGTCTGCGTTAGCATTCTGCTCCCGAGGTATCTGCTCGATCGAGCCTCGCCCAAACGCGGACAGCTCAACTTTGACTTTTGCCAGGTAGGCAGCCATTTTGGGTCCCCGTGCTTGATATTCGCCCAGAACCTGGTTTACCACGAGCTGGGAGTCACTGAAGCACTGGACGGAGCTCGCCTTCAGCTCCTGGGCTATCCTCAGCCCGGCCAGCAAAGCTTCGTATTCGGCTTCGTTGTTGGAGGCCTTGAACCCAAATCTCAATGTTGAGTGGAATCTATGTCCCTCAGGGGATATCAAAATGATTCCATCTCCGGAGCCGTTCTTGTTGGATGAACCATCCACGAATATCCTCCACGATGTCTGGGCTGGGGCGACCTAGGGTGAGTCTTCTTTAGGATCCTCCCGGAATCCTGTGCACTCGGCTACAAAATCAGCCAGGGCCTGACCCTTTATAGCAGTTCGCGGAGTGTACAAAATCTCGAATTGACTGAGCTCGATTGCCCACTTTAACAGACACCCCGATGCTTCAGGTTTTTGTAAAACCTGCCTTAAAGGCTGATCGGTCATGACGTGTATCGAGTGGGACTGGAAGTATGGCCTGAGCTTCCTCGAGGCCGTGATAAGGCAGAATGCCAATTTCTCCATCAACGAGTACCGGGATTCAGCCCCGAGAAGTCTCTTGCTGATGTAGTAGACTGGTTTCTGAGCCCGGTCTTCTTCCCGTACTAATACGGCACTAGCTGCATCCTCCGTGGCAGCTAGGTAGAGAAAAAGAGGCTCTCCTGCTTTTGGTTTGGATAATACGAGCGGCTCGGCCAGATGTGCCTTCAGGTCGAGGAAAGTGCTTTCGCACTCTTCTGTCCATTCGAACTTCTTGTTTCCTCGGAGTAGGTTGTAGAATGGCAAGCACTTCTTGGTGGACTTCGAAATAAACTGATTGAGGGCTGCCACCCTTCATGTCAGGCCTTGGACATCTTTGCGCGACCTGGGTGAGGGAAGCTCGAGCAATGATCTGATCTTGTCGGGGTTTGCCTCGATTCCTCGGGTATTGACTATGAACCCCAGGAATTTCACCAACGCAACTCCAAAAGTGCATTTCTGTGGATTAAGCCTCATGCCATACTCCCGTAGTTTCCTAAAACATTCTTCCATGTCGAAAACATGGTTATCGACAGTCTTTGACTTGACTAGCATGTCATCAACGTACACTTCCATGTTTTTTCCGATCTGGTTGGGGAACATTCTGTTTACTAACCTCTGGTAGGTAGCTCCGACGTTCTTCAAATCGAATGGCATGACCTTGTAACAATAAACGTTAGTCTAGGTCATGAAGCTGGTGTGTTCCTGGTCCGCCGGATTCATGGCGATCTGATTGTAGCCTGAGTACGCGTCCATAAAGGACATGAGCTCGTGCCCTGCCATGGCATCCACCAACTGGTCAATCCTTGGTAATGGAAAACAATCCTTGGGGCAGGCTTTATTTAGGTCAGAGAAGTCGATGCAGGTCCGCCACTTCCCCTTGGGCATTGGGACTAGCACGGGGTTGGCGACCCAGATTGGAAACTTGGCTTCACGGATAAAGCTGCATTTCTTGAGCCAGGCTACTTCTTCTTTTAGGGCTTCAGCCCAGGTTGTTCCTAAACGTCTTTGTCTCTGGGACTTTGCAGGAACGCTTTTATCCAGATGAAGTGTGTGCATGATGACACTTGGGCTAATTCACACCATATCCTCGTGTGACCATGCAAACACGTCCAGGTTATCCCGCAGAAACCTAGTCAGCTCCGCCCTCCTCTTGCTACAGAGGTTTTTTCCGAGCTTGACCTTCCGTGAAGGGTTCTGCGGATCGATGTTCACTTCCTCGAGCTCCTCAATAGCCTGGAGCTCGGATCTGACCTCGCCTATTCGGGGGTCAATATCCTCACTTACGACGATATTTTCCCCTTCGGTGCTTTGAGGTTTTTCAATCTCAGGATCAGCTAAGGGTTCCTGAGATTCCTCTTCACCTTGGATGGAAATTGCCAGCTGTCCGGGTTTAGATTTTCCCTTCATGGAAATGCTGTAGCATTCCCTGGCAGGGAGCTGGTCACCATGGACAGTGCATATTCCCATGGAAGTAGGGAATTTCATCGCGAGGTGTCGAATGGAAGTGACAACCTCAAACGCTATGAGCGTAGGTCGTCCCAAAATTGCATTGTATGCAGCGGAGCAGTCAATGACCACGAACTCGAGGAGTTTGGAGACTGTCCGAGGTCCTTCTCCTAGGGTTATTAGTAGCTCGATCGTCCCTATTGCTGCTGATCCTTCTCCCGAAAAACCATATAGCATCATGGAGGTCGCCTTCAGCTCAGCGATGGTCAAACCCATTTTCTCCAATGTGGATCAGAATAGGAGGTTTACGGAGCTCCCGTTGTCAATCAGCACCCTCCTAACCCTCCGATTAGCGAACTGAACTGCTATGACCAGAGGGTCATTATGAGGGAACTGGACATGGCCCGCATCTTCCTCCGTAAAAATGATCGGTTGCCTCTCCAATCGCTGCTGCTTTGGCAGGCGCTGCTCTAGGACGAACTCTGCTCCATTATGTGCCTTGAGTTCGTTCACATACCTCTTCTGGGCACCCCTACTCGTGCCAGCCATATGCAAACCTCCAGAGATGGTGGATATCTCCCCTCCTATCACGGGAGGAGCGACGTCCTGATCTACCTGAGACCCGGGCTGACTGGTCGGGGATTCTGGAGCAGGTCGACTTGCTGGGACCCTGTTCCGCGCGTATTGAGCCAAGGGGCCAACTCAGATGAGAGTCTCAATCTCATCTTTTAGATGCCTACAATCGTCAGTATTGTGGCCAACATCGTTGTGGAAACGACAAAACTTGGAGGTGTCCCTCTTCCCCTTTTGGTGCTTCAACGGCTCGGGCCTCTTCCAGGGGAGGCGAGTAGAATTAGCTAGGAAGATATTCTCCCTGGACTGGGTGAGCTCTGTATAAGTCGCGTAGATGGGCTTGAATTTGTCTATAGACTTATTCTTCTTTTGGCCGTGCTGGCCGCCTTTGCCATTCCCCTTTCTTTTGCCTCCGCCGAGCTGGTTGTTCTGTGTGACGTCCTGGGTCGCTGCCACGACCTCCGTCCCCACTCCAGCGGTCTAGTCAGGGACCTGGCTGGTTCCTGCAGCTGAGGCTTCGGCCTCCTCCAAGTTGATCCATTCCTGGGCCCTATTAAAGAATTCGTTAGCCGAGCTAACTCCCTTCATTTGTATATCTTTCCAGAGCCCTCCTCCGACGAGGATTCCCGTTCTCATGGCCATGAGTTTGGAGCTGTCATCCGCGTCTCTGGCCCAAGCAGCGACGTTCGCGAACCTGCTCAGGTAAGCCTTCAGAGTTTCGTCGGGCAGCTGCCTCACGAGTCGGCCTTGACGCGGGCAGCTTGGGAGGCTCGGAATGTCCTTTTGAAATTAGCTGAGAAAGTTTTCCAGGAGCAGATTGACTGCCTTTTACCTTGCTTGAACCACTGCCTGGCAGGTCCAGTCAGTGTGGAAGGAAAGATTAAACACCTCAGCTCGGGGCCAATGTTGTGGGCCATCATCAGGGTGTTGAACATCCCCAGATGATTCGACGGATCCCCGTCCCCATTGAACTTGGACAGGTGCGGCATACAGAAACCAGGTGGGTACGCTGTTGCTGCTATGCTGGGGGCGAAGAGCTCCATCTCGTCCCCTAAATCGTACTCATCTTTCTCTTTCTCTGATAGGAGCTTCCTCATTAGCTCCTCCATCTGAGCCAGACGCTCGAGGGTTTCGTCCTGATGTCCTTGGTTATTCTGGGGCTGTTCAACAGCTCCGGATCCATTGTACATATTTGGTGGGTTATTGCCCCTCTTATCTTGAGATAGGTTATTTGGGGCATTCCCGCCGTTACGTACTTCGGACAGCCCCCCCCCCCCCCCCCCCGAGCGGGCATGGCTGTCACCTCCTACTTGCTCCCCTCTATGAGAGTTAAGGCGATCTCGCAGGTCGCCCCCTTGGGTGGCTTGAGGACTTTGCGCTGAACTTAGACGCTGACGCAAGTCACCGCCAGAGAGGTCGCTCCGGCAACTGCCGGTCCAGTAGCTCCTGTTAGATAGGCTCGGAGTTCTCCTTTGGTGCTGAGGATCTGGGCTTTCCCTTGGTGCCCTGCTACGTCGGGAAGGTCCGGCTGATGGCGGGTTTCTCCTGCTACTCCCATAGGCTGGAATATCTCGGACGGGCCGAGGAGGAGATGATATCTGATTGGAGACGGAGGATGCCTGACTGGAGAGGCGATCCTAGTTCCGTCAGGACGGATCAAATTAGGTGGGGGCCTTTTGGCCTTGCTAACCTGCTGGTCCCGCGCCTGGCGATCTGGACGAGGCGCAGGACGGTTGTTGGGGACGGGCTGATGCTGCGAGCCTTCCCCGGATCTCCTTTGGGAATTTCCTCGAGCTCTCCTGGGCGCGCTCGAGGATGGTTGGGAGCTAGGAGTCGAAGTTCTGACCGAACAGCTATACTGCTGTTGTTCGGCTCTAGGCATTTTGCTGAAGTTTTCCTCTCGACGGTGTGATGAAGGAGTAGAGTTGGCTGTCGAAAGTCTGTCCGAGCGGCTGTGCCTGGACCAATTACCCTGGCGAGACTTAGGAGCCTCGCCTTGCCTCTCTCCGACGTTAGCGTTGGTTGTGAGAGGACGTAGTCGGGCCAGCACATCCTTGATCTGCTAGTTAGCTATTGCTAGTTGGCTCCTCAGCTGAGCATTCTCCATCTCCACCGCAGTGTAATAACATGGGTTTGGATTAGGTGGCCGGGGCGCCGAACTTCCGATGTCATCTTGGCCCGCCGGCTGCTTTCCTGGCTGCTGCTGGACTTTAGGAATTTGTTCACCAGGGATGGCAGTATGATGAGCCTCCTGCCCATCATGCTGTTCTGTCTCGTTACCGTGCCTGGATCGAGTAGTCACCATAGTTGGATGTTAGCGACAGCACTAATCTAACTTGCTCTCAATGAAAGCACCAAACTGTTGACACGGTTCTTTGCCAACAGGTAGTTAAGAAAAGAAGAGAAAGGGATTAGTGCTTATGTTGAACCGAAATAGATGAATGATCTTAGAAATGAGATGGTGACACCAAATACGTTTTTGAGTGGTTCAAAGGTTAAAATCCTTCTACTCCACTAGTCAGTATTATTGCTATATACTGGATATTTGATTACAGGGTATTTCTTACAATGGAGAATCCAACCCCTATTAACTCCCAAGGTCTCCATATATATAGGAGAAGGCACCTGGGAGTTGGTAAGAAGGTCATCCCGTGACCTTCTTACCTATCATGTCAACTCTGTGACATTCATGATTAATTCCTAAACCTGACACATAAGTGTGGTCAAATCAATAGGTAAGGGGATAATGGGCCGCACGGCCCAACCCAATCGTGGGTGTCTGAATACGCACGTTCCTGTTGCGTGTCCGAGAAGTCAGGGATATATCCAACACGTGATGTCTGATATATGCATGTTTACCTTGCGTGGTTGACTTTATAAAAGGTCGCAGCCTCCAAATCTAGCCCGTACCACGAGCTGGATGATTCCCTCGACCTGTGGTCTTCAGATTCCACGCGGTCCTTGAGTAATCTTTGGCAAGTCCTTGGGCTACCTCGAGCTAAGGAGCTAGGGTCTTATGACGGCAGCTCCGGTCTTGGGGATGTCCACGTGGTAACCATGATTAGGCCGGATATCAGCTCGCTAATCAGCCCGTGGGAAAATCAGGGCGTACAATAGTCATTTGAACTTGGCGAGGGAGAGGGACCCCAAATATCAACGTAAATCAGATCCAAAGAAGCATTATATTTAGTATTAGTCAAAGGATAAAAGAAATTATGAATCTGGCCTAAACAACATGCTTTGCAAACAGAATCATCAATTTTATTAGCCTATAGAAAATTACATTGAGACATAATTTGTAGCTCCCAAATTTCCTAATAAGGCTTAGGGCCATGATTAGCGTGTCAGGAGGGAATTAATGGATTTAATTATGCTAATATGTGAATTAAATGATTATGTGATTAGAAATGCATGTTTAGGTGAATTAAATATGCATGTAGGCCTAATTTGGTTATTAGGGGCAAATTTATAATTTTGGCCCGTTGAGGGCATAAATGTGATATATGTGTGTATTGTGATTGATACCACGAGGGTGTGGTGACATATTCGTAGTGTGTCATTCGAGACGGTCCCAAGGAGCAGATTAGCTAAATAGTCACAACAGGGTCGAATACCCGGCTTGGGAGGAGCCTAGGGGTATTTTGGGAACATGGATGGTGTTCAGAAATTACTTGGTCACAGGTGATGATTTAACATTGTTTAGGTGCATCGGGGATTGAATGGGGATTATAGGAACACTCGAGTATTTAGCAAGATGTAGCAATTGACGGCTTTGCCCTTGCTGACACTAGAGGATTTAGGATAGTATTGAGGGCTTTTTGGACTTTTCAGCTAGGGGATAAAATTAAACCTTAGGCAGCTGGGACTCTACAGTCACTTGGAAGGAAACATAACTCTCTCTAAGCTCTCAACATTCAATCTCTCGATTCTCTCTCCCTTTCTTTGGTGCTTGGAGGCTTGAAGAATTTTTTAGGACTTTAGTTTAAGTATTCTTAACATTATTTCTGTTTGAATTCAATTTTAGAAACATGTTTTAGGTTTTCTTATATTAATTTGTTTAATATAAGATCTAAATGAAAATAAGCAAGATCCTGTATAAGTTTTCCCAACAACTAGTCTCAGAGCATTTGGTAATCTTTATTTTCATGCATGAACATGTTAAAATTTGAAATTTTTGATGTATTGAGTAATTGGATGAATTTCATGATTTTATGAAGCATATTGAATTCTATGTGATTATTAATAATTTTTAGGTTATTTTGTTGTGTTGTCTATGCCATTAATTTTATATATGCTTTATTTTGTGTAAAACATGGTAAAAATCAATTAGAAAACGTTTTTGGTTTGAAAAATTACAAAAAAAAAAAAAAATTCCGGAATTTTTTTTGCCAGGTTGCCAGTTGTACACGCGTGCATGCGTGCATCTCCCCTCCCTGTGAGCGCATCGCCCTACCACCGCGCACACACCCTCGACTAGGCACCCCTTCCGCGCCCGTCCCTTGGCGCAGTACCCTTGCGCGCGCGCGCACACCCAGCTAGCAGCCACGGTGAACAGTGGGTACTGTTTATCCCAATTTTTTTTTTTTAAAATAAAAATTTAAAATTGATTTTTTATAATCAAAGCCAAAAATATCAGATTTATTTTATCATTTAAAAATGGTTTTTAAAATAAGATATTTTTGTTGTTTGAGATTTAAATAATTAGATATTTTCTACATAGATTGAAATTCAAATTTAAAAATAGGCTAACTTAATTTTAAATATTTTAATATATTAAAATATTAGAATTAAGATATCAGATATTAAATATATTTTCTTTTAAATACTTGTTATTTTTATTTGAAAATATAAATATCTGTTTATTAAATAGTTTTTAATATTTAAATTATTTGAAATTTGTTAGTTAGATATTCTTATGGATATTATAATTTGTTTAACTGTTTTAAGATATTTTAGGGTTGTTATAACTATTAATATTTTTTAAATGGTTAAAATATTAGCTTATAGTTGTAACAACACAATATTTTTTTTTTAAAAACAGTTAAGATATTGATTTTAAAATTTAAGATTGGTTAGATTTTGAAAAATATAATTTTTTTCAACCAATTATTAAAATATTTTTTTTAATGGGATTTAAATTAACTATGGTTAATTGTTGATAAATCCTATTTAAATTAAATTAATATTTTTTCAAATTAACGTAAACCAAGTTGATTGTTGATAAATGGAATTTAAATTAACTATTGTTAATTGTTGATAAATTTTATTTAAATTGACTTGTTTTCTGTAAAAATTTAACTAATTCGAATTTTTGATAAATTTTAGAAAATTAATTGTGGTATTTTTGCAAATGAAATAAATTGTGGTATTTTTGCATAAATTCACAGTCTTGCTCATATAGTAACATGATTAGACCCATCCAATTATAACATGCATGTTTGCACTATATGCGATATTTTTGCAATTGAGCTTAGATGCATATAGTGGCCTATAAGTTTATTAGATATATGAATTTTGTCAAATAAAATATTCATAAAATGAAAGGTTTAATTTGGGCCCATTAGAAAATGTAAAGTTTAAATTTCTCTCTTGTGGGTGATTCCACTTGTGAAGGCCCATTTGCTTTGCATGACTATAGTGGGCCTAATCAATTAATAAAATGAATGTTTAAATTCCTGTCTTTTGGAACTTGTATGGAAGTAAGGGGGCCTTAGTAGTGGGAACGACACACTGGACCCAACCCTCCTCCATGCAAGCACAATTGTTAAGGCTCATTTGCCTGAGTTGGACTTAATTGTATAGATTCATTATATTAGTTAAACCTAAATATTGATTAGCAACAAATTAATTCTAATTTAATTGAATTTGTTTTAATGTGACACTTTAGAATTAATAGGACATTATAGGAGTTTGGTTTAAAAATTCTAATCTTACAATTTTTTGAAGAACCGTAGTCATTAATTATTGAAAATTAATATTAAAAATACTATTTTTAATTTTATAATGAGCTTATTTAAGAATTATATTCGATCTCCACCGTTGGTTTAACAAGGTCAGTAGCTTGATGGGGCCTTGAGACGCTTTGATTCGCCCCCTATGAAAGGTTTTCATTAGTTATTTTGACAAGGTTAGATTTCGAAAGATAGATAATTATAGGTCAAATTCTACTAGACTCACACCTACGGTGACTACTAAGACTAAATCTATTGATTATCGAAACCGTGGGTCTAGCTCATAAAATAAGAGATTTTGTTTTCTTATTATGATCGAATAGTAGGTTGTTAATGATTGTGTCCATTATTAAATAAATTTACAACTTTATTTAACTAGTGGTATTTTTGACTCTCGCCAACTGGGACAATGATATCATAGATTAGTTAAAAACCTCAAGAAATAGAGATAAGATTATTTTGGTATTTTTTCCATATCTTACATATTTTTAATATATGTTAAGCTATTTCTTGAAATTTGTGTGAATAGAAGTTTTATTGAGCAAAAGTAATTAATTTCTATTTTATTGAGAATTAGTATTTTTAAGTATGGTTGTGTCTACTCCCATCCTTTCTCAACTTTCTATGGAGAAACTCACTAGAGAAAACTTCCTTAAGTGGAAGCAGAACATCAACACAATGTTGATTGCTGACAACGCCGAGTTCTTCATGATTGAGGAATCCCCAGAACAAGCACCGTCTCCCGCACGTTCGTGATGGCACCGTCAATGCAAGGATGGCATCGTGTCCGCACGTTCGTGATCAACTCAACTATGGTCTGACGCAGCTCACGAACGAGGATCAAACTTTCGAATCTAGCATGGGTGGACCTAGTAAGGGAGGAGAAAATAAGACTACTGGTGTTGCTGCTGATCCAGCTAAGGCTGACGCTAACCCATCTTCCTCTTCGAAAGCTGGAAACAAGAGGAAAGTTGGACAAAACAACAACCCCGAGCCTGCAAAGGCTGCAAAGACCAGTGCACAACCAAATGCACTGACGCCTAAGGGGAAGAATAAGAAAAACAATAAAGGTAATGGTAAGTGTTTTCACTGCAAAGAGAAGGGACATTGGAAACGAGATTGCCCTAAGTTTCAAGCAGCGAAAAACAAAGGTAATGATTATCGTTCATATATCTTAGAAACATGTGTTTTAGAGAATGATAAATCCGTTTGGATTATTGATTCTGGATCTATAACCCATGTTTGTAACTCTTTACAGTTTCTTGAATCGTGGGAGGAAGTGGATGAAGGCGGCATGAAGCTTAGAGTTGGGAATGAAGCGTTCGTTGCAGTCCAAGCGAGAGGAAGAGCTCGTCTGAAGTTCGGAAATAAATTTTTAATCTTAAATGATATATTTTTATTCCAGATTTTAGTAGAAATTTAATTTCAGTTTCCATGTTGCAATTAGAACAATTTGTTATGACTTTCACAAGTTCTAATATATCTATATCCTTCAATGGATCACAATTGTGTATTGCATGTTTGGAAAACGGGCTTAATATTCTATGACCTAACGAACCCCTCGCTCTTAACAATGATTTATTCAAAGTAGCTAAACGTAGGCAAATAAACGTCAAAAGACCGATAACGATCACATGACGTATTTATGGCATATGAGACTAGGTCACATTGGCTATGATAGAATTCGAAGAGTTACTAAGGATGGGCTTTTGAGGGAACTCACCTTAGGTGAATTACCTATCTGTGAATCTTGTCTAGAAGGCAAACTGACCAAGCGTCCATTCTCTGCAAAGGGTGATAAGACCAAAGAACCACTTTGACTTGTCCATTAAGATGTTTGTGAACCTTTGAATGTACAAGCCAGGGGTGGTTTTGAGTATTTCATCACTTTCATTGACGATTACTCTAGATACTCATGTCTTTACCTAATGCATAGGAAATCAGAAACATTTTCAAAGTTTCAGGAATTCTTAGCTATGGCTTAGAACCAATTAGGTAAAACGTTAAAGATCTTGCAATCTGATAGGGGTGGAGAATATTTGGATATTCAGTTCCAAGATCATTTGACTGCACTTGAGAATTTATCACAACATACTGCCCCGGGTACTCCAGAACAAAATGGTGTAGCGGAACGCCAAAACAGAACTTTATTGGAAATGGTTAGATGCATGGTTAGTTACTCAACTGTACCAACTTCATTTTGGGGACAAGCAATTGAGTGGGAGTGTTAATCATAGATATGACCATCTATAGCTTTTGATGAAGAAGTGAAACGATGGTTTCCTTTTAGTTTGGTTCAAGGTGCTAAATGATAGAGATCTCATTTCAGTAATTAATATTAGGTTAATGAAATATCATTTACAAGGAACTAAGTGTTTTAAGGATAAAATACAATGAGGGGTAAAATAGTATTTTAGTCCCATCTCATTGTAGACCGTCTATAGAGGATTGACTGACAATTATGGTTGTAACAATGGATAACTAATAACGTATCTATATTGCCTATAAAGCATTCTATGAATTCTAGAGTGCGATTCCGAGTCTTTAGTGGAGTCACGAGGAATTAATAAGTTAGTAAATTTATTTGTTAGATTTATGATAACTTATTGGAGCTTGATTTCATAGGCCCATGGTCCCCACTGTTCCTTGGATAAAATCATCTAGATAGTCTCAACTAATTGATTTAATTATCAATTAGAATTATCAAAGTTGACCAGGTCAATTTTGGATAGTTTCACAGAGTTATGTAATTTAGAGAAGAAAAGAGAAATTATGGCGGATTTATTAATTAAGATAAATTGGTATCTAAATTGATAAATAAGTTTAAATCAATGTTCAAATTATAAATAATTAATTTGATAAAGGATTTGAATAATTATTTAATTAATTAAATCAATAAAAAATAATACATGCCTTGATTTTCAGTCCAACGGGCTTATAGTTATATGGAAAATTTCACAGTCCTAAAGCTCATGATAATTAAAACACTTAGTTCCTTGTAAATGATATTTCAGTAAACTAATATTAATTACTGAAATGAAATCTCTATCATTTAGCACCTTGAATGAAACTAAAAGAACACCATCTTTTCACTTCTTCATCAGAAGCTATAGATGCTCATGTCTATGATTAACACTCCCACTCAATTAGACTACCGAGTTCCCAAGATGTAAGTACGGGCTAGTCCGTAGAGTAAGCTAGTAACGAACAAGTCAAAGAACTCAAATAATACAATCAATTAGAATACTAACCACTCATAATTGAGATTGAATTGACCTATGGTCAACTATATCATATGACTAGAATAGATAATAACATTATGTTTACTTATCCTATCAATTGTCAAGATCTGTCCAGTCCGATGTAACAAATACATCTGATCTTATCTACTTTGCTAATGTTCTGGAAAGAACATAATGCTAAAATTTATAAGTAGATCATATCGTAGATCGGCAAGTCAGTGTAAATCTTGTGCACTGACTGATCTTATGACTAACTTATTTTGAACATATAATCATATTTATATTCCACTGTGATTATGTCACTATAAATATGATTAGCTATATGCTCGGGATTTAATAGAAGTTTATATTAAACAAATAATCATGAAAATAATACATGTGAGCAAAGTGATTGACCAAGTCAAAAAATGATTTTTATTCTTTTATTGATAATAAATGAGATTACAAAGAAATTGAGTTTTAATTAGGGCATAAACCCCAACAAAATCCCACTTGCACTAATTGAAACTAATGCCTTAATTCTACTAATCTCATTTCTTTGATATGCTTATCAAATGTAGCTTCTGGCAGTGTCTTCGTAAACGGATCTGCAAGATTGTCTTCAAATGTAATATGTATAACCTTCACATCTCCTCTGGCCACATATTCTCGAATTATGTGATACTTCAATTCTATATGCTTACTCATCTTGTGACTGCGATGATCTTTCGAGTTGGCTATTGCTCCTATATTGTCACGAAACAATACAAGCGGTTTATCCATTTCTGGAATAACACCAAGATCTAAATAGAACTTCTTTAGCTAGACTGTTTTCTTAGCTGCTTCTGACGCAGCTATGTATTCAGCCTCCATGGTGGAATCTAAGATAGCAGACTGCTTTATGCTTCTCCATATCACAGCTCCACCCCCAAGAGTAAACACCATTCCAGAAGTAGACTTCCTGTCATCGACATTAGTCTGAAAATCTGAATCGGTGTAGCCTACAGGGTTCAGAACACCATTCTTGTAGACTAACATATAATCCCTAGTCCGCCTTAAATAATTTAGGATATGCTTAACTGCTATCCAATGTTCTGGTCCAGGGTTTGACTGATACCTGCTCACTACTCCCACTACATAACAGATATCTTGTCTAGTACACAACATTGCATACATCAGACTTCCAACCACAGATGCGTAAGGGACTTTTCTCATTGCATCTTCCTCTTCAGGAGTCTGGGGAGACTGCTTCTTTGAAAGATGAATTCCATGGTGAGATGGTAGACGCCCTTTCTTGGAATTTTTCACGGAGAAACGTTCAAGCACTTTATCTATGTAAGCTGCTTGAGATAGAGTTAAGAGTCTGTTCTTTCTATCCCTTATAATCTGGATACCTAGAACATAACTTGCTTCACCCATTCATCTGGAATTGAGTGCTCAGTCAATTCTTCACATCTGACAATTTCTTATCATTGTTTCCAATGAGTAAGATATCATCTACATAAAGAACCAGGAATACAACTATTTGATTTGCCTTTAGTTGGTAAACACAAGGCTCATCAATATTTTGTTCAAAGCCATAGGTTTTGATTATTTCATCAAACCTAAGGTTCCAGGAACAAGAAGCTTGCCTAAGTGCATAAATGGACCTATTCAACTTGTAAACTTTTCCTTCTTGTCTGGTTACTTTAAATCCTTTTGGTTGATCCATATAAATGACTTCGTCAAGCTTCCCATTAAGAAAAGTTGTCTTGACGTCCGTTTGCCTGATCTCATAGTCGAGAGCGGCTGCTATGTATAGGAGGATGCGAATGGACTTGAGCATGGCTACCGGACAAAAAATTTCCTCATAGTCCAGGCCTTCTCTTTGGGTATAACCCTTTGCCATTAATCGATCTTTATAAGTTTCAATATTTCCATAAACTCTCGTTTCTTCTTGTAGATCCACTTGAACCCAATGGCCCTAACGTCACTAGGTGCTTCCACAATATCCCAGACGGAATTTGAGTACATGGACTCCATTTCCTATTTCATGGTTTTGAGCCATAGTTCCTTTTCAGGGCTAGCCATTGCCTGTTTGAAAGATAACATATCATCATCACTAGTGTCACCAACAACCATATGCGTTTCACCATCCAAACCATAACGAACTGGGTTCCTTGAAACCCTCCCACTACGACGAGTCTCCGTGACTATTTGCTCAGGAACAATGGTACTTTGTTCAATTAAATCGACGTGCGTCGGTTGGACATGAAGAGAGGGAATTTCATCATCAATTCGCATTGATGACGATGGAACATTGGTTGGAGTCAATTCTTCAACCATCTCCTCTAAAACTACTTTGCTGCGTGGTTTGAAGTTTTGGACATAGTCATTTTCCAGAAAAGTAGCATTCGTAGAAGTAACACTTTATTTTATGAATGACTATAGAAAATTCCACCCCGAGTACCTTTAGGATAGCCAAGAAACATGAAAACTTCAGTTCTTGGTTCTAGATTTCCTTCCTTTTTCCTCAGGACGTCGGCGGGGCACCCCCAGATTCTATAATGCCGTAAACTAGGTTCACGACCATTCCAACGCTCTAAAAGTGTTTTAGGGATTGATTTAGACGGCATGACATTGAGAATGTCATTCGCGGTTTCAATTTCATGTCCCCAGAATGAAGTTGGTAGAGTTGAGTAACTAACCATGCATCTAACCATTTCCAATAAAGTTCTGTTCCGGCGTTTCGCTATACCATTTTGTTGTGGAGTACCCGGGGCAGTAAGTTGTGATAAAATCCCAAGTTCAGTCAAATGATCTTGGAACTGAATATCCAAATATTCTCCACCCCTATTAGATCACAAGATCTTTAACGTTTTACCTAATTGGTTATGAGCCATAGCTAAGAATTCCTTAAACTTTGAAAATGTTTTTGATTTCCTATGCATTAGGTAAAGACATGAGTATCTAGAGTAATAGTCAATGAAAGTGATGAATTACTCAAAACCACCCCTGGCTTGTACATTCAAAGGTCCACAAACATCTTAATGAACAAGTCAAAGTGGTTCTTTGGCCTTATCACCCTTTGCAGAGAATGGACGCTTGGTCAGTTTTCCTTCTAGACAAGATTCACATATAGGTAATTAACCTACGGTGAGCTCCCTCAAAGGCCCATCCTTTATAACTCTTTTAATTCTATCATAGCCAATGTGACCTAGTCTCAAATGCCATAAATATGTCATGTGATCGTTATCGGTCTTTTGACGTTTATTTGCCTAGGTTTAGCTACTTTGAATAAATCATTGTTAAGAGCGAGGGGTTCGTTAGGTCACAGACTGTAAAGCCCGTTTTCCAAACATGCAATACATAATTGTGATCCATTGAAGGAAATAGATATATTAGAACTTGTGAAAGTCATAACAAATTGTTCTAATTGCAACATGGAAACTGAAATTAAATTTCTACTAAAATCCAGAATAAAAAATACATCATTTAAGATTAAAAATTTATTTTCGAACTTCAGACGAGCTCTTCCTCTAGCTTGGACCGCAACGAATGCTCCATTCCCAACTCTAAGCTTCATGCTGCCTTCATCCACTTCCTCCCACGATTCAAGAAATTGTAAAGAGTTACAAACATGGGTTGTAGATCCAGAATCAATAA